>NC_083726.1:19270192-19882115 GCF_028564815.1 Eubalaena glacialis | reverse complement strand
ATTCTAACTCCTCACCATGGCCTGGAAGGCCCTGAATGATCCAGCTTTGACTACTTCTGCAACTTCATTTTGGGCCACTTTCTTCCTCACTCAGTCTATCTGGCTACATTGACATCTTTCTGTTTCTTGAATACACCAAGTTCTCTTCCCACATGGTCTTTGTCTTTGCCTTTCCCTCTGCCTGGAAACTCTTTCTTAGAACTTTGCAGTGCTAGCTTCTTCTCATTCTTCAGGTCTCAGCTCGAATGTTGCCTCTTTAGATTTGCCTTCTGTGACCCCCACGTCCCAGACAGCTTCATCTTCACCTCCTCAAGCCCTATTATTTTCTTTCTCAGCATCCTGTTTGTTTCCCTTATAGCACTCATTAAATAAACATTTGTTTATTTGTTTTTTGTGTCTTTCCCTTACTAGAATGTGAGTTTCTTCAGGGTTAATTTAGTACTGCATCTCCAGTGTCAAAAACGATGGCTAGAACATAATCAGTACTCAATAAAATTTGTTGAACAGATAAACTTTTTTAGCACCATCTATCTATCACCCTAGATTTGTTGATGGGGACACAGTAGCAGCAAGCAAGAAAAAGTAGTGCTTAATCTTTTGTAGCTCAATACTTTATGAGGGAGACAGATATTAACCATCAGTTAACAAAATTAACTGTTTAACTATAATTGTAGTTGGAGCTCTGGAGGGAACGCATACAGGGGAACTTGACTTTATTTTCCCCCAAGGAAGTGAGGTCTGAGATAAACTCTCTAAGTCTCAGTGAGAATAAACCAGTGAAAAGGGGTGGGGAAGATCAGTCTTAGAAAAAGAAGTAGTATATGTAAAGGACCTAAGGCAGGAAGAAGTATGGGTTTGAGACATCAGAAGTAGTCCTGGAAGGTTTTTGTGCTGAACTCGAGTCTTCTTGGACCCCCTGCTCCTGGTGGTTTTGGTCTTAGGGGTGCAGAGTTGGGCTGTTGCCTCACTCAGTGGTTCTTATAAATTTCCATAGGCATACATCCTTGTACAATAGGCACAAGGAGGCCACATTTGCTATAATTAGAAAGATTAAGTTGAAATGTTTGTTCAGAATGTCAGAGAAACCCAGGAAAAGAGGTGTAATAGGTTTTCTTTCCACCTCAACTTCTCTTCATTCCGACGTATATCAGAGGCAAAGCAGCCCATTCTTTGACTTATACTTGCAGACTAATACTTAAATGTGTGACAGTGAAATGGTGAAAAGCAGAGTTGAGTCTGGTGAGTAAGAAGAGCACTGGTATGACCTCAAGGAGTCCCCACTACCCTGACTCCACGGTGGTCCACCTGCGAGATTCTGCAAAAGCCATTAGCCCTCTCCGGACTTCTGCTGTCTCGTTTGTACAATAAAACATATGAATCTATCAAAAGAGGCCGGAAATTAAACAGATTATTTACAACCACACAATGAAGTTATTAGAATAGAAAGCAGAGTTTGGAAATTTATCTCAATGGAAAGCGATTTTATTAAAATAATACATAACCTGGAATTCATGTCTAAATTATTTGGCTTGGTAATTATGCTAGAGAAGAGAGCAAAATGCTTTCTACCATAGTTTACAAAACACCATCAAAGAAAATCTGAATTTATAAAGTTGATACATTGTGGGGTACCTTGTTTTCACAATGATTTATAGCAAGGCACTATAAATAACTACCTCGTTAAGTACATTTAAAATACCTTATTGTAAAGATTTTATTTATACAATACTTGACAGGAACACCTGTTGAGAGGCACTCCCAACTTGTACATGTTTGAGGAATCAGAGCATTTGTGGACATATCCTTGACCTCTGTAAACTTTAAAATATAAAATGTTACTCAAAAAAAGAATTCTGGGATTTAAATCAACTTTATTTCAACTTTGCTTACTTTTTATGACATATGTGCATTATTGTTTCATCGCTTTCAAACCTGCCTAATGTTTTTCACAGTTAACTTTGATTTATTCTTGTGAGCAGACTGTTGAATCAAAGCACTACATTTACTAATGATGGTAGATTTTTCTGAAGCTCTTTTTGAAACTCTTATTGATAAAATGTCCCTTTGTTATAGAGTGCAGTGTGGTTTGCTTAGGGTAAATGTGAAGAAGGCAGGATGTCTGTCTTTGCTTGGTTTCCTAGCCACAGCATCTCATTTGGAAATAGTCTATTTTGGGTAGTTAAATCCATTCCTGGGGAACCTATCCTTTATGGTTTATGTTTTCCTCTTTTTTTTTTTTAGTACTTCATGCAAGTAATTTGACATGAGGAGATCTTGAAGGTGTTGATTTCCTGTGGCAGTGGTGACTTCCCTGTCACGGGAGGTGTTCATTTGGGCACAGGTGCACAGTCACTTGGAACCATTCTTTCATTAAAGAACAAATATTTATTAAACACCGCCTTTGCCAGGCACTGAGATACTCACTAGGAGTTCAAAAGGCATGATCTTAGCAAGTGTTCATATTAGGTGTTAGACATGCAGTTTTAATACAGAAGTTGACTATTCTAACGGAGAATAGAGAGTTCAACCATCAAACTACTGTGTGGCCTAGAAGACCTTTTAAAATACTGACTGATTTCTGAGAGTCTATGAATTAACTTCTAAGAGCTCTAGAGGGATTATTGGAAAAGGAAAATGAGAATGGTCTTTGAAACCAGACAGTTCTGTGTTAGAAACCTGGCTACACCACCTCTGAGCTTTGTGTGTCTTGGGCAAGTCCCTAAACTTTCTGAAGCTCAGTTAGTTTTTTTTTTACCTTTAAAAGGGGAATATTTGGAAGAGGGCTAAATGGGATAATAAACCTATTAGGTGTGATGGGGTGAAGGAGTGTTTAGTGAAAATGAAGATTGGATTAAGCACAAATACTTCAGGGTCTTTTTTTTCCTAAATATATGTGTCTGTGGGATTGGGGCCATGAGGTAGGGAGGATATTTTATATAAAGAAGTAAAAGGGAAGAAAAATGTGAATACCTAGTTCACTGGGAAAACACTGCAGTCCTAGACTGGTGACAGACAATGAACTGTGTGGCCTAAGCCGGCTCTGAAGGCAGGGGGCCTCAGTTTAGGGCATCCCATGTGCACCCAAAGAAGATAATGACGTTCAGTGTGTCCCAGTGCATGTGCCTGATGACAGTTTTGTGATCAGGCTTTGTTTTCAATCTCAGAGAACCTGGAAAATTTAATTTTAGTAGTCTTGATCTTTTGGACAGAAAAATTCTTTTAAAAATATTTAATTGCTTTATTTATTATTTCTCATTAAGGAAAGAAGAATAGTGTATTCCTGGCCGAATCCTAACTTGTTAGCAGCTAGTTCTTTGTGAGGCACTTGAGTGATAATTGCCAGTGTTTTGTAGCTTTTTGCCAGTTACAAATACTTTCACGTGGACAATCTCATTTTTATCACCCCCATTTTACAAATGAGAGAAGAGAAGCTCAGAAATGATTTGTCTGAAGTCACACAGATAATATGTGCTAAAGTTGAGACCTGAACTCTGGTCCTTCCCATCATACTGGACATAAAATTATGGGCCATGCTTCAGATTAGGAGATCAGAATTTTCAATGAAAATAAAATTAAAATTGGATTGATACCTGTCAGTCTATTTTATGTCAGTCTTAAGTATGAGTGGATAATCTTAGAAAAGCTCTTATATCATCATCTAATTTAGCCCTGCTGATCAATTACTATTTGACTCAGTTTTTATATTCTACTCAATATGATGTCACTTAAAACTTCACAGATTATAATGAGCTGGTAAAATTTTTTTTAAATTAGTTAATTAATAATTTATTTTTGGCTGCGTTGGGTCTTTGTTGCTGCGCGCGGACTTTCTCTAGTTTCAGCGAGCGGGGGCTACTCTTCTTTGTGGTGCGCGGGCTTCTCACTGCAGTGGCTTTTCTTGTTGCGGAGCACAGGCTCTAGGTGCGGGCTTCAGTAGTTGTGGTGCACGGGCTCAGTAGTTGTGGCTCTCGGGCTCTAGAGCGCAGACTCAGTAGTTGTGACGCACAGGTTTAGTTGCTCCGCAGCATGTGGCATCTTCCCGGACCAGGGCTTGAACCCGTGTCCCCTGCATTGGCAGGCGATTCTTAACCACTGTGCCACCAGGGAAGTCCCGAGCTGGTAAGATGTGACAAACAACTCCTCACTCACTCAGAACACACACACACACACACACACACACATACACACACATACCCAGGCATTTATTTGAATTTAAGAACTGTATGGAATAATTAATTTAAGCAATTAATATTTGATTATTATGTTATCACTATGTTACTTTCAAATACTCCCATATAAATAGTATGATATAAATTAACTTCAATTCATACACAAGAGTGGTTAGTTATAGTCATGTGCTGGTAAGCATTTAACAACCAGCTCTGGGGAGGGGCGGAGTCCTGATTTTTAGCATTTGTTGATTTCTGTTGTGTAAATATTCCCCCCATGGCCAGTTTCAAGCTACCAGTGTGAGGTCACAGAATGCAGAGTTGGGAAGAGATGTGCACAGTAGGCTCACAGCCAGTACAAGCCAGCTCTCACATAATACTGTGACCCCAGCAGTTCTCTGCTCAGGGATCCAGACTCAGAGCACTTCATATGTTGCATCAGAGGGTTCCTTGATTAATGTAAGGGATGTTAGACATAATTTTGGCAGTAAGTGAATGGTGTGCAAGATATGCATCAGGCTAAAAGTGTCCTTGAAGGAACAAAATTGAAGGACCTAACAAACCCAGAAGCCTCACATCTTCAGAGTATGTCCTGGGTCTAGAATTTTGTTCTTTGCGTCCCTATTTAATCAAGACTCTGTCACCTGCTCCAGTTAGAAGGTTTGCTGATTTTTCTGTTGAAGTATTATTGTAAAGCTTGTTGGAGTGCCTAAAAGGTAGAGAGCAGTTGCTTCTTCAAGCCCATGGGAATAGTTTGTATGACTATTTTGGAGCTTTCTAGCTAATAAATATTTCTATGTGGCAGAATTTGGTCTGTGATTTACTTTCACTGCACTTACTGCCTAATGGTGAGGTAGAGGAAGCTGTCACAACTTCTATTTATCTCTTATTGTGTTACCAAATGTTGAGACAATCAGTATTTAGCAGAAGAATTTGAAAATTGTATAGGGCCAACTTGGCATACATCAATTTGCAATATCATGAAATGCCTACTATGTTTAGGATACTGTAGCATGATCAAGTCCCTGTCTTCAGAGAGCTTTTAGGTTGATTGTACCCAGAGTTATTTAAAAATGCAGTGTTACCACTCCTATTTGTAAAGTGGGAAAACAATTTGGATGCTAAGATCACACATGCCAGCAGAGAATGGTCTTTATAATACTGAGGTTGTGGTCAAGGTGAATACACAAATCCCTTCACTCTTCTTATCAGAGAGCAAGGGCTTAAAGAGAAACTAACAAAAGTGTCCAGGTAATTTTTAACTGTAGTGATTGTGTGGTACCTTGGTGTAATGGCTTTAAAATGCAGCCTCCAAATTTCTGACACTCCTTCCTTCTAGAGGTGGGAGGTCTGTGTCTCTTCCCCTTGAATCCTTATGGATTATGATTACTTGGCTGATAGAACATGGCAGAAGTATTGCTGTCCCAGTTTCTTAAAATATGATTTTGGAAACTGACACTGGATCTGTTAAGATCCAGGACCAGATTTTAAGAAATTGGTTGCTTCCACTTCCTATCTCTTAGGATGCTTGGTCTTAGGACCCAGTCTCCATGCTATGAGGAAGCCTAAGCCACCCCATGGAGAGGCCCACATGGAGAGGAACCGATAGGCAGCATCAATCAACTTATCAGCTTTGTTGGAGGTGGATCATTCAACCCCAGTCAGGCCACATGGAGCAGAGGTGAGCTGTTCCCACCAAGACCTGCCCAAATTGCAGACTCTTATGCCAAATAAATGATTATTATTTAAGCCACTAAGTTTTGGGCTGACTTGTTATGCAGTAATAGAAACCTGGAATACCTGGTAATCCTTCCAGCTGTGAGAAGAGGCTAGTAGATTCTTCTAAGCACCTACCCATCTATTTTTCCTGTTACCTTGTCAGTCATTCCTTTGGAGGCTGTATATATATTTCTCTTGCTCCCTCATGGAAAGTTTCCTTGCTCTTTGCCTGGCTTCTCCTGACAGGAATCTACAGCGGACAAAACCCAAGCTGAAGCAGGGAATGGGTGTAGCATGTTTAACACCAGTGGAAGTTTGCACGATCTGTAGTTTTCACAGGGGTGCTTTTGGCAAGTGAGATGCAAATATGTTGATTTGCATAGTTCCTTTTGCTTTCTGGTTAGGGATCATCAAGTCACGTGACTGCCGATTCTTCTGGTGTGGACTTCTCTTCCAGCTCTGTGAACCTGTTCTAAGAGATGGAGCCCTGAGATGAGAGTTTAAAGACATGAGTTGTTGCTCTGCCACCTACTATGAGAATAGTCATTTGACATTTCTGGATCTATTGCAGGATTAAGATGCTTAGAAGCCCTAAGCATTGAGCATATCATGACAGCATGACCCCAGATATAACTGTCAGCAAATACAATGAAATTCTGATTTTCTCCAACTTGTCTGCTTGATGCTTTTTTTTTGAATTACCAATTGTCAAATTTGCTTATTTTTGTTCTTTTGGTGTCCCTGATGAGTCTACCTATTGGGTAACCACTGTTTTGCTCTCAATTGCCTCATCCATAAGATGAATAAGTAGACGGATTGATCTGTTAAGTTTCTTTCAGATCTGAACTTTTGATTCTGAAAAAGACTGCTTTTATTTTCTTTCTTTTGTTTGCTATGTTCTCTTTTTTTGGCCCTTCGCTATACCTTTATTGAGGTATAATTGACAAATCATAAATTGCACAAATTTAAAGTATACAGTCTGAGAATTTTTGACACACTAATACACCCATGAAACCATTGCCATGATCAAAATAGTAAACATACCCCTCATCCCTACAGATTTCCTTGTTGTCTTTGGTAAGCCTTCCCTTCTGACTTCACTCACCCCAGCCACCAGACAACTATTGAGCTAGCTGCTTTCTGTTACTATAGGTGAGTTTGCATTTTCCAGAATTTTATACAAATGGAATCATAGGGTATAGATTCTTCTTCTTCTGGCTTCTTTCACTCAGCGTAGTTATTTTGAGATACAGCCATGTTGATGCATGCATCAATTGTTTATTTATTTTAGGTGCTGAGCAGTATTCCATTGTGTAGATATACCATAATCTATTTATCCATTCAACTGTTGATGGACATTTGGGTTGTTTCCAGTTTTTGGCTATTATAAATAAATCTGCTATGAACATTTGTGTATGAATCCTTGTATGGACACATGAGAGTTCCATTTCTTCCATATCCTCACCAACATTTTGTATGGTCATTCTTTTTAATTTTAGTTATTCTAATAAGCATATGGTGGTATCTCATTGTGGTTTAAATTTGCATTTCTCTAATAACTAATGGTGTTGAAAATCTTTTCACATGCTTATCTGCCATCAGTATATCTTATTTGGTAAAGTGTCTGTCCAAAGCTTTTGTACTTTTTTTTATTACTGAGTTTTGAGAGGTTTTTAAATATATATATATGTGTATATATATATATATATATATATATATATATATATATTCTTAATAACAGTTCTTTGTTGGATATATAATTTGTGAATATTTTCTCTTACTCTGTGGCTTATATTTTCATTCTCTTAATGTTTACTATGCTCTTAAAGAGAAAGAGAGTTTTAACACATGTGAGTTATTTTATAAACTCTTTTAAGCTCAAAGAGGAGCATAGGTGAATCAGGGAAGAAAAAGGTATTAGCAAACAATTCTACAGTTTGGCATTGAATGACTTTTTGTATAATTTTCTTTAGTTAGCACTTATTGAGTGACTTTTCTATATAAAGCATTGTAGTATAAATAAGCATAGTGGTAAGTAAAGTTTAAACTTGAATTCTGGGCCCAAAGCAAACTTTTAAAAGCAGTCTTGGTGGGGCCTTCAAGATGGCAGAGGAGTAAGGCATGGAGATCACCTTTCTCCCCACAAATACATCAAAAATACATCTTAATGTGGAACAACTCCTACAGAACACCTACTGAACGCTGGCAGAAGACCTCAGACTTCCCAAAAGGCAAGAAAATCCCCACATACCTGGGTAAGGCAAAAGAAAAAACAGAGACAAAAGAATAGGGATGGGACCTGCACCTCTGAGAGGGAGCTGTGAAGGAGGAAAGGTTTCCACACACTAGGAAGCCCCTTCACTGGCGGAGACGGGGGGGGGGGGCAGGGGCAAAGCTTTGGAGCCACAGAGGAGAGCGCAGCAACAGGGGTGCGGAGGGCAAAGTGGAGAGATTCCCGCACGGAGGATCAGTGCCGACCAGCACTCACCAGCCTGAGAGGCTTGTCTGCTCACCCACCAGGGCGGGTGGGGGCTGGGAGCTGAGGCTCGGGCTCTGGAGGTCGGATCCCAGGGAGAGGACTGGGGTTGGCGGCATGAACACAGCCTGAAGGGGGCTAGTGCGCCACAGCTAGCTGGCAGGGAGTCCGGGAAAAAGTCTGGAGCTGCCTAAGAGGCAAGAGACCATTGTTTTGGGGTGTGCAAGGACAGGGGATCCAGAGCACCACCTAAACGAGCTCCAGAGACAGGTGTGAGCTGCGGCTATCAGCACGGACACCAGAGACGGGCATGAAATGCTAACGCTGTTGCTGCAGCCACCAAGAATACTGTGTGCAAGCACAGGTCAGTATCCATACCCCGCCCCCGCCCCTGCCCCCGGGAGCCTGAGCAGCTCGCCACTGCCAGGGTCCCATGATCCAAGGACAACTTCCCCGGCAGAACACACGGTGTGCCTCAGGCTGTTGCAACGTCATGCTGGCCTCTGCCGTTGCAAGCTCGCCCCCCATTCCAATTAGAACTACCGACCCCTCCCTCCCTCCAGCCTGAGTGGGCCAGAACCCCCTAATCAGCCGCTGCTTTAACCCCATCCTGTCTGGGCAGGAACAGATGCCTGAGGGCGACCTACATGCAGAGGTGGGGCCAAAACCAAAGCTGAACGCCAGGAGCTGTGCGAACAAAGAAAAGAAAGGGAAATTGCTCTGTGCAGCCTCAGGAGCAGTGGGTTACATCCTTACAATCAACTTGATGTACCCTGCATCTGTGGAATACCTGAACAGACAACGAATCATCCCAAAACTGAAGTGGTGGACTTTGGGAGCAACTGTAGACTTCGGGTTTGCTGTCTGTGACTGACTTGTTTCTGTTTTTTGTGTTTATCTTAGTATAGTTTTTAGCGCTTGTTATCACTGGTGGATTTGTTCATTGGTTTGGTTGCTCTCTACTTTTTTTTTATTATCATTACTTTTTAATTTTTTTATTGTAATAATTTAAAAAATTTTTTTATTTTAATAATTTAAAAAATTATTTATTTGTTTATTTATTTTCTTTCTTTTTTTCTCCCTTTTCTTCTGAGCCACATGGCTGACAGGGTCTTGGTGCTCTGGCCTGGTGTAAGACCTGAGCCTCTGAGGTGGGAGAGCTGAGTTCAGGACATTGGACCACCAGAGAGACCTCCCGGCCCCACGTAATATCAATCGGCAAGAGCTCTCCCAGAGATCTCTGTCTCATTGCTAAGACCCAGCTCCACCCAATGGCCAGCAAGCTCCAGAGCTGGGCACCACATGCCAAACAACTAGCAAGACAGGAACACAAACCCACTCATTAGCAGAGAGGCTGCCTAAAATCATATTATGTTCACAGACACCCCAAAACCCACCACCGGATGCGACCCTGCCCACCAGAAAGACAAGATCCAGCCCCACCCACCAGAATACAGGCACTAGTCCCCTCCACCAGGAAGCCTACACAAGCCACTGAACCAACATTACCCACTGGGGGTAGACACCAAAAACAATGGGAACTATGAACCTGCAGCCTGCAAAAAGGAGACCCCAAACACAGTAAGTTAAACAAAATGAGAAGACAGAGAAATATGCAGCAGATGAAGGAGAAAGGTAGAAACCCACCAGACCAAACAAATGAAGAGGAAATAGGCAGTCTACCTGGAAAAGAATTCAGAGTAATGATAGTAAAGATGATCCAAAATCTTGGAAATAGAATGGAGAAAATACAAGAAACGTTTAACAAGGACCTAGAAGAACTAAAGAGCAAAAAAACAATGATGAACAACACAATAAATGAAATAAAAGATTCTCCAGAAGGAATCAGTAGCAGAAAAACTGAGGCAGAGGAATGGATAAGTGACCTGGAAGATAAAATAGTGGAAATAACTACCACAGAGCAGAATAAAGAAAAAAGAATGAGAAGAATTGAGAACAGTCTCAGAGACCTCTGGGACAACATTAAACGCACCAACATTCGAATTATAGGGGTCCCAGAAGAAAAAGAGAAAAAGAAAGGGTCTGAGAAAATATTTGAAGAGATTATACTTGAAAACTTCCATAACATGGGAAAGGAAATAGTCAGTCAAGTCCAGGAAGCACAGAGAGTCCCATACAGGATAAATACAAGGAGAAACATGCCAAGACACATATTAATCAAACTATCAAACATTAAATACAAAGGAAAAATGTTAAAAGCAACAAGGGAAAAACAACAAATAACATACAGGGAATCCCCATAATGTTAACAGCTGATCTTTCAGCAGACACTCTGCAAGCCAGAAGGGAGTAGCAGGACATATTTAAAGTGATGAAAGGGAAAAACCTACAACCAAGATTAGTCTACCCAGCAAGGATCTCATTCAGATTCAATGGAGAAATTAAAACCTTTACAGACAAGCAAAAGTTAAGAGAATTCAGCACCACAAAACCAGCATTACAACAAATGCTAAAGGAACTTCTCTGGGCAGGAAACACAAGAGAAGGAAAACACCTACAAAAAAAAAAAACCAAAACAATTAAGAAAATGGTAATAGGCACATACATATTGATAATTACCTTAAATGTAAATGGATTAAATGCTCCAACCAAAAGACATAGACTGGCTGAATGGATACAAAAACAGAACCATATATATGCTGTCTACAAGAGGCCCACTTCAGACCTAGAGACACATACAAACTGAAAGTGAGGGGATGGAAAAAGATATTCCATGCAAATGGAAATCAAAAGAAAGCTGGAGTAGCAATTCTCATATCAGACAAAATAGACTTTAAAATAAAGACTATTACAAGAGACAAAGAAGGACACTATATAATGATCAAGGGATCGATCCAAGAGGAAGGTATAACAATTGTAAATATTTATGCACCCAACATAGGAGCACCTCAATACATAAGGCAAATACTAACAGCCATAAAAGGGGAAATCGACAGTAACACAATCATAGTAGGGGACTTTAACACCCCACTTTCACCAATGGACAGATCCTCCAAAATGAAAATAAATAAGGAAACACAAGCTGTAAGTGACACATTAAACAAGATGGACTTAATTGATATTTATAGGACATTACATCCAAAAACAACAGAATACACTTTCTTCTCAAGTGCTCATGGAACATTCTCCAGGATAGATCATACCTTGGGTCACAAATCAAGCCTTGGTAAATTTAAGAAAAATGAAATCGTATCAAGTATCTTTTCCGACCACAACGCTATGAGACTAGATATCAATTACAGGAAAAAAACTGTAAAAAATACGAACACATGGAGGCTAAACAATACGCCTCCAAGATAGATCACTGAAGAAATCAAAGAGGAAATTAAAAAATATCTTGAAACAAATGACAATAAAAACACAATGACCCAAAACCGATGGGATGCAGCAAAAGCAGTTCTATGAGGGAAGTTTATAGCAATACAATCCTACCTCAAGAAACAAGAAACATCTCAAATAAACAACCTAACCTTACACCTAAAGCAATTAGAGAAAGAAGAAGAACAACAAATTAAAAAACCCAAAGTTAGCAGAAGGAAAGAAATCATAAAGATCAGATCAGAAATAAATGAAAAAGAAATGAAGGAAACAATAGCAAAGATCAACAAAACTAAAAGCTGGTTCTTTGAGAAGATAAACAAAATTGATAAACCATTAGCCAGACTCATCAAGAAAAAAAGAAGACTCAAATCAACAGAATTAGAAATGATAAAGGAGAAGTAGCAACTGACACTGCAGAAATACAAAGGATCATGAGAGATTACTACAAGCAACTATATGCCAATAAAATGGACAATCTGGAAGAAATTGACAAATTCTTAGAAAACCACAACCTTCCGAGACTGAACCAGGAAGAAATAGAAAATGTAAGCAGACTAATTACAAGCACTGAAATTGAAGCTGTGATTAAAAATCTTCCAATAAACAAAAGCCCAGGACCAGATGGCTTCACAGGTGAATTCTATCAAACATTTAGAGAAGAGCTAACACCTATCCTTCTCAAACTCTTCCAAAATATAGCAGAAAGAGGAACGCTCCCAAACTCATTCTACAAGGACACCATCACCCTGACACCAAAACCAGATGAAAATGTCACAAAAAAAGAAAACTACAGGCCAATATCACTGATGAACATAGATGCAAAAATCCTCAACAAAATACTAGCAAACAGAATCCAACAGCACATTAAAAGGATCATACACCATGATCAAGTGGGGTTTATCCCAGGAATGCAAGGATTCTTCAATATATGCAAATCAATCAATGTGATACACCATATTAATAAATTGAAGGATAAAAACCACATGACAATCTCAATAGATGCAGAAAAAGCTTTTGACAAAATTCAACACCCACTTATGATAAAAACTCTCCAGAAAATAGGCATAGAGGAAACCTACCTCAACATAATAAAGGCCATATATGACAAACCCACAGCCAACATTGTTCTCAATGGTGAGATACTGAAACCATTTCCTCTAAGATCAGGAGCAAGACAATGTTGCCCACTCTCACCACTATTATTCAACATAGTTTTGGAAGTTTTAGCCACAGAAATCAGAGAAGAGAAAAAAATAAAAGGAATCCAAATTGGAAAAGAAGAAGTAAAGCTGTCACTGTTTGCAGATGACATGATACTATACATAGAGAATCCTAAAGATGCTACCAGAAAACTACTAGAGCTAATCAATGAATTTGGTAAAGTAGCAGGATACAAAATTAATGCACAGAAATCTCTTGCATTCCTATACACCAATGATGAAAAATCTGAAAGAGAAATTAAGGAAACACTCCCATTTACCATTGCAACAAAAAGAATAAAATACCTAGGAATAAACCTACCTACGGAGACAAAAGAGCTGTATGCAGAAAACTAAAAGACACTGATGAAAGAAATTAAAGATGATACAAACAGATGGAGAGATATACCATGTTCTTGGACTGGAAGAATCAACATTGTGAAAATGACTATACTACCCAAAGCAATCTACAGATTCAATGCAATCCCTATCAAACTGCCAATGGCATTTTTCACAGAACTAGAACAAAAAATTGCACAGTTTGTATGGAAGCACAAAAGGCCCCGAATAGCCAAAGCAATCTTGAGAAAGATAAACGGAGCTTGAGGCATCAGGCTCCCTGACTTCAGACTATACTACAAAGCTACAGTAATCAAGACAGGCTGGTACTGGCACAAAAACAGAAATATAGATCAATGGAAGAGGATAGAAAGCCCAGAGATAAACCCATGCACATGTGGTCACCTTATCTTTGATAAAGGAGGCAAGAATATACAATGGAGAAAAGACAGCCTCTTCAATAAGTGGTGCTGGGAAAACTGGACAGCTACATGTAAAAGAATGAAATTAGAACACTCCCTAACACCATATACAAAAATAAACTCAAAATGGATTAAAGACCTAAATGTAAGGCCAGACACTATAAAACTCTTAGAAGAAAACATAAGCAGAACACTCTATGACATAAATCACAGCCAGATCCTTTTTGACCCACCTCCTAGAGAAATGGAAATAAAAACAAAAATAAACAAATGGGAGCTAATGAAACTTAAAAGCTTTTGCACAGCAAAGGAAACCATAGACAAGACAGAAAGACAACCCTCAGAATGGGAGAAAATATTTGCAAACGAAGCACCTGACAAAGGATTAATCTCCAAAATTTACAAGCAGCTCATGCAGCTCAATATCAAAAAACAAACAACCCAATCCAAAAATGGGCAGAAGACCTAAATAGACATTTCTCCAAGGAAGATATACAAATTGTCAACAAACACGTGAAAGGATGCTCAACATCACTGATCATTAGAGAAATGCAGATCAAAACTACAATGAGGTATCACCTCACACTGGTCAGAAAGGCCATCATCAAGAAATCTACAAACAATAAATGCTGGAGAGGGTGTGGAGAAAAGGGAACCCTCTTGCACTGTTGGTGGGCATGTAAATTGGTACAGCCACTATGGAGAACAGTATGGAGGTTCCTTACAAAACTAAAAATAGAACTACCATACAACCCAGCAATCCCACTACTGGGCATATACCCTGAGAAAACCATAATTCAGAAAGTGTCATGTACCACAATGTTCACTGCAGCTCTATTTACAATAGCCAGGACATGGAAACAACCTTAGTGTCCATTGACAGGTGAATGGATAAAGAAGATGCGGCACTATACAATGGAATATTACTCAGCCATAAAAAGAAATGAAATTTAGTTATTTGTAGTGAGGTGGATGGACCTAGAGTCTGTCATACAGTGTGAAGTAAGTCAGAAAGAAAAAATCAAATACCGTATGCTAACATACATATATTGAATCTAAAGAAAAAAGGAAAAAAAATGGTTCTGATAAACCTAGGGGTAGGACAGGAATAAAGACACAGACATAGAAAATGGACTTGAGGACACGGGGAGGGGGAAGGGTAAGCTGCAACGAAGTGAGAGAGTGACATGGACATATATACACTACCACATGTAAGATAGATAGCTAGTGGGACGCAGCTGCATAGCATAGGGAGATCAGCTCCGTGCTTTGTGACCACCTAGAGGTGTGGGATATGGAGGGTGTGAGGGAGACGCAAGAGGGAGGAGATAGGGGGATATATGTATACATATACCTGATTCATTTTGTTATACAGCAGAAACTAGCACAACATTGTAAAGCAATTATACAGCAATAAAGGTGTTTGGATTTATTAAAGTCTGGATTTATAAAGTCTGGATTTATTTTGAATAGCTACAGTAAGCATAAAAGCATGAATTTTGCCGAGGACCTTGAGTCATCAAAAGTTTATAATAATTTATTTCAGAAATTGTTGGAATAAAATATAAGTTCTCAAAGGGAATAAAGTTTTTAAGGAACATATAATTGAATCCTGGATAATATAAAAGAATTTATATTATGACATAACCTGAGGCTATAAAATGTGTAAGACTTTTGAAGAATGGAGTCAGAGCTCTGAATGAAGTTATGATAGAGAGTTTATCCTGAAAATGCTTCACTCTAAATATTCTAAGTACAGAATAGGAAAATACAGTTAATTTTAGGTGAGAAAGGAAGTTTTTGAATGGATTTCTAGTGGATATTGAATGGATGGTGACAGTAATTGAAAAGGGATATTCTCAAGCAATATTAAACTTCATAATATTAAACTTTTTATGTAACATTTGAAAAATTTGATCTAAAAATTTAAGAACAGGTAGGATTTCCTTCATCATTTGTTATTTCCTCTGTTGGGAGCTGATTAGTGCTTAAAAGCATAGACTTTAGAAACAGCCCAATCTGGGTGGGAGATTATCAACCCATTATCACTGGGTTGGCTTCCATAATCCCCAGGGTTCTCATCTGCAAAATGGAGCTAGAAATCCCCACCTCATGGGGTAGTGGTGAAGATGGCATGAAATGCAGATAAAAGGCTTAGTCCAGTGCCTGGGCCAAGGTTTCAAATAATAAATATTAAATAATACAATTATCATTATTGTTTCTTCTAGGTATAAATCTGAAAGTGGGACTTCGCTGGTGGTCCAGTGTTTAAGACTTTGCCTTCCAGTGCAGGGGGTGCGGGTTCAATCCCTGGTCGGGGAGCTAAGATCCCACATGCCTTGTGACCAAAAAGCCAAAACATAAAACAGAAGCAATATTGTAACAAATTCAATAAAGACTTTAAAAAAAATGGTCCACATCAAAAAAAAAAATCTTAAGAAAGAAAAAAAAAAATCTGAAAGTGAAGAAGCATTGGAAAATTTCAGTGAAAAATACCAGGTGTTAGTATCCTATAATTTGGAATTGAGGATTGAAACCAGGCTTTATTTTCATCTGTTTTTGTTCCTCTGATTTTAATAATAAAACTTGAGGAAGCCCTGAGATACAACTGACCACTTTTGGAGGGCGTCTCTCGGTGCTTTGTGTGCTCCATCTGGGTTGCAGCCATTATTCAACCTCCTTGAGAGAGGAGGAGGTCACTGAGGTTAAGTGTTCTTCACAACGACACCCAGGTCGATGGCAGAGTTAAAGTATGCCCCAGGTCACATAACTCATTCTCTGTTCAAGAATCTTCCCTAATCCCTGGTGCCATTTGGGAATGGTTTCAAAGGCATTCCAACCGCAGAATCATGCCAGTGCACTGGTTATCAATTATTTCGTTGATCCTTTAGCAAATCCTCAAACTGATTTTTCTGCCCTCCTGGGACACAAGTCACAAGGCTGACCTTAACCGCTTTGGCATCCCCCCTCCACTCCCAAGGCACACAAAAGAGCAATGTGGGGCTGGTGATTTATTGTTTTCCCACGCAGGTCATGCTTGAGCCCAGACAGATAGAGAAGATCTGCCTTTAATGAGAGAAATGTACCATTACTTGGTCATAAATTCAACTTAATGGTAATTTTGGTAGGGCAGCTTGCCCAGGGTTTGTAGAAACACAAATCAAAATTCCCAAATTCCAGGCATATCCTCCTAGAAACTCTTTTGGCAACTCCATTCCCTTTGCTTTTTAAGGAAATCAATTTCCCTAGTTATGGTCCCTAGTTGCTTAGGGTAGATTTGCACAAGGTCTAGAATCACTGTGGCAGCAGAGAATAGAGTGAGTGACATACTGCTCAAATTATTTTTGCCAAGCATTAGGCCTTGACTTCAGTCGTCAAGGAGGCACAAATGAACTGACACACAGATTCGCTATACAGCCCAGAAAAGTAGTTTGCAGTAAGAACATTCAGACAGCTCCGTCTAAGGAAAGGTTTTATTATTTTTTTCAAATCCTCATGTCCTTGGCCAATTCTAAACTGACTAATAATGGCCATTACCACTCTCAGATCTCAGAATAAGTTTTTAATCCCTGCAGAGTTGACTTTGAGTTGCTGGGTTAGAAGGATATGCAGAGTATATTCAGGCACAATGCTACCAGATACCCCGTCAAACTCTTAGAAATAGACTTGAATGTACCCTCTTGTCTTGTATCATATCCTGTGCTCACTTCCATCGTAGCAACTAGCATCTCCTTTTGGGCTTAATTATTCATATGTGATGGCTTCTACTAAACTGTGTGCTCCCAGGTGTAGGGTGATATCACACCTGAGTGTGTTTCTCTAGTTTCTTGCCCCATGCCTGACATGTGACAGATGCACAGTTAACATTTGTTGAATGAACAGAAGTGTGAATGAATGGAGTTCATGCTGTTCTGATAAGGTATGATTTTTTTTTTTTTTTTTGGCTGCACCGTGTGGCTTGTGGGATCTTAGTTCCCTGACCAGGGACTGAACCCTTGCCCTCAGGAGTGAAAGTGAGCAGTCCTAACCACTGGACCGCCAGGGAATTCCCAAGGTCTGAATTTTAAGTCAGGGAACCTGGTAATGGCCATTTCTTTCTATTTGGTATGGTATACATGGCTAGGTGAGACAATGCTCTGGAAGACAGCAGAGAGAAAACAGAAGTGAAGGTAACTGCCTTTCATGGTAGAGCAACTGGAGTCTGTTAAAAATATCACTTCATTCATTTGAACAAATATATATAGATTGCCAATACAGCCAAAGCATTAGTGCCAGGTACTGAAGAATATTCAAGACAACTAGAAATCAAAGAGCTTGCAATTTAATTCTAAGATCCAATGTATAATCTTATCATAAATTATTTTTTCCTAATAACATAGATCTACCCGGAGAAAAGACATGAAATTCTAGTTCTCCTTCTCTGATTTGGTTTTATAGGTGGGCCTACCTACACTGCTCTCTTCAGGTGTAGAGGGGAGTTTAACTGGCACTTTCTTTGTACTGTTATTCACACATCTGGCATGTGGGAAAGTCAGGTTTAGAGCAGGAAGGGAGGCCTGGAACACCCAGGGGTTGGTATGTTTGGATCCTTATAATCCTGTAGCAAAAGTGGAGGGCTGTCACACCTCACCTTCAACTTACACAATATTATATGTCAATTTTATCTCAATAAAACTAGAAAAAACAAGAAGTTAACAATAATAACCAAAAGGCAGTGGCTTTCAAGCTTGAACAGGTATGAGAATCACCAAGAGACCTTATTAAGATACGTATTTCTGGCCCCCACCTCCAGAGCTCCTGTGTCAGTAGGTCGGGGTTAGGATTCCGGAAGTTGCATTTCTAACAGCTTCCCAAACAATGCAGATGCTGCTGTTCCAGGACCAGCTGATCTAAGGTAAGCCCTAACAGTTATTTGCTACCAGATCTTATTCTCCCATTCTCTTATATAACCCCACAGAATGATTCTATTTGTATGGTTTTTGTCAGGGCAGCCTTGGACTGGGGTAAAAAATCAGTTTGAATTACTTTGTAGCCATTTGTTAGTGACTGGGCAGATTTTTCATGTTGGATATCTTCCTTTTACCATTTAGCCCATTATTTATGGGCTGCATCTCCTACCATTAACTGGGAATAAGAATAATGATAATGTGAAGGAATGAAAGCAACATGTAAATGTTTTGTTAACACAGGGATGCATACACGTAAAGTATTTTACTCATGCCATTGGCCTTGCATGAATAACTATGTGAAATGATGAATTTAACATTAGCCCTTGGGTTCTTGCTTCTTTCCCTCACCTGCTCTGACTAGGAAAATAATTGTAGCTTCAGTCTGAATGGGGACATATCAGCCAGGTCTTTCTGACTTCTAGATAGCTCATGTAGTCCGGCCAAACTATCTGGCTTTCTGATTACACAGTTTTTATAAAGAGAAAAAAATATTTACCTAAGAATCATTTTAAATTATTTTCTCCTCTCATAGTGAAAGGTTTATCTAAAAGCCCGAACTTCATTCAGGATTCTTCCTCACTCTTTGTCGTTCCCCATCCTTTCCTGACCCCACCCACCCCTCAGACAGCCAGGGATTTTAAAGTATGTTGGAAGATTTTGATGGTGTCTGCACAGTAGGATTACACTCTTCTATGTAATGTTCGGACACCAAACAGAAAGATAGCACAGTCTGTCTAGCTTTTTGTAATTAGTTTCACGATACTGTTTTAATTGTGGCACAGCTTAATCACTGGCTGTGCACAGATTATGCCACGTAGTTAAAATAATTATGGGTATTTGATAAGATGATGCTTTGAATTCATATAATGCTTCTTTTCCAACAGGCTCCACAGTTTAAAAGGAGAGAGAGCAAAAAGGACAAAGAAGGACAGCCATTCGATGCCACCTTTGGTCATTTTCTGCACCTTGTCAAGACTGGCCAGGGTAATACACACACACACACACACACACACACACACACACACACATTTATTTCAGGTCATCTTCCACCTGCCCAAGGAAGCATTTTATCCAGTACTCAAAGATTCTGAAGATAGTGTGAAATGATACATACCTTGTTTGCCAGCAAATACTTAATACAGACTATACAACTAGTAACCTAGGCAAGCCTGTGTGGATGCATTAATTCTAAATCTAATTGTTTGTTTACATAACTGATGGCTACAGGCTCCATTAGCAGTTCTTTACCTTCCGAAGAGTGCAATCTGGTCATAAACCTTTCTTAGAACTACTATACAATTTTTATGGTTTATTGAACATTCATTCATTCATTCAAAGTAGTATGCCTACTATGTGCCAAGTGCTGTTCTAAACTCTTACAGTAAGTAAGTTAAGCAAAATTCCTACCCTCATGGCCCTGACATTCTAGATATAGGGGAACTGACAATAAACAAACAATAAAATAATGATTTCAGGTATGATTAGTCCTGTGAATAAAATAACACAGGGTTGGGGAACAGAGTGGGGAAATTTTAGATAGATTAGGAAATATCTTTTTCAGAAGATGACATTGAACAGGGTCCTGATGGTGAGAAAGAATCAGGTGAATATACGGGGAAGGGAATTCTAGGTGTAAGGAAGAGAAAGTGCCTAAGGGGCTGAGTCTATGATGAGGTTAGTGGTTCTGGGAAAAACAGGTGGGGCAGAGGGGCTGGAGGAGAGTGAGTAACGGGTAGAGTTGTTGGAGCTGAGACAAGGCAGAGGCCAGGTCAGAGGACTGTGCCCCATGGCATAAAGATTAAATTTTAAGGTGATGGTAGGTCGTAGAGGGTTCACATTGCCCGATTCACATTTTAGAAAGATCATGCTAGTTGAGGAGATTAGACTTTATAGGCAAAAATTGAGATGGGAAATACTAAGGGATGCAAGACTTTTTCAGACATGTTGAGTTTGAGTTAGGTATTACACGTACAAGTGTGGCGTCCAATAGCTGAAAATGTAAATCTAGATCTCAGGGGATAGGTCAGAGTTGGAGATGTCTATGTGGGAGTCCTTACTGTATACATATAGTATTTATTGCCTAAGCTGGATCTTGGGCAAGTGGGGAGATGAGGTGATATAAAGGAAGTATACATCGTTGCCCTACCCTAAAAGAGATTTTTAAAATATTATCTTTCTTATGATGTGCATAATGAATAATAGAAGGTAACAGAGTGTGACTTTAACACAAATTTTTGCTCATTTGTTTGTTTAATAGCAAACAGACCAAAAATTAGATATTCAAATAAATCTTATCTTTCAAAGGAGCCATGTAGGAGGGCTAGCCAGTTGGGCCAACAATGCTGCCATTGCTTAGAACTTTCTTGGAGTGATTGGGGCTCCCTTTTATTTTATTTTATTTTTTTAGTTAAAAAGTATTTTTTAATTGGAGTCTAGTTGATTTACAATGTTGTGTTAGTTTCAGGTGTACAGCAAAGTGAATCATTTATACATATACATATATCCACTTTTTTGGGGGCTCCCTTTTAGATTTGCTTTCGCCACACAAGAAAGTCAGCCTAAATTTTTCGTAAAATTGTATCTCATTTTTGATTAAAAAAATGGAACTAGCTTGAAAATTCATCTGCTATTGTACTTGTAACAAAAAAAAAGCAAGAAACCCTAAATATTTCACCAGAGGGAGATGACTTGACAGCACTGATGATTTTAAAATGACTTTGTCATTTGCTTTGGCAATTCTCAGAATGGTGTCTGGATATGTTTAGAGCAATATGGAGATGACTGGAATAAGTACACAACCTCCCACATGAGAACTTTGAAGGAAATACTATTTATTTAGATTTGAATTTTTAGTTTTATTCATTCATGAAAAAAAAATTTGTTATCTGCCATGTTCCAGGTGGTTTTATAGGCAGTGAAAAGGCAGTTACAAACAATAAAAAGAATAAAACAATGCTAGCTTTCAGGACTTCATCTTTGACCTGAAGAATATCTTAGCCATCAAAAATCCCATTTTTGCAAATGGTTCAATTAATCAATTTACTGAAACAAAAACATTCAAATGAAGGAATAAAATTTAACTTTGCCTTTGCCTTCCTCATCTGTTTCTTCTTCCTGTCATATTTCCAGAAACCTAACTCTCAATCTCTGATTTTTAAGTCTAAAGTGATCTGTTCCTGTATGCTATAAAATTCCCCTCAGACATGGAACACGCTTTTATTTTTCTTTCCCCCCCATTTTGTTACTAGAAGGTGTTGACAAATCTCTGGGATAAGATTCTAATATGTTAATTCGTAAGAAGGTGTAAATGATTTGATGCTGATTTACTACAGCCTGAATTTTTATTTTAACAACAGAACAAAACAGATCAAAGAAATATATCTGTCATAATGGAAATTAAAGCATTTGCAAGTAATAAAGTGATATATTTCTTGGCTGAGAGCCTTCTCCCTGTTTCTGAAGTCACAGCTATACAGCTTACTTATATTGCCAATCATAATCTCTAGGAACAAGAAACTTTCAATTTCCTTCGATGCTACTATTTCTTTTTCTTTTTAAGGGATATTCTGCAGCTCTCCTGTTCCATGTAACATACTAGCAAGAGATCATAATAGTTTTGCTAGAGCAAAGGGCCAAATTTTCCCCTGGCCTTTGTTTAGCTGGAAGGTGACTACCACTGAACTGGGGCTCTCCACCACCATAGCTCCTTCAGCCTTGTGCAACATATTATTACAATCAGCTTCACTTGTTCCCAGTTCTTTCAGCATCTGTAGTGGCAGCTGGCACATCTCCCACTTCATCAGGAAGTGCATTCAAGGGTATCCGGCTAGAAAGTTCCCCCAGCAAGCATTTCTTCATATTGCAAAATGAAGAAGCAAGGTTTCAGTTGGAGGTATTCATATCTGGGGTCAAGTAAGGTAGAGTAAAGTGGGGAGATCTTCCATCATCAAAATATCTTTATCATGGGTGAGACCAGTAAAAAAAATCCATTCTTTTTTTCTAGCAGACTGGCATTCCTTTGACCCTGGTTTTAATCAGAAAAGGGATGAGCAGAATTATGTGATTGGTACTGCCCTTGTTTGTTTTCTAAATTCTCAGAGAGAATTGCTCTCATACCATAGGTTTCCCTCAAGATCTACAATTCTGATTTCCATGGTTCAGTTTTATGTGGAGTTTTCTGTGTTTTGCCTTTGGATACCCATATTTCTCTTTCCAGCAATTAATGGGAAAATTTCATTGTGCCAATTGTGGTTTTTTCCTGTGAAAACAACCTCTATTGTCTTCCACCTCCTTTTACCTCCAGTATTCTGCACTAATATGTAATTGCATGTCAAAGAGGGTGGTGACGATGACCAGCATATGTCGCAAATGTTTGAAAACTGTTCTGGTTAACATAGAAAGAGCTATGGTTTAGGAGATTTAGCTCATGTGAAAATAACTGTGGTCCAGAGATCTAACTCCTCTTCAACACTTTCTCCCTTTGAGAAGAAGCACTTTGGGACAATATCTCTCAAGGTCATTCATTTTTATCTTTTAATGTATTAGTATGCCTGGTGTCTGGTAATCAGCATCAGAGCCAGAAATATTGCTAGACTTTAGCAGTCTTTGGGAGGTATTGATATAGATGTGTCTCTTGAAGAAAAATTAATTGAAGTCTGATATGTGTAAGGAAGCTAACAATTCCTGAGTGCTTACTGTGTGCCAGGCAATATGCTAAGAATTTTTGCGTGTATTATCTCATGTCATAAAGTCTCAATTTTTCTGTTTATTACAGTCATCCTCTGGTATCTGTGGGGGATTGGTTCCAAGACCCCCACCTTCCCCAGCAATACCAAAATCTGCAGATGCTCAAGTCCCTTGTATAAAATGGCATAATATTTGCTTATAACCACACAATCCTCCAGTATACTTTAAATCATCTCTAGACTACTTATAATACCCAATAAAATGTAAATACTGTGTAAAAAGTTGTAAATTCAATTTAAATTGCTATGTAAATAGTTGCCTATGTGTGGCAAATTCAAGTTTTGCTTTTTGGAACTTTCTGGAATTTTGGAGGGGGAACGTTTTTGATCTGCAGTTGGTTTAATCCACAGATGTTGAACCTACAGATATGGAGGACGATTGTAATTGGAATATAGATTTTATTTAGTTTTATTCAAATATTACTTTTATTACTTTGATCTAAAATATTACCTATGTAGTTTTGTGCTTGAGGGAAAGTGCATTTAGTGTTCTAGAAGAGCAACAGTGGTAGTAAATAATTTGGAATTAAACTTGTTCATGACGTACACAAATAAATTTAAAGTACACCCACAAATTTAAATTACAATATCAGGGCTGGTCAATACAACCAGAGTGAAGTAAGCTCACAGGGCAGTTTCATGGATTTGGTACTATTATAGTCATTGGGATTATTCCTCAATATTTCCAGGCAGTGCTCTTCTGCCATATAACGCATTAGCAAGCAATCCTTGTAGTTAGACTGTATTTTCCCACATCTTTAAAATTATGCGTGGCCGTGTAACTTGCTTCGGCTAATGAAATATGAGCAGAATTGATGAGCATCACCTTCAGGTAAAAGCCTGTAAGGACAGTGCACAAGTCCCCATCTTCCCATTCTCTAGCCATAGTGACCAACACTATTTCAGATGGGGAGGCTCTGCCAGCCTGAGTCCTGAGTGAGGATCATGTGAAGCCCAATTCAGTACTGACTTAATATAGCATGAGTGAGAAATAAATTTCTGTTGTTATAAGACATTGAGATGTGGGGATTGTTTGTTACTGTAGCACAACCTAGATTATTCTAACTAATGTAGAATGGTTCTAACATTCATCCAGAAAGTAGAAACCCAAAAAGTCCTTCCTAAATGTATCTTCTTTCATTATCTGCATAGTTTAACCAGAGGTTTGAATTGACCAGACCCTTGTAATAATGAGATAACGTAGAGGTTAAGAGGTCTGCGCAGTCAGGCTGTTTCTGTTGAAATAATGACCTTGCTGCTTTCTACCTGTAAAGATTTGAATGAGTTACTTAATCTCTCTGAGTATCAATTTCCTCATTTGGAAAATAAGGATAATAGTAATACCTACCTTACAGGACTATTGTGAGATGAAATAAAATAATGTATAAAAAACACTTAGCAGGGAGGATAATACTTTGTCAGGTCTTGAGGAGAGGAGAATATGGACAGTTCCTAATCAACAGGCATAAAGTTTCAGTCAGGCAAGATGAATACGCTCCAGGATCTGCTGTACAGCATCGCACCTAATAATACATTGTACACATAAGCATCGATTAAGAGGATAGATCTCAGGTTAAATATTCTTTCTACATAATAATTAAACAATAAATGTTAGGTATCATTCTATTATTATCCAGTACACTTGACAATGACTATGGAGCTTATCTTTTTCAGTCTAATTGTTTGGATAACTGATTGTGAAAGTCCCTTCCAGCTCCAAAACTCTATGCTTCCATGAAATACCTTGCTTTCTGGTCCCTACCTTTCCTTAGAGTAGCTTTAGTTGTGGTTTGAATTTTGTGGTGCATATGAGAACTGATGCTAGCTTAGCTGGCTTAGCGAGAAATGTATCTACAAATAATCAATTTATTCTGCCTCGACTTTCTCCTCCTTGTCCTACTCCATCATTCTTGAAGTTGTCCCAGAATTCTGTTTGACTTTGTAGTTTCTTGCTTCTTTCTCATTCTGAAATATATTTTTCTTTTTGGCTTTTGACACTGGACAACATAAATTTTCCTTTTAATAGACTTGCCCATGTATATAGTAAATAAGACCAGGACTATGTCAGGGAAATTTCCCCAAGAGATCAGGCAGGTTTTTGATGGTAAGTGTATTAAGTGTATTAGATATGCTAGAGACGCTGAAGAAGGGAGAGGAGAAAAACTTGTTAGACACGTATAGACCTTCACATCATACCAAAATATTTTATATGCACATATTTGCAAGAGTATTTCTGATTTACTCTGTTTATTTACCAGTGTTCTCTCTAGGAAAGAATGCATTGTCTCCTGAAAAACTAGTCGTCTTTGGCTAAAACTCTTTTGTCAAATATAAAAGTGCAGTCTTAAGTATTTTATTAGTGTGGTTGGGATCAATGACTATTGCTTTGAAATGCAGATGTGGATTGTGAAGCCAGTGAACAGGACTGTGCAAGGAGAATGGCATTGTCGAGGATGGAGGAAAAGGCCAAGACCTGTGCCAAATGTGAGCAGGTAATGCCAAGGTTATTTGTAAAAAAGATGTTGGTGGGGAGGATGGCTGAATTCCTGGGACAATAGCCTGAGAGATCAGGGACTGGAAAGAGTAGAGGCAGGAAAAGTGAGCCGGGGGTGGGGGAGGGGAGAAAAACTGAGGCAGGAAGAGGGACGAGATCCGAGAGGATACAGAATAAAGGCAGGGCAGCAGACAAAGCCCTCAGGACCAAAAGCCAGAGAGAATCCCAGTTTGTTTAGCCTAGAGACAGGAAAAAGGACATCCTCTCAAAGGACCTAGGTTACGGGCTGGATGGAGAAGATAGATAACAGGAAAGAACCCGGCTTCTCTAGGGACCCAAAGAACAAGGCCTGTCCCTCCTTCCCCCCTCCCTTCATCCCTGCCCTATCGCTTCTCATAAGATAATAGCTTAACTTGAGGCTAGAAGGTGGAAATGGGACAAACTGTCTGAAAGGAGATAGAACTGAGTCCCCAAGGCAGGAGACTGCCAGGGAAGGCCTGGCAGGAAGGCCAGCATACTAATGGGGCCTGCAGGGACAGGCCATTGTCTCATACTTTAAAAGCATTCTTTTATCAAGTAAGTGAGCGTGTGGAGTGGGAAGCATTGAACTTGAGCTGGGCTTACCAGCAGCATGGCATTCGACTTCAACTCTGAAAGCTGAGATCCTGAAATTCCCTCCCAGGTGGTAAAGTGCCTTGTCTGGATTTGGTGCCCAATGGATACCATGTGAGGGAGACAACTCGGAAGCTGAGTCAGATGTGAGTGGGGCTGGAGAGAAGGGGCAGAAGAGGTACTGGTATCCTGTGCTGAAAAGCAAGTGCAAATGGGGCAGTTCCCTCTTTGCTTTCCTGCATCTCTCAGATCAGGTGAGTAATAGGGAACCCCGGTAAATCCATTTCACTAAGTAGGTTGCTTTCACATGATGACGTTGTGTAATTCACTGTAACATTTAAATTGTTTAGTCTACGTTAGGGGATCACTGATAATCCAAAGCAGATACAGGAAGCATTTTGAAAACGACCAATGCTAGACAAGGCTCCAGAATCCTCTGTCAATCCAGTGTTATGAGTCCTTACCTATTTTTCCCTTGCAATCTTTATGAATCCCAAGTGAATCACATCTGATTTAGTCTTTGAGAATTTGATTCCCCCAGTTTGGGTAGCTAGACCCCAAGAATCCCTTGACTTGCCTCGTTCCTTCTGAGGGGGGCTTCTCAAATATTTTCTGGGAGTATGGCCTCGGGTGCTGTTACCTCAAACTCTGGTTCTCCACTCATTAGTTACATGTCCTTAGGAATTTGCCTTGCTTACCTGAGCTTCAGTTTCCTCACCTATAAATGGGAGAACCACCACTACCACATAGGGCTGTTGTGTGAATCAATGATATGGTACATTTGAAAGGTGCCAAGACTGGATGTGGCATACAGAAGTCCTCCAATAGATGTTTTCCTTTTTCTCTCAAAATGCCAGGCACCTAGCTCATCTTCTTTGTCCCAGTAATCTTGGGGGATCTTGCCCCAGAAAAAAAAGCAAGCCACATTTGTGTGAGAGTCTTAAAGACTGCTTCAAAAAGACAAGCTTTCTCTTAAGTAGCCAAATGGGCTTGAGCAACAGACAATCCCCTGTTACTTTCATCCCCCAGCTGCAGACCTCTTCTTGGAACTCTGGCTGCCCGAAGGATTGAGCCACTAACCCTTCCATAAGTCCATCAGAGGACTGGGTATGAGAATTCGTGAAAATGAGCACCAGCACACATACATTTTATGTGAGTTCTACTATACTGAAGGTCAATTTGAAGGAAACAGGTCTCAGCAAGCCTAGTGATGATATCAAATAGGGGCATTTGCCTAGTATGGCTTCTCAGGAACCCACAAATCCTAACAAAAGATACATTTAGGTACCTCTCTGACCCTCAACCACATCAGCCCAGAACTCAGTGTGGTCACCTCATGGTTGTACCAGCACTGCATTTCTATTTTAGCCACAGGTTGTAAAATAATCACTAGGAGTCAAACAAGTGCATCTATAATGATGACTCACCTTCCAGCCATAAGGCCTAGGAGAGATTGAGCACCTCCTGTCTGGCTGTGACCTTCGCAGGCCTACAGAATTGGTACTGTCAGAGGGTGGAGCTCCACAGTTTGCCTTGTGTGGACTACCTTTTGGTGGGCTGCTTGAAGAACTCATGTCATCTGCATTGCAGGGAACTACGTTTCCCAGGTTCCCTTACCAACTGGCTTTCAAGTAGGTTTGGCCAATGGGTGGTACTGGTGGAAGACTGGAGGGCAGGATGAACCAGAGTATTTCTCCTCCTTTTTGCTTCCAATGAGGCTTCCAGCACCGTCTGCTTTAGTTTGCTTGCTTGTTTATGCAGTTTCAGGTCCTGTTGGTCAAGCGCATCCTCTGGGTTCCCAGCTCCTGTGGAGCAGCCCCTGCCACAGTTCTAACTCTCAACCAATGGCTTCAGGTTCTGGCTCTGGTAATATGACATCCTCCCTGGGTCCCTACAGCCCTAGGGGTGGTGGTGGCTTTCTGCTCTTGCTAATATCTGAGTTGCCTCACCATCCTTCATTTGGCTTTTTAGCTCTTTCATTACCTATGTAAACAATTCCCAATATTAAGTTGGTTCTGTTTAAAATGCCTTGGGTGGGCTCTGTTTTCCTGATGAGCTTCTCACGGCTACACCTCCTTCAGTCAGTGATATTTTACCTTCATGTTGGACCTAAGTCTCTCATGTGAGGTTTGTCATCTCCCAGGCCATCCACTGGGAAACTGAGCAATAGTTCCTTCAGCCCTCAGGTTTCCCTGAACATATCCTGGGGTCACTTACCTCTTTGGGCTTTTGAACCTACGAGGGAGAAGGGTGCTTGTCATTTCTTAGTGACCTACTTTGTATAAACGCCAGTCAAGCTTCCTCAGGTTGTCTTTGGCTTCCCACCCATTGGTTAAACTAATTTCTTTTAGAGTCCAAAACTACTCTTAGTTCATCATCTATTCTCTTCTTTTCTTTGGCTTATGTTATAAACTCTATGTTATCCCCCTAGACTTTGCTGTTGGGAGACAAGCCTCTAAATAAAACAAATAAACACAAACACAAAAACAAGCTAGAGAGCATTGAGGACTCCACAGATCCATTAAAATGATTGGCAGCTACATCCAGCTTCTAGAGACAGTAATGGTACAGGGCTGTCAGCAATGTCCAGTGATAGGGGTGTGGGTCACCTACTGTTATTGGTTGTGGCAGTGGTGTCTTCACCAACCAGGTTCTGTAGCATGATTTTGAGCATGATCCCTGAATGTGTAGCCTCTGAGCTTGGTTTGCTGACTTTCCTAGAGATTTTGTGAGCTACCCGATATCATTTTTTCCCATAAATCATTAAAAATTAGTTTCTGATGCTTATAACTAAACAATAGGTATAGAAATTGGAACCATGCACAGTGTTTTCTGATCCACAAAATCATACCTTCAGGTGTGCCCAGGTGCACTCTAATCTGATATGCTCTCAAAATGGGTCCACAATATCTTAGTTCCATGTAAATATTCACAAAAAGGGCCTGTAATACTTAGGTGATCAATAGGATCAGCCATTTGAATGCCAGTAGCTCTTTATCCTCAGCTGTGCCAATGGTGCTCAGTGGGCTCACTAGTTAAGTGACCATGGTGGCAGGAACTGACATACTAGCTCAATTATGTGGACTTCTCTTCACCAAGGCTTTCCCAGCATCACCAACTTGCCAGCTCTAGTGACCAACCCTCACCTTCCCAACTGATAGCACTCCAAGGAGACCAGTCATTCACACAATGGCAGGTTCATAGCATTTAATTCCTTCCTTTGTGGAGGGAGAAGCAGTATGTCCTTACTAAAATAGACATGATTTAGATTTACTTCTCTTCCCTCAGTGCTTCTGCCAAAGCCATCATCTGTAGGTATTCTGAATGTCTTTTTTCACTATCACATTATCCCACTCAATGTTGCTTCTCAACAAGAAGCTCACACTTTAGGAGAGGAAGACACTGTGCTGATGCCCATGGAAATTCATGGTCTTATTGTAAACTGTGTCCTAGAAGCAGCTGGCTTTAAAAAACAGTGAAATGACTGAAGTAAGAATCAGTTATGGTGCCAACTGAAACTCAGCATCTTGAAAGGTTGGAGTGCCATCTTAGAGGTGAGACTTGTGTCTACCTGTGTTTGATATATGGTGCAGGCCCTTGCGGAAAACATGGATCCAGGGACCAAGGTGAGAAATGGGAATGCCACTTCTCACAATTACATTTCATATTATACTTATGACTTTGGGTAATGCTTGTATGGGAGCTTTAGTATTGTACTTGGAGAAGAAATGCTTCCACCAGAGGAAACAACAGAGACTGCTACCCTGCCACTCCAGGCTCCTTTTAACACCAGGTAGGGAAAATATAGGCTATAGTTGATCCTGGTTATCAAAGGTTCTGATACATAGTGTAGTCAGAGAAGAATATGAATAAAATCCAGAGGAACCTCCTAGGTCTTCCCTGCCCAGTCATAAATTAAGGGAAGGCTATAGCAATTCTTTATAACCGGGAACCCCTGAAAGCTCAGATCCCTCTGGAATAAAGTTTTGGGTCACTCCACAGTCGGAACACTGGCCATCTGAAGAGAAAGTAAAGGGAACATAGGATGAGTAGTGGAGAGTGGAAATAATAAATATTCACTGTGGCCTTCTTACCAGGGAAGTCATGGTTTGAGAGTAGACATGAAAAGAGCAGGAAATACCTGCACTTGCAAGAACATAAAGGAAACCCTCCAAAGGTTATCTTTTGCAACCAGAATGAAATCCAAAGTTTGTTCTGATTTACAAAAGCCTATGTGAGTTGGCTGCTACCTACCTCTCCCACTTCATTTCATTCCACTCATCCCATTGCCCATCATGTTAAAGCCTATAGGTGAAGCTCATTCTAGCCTCCAGGATTTGTATTAGCTGTTTCCCCAACCTGGAATGCTTTCCCCCTAGATATCCACATGGCTTAATCCCTCACTTCATTTGGACCTCTGCTCAAACACCCTTACCAGTGAAACTTTCCCTGTCTACCTTATATAAACAGTACTACCCTACTCCCCATTCTCTCTTTCCCTCACCTTAAACATGCTTTAGCTCCCATTATAGAACTAGTAACTATATTGCATAGTAGATATTAGACATATATGTGTTTATCATCTGTCCCTCTCCGATGGAATATAATCTCCATGAGGACAGAGACTTTTTTTGTTTATTATTGTACCCATAGAACCTAGAGTAGTGGAAGTCCTCAAATATTTGTTGAATAAGTGTTTTAATTATTCATGTAACGACAAAGATAAGATTTATTAACAGGAAATGGAAAGCCTTAGAAATCAGATGAGATATTTGAACCTCTCAAAGTTCAGACAGCATAATAAGGCATAAAATAGAAGGTGTTTTAGAGAGTTTTGGAAATTGCTCAGGGACTTTTGCTATCTTCCAAATTCTTTAGCTGTTCAGAATTGTGCCAATCGCTTATTCCTGAGAATGCTTTTATGTTGATCCCTATTCTTCAGTAACTACCCCCAAATCTCCCTCCGAGTACCCTCGTTTCCTTTTCTAGCAAACTACTGACTTCTATTTTTAAAAAACCTTTTCTTCTCCAAGTGGTATATCTTGATTATTCAGCAGCTGCTTCATAAAGATGGTGGGAAAGGGCCTTATATCTTTGTTATGGCCCGGCATCCTGACTCATGTGCCATTTGCTTCTGTGTATAAGTTTTGGAAGATATTCTGAAGCTCTTGCTAGATACTTTCATTATCAGAAAGTACACACTGCTGCTCAGATGGCTGGCTGTGGTGAAATAGATGTAGTACTGAGTTAGCTCTTTACTGTCCATCAAGGCAGTGAAAGTGGGTTTCTTTTTCCACTTGTTCTGTCCAAAGCATCTGCTACTTCAAGATTTGTCCAGAATCTCCTGCTGCTCTTCCAGGTCTCACTGGTTTTCCCTTTGAGCTCATTTCACATGCAGAGTTTCTACCTGACATTTAAGCCCTTAATAATATACTGTTAAACATTCTATTCCAGTGGAGTTTCCAGCTCTTTTCTGCCTCCACATAGTTATTAGCCCACACATTCTAGTCATCAACATATCTCTCCTGTCAGTGATCATCAGTATTGGAGAGTTTCACATGCTCCATTACATTCTATATAAAAACCTCTGCTTATTTCAGTATTTTGACTTACCTTACTCAACCAGCTTGTAACTCTGTGATCCTTGATTGTATCTCATGTTTCTATGGTATTCCCCAAAATAGTAGCTTAACATCTGGGATAGTGTTGGGCACATAGTAAGTATAGTTTTCAACAAAAAGAAGTTGATTGATAGATTTTTTTTTTTAGAGTTTGTTGATAGATTTACTCCTCTTCTAGTAATGTTCTAAGTATACCCAGGAAGGCCAGATACAACACAAAAACCATAGGTTTAAAGCATTAGTTTGCTGGTGAAACAATGAGGATCAGAGGGTTCAAGAATCTGCAAAGGGTGGCACTGTTGAAGAGAGTGCTGATTGTAGGTAGTTAATTTTGCCCTCAAAGACATTTTCATATTCCTGGCTGTGATTGATACATTTTTTTAACATCTTTATTGGAGTATAATTGCTTTACAATGGTGTGTTAGTTTCTGCTTTATAACAAAGTGAATCAGTTATACATATACATATGTTCCCATATCTCTTCCCTCTTGCATCTCCCTCCCTTGATTGATGTCTAACTAAGGGTTTCACTGAAATTTAGGTGAGTCATTATGTGTATATATTTGAATATCTTTACCTCTATTCCAAACCTTTAGTAAAGCTATACTAGTTCTAATCTGTTCTTTGATTGATCCCATGACTATGCAATGTGGATGAGGGCCTTACAGCTTCACAGAAAATCCACTTTTGATTCTGCAACATCAACTCCATTTCAAACATGGCCAAGAGCAGGCACCCTCTCCCCTTCAGGCCTCTTCTAGCCCAACCTCTGGGGAAGAGGAAGTGCCACCAGAGACTGAGTTCAATAATGTGGGCAATCAATCCATCAATCATATCTATGTAATGAAGTTCCAATAAAAACTCTGGACACGGAGGCTGAGTTCCCCAAGTTGGCAATACTCTGTTTGTATTGTCACACATTGATGCTGGGAGGGTAATGTGTCCTGAGGACAACAGAAGCTTTGCATTTGGAAGCCTCCTAAACTCTGCCCTTCGTGAATTTTTCTTTTGTTGGTTCTAATCCCTTCCCTATAATAAATCATGACTGTATATATAATAGCTTTCAGTGAGTTCTGTGAATCTTACTAGTGAATGATCAAAAGTGGGGTGGTTTTGGGAATCCCCCAAACTAGCAGCTAGTGTCAGAAGTAAGGGCAGTCTGGGAGACTGTGCCCTGAGACTGCAGTTTGGCTAACTCTGGTAATGACAACCCTCATCCCTCCTCTTTCTCCGAGCTTGAAACATGACTGGAATAATAATTTTACATTATTGTAGTTTGGGAGAGACAGGGCTGTACTTTGCTTGTGTTCTGATTTATTTTTCTGCCTACTCTGCTGGCTTCATTTCTACAGCCTTTTTCAGATTCTGGTTCCTCTCTTCATAACGTCCCTCACCTTGTACTCAGACTTGCCCAACTCCAGGGCTTCAGGGAGGTAGGATAGATAAGAAGAGCTGCCTCTCAGCTGGTGCAGCCCACATTAAGGTTCTCTAAAGGTCCCTGGCCTCCTGGGACCCAGCGATGACCCTTGGCCCCTGTTTTTTAAACTTCAAACTTCCATTGCTCCCCATAATATATGGACTTAATGCCACCATGGCAAGTCATTATGTGCCTGGGGATGCTGCCTTTCCTTTGCATTAAAAACTTTTTCTACCCATTCTCAGCACTTCCTGAAGTTTCTTAGCCAGGTGTTTCATAAACCTGAGTGATCATAAGGATCTCTTTGGGCTCTTGTTAAATGTTCAGGTTCTCCACATGTCTCATGGAGATTTTTATTGTAGGTCTGGACTTTGGCTCAGATGTTTGTGTTCTTTTAATATAAATGCTAGGTACCCCAATCATTCTTAGGGTCACCAACCATATCCATGAGCTTGGACTTCTGCTTCATATCTACTTTTAACTTTCAATTACCATCCTAAGTATTTTTCTTGTCTCTACTGATGTTAGGAAGCAAACCTGAACCTGTCTGTATGCCCTCTGTTCTGGAGGAGTCATGCCCTAGCCCTGGTCCTAGGGCTGGCATTTCTCCAACCTGGCCTTGTTATGGCTGGCTCTCCTCTCTGGCACTAGCATCTTTCCTGTGCCCTATCCCAGCATCTGTAGTCTTGCCACACATAGTTGGATGGATATCTAATATGATGACCAACTCCACAAACAACTTCATTAATTCAATAAACATTTACTGACTTGAGTTATGTCCCAGGCACTGTGCTAGGTCCTGGCGAGATGAAAAAAGGAAAATACTCATAGTTTAAATGGTGTGACAGACACATAAGGAAACAGCCATAACATCGTGTCATAAATGCTTTAGCAGAAGCATGTACAAAGTGCTATGGAAACTTATACAGGGGAGTAATTAATTCCTCCTGGGAAGGGTCAGGAAAAGTCACAGAGAAGAGTTTACATTTGGAAGGTGACTGAAAGTTCTCTCAGAGGTCAGGGGGAGGGGAGGGCATTCCAGGCAGAGAGCAAAGCCTATTCAAAGCCAAGGAGAGTGAGAGTGCTCACTGTACTCAGACAACTTGGACGGGTGGTCTGATGGACCACGAGCAATGTTTTTTCCGAGTGTGGTTCTCAGGCATCTGCACTGTAATTCCCCTAGGAGCCTATTGAAAATGCACATTTCAAGGCCCCCCACCTTGTACTTAACTGATTTAGAATCTCAGGGGTGGGGGCCTAAGCAATCTTTATTCTTGACACCCCCCCACCCCGATGATTCTTAAACCAATTAAAGCAGTGATTCTCTACATCAGTACACTATAATCACCAGGGGGCCTTTAAAAAAATACTGATGCCTCAGTCTCACCCTCAGAGATTCTCATTTAATGGGTCTGGGGTGTGGCCTGGGCATCTGAATTTTTAAAGTTCCCTGGTGATTCTAATGTGGAGAACTACTTCACCCAACTTGAGAACCACAGAACCAGAGCATCAGAAGGTGAAGCAGACACATGGAGAATGGCTACAAATTATGATGAAGATGTTAGAAATTCATGAAGGGCTTTCCATGCCAGTTTGGGGAGTTTCATTTTGATTTTGTAGGAGGTGGAGAGACATTGGGAGAGGTGGCTTCTACAAGCTCACACTTCTGTTTAGCTCTTATGAAATAGTGTTTTTAGGAAACAAGACCCAATCTGGTTTGTACATCCTTTGTGTTCGGGAAGGGATGCTCTCCTGGTAACTTGTCCCCATAAAATGTCTCAGCTGTGCCCTCAGGAGAACTGTTCTTTCCTGATACTTGGGCACTGAGTATTCCTGTTACTTTTTTTTTTTTTTTAATTAGTTAATTTATTTTGGCCGCTTTGGGTCTTCGTTGCTGCACACGGGCTTTTCTCTAGTTGCGGTGAGTGGGAGCTACTCTTCGTTGCGGTGCACAGGCTTCTCATTGCGGTGGCCTCTCCTGCTGTGGAGCATGGGCTCTAGGCACCTGGGCTTCAGTAGCTGTGGCACGTGGGCTTCAGTAGTTGTGGCTCATGGGCTCTAGAGTGCAGGCTCAGCAGTTGTGGCACACGGGCTTAGTTGCTCCGCAGCACGTGGGATCTTCCCGGACCAGGGCTCGAACCCATGTCCCCTGCATTGGCAGGAGGTTTCTTAACCACTGCACCACCAGGGAAGCCCTTTTTTTTTTTCTTTTTTAAAGGCTGCTCTTCTTCATTCAGAGAAATTAACAACTGCTTCCAGCACAGGGGAACGGGTGGGCGGGGAAGGTGGGAAGGGTCTGGGCAGGGCTGCGAGTCCTCAGAACCCCTGTTACTTTCTTCAGAGATGCATCGGGCCCCTATCCTGTGCCCATGGTTGAAAAATCCCCATCTGTACTCCAGGTGAATTCTGAGCCATGCCAAGTTCAAGGAGGCAAGACTGCAAGAGTGCAGGGAGATTGGTAGTAGAGGTTACACATTCACATAGTTTCTGTTAGGCTCAGAGGTTAGAGGTATAAACCTCAACCAAGTCCCTAAGTTTCATGAATGGAAAGAAAAGTGTTGTATGGGTTATGGTGACTTTGGAGTGCAGAGAAGTTTTGGAATGGATCACAATGGGATAGAAGAGGGAGAGGTGGGAGGGGAGGGAGAAAGTCTAGGAAAACAGCCAGTCATCACCCCAGGCTGAGGTTTGGGGACTTAGTGGGCCAATTTGATCAAGATAGAATGAGAAATTTTGTGAGTACCAGTGTGAAGAAGAAGGAAAGGAGGTCAGAAGTCCAGTGCAAGGGCCACCTGAAGGCCCTTTGTAGCAAATGGTCATGCAGACCCTCAATGAAAGTCTCTCCCTCTTATAGTCCTCTCAATTTCCTCTCCTTTCCCTCTTGTATTTTCTTCACCCTTTTCCCTCTTGTTTAACTCTCTGCCTCTTCACTACCAACAGTCCTCCCAGGGACAACCAGCAAAACCCACAAAACTCCAAAGTATTTTTCATGAGCCCATGAGTCACAGCTCTTTTTCTCAGAGCTGAGAAAAATGTGCACAGTTCTTTGGTCCAATCCTTTCAATTTGTAAATGAAGAAACAGAGGCTCAGAGAGGTGGAGTGACTGCCCAGAGAGGCAAAGATCACATAGCTAGTCAGTGGTACAATTACGACAGACCCATGTCCCTGGCTTACTCTCTGAGCCTGTGTCTACTTTACTAAGCTGTTGTCACAATGGTGAATTCTTGTGTTTTGCATGCTTTGAGTGGTGAATTTCACATTCATCATATTCGGTTCCTACAGCCACTTTGTAAGAAGGCTAGAGCAATTACTTCCTCATGTTTGCTAAATCAACTGAAGGGGAATAGAACTTTGCTTAAAGATACAAGTTTCACCAGAAAGGAAGTAGAAGTTTATAAAATAGGGAAGTTCAGGTTCACAGGATGTTAAGCCATATGACCAGAATTTTCATATAATAGACTCCAGAATTATAGCTTACCATTATGATGATTTAGAGTCCCAGAACCACTACTCTGGGACAAGGAGAGACTTTGATAGTTCTGTGGTTGAGTGCAGGAAAGGACCTTATATGGTTACATTACTTTGGCGCTTTGACCTTTGTCTTGCTTCCTTTTTAAGTCTTCTGACTTTTTCTGCTGGTGCTCTCACACTAGGTTGTGGGAAATGAGCTCACTGCTTCCCTCACAAAGCAACACAATGCCACCTTTAGCTGTGGCTTTATGAAACCTGGGAGCCCAATGTGGTGTCTGACTCAGTGCCTGGCACATAGCAGGCACTCAAGGGATATTTGTTGACCTGAGTTGAGATGAAGTCAGCAGAGCTGTGCTGAATTACTATCAGGGCAACCTTAGGCAAGTCATTTCCATTTTCTAAGCTCATTCTTTTCTCCTACAAAATTACAGACAAGAACCAGACAGCTCTGATGTTCCTTTCCACTCAGAGATATATTTTGGCATCTCTTTTCCCAAAAATCCCAGAAATCTGGACCTAGGAGTGACTCTGAAGGTCAGTTAGCCCAACCCACAGCTTGTTCAAGGCAGAGCCAGACTATTCAAAGAAGTAGAGATTTGGCAGCTTTGTGGTTTGTGTAATAGTGAATGTCAGCCAAGAAGAATAATTCAGATTAAAAATCATTTGAGGGCCAGAATTATTCTCTTTTGCTCAATATCCATCAAGTTAATGAGAAATAGTTAAGTCTCTGCTTTGGTTTTCTTCTTTGTTTTCTACTAATGTATAACTTACACACAGCAAAATGCACATATCTTTTTTTTTAACATCTTTATTGGAGTATAATTGCTTTACAATGTTGCATTAATTTCTGCTGTACAACAAAATGAATCAGCTATGCATATACATATGTCCCCATATCCCCTCCCTCTTGCACCTCCCTCCCACCCTCCCTATCCCACCACTCTAGGTGGTCACAAAGCACTGAGCTTATCTTCCTGAAAATGCACATATCTTAAATGTACAGTTTAATGAATCTTTTCATTTGTATCCATCCATGCAATTACCTCCCACATCAAGACATAGAACATTTCAACACCCAGAGAAGGTCCCTCATGGCCTTTTCCAGTCACTATCCTCTCCCAAGGAATAGAGATTTAATTTCTACAACCATAGGTTGGTTTTACCTAGTTTTGAGCTAGATGTGAATGGAATCACACAGTATATAGCTTATTATGTCTGACTTTTTCACTTAACATTATATCTGGGATTTACCCATGTTGTTTCATATGTCAGTAGATGGTTTTTATTTTTAATTGCTATATGTTAATTATATGAGTATATCACACTGTATGACTACAACAACTTAAGAATTCACCAGGATCAAGATGGAGGAGTAGAAGGACATGTGCTCACTCCCTCTTGCGAGAGCACCGGAATCACAGCTAACTGCTGAACGGTCATCGACAGGAAGACACTGGAACTCACCAAAAAAGATACCCCACATCCAAAGACAAAGGAGAAGCCACAATGAAATGGTAGGAGTGGCGCAATCACAATAAAAACAAATCCCATAACTGCTGGGTGGGTGACTCACAAACTGGAGAACACTTATACCACAGAAGTCCACCCACTGGAGTGAAGGTTCTCAGCCCTATGTCAGGCTTCCCAACCTGGGGGTCCGGCAACGGGAGGAGGAATTCCTAGAGAATCAGAATTTGAAGGCTAGCGGGATTTGATTGCAGGACTTCGACAGGACTGGGGGAAACAGAGACTCCACTCTTGGAGGGCACACACAAAGTAGTGTGTGCATCGAGACCCAGGGGAAGGAGCAGTGACCCCAGGGGAGACTGAATCAGACCCACCTGCTAGTGTTGGAGGGTCTTCTGCAGAGGTGGGGGGTGGCTGTGGCTCTCTGTGAGGACAAGAACACTGGCAGCAGAAGTTCTGGGAAGTATTCCTTGGTGTGAGCCCTCCCAGAGTCCACCATTAGCCCCACCAAAGAGCCAGGTAGGCTCCAGTGTTGGGTTGCCTCAGGCCAAACAACCAACAGGGAGGGAACCCAGCCCCACCCATCAGCAGACAAGCAGATTAAAGTTTTACTGAGCTCTGCCCACCAGAGCAACACCCAGCTCTACCCACCACCAGTCCCTCCCATCAGGAAACTTGCACAAGCCTCTTAGATAGCCTCATCCACCAGAGGGGAGATGGCAGAAGCAAGAAGAACTACAATCCTGCTGCCTGTGGAACAAAAACCACATTCACAGAAAGATAGACAAGATGAACAGGCAGAGGGCTATGCCCAGATGACAGAACAAGATAAAACCCCAGAAAAACAACTAAATGAAGTGGAGATAGGCAACCTTCCAGAAAAAGAATTCAGAATAATGATAGTGAAGATGATCCAGGACCTCAGAAAAAGAATGGAGGCAAAGATTGAGAAGATGCAAGAAATGTTTAACAAAGACCTAGAAGAATTAAAGAACAAACACCTAGAAGAATTAAAGAACAAACAAACAGAGATGAACAACACAATAACTGAAATGAAAAATACACTAGAAGGAATCAATAGCAGAATAACTGAGGCAGAAGAACGGATAAGTGACATGGAAGACAGAATGGTGGAATTCACTGCCACAGAACAGAATAAAGAAAAAAGAATGAAAAGAAATGAAGACAGCATAAGACACCTCTGGGACAACATTAAATGCAGCAACATTCACATTATAGGGGTCCCAGAAGGAGAAGAGAGAGAGAAAGGACCCGAAAAAATATTTGAAGAGATTGTAGTCGAAAAATTCCCTAACATGGGAAAGAAAATAGCCACCCAAGTCCAGGAAGCAAAGGGAGTCCCAGGCAGGATAAACCCAAGGAGAAACATGCCATGACACATAGTAATCAAATTGACAAAAATTAAAGACAAAGAAAAATGATTGAAAGCAACAAGGGAAAAACAACAAATAATATACAAGGGAACTCCCATAAGGTTAACAGCTGATTTCTCAGCAGAAACTCTACAAGCCAGAAGGGAGTGGCATGATATATTTAAAGTGATGAAAGGAAGAACCTACCACCAAGAGTACTCTACCCAGCAAGGATCTCATTCAGATTCGATGGAGAAATGAAAAGCTTTACAGACAAGCAAAAGCTAAGAGAATTCAGCATCACCAAACCAGCTCTACAACAAATGCTAAAGGAACTTCTCTAAGTGGGAAACACAAGAGAAGAAAAGGACCTACAAAAACAAACCCATAACAATTAAGAAAATGGTAATAGGAACATACATATCAATAATTACCTTAAACGTGAATGGATTAAATGCTCCAACCAAAAGACACAGGCTTGCTGAATGGATATGAAAACAAGACCCATCTATATGCTGTCTACAAGGGACCCACTTCAGACCTAGGGACACATACAGACTGAAAGTGAGGGGATGGAAAAAGATATTCCATGCAAATGGAAATCAAAAGGAAGCTGGAGTAGCAATACTCATATCAGATAAAATAGACTTTAAAATAAAGAATGTTACAAGAGAAAAGGAAGGACACTACATAATGATCAAGGGATCAATCCAAGAAGAAGATATAACAATTATAAATATATACGCACCCAACCTAGGAGCACCTCAATACATAAGGCAACTGCTAACAGCTATAAAAGAGGAAATTGACAGTAACACAATAATAGTGGGGGACTTTAAAACCTCACTTACACCAATGGAAAGATCATCCAGACCGAAGATTAATACAGAAACACAAGCTTTAAATGACACAATAGACCAGATAGATTTAATTGATATTTATCGGACATTCCATCCAAAAACAGCAGATTACACTTTCTTCTCATGTGCACATGGAACATTCTCCAGGATAGATCACATCTTGGGTCACAAATCAAGCCTCAGTAAATTTAAGAAAACTGAAATCATATCAAGCATCTTTTCTGACCACAACACTATGAGATTAGAAATGAATTACAGGGAAAAAAACGTAAAAAACACAAACACATGGAGGCTAAACAATACATTACTAAATAACCAAGAGATCACTGAAGAAATCAAAGAGGAAATCAAAAACTATCTAGAGACAAATTACAATGAAAACACGATGATTCAAAACCTATGGGATGCAGCAAAAGCAGTTCTAAGAGGGAAGTTTATAGCAATAGAAGCCTACTTCAAGAAACAAGAAAAATCTCAAGTAAACAATCTAACCTTACACCTAAAGTAACTAGAGAAAGAAGAACAAACAAAACCCAAAGTTAGTAGAAGGAAAGAAGTCATATAGATCAGATCAGAAATAAATGAAATAGAAACAAAAAAAAAACAATAGCAAAGATCAATAAAACTAAAAGCTGGTTCTTTGAGAAGATAAACAAAATTGATAAACAATTAGCCAGACTCATCAAGAAAAAGAGGGAGAGGATTCAAATCAATACAATTAGAAATGAAAAAGGAGAAGTTAAAACAGACACCGCAGAAATACAAAGCATCCTAGGAGACTACTATAAGCAACTCTATGCCAATAAAATGGACAACCTGGAAGAAATGAACAAATTCTTAGAAAGGTATAAGCCTCCAAGACTGAACCAGGAAGAAATAGAAAATACGAACAGACTAATCAGAAGTAATAAAATGGAAACTATGATTAAAAATCTTCCAACAAACAAAAGTCCAGGACCAGATGGCTTCACAGGTGAATTCTATCAAACATTTAGAGAAGAGCTAACACCCATCCTTCTCAAACTCTTCCAAAAAATTGCAGAGGAAGGAACACTCCCAAACTCATTCTATGAGGCCACCATCACCCTGATACCAAAACCAGGCAAAGATACTACAAAAAAAGAAAATTACCAATATCACTGATGAATATAGATGCAAAAATCCTCAACAAAATACTAGCAAACAGAATCCAACAACACATTAAAGGATCATACACCATGATCAAGTGGGATTTATCCCAGGGATGCAACGATTCTTCAATATACACAAGTCAATCAATGTGATACACCATATTAAACTGAAGAAAAAAACCCATATGATCATCTCAATAGATGCAGAAAAAGCTTTTGACAAAATTCAACACCCATTTATGATAAAAACTCTCCAGAAAGTGGGCATAGAGGGAACCTACCTCAACATAATAAAGGCCATATATGACAAACCCACAGCAAACATCATTCTCAATGGTGAAAAACTGAAAGCATCTCCTCTAAGATCAGGAACAAGACAAGGATGTCTACTCTCACCACTATAATTCAACATAGTTTTGGAAGTCCTAGCCACAGCAATCAGAGAAGAAAAAGAAATAAGAGTAATACAAATTGGAAAAGAAGAAATAAAACTGTCACTGTTTGCAAATGACATGATACTATACATCATGATGTATCAGTGTCTTTCATCAAGACACTGATGAAAGAAATTAAAGATGACACAAACAGATGGAGAGATATACCATGTTCTTGGATTGGAAGAATCAATATTGTATAAATGACTGTACTACCCAAAGCACTCTACAGATTCAATGCAATCCCTATCAAATTACCAATGGCATTTTTTACAGAACTAGAACAAAAAATCTTAAAATTTGTATGGAGACACAAAAGACCCCGAATAGCCAAAGCAGTCTTGAGGGAAAAAAACGGAGCTGGAGGAATCAAACTCCCTGACTTGAGACTATACTACAAAGCTACAGTAATCAAGACGGTACGGTACTGGCACAAAAACAGAAATATAGATCAATGGAACAGGATAGAAAGCCCAGAGATAAAGCCACGCACCTATGGTCAACTAATCTGTGACAAAGGAGGCAAGGATATACAATGGAGAAAAGACAGTCCCTTCAATAAATGGTGCTGGGAAAACTGGACAGCTACATGTAAAAGAATGAAATTAGAACACTCCCTAACACCATACACAAAAATAAACTCAAAATGGATTAGAGACCTAAATGTAAGACCGGACACTATAAAACTCTTACAAGAAAACACAGGAAGAACACTCTTTGACATAAATCACAGCAAGATCTTTTTTGATCCACCTCCTAGAATAATGGAAATAAAAACAAAAATAAACAAATGGGACCTAATGAAACTTCAAAGCTTTTGCACAGCAGAGGAAACTACAAACAAGACAAAAAGACAGCCCTCAGAATGCGAGAAAATATTTGCAAACGAATCAACGGACAAAGGATTAATCTCCAAAATATATAAACAGTTCTTGCAGCTCAATATTAAAAAAACAAACAACCCAATCCAAAAATGGGCAGAAGACTTAAATAGACATTTCTCCAAAGAAGACCTACAGATGGCCAAGAAGCACATGAAAAGCTGCTCAATATCACTAATTATTAGAGAAATGCAAATCAAAACTACAATGAGGTATCACCTCACACTGGTTAGAATGGGCATCATTAGAAAATCTACAAACAACAAATGCTGGAGAGGGTGTGGAGAAAAGGGAACCCTCTTGCACTGTTGGTGGAAATGTAAATTGATACAGCCACTATGGAGAACAGTATGGAAGTTCCCTAAAAAACTAAAAATAGAATTACCATATGACCCAGCAATCCCACTAATGGACATATACCCAGAGAAAACCATAATTCAAAAAGACACATGCACCCCAATGTTCATTGCGGCACTATTTACAATAGCCAGGTCATGGAAGCAACCTAAATGCCCATCGACAGACAAATGGATAAAGAAGTTGTGGTACATATATACAATGGAATATTACTCAGCCATAGAAAGGAACGAAACTGGGTTATTTGTAGAGACGTGGATGGATCTAGAGACTGTCATACAGAGTGAAGTAAGTCAGAAAGAGAAAAACAAATATCGTATATTAGCACATATATGTGGAACCTAGAAAAATGGTACAGATGAACTGGTTTGCAGGGCAGAAATAGAGACACAGATGTAGAGAACAAATGTTTGGACACCAAGGGGGGAAAGTGGCAGGGGTGGGGGTGGTGGGATGAATTGGGAGATTGGGATTGACATGTATACACTAATATGTATAAAATGGATAACTAATAAGAACCTGCTGTATAAAAAAATAAATAAAAAAAAAGAAAAAAAAGAATTCACCAATGCAAAATATTAGCTACAGCCCAGGAGAAAAGGTGAGAAGACTTGGGTTCTAATCTTATTTTTTACCACTAAGTAGCTATGTGAAAACTTCACTCTGGGACAGTTTTCCTTGTCTGTGGATGAAGAAGTTGGACTAAAGCAATTTTTCTAACTCTAAAGTTCAACAAATAGTGTGCTAATCACAGACTCAATAAGCAATTGGAAGAGAGTAACTATCTTGTATGTGACAAAGAACTCATATCAGGAATGTATAAGGGACTCCTATAAATCATTAAGCAAAAAAGATATACACTCAATTAAGAACAGGAAATATGCTTTCTTTGTGTGTGTGTGTGTGTTACCGTTGTTACAATGGAGAAGAAATTTGTTGAGTGGGAAATCTTGGGGTGCTATGACTACGTAAAGCATATATTTAGACACTCAAACATTTGGTCATCTACATGTTGCAGAGGGTGATTTTTCAAAAAAAGTATCTTTTTGTATTGTTTTCTATAAGGGAGTCACCATGTTTAATTTTACGAATGCATGAAATGCACATAAAGGCTTTATGAACTGTAAAGCTTTCTGCAAATGAAAGGCATTATTATTATTCCAGATACAATATGAATGCAGCTGACATCAACCACCATTCTTCCCAGTTGCAGGTGTAACGACCAACACGGGTATTTTCCTTTGTTCCTTTGCCATGGCCATGGGGGAATGTCTGAACCCAACACACAAATAACAGCTGTGATTTTAATTGAGACTTTTGAGTGGATAAGCAAGGTGTACACTGAATGCATAGCAACAGATAGATTTTCACTTGGGCAGCCACATTATTATTTCCTCAGACTTTGAAAAGGGAAAGTTTTAACAGACCTCTTGGAAGTGACCCTTGCTTTTCCCCACTACCTGTTCACAGTTACTGTCACAGAATGCGTCATCTCTCTCCCACGCACACAGTGGGAAAACAACTTTGCTATCCAGAGCAAAGACAGTGTTTTGCTGTGTCAGGGATACAAGAGTCTGCATATGGTTCATTGTCCTTTTCCCAATTAGGTTCCCTCCCTAAGCACTGGAGTTTCCTGCCCAGAGAGCCTGCCGGGGATCCTTATCATTTCAGCAGAAATAAGTCAGCGTGAGAGGCCACGGCAAACCAGAATTTTGCCAGAATGCTTGTGGTCTTTGCCTTGCCCTTTTTTAAGATTTTGCAACTCTGGTCTTGCCTTAACAGGGTGAGAAACTGTCCCAACAACATAATCAACCTAGATTGGTCAACCAAAGGGAATTTGCTTGTTCATTCACATTTGCTGCCTGTATCTTCTTGGACCAGGGTATCCCCATGGCTCTGCCACTTGACTTGGGTAACCAACTATTGGTATTCCCTTTCCAGTATTATGCATAGATGTATTTCAGACTTTGTATTTTCCCATTAACATTTCCTCTATGATAGACTTAGCAGCTCTGTAGTAACACACACACACACACACACACGCACACACACGCACACCCCTAATCTAAACTAAAAATAGAACTACCATACGACCCAGCAATCCCACTATTGGGCATATACCCTGAGAAAACCATAATTCAAAAAGAGTCATGTACCACAATGTTCATTGCAGCTCTATTAACTATAGCCAGGACATGGAAGCAACCTAAGTGTCCATCGACAGATGAATGGATAAAGAAGATGTGCACATACATACAATGGAATATTACTCAGCCATAAAAAGAAATGAAATTGAGTTATTTGTAGTGAGGTGGTTGGACTCAGAGTCTGTCATACAGAGTGAAGTAAGTCAGAAAGAGAAAAACAAATACCATATGCTAACACATATATACGGAATCTAAAAAAAAAAAAAAAGGTTCTGAAGAACCTAGAGGCAGGACAGGAATAAAGACGCAGACGTAGAGAATGGACTTGAGGACATGGGGAGGGGGAAGGGTAAGCTGGGACGAAGTGAGAGAGTGGCATGTACATATATACACTACCAAATGTAAAATTGATAGCTAGTGGGAAGCAGCCACGTAACACAGGGAGATCAGCTTGGTGCTTTGTGACCACCTAGAGGGGTGGGATAGGGAGGGTGGGAGGGAGACGCAAGAGGGAGGAGATATGGGGATATATGTCTATGTATGGCTGATTTACTTTGTTATAAAGCAGAAACTAACACACCACTGTAGAGCAATTATACTCCAATAAAGATGTTAAAAAAATAAAATAAAATAAAATACTATAGTTGTAGAATGAAAAGGGTTTCAGAGTCCCGAAAACCTGGGTTTGAATCCTGGATTTATCACTATACCTGGATGATAAGCCTCAGCTGCCTTATCTGTGAAATGGGGATAAAAATACCTTCCTTGCTCCCAGGATTCTTGTGACGTCAAGAGAGGCAATGCATGGACACCTTCCCAGAGAGGTCTTGTCCACAATAATTGCCTCATAAACAGTGGGTGAAATGATTGTTACGTAGATGGTGCAACTGAGACAGTCACCCAGTGCAGAGAAGTGGCCAGCCCAAGTCTTGCAGTAAATTAATGACAGACTCAGGACAAAAGCTAAGGCCCAGAGCTCATTTCCACTCTGGAGCAAAGGGAGCCATGTCCAAGAATTGCTTCTGCAGGTTTGGGGAGGAGACAAAACAAAACAAAAGAACAAAATGAAATGAAATACAACACTTCAATGAGGTGAACTATTAAGCTTTGGTGATTTCTTTTTTTTAAAATAAATTTATTTATTTTTATTTTTTTATTTTTGGCTCCATTGGGTCTTCGTTCTGCGCACAGGCTCTCTCTAGTTGCAGCGAGTGGGAGCCACTCTTCGTTGTGGTGCGTGGGCTTCTCATTGCAGTGGCTTCTCTTCTTGCAGAGCACAGGCTCTAGGCGCGTGGGCTCAGTAGTTCTGGCTCGCGGGCTCTAGAGCGCAGGCTCAGTAGTTGTGGCACACAGGCTTAGTTGCTCCGTGGCATGTGGGATCTTCTTGGACCAGGGCTCGAACCCATGTCCCCTGCATGGGCAGGCAGATTCTTAACCACTGCACCACCAGGGAAGTCCCAAGCTTTGGTGATTTCTTAAACTTAGTGGCCTGTAGTTGACTGGCTTGAAAGAGAGTTTTTTGGTTTTGTTTTTGAAATACTAATCTCTCTTTATGTTCAGCATTTCTTCCCTGTTCAGCCAGAGGCATCTGTATTGACTCGAGGAGAGTTAGGATTGTTAGATCAGGAAAGCAAAAAGGAAGGAACCAATAGAATAGGTTCTTGCAGCCCACAATAGAAGCATGGATTCCAGTGCCAGAATTTTTGATTTGGAAGAGCCAGGTTTTGAGAGAGGAGAGAGCCCTTGAGAATCCAAAAGGAAGGTTCTTAAGGAAGCAGGCTACAGAATCTATGACATAAAATTAGGTGACAAAGAGAATAGGGAGGGCTTCCCTGGTGGCGCAGTGGTTAAGAATCCGCCTGCCAATGCAGGGGACACAGGTTCGAGCCCTGGTCCGGGAAGATCCCATATGCCGCGGAGCAACTAAGCCTGTGAGCCACAACTACTGAACCTGTGCTCTAGAGCCTGTGAGCCACAACTACTGAAGCCCGCGTGCCTAGAGCCCATGCTCTGCAACAAGAGAAGCCACCACAATGAGAAGCCCATGCACCACAACAAAGAGTAGCCCCCGCTCGCCGCAACTAGAGAAAAGCCCGCGTGCAGCAACGAAGACCCAATGCAGCCAAAAATAAATAAATAAAATAAATAAATTAAAAAGAAAAAGAGAATAGGGAAAGAACCAGGTTACTGAGCCCCCTTTCTGGGCTAGCAGGTGGTGGTCATCTCATTAGAAGAGGGAGAGGTGAAGTGGTAGGCTGAGGGTTGGGATGAGCAGGCCAGGCCTGAGGGGACCAGGTGAAAGGGAGCTGATGAGCATAGAGGGATGGGGTGCCCTGCAGACTATGCACTGCTATTTAGGGGAGGGCCATGTTGGCTGTTTCTTTCAGCCTTTTCTTTTGAGGACCTTCTGTAAACAGCTGCCTGCATGTTATCCATGGATTGTCATCAGAAGTGATACCCCACAGTGTCCCAAGATTTTGCTAAACTCCATATGAGCTACCTATTTAGATATTTCTCTTTTTAATGGCCAAGGACACTAATAAATGCCATGAAACACAGGCACAGTCCCCAGAAGATGGATGGAAAAGTAGAGAGGAAGCCCTTAGCACTCATACCGAACCATTTTTGTTACTTAGGTTTAATTTCAATTTTGAGGAATTAATAGAGCATAGTTATTAGGATTGTGGTCTCTTGAGTCGGGCTGCCTGCTTTATATCCTGGTTCTATCCCTCGATCAGCTGGGAAACTGAAGAAGTTTATGAAACTCTTGGCTTCCTCATCTGCCATAGGGCATAATCACAGTATCTGCCACATAGGTTTTCAGTGAGTAAATGAATTAACACACATGGAAGACTTGGTTAGAACAATGCCCGATACATAGTAGAGTTCAATAATTGTCACTTATGGTTGTTCTTACTGTCCGTGTTTAGCTTAGCGTGTGTGTGTGTTATAGAGCTGAGAAGCTCTGACAGTTTTTTACAATAACCAAGAGAGAAGTTACATCTTCACTCTCTCAGCTTTCTGGGGTTGTTCACTTGATTTTTCTATTCATTCACTTGAATATGCTTTCCAAGAAATATTTATTGAGCCCCTTCTATATGCCCATCAGGCACTATGCAAGGTACTGAGGATAAAATGACATATCAAACAGACATATCCCCATCCTCCTGTAGTTTGCCACCCCAGCTGTTCTCTTTCAATAACCCCTTTCCCTTCATCTGATCTGGGGGCCAGGGCCAATCTCCTGAGTGCATTTCCTAGTGCTGGCAATCTGGGGTCCTGCAACTGGCCATAAAATGCATGGTATATGGGTTTAATAATGTCAGGGGAAATTTTCAGTTAATCCCTTAGACTGTGAGTACACTCAGGATTCAAAGACCAGACCAAAACGGCACGAAGAGAAACAGAGAACTGGTAATTATCTGGTGAATTTGGGTCATGTGGAAAGCCAAACCAAATTACTTTAGCCAAGGAAAAAATGATTTTTTTTCTCTTTGCATGGATTAGTAGTTTTGGTAAGATTTTGCTGGGGTCTCCCTTCCCCTTTATGCTTTATTCCATCAGGTAGTTCCTAGAAACCAGCATATTGTGGGAAAGCTACAAAGACAAGGATTTTGAGGGAAATGACCACCATCCATTCATGGGAAATTATTTGGGGAGCCCTGGTTTTATTTCTAGTACACATGTGGAATGTAGAAACAGGGTCCTCGGTCGTACTAAGTTCTAAGTTGGCAGTACTATCATAAATCCAATCAACTCTTAGGTGCTCTAATTTTGAACTAAATCTGACAGCTTCTCTTAATTTTTGAAACAAATGTTTTGAGTTAGATGCTCTCTTATGTCTATATTAGTTCCAAATTATATTATATTATGAATTTGTATTTCTAAGGCAAAAACAAATAAAGAGTACATGCTTTAACTTTTACGTTTTAAGTCATTTCTTATCCTTTTAATAGAAGATATCAATGTAATCCCCATCCAGGAAATGGTCACGGAAATTGCCTATTTCAATGTGTAATCTATAAAATCTCGTTAAGTAGTGTAAAGAGAATTTGTCACTTTGTCGCCTAACTGACCTTTTACAACGCTGAGACCCACAGTGAAGTGATACCCTCCCAACTCGGATGAAATGCCCACATATTTTACTGCATTCTTACCAAGAAAAGCCTTCAGCCAAAATTTTAGCTAGTCCAAGTCAATTTTTAAGCAAAGTGCATAACCAGAAATTGGCACAAACATTTGTGTATCATCCTTTCCATATTCAAAAGCTGTCTGAGACTCATTTGATTAAGCATAAAAATAACTCTGTGAATGTCATTAGAAAGGCTGATGAACATTCCATGTCTGGTCCCTTGAATTTGTATTCTGGAGACATATTATTAAGTCACCGCTAAATAGTTTCTCTTGTAAGAACCTGATCGTGCTCTCTAGAGTCTGAAGGAATCATTTTCATATTGAGTTTAGAAGGTTTAATTTTTCTATTTCCATTCAACAGAAAGGAAACAGCTGGTAAATTAAGGAAGGCCGGTACAGTTTATTTGGCTGTGTAGCCTCTACTGGCTTCTTCGGTTAATAGAGTATCTTTATTCCAACCAGGGTCCCCTCCCTGCCAAATCTCCTCATTAAACTGAGTTGTGATTAGAAAAGAATAAATGACATTTTATTTCATATGTGGCTCCTTCCAAGCTTCGATACTCCTCTTTAAGTTTTCCTCTTACACAACTTTTCCTTGGCCTGGCATTTCTTCTCCCTGGCAGCTCTTCAAAACAGAATGTGCAAAGTTCTCATCCAGTCTTGTAGACTACTACGAAATGCAGCATCGCCTCACCCCCACCTTGGGTTCAATTGATATCCAGTCATTTATTCCTTCCACAAACATTAATTCTTACACACAATATGGCCTTGTGTACTTTACACTCAAGCAGTCATCTCTGAGGATAATTTATTGGTTCAGAAATGGAAATTCCATTTCACTTCCTCAGATTTATTTCTGAGTGGTTATGTGGTGGTGGGTGCTTCTTTCCAAAGTCAGGAAACACCAAAATACACCTTGCATGTGGGAGCGTGTGTTCCAAATGTGGGCTGAGGTGGACTGAAAAGGTACCTCATAAGGAACTTATTAAAAATGGAGATTTTAGGGTCCTAATTTCCAGAAGTTCTGAACCAGTTTAGGTAGAGCTCTGAGAATTCTCATGTGTAGCTGGCTTTGGCCACACTACTGTGCAGACTAGAGTGATAGCAGTGGTTATGGAACAAGAGGACACATTGAAGAAGGACGGACCTGGAAGGCAGAATGAGAGGGCTTGACAGCTACAGGTGGCAAAAGGAATGAAGGAGAGAGCAGAGTCAAAGATAACACCTTTATATATATTGTTCTCATTTCATTTATAAAAACAAAAAGAATACTGCTCATTTAAGTGATGGGGAAGCTTCCAGAACCGTTTTTTTTTTTTTTTAATTAAAAAATTTTTTTTATTTTTGGCTGCATTGGGTCTTCGTTGTCGAGCGCGGGCTTTCTCTAGTTGCAGTGAGCGGGGGCTGCTCTTTGTTGCGGTGCGCGGGCTTCTCATTGCGGTGGCTCCTCTTGCTGCGGAGCACGGGCTCTAGGTGTGTGGGCTTCAGTAGTTGTGGCTCGTGGGCTCTAGAGCGCAGCCTCAGTAGTTGTGGCGCACGGGCTTAGTTGCTCCGCGGCATGTGGGATCTTTCTGCACCAGGGCTTGAACCCGTGTCCCCTGCATTGGCAGGCAGATTCTTAACCACTGCACCACCAGGCAAGTCCCCAGAACTGTTTTAATGAAGCAACACTAGACAATATTCCCCAAATAATTCTTTGATCTTAAAAAAATACCAGATAGAATGCACACTTTTTGACTGACTGTAAGAAGTTTACTGGTGGTTGAAAGAAAGTAAAATTTAATGCTGTATTTAACAAAGACCTTGAACTTTTTCTCTAGTATATGCAACCTATAGCCACAGAGACAAGTGGTCATACTGGCATCACTATGTATTTGTAATCCTCAACCTCAAATAGACATTCTCTGCTAATACATTTCTCTACTGTATGTCCTTCTACCCACTGGAACAAATAGATATCCCCCAATTACCAACCACAACGAATATATTTTATACCTTTTATTACCCTCTCAAACTTCCACCTACCCTGTCCCTCTCTCCGCATCCCACGCTGCCCTCAATTTTAATGATGACCTTGAATCCTACTTCATGGAGAATGTAAACATCCTCAAATAGGCACACCCTCCTTTTTTTTTGCTACCAAGTTTACAAACCTACCTGCAGCTGCACTTCTATTTTTCTTTTTCCCTCCATTGTTACCATTGGGCAAGTACCCTTTCTCTAGTCAAAAACCATTTTTTTTTCCTGTTGGGGTCTGGATCTTCTCATCTTCTCAGGGAGTTTGTTCTTCAAGTTTCCCCTTTTCTCTCTTTTTCATTTTCTTTTTTATAAATTTATTTATTTTTGGCTGCATTGGGTCTTTGTTCCTGCGGGCGGGCTTTCTCTAGTTGTGGCGAGGAGGGGCTACTCTTTGTTGCGGTGCGCAGGCTTCTCATCGCAGTGACTTCTCTTGTTGTGGAGCACGAGCTCAGGCATGCGGGCTTCAGTAGTTGTGGCACGTGGGCTCAGTAGTTGCAGCTCGTGGGCTCTAGAGCACAGGCTCAGTAGTTGTGGCACACGGGCTTAGTTGCTCCGTGGCATGTGGGATCTTCCCGGACCAGGGCTTGAACCCATGTCCCTGCGTTGGCAGGTGGATTCTTAACCACTGCACCACCGGGGAAGTCCCCTTCTCTTTTTCATTTTTAATCTTTACCTTTTTACTGGGTCATTTCTATTAGCATACATACCTTCTCCAGTATCTTTCATTAAAAATAACTCTTGGGCCCACATTCCCCTGTGTCTTTGACCTTTTCTTGGTCAAAAGTTTTCTATATCTTTTTCTTCATTTCCTCACCTCTCATTCATTCTTTACTTCAGCCTCAGTGTGGTGTTTGCTCTCTCTAATCCGCCAAAACTACTCAAGAAAAACCACTAATATATGCTATGCCGCAAAAGTAATTTTACTAAACATTTTATCACCTTTCAGTATAGTAAAACATCTCCTTGTAACACTTTGTAATTCTGACTCAGTGGCACCACAGTGTTCTTGCCTTTGTGAATGCAACATCTCAGAATCCCCTTCTTTTACCCAAACTCTGAGTAATGGAGTTCTTTCAGGTTTAGACCTGGGCCCTCCACTCTTTTCTTTCCACACTCTCCCCTTACATGATATCATCCATTTCCTTGCTCTAAATTATCTTCCTTTTTCCCTCTCTCCCTTCTTCCCTCACTTCTTCCTATCTATCTATCATCTATCTATCTATCTATCTATCATCTATCTATCTATCTATCTATCTACTGATTTATCAATCATCTATCTATAGCTATTGCTATGGTCTAAATGTTTGTGTCTGCCCAAAATTCATGATGAAATCTTAATGCCCAGTGTGATGGTATTGGGAGGTGGGGTGGGAGGTAGGTGCTTAGGTCATGAAGCCCTCATGGATGGGATTAGTGCTCTTATAAAAGGGACTCCACAGAACTCCCTACTCCCTTCTGCCACGTGAGGACACAATGAGAAATGTGCAACCTGGAAGAGATCCCTCACCTGACCTTGCTGGCACTCTGATCTCAGACTTCCAGCCTCCATAACCATGAGAAACAAATTTCTGTTGTTTGGAAGCCACTCAGTCTATGGTATTTTCTTATAGCAGCTCAAATGAACTCGGATATCTGTCTGTCTATCTATATGTCTATCTATCTATCTATATCTATCATCTATCAATCATTTCCATAGAAAATGTATTGTTTTGCTATTGCATACATGACATGTTATTACACATATCATTCTAAATCTTGCTTTTTTTATTTAACATTATAAATCTGATCATATAGTTCATAGAGATCTACCCCATTATTTTTAACTGTTTCATAGTGTTCATTACCATGAATACATTCACTGTTATGTAACTGTGCCCCCTACTGTGGACACTGATGTTATTTACAGGTTTCTGCGCTAACAGACAATACTACAATGAATATCCTTGTTCTTTCCTTCATGTACATATGTGTGAGGACTTCTCTAGGGCAGAAGCAAAATTGATGGATCACAGGATATGGGCATTTAAAATTTTAATTATTATTTCCCACTTGCCCTCCAATGAACCGGGGTATACATCCATAAGCAGGATATCAGAATACCTGTTTTCCCACACTCTAGTCAATACTTGGTATTACCAAATTTAAAATTTTGCCAATATTATGAGTAAAAATTCTTTCGCTGCTTAATTTTTTATTTTTCTGATTATGAATGGAATTGAGCACTTATTTTCAAATGACTATCAGCCATTCATATGTTAATTTCCACGAGTTCTCTGTTCATATCTTTGCCCATTTTTCTATTGGGTTATTTGTATTTTTATATTGAATTGTAAGAATTATATATAAAGCTATTTAACCTTTCTAAGCTCAGTTTACTCAGTAGATAATTATGATTACCTAATAGAATTGTTTTGAGGATTAATTGGGATAAGATATTTAAAACCCTTCATGCAGTGCCTGGCACATAGAAATCCCTCAAGAAATGGTTACTGCTGCTACTGATTATATTTTTATTACCCTGACTTAAAATACTTGGCCCATAAGTCAATCATACTGAATTTTCCTTAGGCTCCAACTCAAGTGTTCATTCATTTATTCATGCATTACATGAATCTTTATTGAGAGCCTGTATGTATCATAGACCATGGTAGGTGCTGGGGATGCATCAGTGAGGCTGATAGACAGTAAGCAAAACAATACAAAAGTACATGTATAATATTGATTCAGTGGGAAATGCTTTGAAGCAGGGTAAGGGGATAAAAAGGCCAGGACAGGGTATGCTATTTTAGGTAGGTTGGCTGGGGATGGCCTTTCTTTCTTTTTAGCAGAAACCTGTATGAAGCAAGGGAAATCCATGAGAAGAGCTGGGGGAAGAGCCTTCCAGACAGAAAACAACAAGTGCAGAGGTAATGATATGGGAATATACTTTTGCCTTTGAGGAACAGTGAGAGTCCAGAGAGACTGGAGCAGAGTGAGTGGACTTAACAGGAGTAGGTCTACGAGTAGCTGGAGACAGGTTCATATACGACATGGAAGGCCATGGGCAGGACTTTGGATATTATTCTGAGTGTGATGAAAAACCACAGAAGGGAGGATTGTGAGCAGGGAGTGCCTTGATCTGATTTTCAGTCAAATGAACAACTCTGGTCTCTATGTTAAGAATAGACTAAAGAAGATGAAAGGGCAGTATATTAGGGCTGCAGTAGAAAATTGCCACAAATTAGGTGGCTTAAAACAACAGAAATTTTATTCTTTCACTGTTCTGGAGGCCAGAAGTCCCAAATCAATGTCCTGACGGGGCCATGCTCCCTCTGATGGTTCTAGGGAAGAATCTTTCCTTGTTTCTTCTAGCTTTGGTGGCTCCTGGCATTTCTTAGTTTGTGGCACCATAACTCCAGTCTCTGCCTCCATCTTCACATGGCCTTTTCTAATCTGTGTCTCTGTGTCCAAATTGCCCTCTCCTTTCTCTTAGAAAGATGTCAGTCATTGGATTTAGGGCGCACCCTAGATCCAGGATGATTTCATTGTGGATCCTTAACTAATCGCATCTGCAAAGACTATTTCCAAATAGAGTACCAACATTCATAGCTACTGGGGGTGGGTGGGTTAGGAATCAAACATATCTTTTTAAGGGACACAATTCAATCCACTACAGCAGTAAGGAACCAAATTGGAATTTTTAAGTGAGCAATGACAGGGCTTATGATGAGGATACATGTATGCAGATAGTGGGAAGGCAAACTTGGGATATATTTTTAATAGAGAGTTAATGGGGTTTGCTGATAGATTTGATTGGAATGTGGACAAAGACATCAAGAATGACTCAGGTTTATTTTTAAGTCTTTTGTCATTTACAGACAGTTCTGGGTGTACTCTGATGCTTTTGTAAATATGTTCCTATAAAAGGGTTTCATCTTCAGGAAATTCATGGAAAAGACTCTGACAAGTACAGGTTTCTGGTACCTGACTATACTGCTGAACTGAATGAATAAGCATTTTCAGAACTCTAATGAAAAACTGATGAGCTCATAAAAGTGCTAACAAAAGATCAAGATGAAAAAAAAAATTAATTACATGGGACTGAGTGAACTGATGAGGATGAGTATAATTTTTGTGACTTTCTGTTTGAATTTAAAAAAAGAAAAAATCCCACAAGGACTCAGAGGCAAAGAATATACAAATCAATTTTCACTGCAAAGTAAAGGAGCTGTTACAGTGGAGGATTACTGGACTGAATGTCAATATTATGACATAGTATGAGTGTGTTTCATGTTTGGTAATTGCAATCATTGTTGCTTTTGTTGTGGTCATCCATGTACAATGCTTGGTGTCAGTCTATTTATCTCTTGTAAAAATAAAATACACTGTGTGTGTGTGTGTGTGTGGAAAAAAAAAAGATAGAATATAATGTTTTGATGATCAGAAAATCATCAATGTACCTTGTTTTGAGCACAATGTTTTGACAAAGCAAATAAATACCAGGTTGAACTGAAAAAAAAAAAAAAAAAAAAAAAAGAATGACTCAGGTTTTTTACTTGAGCCCCTGGGTGAATAGTGATATCATTTACTGCTCTGGATAGAATAGCAAGTCTTGGGGGACAGGATTATGAGGACTTTTCCCATTCACTCTGATAATATAGCATAGAAGTTAAGAGTAAGGCCTCTGGGGTCAGATAGACCTGGGCTGACAACTGGTGTTGTGCCTTTGGGGCATGTTACCTAATATCCCTGGACCTTGGGATTCCTATCTGCAAAATGGGTATATTAATAATATCTTCCTCATAAGGTTGTTGGGATGATTAAATGTGATTATATATGTGAGATACTTAAGAGTCAGTGGCAAACAGGCAGCACTCCCTCTATAAATCTTATTTATTCATTTCATTATTGTGAAAAGATTCCACAAGGATGCCCAATGTTCCTTCAATTGTACCATTCTTTGATTCTGGTATTGTTGTGTTGGATTAGGAAGACTGATGTAGCAGTAGCATACAGATTAGACTGGAATGGGGAGATATGAAAGCAGAGATCTTACTAAATTGTTCTTTGAGAGATGTCAAGGACAGTGGTATGAGAACAGAAGGGAGGGAGGAAATAGAGATCATGCTACAGAGGAAACTCTACAAGACTTGGCAAATGATGAACACTGAAAAAAAGATAAAGATGTCTGATTTTGTAACTCTGGAAAGTTGGAACAGAATCATCGACAAAGGTAGGAAAGCCAAAATATAGAGTAGCCTTGGGAGGAGAAAAGACACCTTCAGTTTGAATTGAAGTAATAGCAATCCTAGAAGTCGGGCATCAAGTAGAATCATGCCTGGTATACAGTAAGTGCTCAAAACTTCTGGGTCAGCACTGTCTGATAGAAATATAATGAGAGCCACAAATGTAAACCATGTGTAATTTAAAATTTTTCTAGCAGTCACATTTAAAAAAGTAAAGAGAAACAGATGAAACTAATTTTAATTATATATTTTACTTAATGCTAAAATATTATCACGCCAACATGTGGTCAATATAAAAATACCAATTATGTTATATTCTTTTTCTTCATGCTAAGTCTTTGAAGTTCAGTACATATTTTACACCTACAGCATATCCCAATTTCGACCAGCTGTCCAGTGGCTGCTGTATTGGACAGTACAATTCTAGGTGGAGGTGATTGTCAGGTGGTGGATTATAATGACTGAATTTCAGAAGAGAGAGATCAGTTTGGCATCATCTTCATGGAGGAGAAAACGAGATGACAGGATGGAATTTGTAAGAGAGAGAATGCTACAGGAAGAGCAAACCCAAGGCAGAATGGGGTAATAATTCATTTTATAAGGGTTTGACTTCCCCATTGGACTGCCTGGCCCCAGAAAAGAGATGAATTAATAATAGTGATTCAATTCATGTTTTCTTATGTTGCCCTTTTGTTTTCTCTACTATTTGCAAGTACCTTGTTTATGTATTTGTCTACTGTCCATCTCCCTGTTACTACAATGTAAGTCTGTTTCATTCATTATTATATTCCCAGAATAGTATCGCTCACACATTAGGGCTCAAAAATACCCGTGGGATAAAAGCCAAGTCTCTGCCTTCAGAGAATTTACGATATGATTGATAAAGTGTTACATAGAGCAAAAAATAAAGTAGTGATAAATTATTAGAGAATCTGATTCCTAGTATTGCTAATGTGGGGTCCAGGAGTTCAAAAGAGAAAGATTCAAAGGGTTTGAAGTAGCCTAGAAAAACAGAATTGAAATATGGGCTGTGTCTTAAATGGTGGCTAGTCTTTGGATATCTAGAAAAAAAGGGCTTAGGCAAAGGTGGGGATGAATATGAACAGTTTAGTTGTAATAGATTCTGGGAAAATGTAAGATGTCAAGTTGGAACAGTAGCCACTGAAGTTTTTGAGGAGATGTGCAAAGCAGAATTTTAAGAATGGTATACAAAATGGATCGGAGAGGCGAAAGCTGGTAGGCGGTTATCATAATATCCAGAAGGTGGTGAGGTTTGGACTTTTGGGGATAGGCAGGAGGAGAGACATGAGAGATGTCTGAGTAAAGTCCTCAATGAATTTTGTTTTTGGACTAAATATGCATTGGATTGTCAGACATGTTGCTAAGGACAACTCCAAGGTTCTGAACTTGGTTGACTGAGTGATGGTGCCATAAACTGAAAGTTCCAAATGGTAAATTCCTTTCAGGGGTGGGGGCTGAGAGAGGAAAATGGTTGAAGTCAAAATGATGGAAGATATCCAAGTGGAAATTTCCAGTAAGCCTTCAGATGACTAAGGGATTCAGAGAATGTAGGCTCTTTCCAAATCTTCTGTTCTTTTTGCCTATATAGAAAGTGTTTACTTTATGTGTTTCCCTGTGGCTCTGTTGATTACATTCTTATGTGTGGTTTGAAGCTCCTCTGGCTTCAAACCTGTATTTGTTTTGGGCATGGTTGGAGTAGAGTGCTAATGAGCCCAGGGTCATGGGTTTGATCCTCAGAAGGGCCAGTTAGTTTCATGGAGAGGAAAATTGTGTTCCGTGGTTCACAGACTTCACCCTTAATCCTGTCTGCTTGTCTCTGAACTATGTAGCGTTGGTCCCAAGGGGGCCTGGCGAGAAAGTGTGAGTGGTTGTGTGCAATCCATTAAAACTACTGGAAGAATGGCTTCAAGTGGGTTTATCTGGGTTGTTTCTTCAAGAAGTTTGTCTTCCTTCCTCCCTCAGTTCATGGGACAGAGATCACATTTTCAGAGGTAATATCCTGACCAAATGCACATGGGACTGTCCTGTTGATGGCCACCCACATCTGTTTCCCACATTCATTTACTTCTTAGGTAAAAAGCAGTGTGCCGATTCAGGAGTATGTGGTTCTTTGGTGCAAGAGTCTACGTACAAGTTTTGGAGTATTATCTGTTTGACTTTTAGAATTGGCTTATTAATATTGTACACATAAACCCTGGAGAGCATGAACATGCCCCAAAGACTCTAAGCAAACCTTTCACTGACTGATTTTCCTTATCTCATCCGGCTGCTTTTAGCTTGAGGCATACTCTTTCTGGGAAATACAAGTCTACGTTCAGAATTCTTGTGATGGTCATGCAAGGATACAGCATAGAATGTGCTGTGTTTAAAAGAGTGATGGTCTCCGTAGAACAACACTTGGACAAACCCACAGAAGCCACCTTCCACACAAGCATAGAATTGCCAGCATTTGCTGGGATAGCGTCTGAAGAGTGTTTCTGTGGATACTGCGTTTTCAAAAATCAGTCCTAGAGGTTCTCAAATTGCTCTTCCAGTGACTGATACACCCCTGGGTCCTGCAGGAGCAACCCCAAAGAGAATTTGGAATAATGTGATGTGCACACTTTGAAAGATTAAAAATAAATCCTCACAGCTTAAGAAGGACTTGAAAATAGGTTCACTTTTCTTTCAGGGACATGTTTGCCTCATCAGGGATATTTCTATTATTTGACATTATGGAACATTTAAAAGGCTGAGGAGTAAGAGACCAGACCATCAAATATCATTTAATAGCAATTGCTAAGAATAACAGTGATGACTTAGAAGAATATGGTGTGGAACAAATATGACTAAAAGTAAAAGGCGGAATAACTGCAGTTATGTGCTGAGGAAGCCAGTAAAACTGCTTGAAAAATTATTGGTGTTCAGGTTGTGCATAATGACAAACAACTGACTTATTTGCATTGTTTCCTTGAATTAATTAGAATAATTATTTCGGTACTATTTAGGGAGGGCCTGAAAATATCCTATAAACAGTTAGAAATCATTATATGGAAAATTTGTAGCTCTGCTGGCTGGGCTGGGATGAGGTGAAGAAAGAGGAAGGATTATAGTGACACAGCAAGAAAATGCTGGACTTGAACTTTTACATTTGCTTTTGTGGTATAAGGATTTTTTAGGCTCAAACAGTACTTTTTTCCTGATTTTGCTAAGTCAGAGTCAAATTAAGGGAAGAGGTGGTCACTTGCTCATAAAAGTTGGGGCCATGAATCAGAGTGTACGTAGAAAAGAGAAAAGAGTGTACGTAGAAAAGAGTGTGACAAAGCCAATGGAGAGAATTTTGCCTTGGATATCTTAGATCCTTAATGAGTACTCTCATTCCTAATAGTAACAATAGAAGTAGTGACAACAAAAGTATCATAAACAAGAGCTGAGAAGCAGACCAGTGCTGGACTGTGCCTGTGTTTTCATCTAGCCATAGAGAAACTAAAAAGATGAAAGGGATAAATTAAGACAATGTGATGAGTTTTTCATAAAGCTTAATTTATTAAATTTAAGAAACTGCCCTTTATTCTGAGATTATATCCATGCCATGTTATTAAAATGAATTCCCTTTTAATGACATGATGTTATGATAGGTTTTTTTAAATGTCCTTATTTTAGCCAAGTAAAGATTTTGCCACCCTATCTCAATTTCTTGAAAATTCTACTTTTATTTTTAGAAATTTTACAATTTTGGGAAATCTAGAAATTTAGGAACTATTGCATGATAATGTTTAATCCTCAAATACCAATAGGAGGTAGATATTATTGTTGTTGTGGTTGTTGTTATTGTCATTAATATCATTTTACAAAAGAGGAAGCTGAGCCTCACAGAAGTTGTTTTAATTTGTCTAAAGAACACAGCCAGAAGTGTCAGAGCCACAGCACACACCAACATCTGCTTGATTTCAGCACTCACGCTTCTTACCACTATGTTATTCCTGTGGGTATTAGTTAAGGTCCAGAGAGGGCAGCAGAAACTATTCTAGGTATTTTAAACAGAGGGGATTTAGTACAGGTGATGGAAGAGATGAGTAGCCAAATAAGAGATGGGAGTCAACCCAGAGATTAACAACATCAGGAAGTCACTACCATCCCTAGAACTTGAGAGACGCAGAGAGGAAGTAGTGTTCCCATCTGAGAAGAACCATCTGGATGGATCTAGGTCCACTGGGGGGACAGGGTGCCACTCCAAGTGGGGGGGCAGGAACAGCAATTACTGCTGAAGATGCTACTTGAAGCAGAGAGAAAAGGCAGGAATACCCTGGCTTCTACTTTCTTCCTGCCCTCCATTTTTGTTAGTGTCTCCTACAGCCAAGCCTACCTGGAAATCAGAAAAAAAAAAGGGGGGAGGTGGCTGGAAAGTGTAGAATGTTGGGAAATGGATATGAGAGCAAACAGATAAACATCCAGTACATTCTAGCATAAATATGTATTAAATTATTTCACTGTATCTTTTACTACTGCAGTGAGGGCTAGAGATACCAGAAGAGACTTTTCAATATTAACTAAGAGAATTTACTTGGCTATAGGAGGGGAATGGAAATGTTTCCATTCCCAAAGCCCTTTGAAGAAGAGAGAGACAGAAAAAGTAGGGAGAGAATATTTGTCTTGGAGTAACCCTATCTTTGAATATTTTAGGTTCTAGAATGGTGGCTGAATTAGAAGATCTGGGCCAAATAAGGTGGAGAGTACAATACTAGGTATCATTTCTGCCTCTATTACTGCTGTCTCCTTCTCTAGAGGAGCACTTTCTCCATCTCTGTCTGTCTATCCATCCGTCTCTCTATCACATCTTTTAGACATTTGGGGTTGGGAAAGAGAGTTCCCTGTTTGTGGGGTGGAATTATGGATTCAACCACAGCACTTATATAGAGAAGTTGCCATGAATAGAGACTATGAACCCCCCAAATTTCCGTTTGGAGAGACTCTCCCACTGTTCCCTCTGGAGGAGGTTGGAGGCTAAGGTGGAGCCATTGATTTCAATAAACAAAGTAGAGTTAGGAAGTTATGGGACAGTTACTTAAACTTTAACTTTCCTGGTAGTAACCATTAAAATGAGAAACCTCCCTTCTAGGCCACATTTCCAACCTTGCTTGAAATCCAAGGTCAAATTTTACTTTTGATGTACTGATGGTATTGTCTCAAATCCAATTTACATCTGTTTCTGTTTTTAGTGATTGCTTTATTCTTTTCAAAATCATCTCATCCCATCACAGGGTGAAGGAAAGAACATTTAGAAACCAGATGTTGTATTAACCATAACCATTATCCTTTATTGGATCCCAAAGAGGTTTAATCTCTATCCATAAACAGGTGAGGAAGATACAAGCTTTCAGCTCAGCTTTACACTTTAAATGCCTCACTGGGAAGAGGGCAAAGGCTCTGCCATCCATCTGGCATTATTACTCAGGCAGGATCATAATTGTTGTGTTCAGCCCTATCAGACCCAAAGCTCCCCTTTTTATAGCAAACATTTTATGATATACCCTTTAATATCCCAAAGTGAAATTCATAGATAATATACAATTTCAACAAAAATCAAAATGATGCCTGAACTGTAATATAAAGTATAATGAAAACAGTTCGTAGTAAAATAACATGCATTACAAGATAGAAATGCTAAGGCCCAACTCTATTGGAAAACATAGGGAAGTGGTCAGATATTTTACCCCTATGTGGAGAATTATGAATGTGACAGCTACTGATACAGGTGGTGAGTAGAGAGATTCAAATAGTACAATTAACATTGCCATAAGTGATGTTTTTTCTAGAACAGTGGACAATACTTGGTAAAGTTCCAAATGAAATAAAGTACCACCTTTATACTGTGGTATATATACTGACTACAGTGGTAGCATTCCTGGAAAATTCAGCTTATATAAAAATCATGCAAAAATGCTTTGAGTTTATAAACAAATTGGAGTTATATTCTAGGCTTAGGTAATTATAAATAGGTTTATCATCTACATGAAGTGTCTGGAGCTCTAACCTCTGCCCAATAAATACCTTATAATGCCCCCCCTCAGTCATTGTGATTGACAACCCCAAATGTCCCTGCATGTTTCCAAAATGCCATCTAGGGTTAGAACTGTACCCATTGGGAATCCCTAGAGTGGGATAACTAAGGCCTTTTTGAGGGACAGGGATATAGGAACATGGACGCTGTTCACATTTTTGTCCACATTTTTGTCTGTGGAAGCCTTGCTTCAACCACATTCCTTGAGACCACAGTGACTTTGATGAACTGTCAAGAGAACAATAGGTGTAGTGTTGCCAGAGCTCTTGGCAAGATTCTTTATGATCAACTTCTAGTTTTACTTATGCAGAAATGGTTTATTTCTGGACTGTATAAGGGCTCAAGACATACCCTTTCTCACTGAGATTGATTTACCATTGGGTATTGCATATGTGATAGGAAGGACTATCATGAAACGACATTGCGATGCGAACAGTAGAGGAATGGCAGTAGGTAAGGTTGAAAGCCCAGTTAGATATATTGATTATTGAGCAGAAATTCTAATTTATCTTAATAATACCATATTCAAAAACATTTTATCACTCAAAATTAGCTATATTTCTGCCTCTAGCATGTACAACCAAATTTGAACAAGAAGGTGACAGTCAGTACCTGGAATTGTCCTTGTGTCTGGATTGAGGCATGAATGGTGAAGTAGTGAAAACACAGGTTTGATGTCTTCAAACCCAGATTCAAGCCTACGCTGCCTGGCTGTGACCTTCAGTACGTTAAATAATATCTTTGAGCTTCCATTTCTTCATCTGTAAAATAGGGTTCATAGCAGTGCCTGACACATAGGGTTTTCATAAGGACTAATGAGATAACATAGGTGAACCATTTGGTATAGTGACTGACCCATGGCAAGTTCTCAGCAAATATTAACCATTGTTGGGGTGGTGGTAATTATCAGTCACACAGATCTTACAGGAAGGAAGAATACCATTTTCAAAAAGAGGCTGTAATTTGACCTAGATGATCTTAAAGGAAGACAGAATTCCTTAGGGACAGAACTGCTCTTCTGTTTAGGAAAAAACAACTTTCGGGCATATACAATGATAAAAGGTGAGCGGGCCTGCCCCCATCCCCACTATGGGCAAAGCTGTGATGGAGGAAGTAGCAGAATTTTCTTGCGAGTTCTTTCTAAGGGAGAGGATGAAGGGTTGGATAGGAAGTAATTCCTGGGAGAGTTTGCAGAAGAGAGGAAGGGAATCTTACTAAGATGAAAGTGATGACTGAGATCTTTCTGCCCTCTCACTTCAACATCCACAAAACCTTTAGTGAAAAGGCTGTCCCCAGGCTAGCCATGCGCATGCGCACGCGCGTGCACGCCCTGCAGTTAGAAGCTTTTGGCCACGGGAGGTCCGATGCAGAGCGCAAACAGAACGAGGAGGTTAGTCCTCTTGTCGGTCCTAGGGAGAACCATGGAGACTTTGAGTGAGTGAAGTTGGGCGTGATGGTGAGCCCCACGTGGGAAAATGATACAGGAAACTTTAGTAATATTATTAGTTCCTTAAAATCAAGTACAAAGCTCATGAGCCTTTTTTACATTTAGGTAGCTTTCCAAATAACTCACGGACGGTTTAAGAAAAGGGAAACAGAATGAGATGCTTTCAAACAACAAGAGGGAAATCACTAATCTTTCCACTTTATGCTTCCACAAATGCTACTGTGAGTTTGATATTCACAGTATCTATTCAGTAAAGAACTAGAAAGATTTATTGAAACAGAAATTCAGTGTTGAGAGATCACATTCTTATAACATCTCTCGATATTGGTAGTGTATTAAATGCTACTTGTATATTATGTACCCTACGTGATAGAAAACCTTTTCCCAAACGCTTTGTCATGGATTATAACTCACTGTTGGGTTATGGTAAGTGGGGATGGGTTACTTAAACCTGCTTTATTGTTAATGCATCTACTGTACAATTCATACATCTCTTACATAGTTTGTCCAAGTTCTTTGAAACATTTATTTTTAAATATAATCTGTAAATTCTATAAGATATCTCCATTCTGGTGTATGATTAGTTTTATTTTCTGGGTAAGTTTTCATGGTTATTTGTTGCAATGACCTTAATTAATAAAAATGCTACATGACAATAGAATTCTTAAGGAATGACACATTACACCAACATTGTCCAAAAGAACTAATTAATCAAACATGATTAATTTTAATGTAATTACTAAAGAAAGATATATCATTTTATTATGACGCTCTAGCCATACATTTTCAAAATATGCTTATTAAACAGTAAATGTCAGATAATGATTCAGTTAGTTACATTTTTAGAAGTCGTTAGGATTGATATTCCTCTGCCATAAATGAATTGAATAATAATTTCAAATACAATCAGAGTTAATTTAATAAAAAATATGCTTTTGAACTAAGACAGATTAAATCAATGACCAATGCTTATTTTCTGGTTTCAAAGTAGCAGGGAAGATTAATTCAGTGTCTGTAAGTTTATTTATCACACTTGGCCTAAATGTGATAAAAACAAATGAAGCAAAACACATGATGTAATCCCAGTTTTCACACTTCATTAGCTCTCTCAGCAAAAAAGAGATCTGACATAGTATTTGGGGCCTTTGTATAAACTGAATACAAGCTACATGATGTTTGAAAGTTTTTGATATTTGAATAGACATTTTAATAATACACAGACACAGATAAGAGATGTGAGTAGGTGGCTTGAGGTTTCAGAGTCCCTCCTGCAGTGTGTTTAGCAGCAGGTACAAGATAAATATCCAAACAAAATCAGATTAAGGGATTAACAGTAGTGACTTTGCTATGGGTAGGTGAGTGGGGCCAATGGGTGGTTTGGAAGGGATTTTTGAGTTCTTTTTTCATTTTTCCTACTTTTACTTCAGTGCATTTTGGGCAAAAGAAAATGAGTAATGTTTAATTTTTAGATACAGTAGGGCTGGACAATTAAAAAAAGGAATATTCTAAGGATTGTGAAGGTCATTTTGAAGGTGACAGGTGATTCAGCAGGGGTTAAATAGGAGAAACTATCTCTATCTTAACTTACATTTCAATTGGGCAGTAACATTTGAACTTCTGTGTTCCCTTTTTAAGTTGTTTTTTCTTGAAAGACCTTATCAATGACAGCTGAAGAATGGGGAGAAACGGTGACCGTGTTTAAGATCAATGTGGCATCATAAATTAAGAAGGAACATGTGAAATGTATGCTTTAAAAGAGGCCCCTTTAATTCTAGGGTTTCAGCTTGGTCAGCCCTCTACAAAATTTTGAGGCAGATACTAAATGAATAAGGACTAAGAGGAAAAAAGACAGTTTCAAAAACTCCCTGGACCTCTGTCTCATCTGTGAGAGGTTTCCTACAAAAAGTATTGTTCCAGATAGGATTTGGTTATTTAAATTTGTATCTTTATCCTGTACCATACGCACTTAAAGCTCAGACAGTCTTCTCATCTCCTTTTTTTTTTTTAAATAGAAATCACACAAAAAAGATATCTATATATCAGTTTCTAATACCTAACAGGAAAGTCTTTTAGAATATTAACATAGCAATAAGCAAATATGTACTATAGGATTAAACACTAGCATTGAAAACAAACAAACAAACCAAAAACAAAGAATCAACAAAATTTTCCTCTTGTTTTTGCCCCTTCAGATTCTGGACTTTATGAGCATTGCAGGAGAGGGGCATAAAGAATCGCGCTTATTTTATTTTAAAATTTCAAAATAAATGATGCCATAATGATGCATAAATCAGATTTATCTTTCAAAAACATTGATGGGAAAGCCCAGGTGATTTGAGTGGGAATGCTCTTTCTTATGAAGAGAGCCAAATAGGATCTGTCTCTAATAAATTAGTACAATCTTTTAAGATTAAAAATAGCAAAAACGTTTTAAATAGTCTGATTATAGCTTCAACAAGTCAAACATACATTTCTATCTAGCCTATAGTTTTAAAGAGTCTATGTGGGTTTAACTTATCATCCCTCATTCCAATATAAAAAAAGAAGAAAAAAACCAAGTCATTTTTGAACATTAAGATATTCATAAAGACTGTATAAAGTAAAAAACAAAACAAAACAAAAACAAAAAAATCTTCACAGATTGTTAGCCATCTCTTTCAACGGTTTCTCATAAATTCTTCTCTTTCCTTATCAGTAGATAACCCCCATCTCAGAAGGAAATACTTGCCAACACTTCCCAATGAGATCAGTGATTGCTTTTTATGAGAGCTACTGCTCTTTGAGATGTTTAGGTGAAGGGAGCATATCTTCTATAAACCAGTAAACTCCAAAGAATTACTCAAGGGGGATGTGGCAGAAGCTATTTTTAGCAGGTGAATCTATGCATTTTTCTTTTTGTTTTTATTTTCTCCACTTGCTGAATATCTGTTTTAGAGCAGAGAGCGCGCGCACACACATGCACACACACGCGCACACATGCACACACACACAATCAATGAGTAACTTAATCATCTTTTCAGTTCTGCCATTTGCCTATAAGGTCTTTTTTTTTTTTTCTTTCCCATTTATACTCCATGCTCTTGAATCAAGATGTTCATATTGGATAATATATTGCTAATTTATTGAGTTTGAGAGCCAACAAAATAATGGAGCCTTCTAACTTAAAAAAATTTCCATCTTCTGCCCTTGCACCCCCAAACTCACAATTTGGTGAACAGTACACTACTTGTGAGTGATATAAAGTTGAAAGGTGGTGGTGACTAGACCTAATGCTATTTTCTTAAGCCATCTATCTAAAGAATTGTTTTTTTCATACTTTAAAAAAATATGTCTATGCTTTCTTTTTTTTTCTTTTTTCTTTTTTTTTTTTTAGTCAAGTACTTTCTTAAAGAAACAATAGCACCACATTGGCATAGCTGGCCAAACAATAAATGGGAAAGCAAAATGTGCTACATCTTCCATTTTAAACATTCTCCCAAGTGCATAAACTAATAACAGAAACCCTGAAGCCATAGTGCATGAGATGGTTTCATCTACACAAACACTGACATTCCAAGGAGGGGAAGGATTCTCAAGGGAGGCCAGGCTTTTTTTTTTTTTTTTTTAAAGATTTTTCAAGGAAGTGATTTCTTCTCAGTATTCCATTGGACTCTTAGGATGAGTGTGTGAGTGCACGTGTCTATGTGTGTGTGTGTGTGTGTGTGTAGGGTGGTTATTGGGAGAGTTTTTCTTTATCTCTAGAAGAGTGGATTCTGATGGAAAGATGCTTTAACTTTTTCAGTGGAGCTTCCTCATCTTAAAATGTTCGAATAATACAGTTATACTATTTGGGGAAGTGGGAATGGAAATTTGACCTAGGTATTCAGTGTTGTCAATTAAACTGGAAATCAACCCATAAATTAAAAGCTCATTCTTACCAGTATTTATAGCTCTTTCATAAACATCTTGATATTGCCTCATCTCAAAATTCTAAAGCAAAGCTTATAAAGTTTTGAGTTGTAAGATTTTCTGTGCTTCCTTCTGTCAGTACCAGGTCGTTCTGCTGTAGTATATAGTGATCAGCTGACTTGTGGAGTTGACAGCAATTTGTCTTCTAGTTTTAAATCATTTGAAAATAAGATAGTGGGTTAGTATAATTAGTTAATTTTTAATTAGCTGATTTGTGATACAGTTGGAGAGGACTATGTATTAGAAAAAGTTAAGAAGGGTAATATGACTTCACATATTTAAGCTTTCCTCACTGGGGTATTTTTTGCTGTGAACAGAATTATTAAGTGAATCAAATAAGTCATAGACACTCTTAGAATTACCGTATTCAACTATGTCTGGAAACTTACAGGTCTGCAGAAGGTTGCATGTAAAGTGTTGTTTGTAGTTAGTAATTTTAAAAGATACACACTAGGAATAAGAAATAAAAATCAGAGTGCCATTTTGGGAAAATGGGTCCAGCATCTCATTCCATAGAAGCCATATGTCTAGAAAACAGATGAAGGGCAAAATTACCTGTGGTTTCTTTTACATCTGTCCACAGTGATCAGAACATAGCTCTGCATGCCAGGGGTGCTAAATTCAAATAACACTGTGGACTAAGGTTAAAATACCAGTTGGCTGACCAGAGGTGTCCATTAAATAGGCCTTCTTTTTGCATATGTTCGGAGATCCAGGAAATCTTGTTTTTTTCTGGCCTCTGAACCTTGAGGTGAACCAGTGGGATGAAGACTAAAGATGTTATTTTTGTTTTGCACGTACACTCTCCAAGAATAAAAGGGATATAATTTGCATGAAATAATCAAGCCTGGTTGCTTTTCACCAAAAAGTTCTAAGGCAGATAAAAAGATCTGAATGATGGATGATTCATTGTTTTAATAAGAAAATCTTGATATGTAGACAGGAAATATTTTCTAGGTCAGCATGGACCTGTCCTCATCATTGGATTTTCTTGATACCAGTTTTCAATTGAATGGATAAGACACATCCACAGAGGACTAGAGGCCACTCTTCTAAGCAGACATGAGGGAAAATTTCTAGCTGTGAAGGAAATGTTTGTCTTTCAACCAGCAACTCTAGTCAAGCATACTTTAACCAAAAATATATGTAAATATCAGTATCTCCAAGGATAAGAACAAAATTCATTAAAGAAAGTAAATTCGTGACATTTTATTAGTTATTATTTCAATATTTGAAATCTTGGGACTTTTTTTAGATTACTTGAAAAGCGGAAAGAACTGTTTTTCAAAATGAATAGAGTATCATTTATAACATTAAAAGAAGTATTATTAGGTTATTAGTAACTTCCTGGCAGAGTCAGTAAGTGCTAGCAAATGGAATAATCATCCTTTCGCTGGGAGAAATCTTTGTTTTTCTCCTTTTTTCTTTTCCTCTCTTTTCACTTTGTATTCATAAATCCAAATGCAGAATTCAAAATCAAATTGCAGATCAAATGTTTCTAGGTTATTTTGAAAAGTGTTTTAAAAGAGATTGAGCTGTTAGCTTTTAACAACTAGTTAGTTGGATAGTTAGTTGGATAGCTTCACTGACAAGAACTGGCATGTCAGGAGCATTCAGCTTATCAATTTTCTAGCTATGCTGTGAATGAGTTGTTCATAGAATTCCTTGCATCCCAGCAGCTCAAGGGCTCTGATCTTGACGCCCTCATAGCAACTCAGGATAAAAATCTGGAGCTTTATCTTTTTAATCCTCATACCACCCCTGTGAGGTAGGTAGATGACATATTGCCCCCATTTTGCAGATGAGGAAACTGAGGCACAGAGAGGTGAAGTGACTTGCCCAAGGTCACACAGTGGTGAGTCCGTGACAGAGTCGGCAGATGTTTGTTTCTTCAGCGAGAATAAGAAACCAGGACTGTTAAAATTCCTAGCCTTCTGCTTCTTCTACTCCTCTCTGGACTCGCCAATCAAATTTGCATCAGTGGACTTTGTGTCTTATTTCTTTTGGAAGGCATAATTGGGGAACTTTTCTTTCCCAAGTGGTTAAATTTTGAGTACCCTTCCCCTCTGTGTCACCTTTGGCTCCAGGCTTCCTCTTTTGTTTTGCTTTCACCTTTTACCGTTTTGGCCAGACTCTTTCATATAACAAACTACAAAATAGCACCATTGTACTAAAAAACAGAGTTTTACATACTGTTTGATACATCCTGTATTATTGACATGCTAAATTTACATAGTGCTTTATATGGAAAAAATAAAAAGAGAGAAGTACTGATTAGGTCGCACACTAACTCATCATTTGAAGGAGCCATTCAGAGTTTGAGACTTTCTATGCTTAAAACATATGCCTAAAATGATTGGCCTCAAAGTTGCAACTACTTGCATTTTTTTTAGCAAGATGTGGAAAAAATAAAGCTTTGTGTCTAAAATAAATGCATCCAACTTATATTTGGTACAAATGCCACAGATGGAATCTTGTGGGTTAAAAATTGGTGTGCTATTTGACTGCTTGCTGCTGCTATTGAGGAGGCCAAATTTGGCAAATAAAAAGGTGATGAAGGGGGGAGAGGGATAGACGAACAAGATTACCAGACACTGTAAAACAAACAGCCTGTGTTGCGTAGAAAGAAGTGCAAATAAAAAAATTAATAAACCACTTAGATAAGGCTGCTGAATGAATGTCTCTAGCAGCCAAGATTCAGAGACAAATGTAGTGCAACTGGATCTATATACACCCATGCATTTGTGGCTCTTGAGAGGCAGGGACTAAGATCTATATATATATTTTCTCTATAGAACATTATTGATAAAGGATCAACAGCAATCTACCAACTCCAGGACCATTTTTGCAAGGTGCAAAGCTTTTAACAATCACTCCTAAAGACATTGTTGGAATGTTTACTTGCGTATTTCATTGGGGGGAATGCCCATCTTTTGAAATGTTATCAAACTTATTTTTTTTTGGTAGGTCTTCTGGTGTTTAACAGGTAACTCGTGCAGAGCAAAGGATCCTGCCAGTGGCATGTCATTCTTCACTCTTCAGGAAGGTCTTCCTACATTCTGTAGTTCTTGTTTCCTGCACTCCCTCTACTTGTGTTCTTCAAATGTACTTCCTAAAAATAAGGGAGAAAAAGTGACATTACTTTGATGAAGTTTTTTGTATCCTACCTATCTATTTCTAACATTGGGTCTCAACCTTTCATATCTGTGCCTCACCACTCAATTTAACAGACAGCTTGGGCCAAGTTTTTCTGAGAAAGACATATAAGTAGATGGGCCTGTAGTTTTTAGTTTAGCCAAACCTCACTCAGGCTACTTCTGTTTATCCTTGATGGCATGGGAACCACAGATTGCTTTATAATTACACAAAAATGTGTTTTTATTCATCAGCTACTATCACAGATTCCTTGACAGGAAGGAGATCCTTTAAAATGCAGTCTTCTGGCCTGGAACATCTTTTCCTAGTAAGGAAAAAAATCACATTTTGGGATCATCCTTTGTTGTTTTATTGCATTTTGTTCTGTTTTAGTTTTTGTAAAAAGGAGCTATTTCTTTTTCATTTTTTCTTTATCTCATTTGCAGAGAGGCAGAGCTTTAGAAGTAGAAGATTGGGAATTTCTGTAGTTGATTTAGAATCTATAAAATCACAGACATTCTAAGCTGTGCTCAAATCCAGCTCTTCCATTTTCTAGCTATGTGAACTTGTGCAAGTGACAATCTCTTGTGTCTCAATTTCATCCATAAACTAGGATAATAATAGCTTCTACGTTGTAGGATTAAAGATTAAAGAATTAGAACATAAAAGCACTTATAATAGGCCTGGCACATGGTAAGCACTACGTAAGTATTACCAATTGTTATTTACTCTTATTATTATTATTTCATCCTTATTGGAAAGTAACCATTCTTGGATTAAAAATTCTGGATTCCTTGCTTTGGTGCTACCATTCACCTATCAACAAGCAATTCTGTTATCGAAGGAATATTGAGTTTTGCTTAGAAGCCCTATGATAGTAGGGACTTGTCTCTGTTCACTGTTACAGCCCCATATCTAGAGCAGTGCCCAGAACATTTCAGGTGCTCAAGAAATAGCTATAGAATGAATTGAATGAATGAATGAATATAATGGACCCTCTGATAATGTGAAGAATCAAGTCATTATACTTTTTCTGTAATTATTATTTTATCCTTGAATATACTTAAATAGCAACATTAATTTAGACAAATAAGATGTAAAATAAAATCTGGGAGGAAATAACATTTGCATGCATAAACATCAGGTGCTGCTTCTCTTGATTTCACTTCTAGTCAGGAGGCCCTTAGAGAAGGATGTAATAGATAATTATTGGTACAGAGTGAGGTTCAAGGATTCAGTGTCCTTTTTCCTGGGAACATTTTCCATCAAGACCAAAACCAAGAATTCTCACCATGGTGACTGGAATCTCCAAATTCTTCCTTCTGGCTAAGGAAATGATCAATCACCCAATCATTGTTAGAAGTTTAGAGATCATTGTAAGGGACCTTGGAGCTCACTCAGCCCTGAGAGCTGGAGAGGGGAAGAAGGTGGGGCAGTATCAACTACCAGTCCCTGGAAGTTGTACCTATTGACTAAGACCCATAGGGATTTGATAATTTTTCTTACACATGTTTTTCAGCTCTACCTGGAACGTTAGAGTTACCACCAAGACCTTTATAAAAGCAAGTTAGCACTTTGTAAGTTGATGGTCAAAATATCTTGTACCTACTGAATAGAAGGAAGATCATTGTGTAAAAATGTTTATTAAAATATCTAGCTCAGGGCTTCCCTGGTGGCGCAGTGGTTGAGAATCTGCCTGCCAATGCAGAGGACACGGGTTCGAGCCCTGGTCTGGGAAGATCCCACATGCCACGGAGCAACTAGGCCCGTGAGCCACAACTACTGAGCCTGTGCGTCTGGAGCCTGTGTCCCGCAACAAGAGAGGCCGCGACAGTGAAAGGCCCGCGCACCGCGATGAAGAGTGGCCCCCGCTTTCCGCAACTAGAGAAAGCCCTCGCACAGAAACGAAGACCCAACACAGCCAAAAATAAATAAATAAATAAATTTTAAAAATTAAAAAAAAAAACAAAAATCCGAACTGACACAATTAAAAAAAAAAAAAATCTAGCTCAGTGGCCACTGAAAAAAACTTTGTGGGGAGAAATTGGGCATTTGTATAGGATAGCTTGAAATGCTATTCTTTAAAATCCTGCCACTTTTCCCCCAAATATCGTACAACTTCTACCAAGTTCACTTAACACGCATTTGTTGCTCTGCTGTTAAGCTAACAGTAAAGTATCTGCTGTTAAGCTAACAGTAAAGTATCTGCTGTTAAGCTAACAGTAAAGTTTGTATTCCTTCCTAGTCTTACCTTTTAATCTGCTTCCTTAAAGGAGTTCTCCAGAAAACGGAAGAAAGACATATGGGGCTACAGAGTAGAGACACTGCTGTCCCAAACTCCTTGAAACATTCCTGTTCAGTTCTCAGTAGACCCTGCTGATTTTATATGGCTCATCAAAACCCCACAATCGCTATTATTAAGGACACTATCAGTCTATCAAACTAGTAACCAAATTAACCAATAGGTCTAAAAATACCCTAACTTGGGTTTTACCTCTTTTTCTGTTTAAGAGGCATGCCTGCTTAGAAAAAGAAGATTTTTAAGAATCTGGATAAAGCCCCAACTAGGAAAATGCTCCAGAATGAGATGGTAACAAGTAAAAAGAAAGTACATGAGGTATTTAATCTCCAGTCTTCCTCTCAAGCCAAATTAATCTCAGATTTCCAGAAGAAAAAATTCAGGTATCTTCTATGCTTCCCTCTTCAAATTCATGAGGGCTGTAGCAAAAAGGATTGGGGTTAGCTTGGCCAGCCATATAGATCTTATTCTTTTCCCCAACAGAGAGATTCTTTTTCCCTCAAAGCAGAAGTCTAAAGTGTAAAGTCTGAGTGGAGGGATCTTCTGGCCTATTTCTTCTGGGTCTGTCTCGGCATCGCAGCAAAGTCATGGGCAGAAACTCACTTGATAAAGCTGACACTGCTCCAAGCAGCATGGTTCCCATGCACACAGGCGTATGGTGGAGGCCATTCAAAACCAGCTGGGATGTCGTCTGGTTTGCATTTGGCTCTCTTCCCGGGCTCTCACATGTGACTTCTTTGTTGCAGACAATGACAGTGACAAAACAAAAGCACTCAGGGATTTAGTCTCAGTTGCATCTGTTGCTTTGCTCATTGTCTTAATTTAATGACGCGGGCCACCTGACAATGGGTGGCAAGTGGAGGCATGTTAGAAGCAGCCGTCGGAGCTGGCACCCACCTTCAACGCACTTCTTGAAGGGGTTATGAAACTGTCCCACATTCAGCCAAGCAAAAACTTTTCACTTCAACAGCTTGTCCAAGACAAACAAACCAGCTGAAACTGTTTCTAGTATGCAAGTAGACAGATTTTTGAAAGGAAAACAGTAGTGAGTAAATACTGTTTCCTGTTGACACCAGGGAAGGTAAGATTATTTACAAAAAAAATGCTGGTCCTTTATAGGGGTTAATTTGTGATATAATTTATTACACAGTGTGTACCGTACACAGGTATTTAGGAAGCTGGAAAATGCCCTGAAGGGGTCATTCATATTCCCCCGTTATCTCTTAGCACATCCTAGCTCTTGGTTTTTTCCAAAGGAAAGCTGTCCACAAACTTTTGGATTAAGATTGCTGAGAGCTAATGACAATGGCAATACTAGTAATCTGGATTAAAACTTGCACACACTTTACAGTTCATACAGTAGTCTCAGTGAACCCTCCCAACAACCTTGTGAGATGTTGTTTGCATCTGTCTCATTCACAATCCAAGGCTCCCTAAGATTTAGGGACTTGCTTGAGGTCACATAGGCACAAATCGATAGACCTAGAACTAATAGTAAAATAATTTATTATTTTAATAAAAGAATAACAATTCTATCACTTGAACATTTGTATGTGCTGGACACTGTATTATAAGGTGCTAATTGTATACATTCTCTTATTTAATTCTCATAGTTCTCTTGGAGATGGGTACTAGTGCCTTGCCCATTTTACCTTTTTGGTATATGAAGCTTATAAAAGCTAAACAACTTTCCTAATTTCTTACAGTGAAGACGTGACCACGGTTGGAATTTGTATCAGTCCCTTCTGATTCTGGAGCTCACCAGTTAGCCACTCTGCCATACTGCCTCTCTAAGAGGTAGGACAATATCTGGTGCCTCAAAATCCACATCTCTTTCCAGTAACAATAACTGATAATGTCATGAGCTGCCCATGATCCTAAATGGTGGTAGATGCTGGTTTGGAGGGTAAGGCAAGACTCTAGGGAAGTGGGTGCCCTCCCTTATCACAATATGAGCTGAGTCCTGTTTTTATGGTTAGTGATAGAGGTCTAGTAGCACAGCATTCATTTAACAAAAGCTAACCCTGTGGATGTTATAAGCCCTTATTTTCTCCCTGCCTATCTTTATGAGATTTTGCCCGAGAGACAGAATCTAAAAGAAGGATGATAATAGGCCCTTTACATTTTCGGGAGGGAGCAGTGATGTTTTCAATAGACTCTGTTTCCATCTGCACCCACTGCAAACAAGTTAAGTATTGTATGACATAAACTCTAAGAAAAGACTGGCACCCTATAAAAAATGCTAGGCAAATACTGTCCATCATGGAATGTTAGCAGCCTATTGTACAGCATAAAGTTCTAACTGAGCATTGACCTTCTCCTTAACAGGGCAAAATGGAAAAAAGAAAGAGCAGTGGATGATTGAAGAGATGGCCCAGATGTCAGCTCTTTACCTGTTGAAAAGGATGTGCTCTAGCTATTTTTCTGGTTTGGCCTGGAGACACGTGAAATTGTAGAGGATGATTTAGATGTCTCAACATCAACTTTGATGTCTCGTTATTTTGGGGGATTACAAGTTCAAATTCCAGGAGAGTGAGGTCAGTCTTTCATCTCTGGGAGCCAAGCAGAGTGAGTGTCATGCAATCAGCTCAGTGCTTTGGGATGTGACTTTTAAAACCAAAGGACAAAGTGCGCTTTTCAAGAGACGTATGCTCCTGGTGGAGTAACTGCCTCTTTAACAAAGGGAGAGATGTATAGTCTGGGCACAGTGTTGGTCTGCTCAGCCTCTTATTTACTTATTTTTTCTGGAAAGACCTCATCCTATCTTTTATGTGGTTATAGTGGGAATGCACACTTTTTCCAGTATGATTGTCTCCTCTGGCCATAGTGGATGGGCCTGGCACGCCCCTCCCATAGCTCAAGAAGAGTATGGTGGGGAAACCAAGGCAGACCCAATTTCTGGGAAACACAAGATTCTTTTATTGGCCAGCTTTGGCTCAAGGGCTCCTCAGTGGCTTTGCTGAACTTTGCTTAGATTGTTCAGCAGTCTAGGATGCTTCCACCCAACTGTCTCTCTTCCTCTGCTTCATTGGGGTCAGACTTGCATTGCATTCTGACGGCTTGTTCAGGCTTCCCTGATCCTCTCCTATTGCTTTTCACATGGGCATTTCCCCTAATGAAATCCTTGCTCTTTTAACCCAGTCTCATTTATGTTTCTCGGAGGTCTGGGCTTACATACCTAGCTTGGATCCCAGCTCCCAGCACAGAATTGTGTGACCTTTGACAATCACTACATTCTTCTCTCCTTCTGTTTCCTGTTTTGTAAAATGAAAGGGTGGGGTAAGAGCACCCACCACATAATGTTATGATTGCATGTGATCACCCTTACACATTTACCTGGCAGAGTTGTATGCAAGAGAGCCTACTGTTTCAAGGGCCCTTGGTTTAGATCTATTTTGTGAACTTGATGGCAACAACAGTCTGTTGTGGCTTCTGTGCTGTCAGAATACACTCTGTTACCTTTGTTAGAGCATTGATGTACTGTGGGATAAATTATGTAAGTGTTCACTTTTCCACTAAAAATTAAGCTCCTTGAGGGCAGGTAGCATTGTTCCTGCACCTCTGTCTCCTCCCTGGATGCATGTTGCTTTGAGCAAAGTGGCAAACCAGGAAACGCTTGTTAAATTGATTTAAATTTCCTGCAGGAGTGGTGGAATAGAGTTCAGGTCATAGCAAGCCTTGCATGGCTTCCTACTTCCTGCTGTGCACAGAGCCCCCTCCGGTCTCAGAACTTACAACTGGCGGGTTGCAGTACAGTAAATATCAGTGAAGAAATGCAGAAGAGAGAGCACAATGCATGGTTAACACGCTAGAGTCCATCTTGAGTTTGGATTCTGGTCTGAACACTTGTTAGGGCAAGATCTTGGCAAGACGTTTAGCTGCCCTTAGCCCAAGTTTTCTAATCTGTGCAATGCGGGTAATTATAGCATTTGCCCTACAGGCTAACAGTGAAGACTGAATGAGGTGATTCGTGATAGCGCTTACCACAGAGCATATGCCTAATAAATAACAGCTATTATTATTGCCTTTTAAAAAATAGTTACTGTTGTCAAAGCACACGCCATGCTTGGGTGCTGCCCTTTCTCTGGCTGGTGAAAGAGTAGTTATTTACTGGGTGCCCAGGGCTCCCTTGAGTGCTGGGATAGCAGATGTATAGCTCTTTTTTCTAGTGACTGGTACATCCCTAGGAATCCCCAGGTTTAGGGAGTATATTTATCCCATAATTATTCACAAATTATCCTGTCTTGGCAACTTTCTTACTTTTCAAAGACACCACCTGACTCTGTTTCAAGTATTTCTATCTGTGATGTAAGAAATCACTACCAAAATGGTTTAAAAGCCTGAAAAAGAAAAAAAAAAGGAAAGGGAGGGACTTCCCTGGTGGCACAGTGGTTAAGAATCTGCCTGCCAATTCAGGGGACATGGGTTCGAGCCCTGGTCCGGGAAGATCCCACATGCCACAGAGAAACTAGGCCCGTGCGCCCCAACTACTGAGACTGCACTCTAGAGCCCACGAACCACAACTACTGAGCCCGCGTGCCACAACTATGGAAGCCCACACACCTAGTGCCCATGCTCCGCAACAAGAGAAGCCACCGCAACGAGAAGCCTGTGCACTGCAATGAAGAGTAGCTCCCACTCACTGCAACTGGAGAAAGCCCGCCCGCAGCAACAAAGACCCAATGCAGCCAAAAATAAATAAATAAATAAATAAATAAAAATTAAACAAAAACCAAAAAAGGAAAGGGAAAAAATGCTGAAGGGTATTTTCCCTTGCTGGCAATAGTTATTTATGTTGCCTTTCATAGTCTTGAAGGATGTTGTAAAATACTTCAGAGCTGCTTAGACTGTTGATTATATGGGCAGCCTGTTTAGTTAGCTGTTTGTGTTTGTGTTACATTTTTAAATTAAGAAAAAAAACTTTAAGCACACTGTCTTTCCCAGAGGGAGTTGATTTTGGAATTGCTGAAAGGTTCAAATGTTGTGGTATTTTAAAAAGTGGAACACCAGATTCTAGCAATTTCACTGATATGTACTAAAGATTCAGCACATTTTTACCTAAAAACTGGATTTGATTATTCTTCTTCTCTTAAGCCTCCAAAATGGCATTGTTTCATCTGACATACAACATATGCTGGAGTACTTAAACTCATGTATGTGGTAATTTATATTATAATATTCTGGGGAGATGCAAGGCTCAGGGTTGTTACCTTTTAGAGTCATTTCAATGCAATAGTGATGAGTTCAGAGGATTAGTAGGAAAGGGTGTTGCCCTCTTCCACTCATTCTTTGTGTGTGTGACAAATCTGGGCAGAACATTCAAATACTGTGTTCTGAATTTTCCTCCTCACTGAATTGAGAGAAATTTTGCAAGTTTGGAAGGATCTTCTGAACTTTTAGGATGAACAAAATAACACTATGACAAGTTAAAGTGATTTGCATCTGTTTGAGGTTGATGGGAGCCTTCAGCATATAAGAGTAAACATGCATGGTGCCAGCCAGTGCTTTTCCAAGACAGAAAATGGTGCAAGAATAATTCATGCGTGTATACAGTTTTTAAAAAATCAGAATCATTGCATTGTGCCAAAAGTACTTTTACTTCCATCCTAGCGTTTTTTGAAGAAGGAAACAAATATCATTACTGACAGAGACAAACCAGAGCCATCCAATCGTGGCCTTGGTCAACCAATACTGACAAAATAATGCTATATATTTATTGATTCCTTTATACTTTTCATTTTTTCTAGTCCTCCAATGCCTCGTGAATGATTCAAGCTTGCCACACTCATACCATGACATAAGTATCACATGTTCCCAAGTCTACAATCGTCAACTGATTAGGAATCTTTACCCAACCCTCAACCTGCCATGGTCTTACTTGTAATCATTTAGAATTTTTGTCTTTCCATAATTGTTACCTACAGATGTGAAAATAGCGCATCATATTTTCATGGATGGCAGAGCTGGTTGGTCTTTGATTACATGACCTCTTGGAGCTGTCCAGACAGAAAGCTCCATGTGAATGTTTATATATTTTACACAGAATTTTGTAAGAATTTTGGCATGTGAATACCAGCGCTCATGCGCGCACACACACACACACACACACACACACACAGAGAAAAAGCAAAGGAGAGAAAATAATCTCCTTCCCTTCAAAACTATTTGCTGTAGTTAACTACAGATTGTAAATTACCACCAAGGGTATCTAGAATTAGAATTAGTTGGATGGACTTTTAGCATTCTTATTTCTATCAAACCTCTACTTTCTCAAAAGAGTTAGTTTTCTGACCAATGGGTCTTAAAACTGTCACCACATTAGTGAATAAAATATAGATGGAAATTTTGGAAAATGTTTTCTAGCTCTTGTTACTCATCTAGCAATGGCGCATTGAGCTATGATTGAGTTCCTAGTACGGTGAGAAGTTTCTGCTCTCTAGAAGTACCAGACATGGACTCATAGACCCGTTGTCCCACATCTCTCATAATTTCCCTGCTGTTCTCAATTGCCATTTCTCTCTACTTGAGTTTAAATGTGAGTATATATTTCTAAACCATCTCTTTTGGTTGCTAGATAAAAATGAGGTAGCACTAAGGCTGTTAAAGGAGTCCCATTAAAGAAGGAGTCCCAAATAGATGGGTATCAGGGAAAGGTACTCAGATTTCAGTTAGGCCTCTGAGGATGGAGAAGCTGATTTTGACCTTGCAGGTCTGGAAGTTTAGTGGCCACTGAAGAACCTTTGCTAAACTTGCCTGTTCCTTCTTTAAAAGTGAACTTATCTTGCCTAAGTCAATACATACTGTCACTGATTTTCAAAGGATTCAGTAGCTGGGCTTTTAATCACTGAGGAATTCTATAGTGGATATTTCAAACCTCATAAACAGCATTCTGCTTCCTCTAAAATGATTTACCTTTTCCTTGCTACCAAAGGCTTCCACCTTAACTCCAGACTATCAACTTTGCCCTTGGATTAAAAGTCAGCTCGCTGTTTTCTAGTAAATATTGCCAAAAGCCCTATTCCCTTCACATAGGCAAGCAAAGACAATAGACCTCATCTTCCCCCATGGATGCAAGTGGACTTGAGAAATTGCAAAGTTTATTACTTAAGAAAACATTGTTTCCTGTTGGTGATCGGTGGGAGGGAGACAGTCAGGAGATGGAGGAGAGAGTAGGGGAGGGGCTCTTCGGGAGCTCATTTCTTTTCCACCCTTACATCCTAACAGCACGCACATTAGAAGCTATATGAGGTTTTGTTTGTTTTCAAGAGATGTTTGAAAGAAGATCAAATGTTTGTGAGAGGCACTGGATCGGCAGCCCTAGAAACTGAAATGTCCCGGAAGCTGTGTGAGCCCGGAAATATCCCACATTTTTATTTATTTTGGCAATTTTACTTTAAACTAGTAAGAGCTGGAGTTCATGCTACAATTAAATTTTCCTCAGGCACCATGAAATGAAAACACATATTACATTTGATTTTAACTGGTTGAGAAAAGTGGTGGTTTTCTGGAAGTTCATTCTGTGACCTCAAAATAAAAGTTAACGGTTCTTCACGTGGGACAGCAAAGCTTCCACTGAAGTTGGAATAATTCATAGAACTGGGGTTCCCTGGGTTGGAAGGATTCTTAGGTCATCGAGTTCTCTTTTCCTATCATATGCTCGAAACACACTACCATGTCACTAGAAAGTGTTGGTAAGCTTGAGCTTGGAAGTTTTTGTTGATAGGAGCCTCGCTTCTACTTGAGGAGACCTATTTCTTTTTCAGATGGCTCTAATTTTAAGAACTAAGTAAAATAATATCAACTAAAAATTTAATAGTGCTTACTATGTGCCAGGCACCATTTTAAACCCTATGATATATATTTGTACGCACACACACACACAATCTCAATAAATCCTCACAACTCTATGAGGTAGATTCAATTATTACTCCCATTTGGCAGATGAGGAAACTGAGGCACAGGTAAATTACATGATTTTCCCAAGGCCATCCAGCTATTAAGTGAAATAGCCAGAATTTGAACCCAGGCAGTCTGATTCTAGATTCTGTACTCTTAACCACTATGTTTTATTGTCTCTCCAATCTTTATAATTCTCCTTCCTGCCTTGTACAGAGGTTTGCACATCATAGGTACTAAATAAAAATATTTTCAACAATTTAAGGATCATGATTCCTTACATATTCCTGTTAGTTTTACACACAATCATCAATTTGCCCTAAAAGAAACATTTGAAACAGTGGACTTTTAAATTTTATTTATTTATTTATTTATGGCTGTGTTGGGTCTTCGTTTCTGTGCGAGGGCTTTCTCTAGTTGTGGCAAGCGGGGGCCACTCTTCATCGCGGTGCGCGGGCCTCTCACTATCGCGGCCTCTCTTGTTGCGGAGCACGGGCTCCAGATGCACAGGCTCAGCAATTGTGGCTCACGGGCCTAGTCGCTCCGCGGCATGTGGGATCTTCCCAGACCAGGGCTAGAACCCGTGTCCCCTGCATTGGCAGGCAGACTCTCAACCACTGCACCACCAGGGAAGCCCCAACAGTGGACTTTTAAATGATGATTAATACTCTGCCCACTTCAAGAAAGCATTGAGGGGACGAATAGGAACATAACATTCACTATAAAGTACTCAACCAGTTGCCTCCTTTAGCAGTAGGTTCTTGAATGATTTCAATTTTGGCTAGAGTAGGAAATTCCAAATATGCAAGACTTGTGCAAGCACAGTTCCTCTGCCTTCCCTTTTTTACGCTGCACTTGCCTCACTGTCTTATGCAAGGACAAAAGGAATTATTTCATCTCAGCAGTGCTACTTACTTTTATGGTCTATGTCTCTAATACTATTCCCCTCCCTATATCACTCACTTGTCCATCCATCCTTTCATCCATCATTATATGCCATGTATCACTAGGTGCTTAGTACTGATTCTAGAAGGGATAAGATGGAAAGACAACAATAGATTCTTCCTGTTTACTTAATTCATATTATTGAGAAATCACATGTTGGCATTCAATATGACTGCTTTAGAGTTGATAAAACCCATTGCAAAAAGAAGTGGGTTTTAACTAATAGTCTGGAGGTTAAGCATTCTCTTAACTAGAAAGTTCTATTCCTTTTTTTTCTTTTAAAGTCTTTGCCTTACATTTTCTTGAATGAAGTTCATCATTGGGTATAACTATAGTTTATCCAAAGCCCTGTGTTATAACTGACATTGATTCAGTCATCAAGGAAAAAGGGAAGGGATAATCTTCTAAGAAATCTTTCCATAGGACATGAACTGTTCATTCTTCTACCAAACTGTGGTCCCTTGAAAAGCCATCGCTGTTTGTGGGGTTACTCTCAGGTGGTAGAAACAGTAGGTATTGGCTTATGCCTGAGGCTGGTTCCAAAGCATGTATGTATCAACAGGAGAACTGGGCATCTCCTGAATAAGGTGGCTGGCCAGATGGGCTCAGGCACCAGCCTGGCTTTTGTCTGTTCTAATAAGCCAGGACCTACTTTGCAACCATAACAGCAGTGTCTTGGCTCCCATGTGGCGCTTTGACATGCTTGTGATCAGACCTTTTCCTCCTTCCTGGCTTGAGCCTTGGGCATATCCATATATTGTATATCCTGGGTTTTCAGTGACCCATGGAGGAAGGATGATCCTGAAGTAGAAAGCATGGCTGGGGCATGAAGGACACGTAGAATGAATGTTCCTTTATACCATGACATCTTCAAAGTAGGCTACTTCGATGAAATGCTTCACTTCTTGGTTGTCATCCTCTTACCCCAAGTGTCATCAATTGCTTGGCTGAGCACTTCTCTGTTGCACCCTCTCTCACCTCTTATAATTCACAATTTGAATGATCTTGAGGCTTTTTGCTTTATTATCTATGAAGACCCTAACCCTACTGTTTAAATCAAGGAAGCTGAAGGAGAAAATCTCTAAGACTCAAATTCTGTGATTCTACTTGACTTTTCTTTACCCTCAGGAAAATCTACTGCTCTTGCGCTCTTTCACCCCCTTCCTTCTGATGGAAAATTTTAAATTAGTGGCAGACTTCATGTGGCCATTTCTGCCCTATCTTTTCCTTTTGGAATTCTTTCTTAGTCCCTGTTGATTGTGTGCTGTTCTCTGTTGGCCAGAGGAGGGTGGCTTAGAACCCAAGCCTGTCTTTACCCATTTCTGTACCTCAGTATCCTTATATTCAAAATGAAGGGATTGAAGCAAATGATTTGCAGCTCTAACATAACATGGCCCTAGTATTTCCATGGAGCAGAAACTCATAGGACTTCAGGTCTAAAACTCTAGATTTGTGTGTGTGTGTGTGTGTGTTTGTGTGCGTGCATGAGAGAGAGAGAGAGAGAGAGGGAGGGAGGGAGAGAATTTTATAGGTGATGGAATCACAAGGCAGTAGTCAAACATCAGAAGTCTTTGGTTTGGGGCTGAATTGTGTCCCTCACCAAATTCATATGTTGAAGTCCTAACCCCTAGTACCTCAGAATGTGATTGTATTTGGAGATAGGGTCTTTACACAGATATTTAAGTGCAAATGAGGTCATTATGATGGGTCCTACTCCAATATAACTGGTGTCCTTATGAGAAGAGGAAATCTGGGTACAGAGATTTGTATAGAGGGAAGATGATGGGCAAACACAGGGAAAAGAAGGCCAATTCCAAGCCAAGGAAAGAGACTTGAAACAGATCCTTCCCTCCCAGGTCCCAGAAGGAACTGACCCTGCCAACACCTTGATCTTGGACTTCCAGCCTCCAGAAATGTGTGACAATGAATTTCTGTTGTGTAAGCCACCTAGTCTGTGGCACTTTATTATGGCAGCCCTATCACACTAATACATCTTTTATGTCTGATTCCAGAGTGCACACAAAAAAGTTCAGTGACCTCCTCTCATAGGTAAGCTCTCAGGCCTCATGGGCCTTTAGGCAAATACTGGGTGCCCTTTGGCCCGAGCTTGACTAAGAAATGCAGCCTCCAATGACACTGTAGGAAAGGAAATCTGGGAACTTTTATGACACAATTCAGTCTTGCTGAGAATTTGGGGCTAATATTTAACTCTGGATATATATTGACATGGAAATTCTTGTAAAATTCACACAAAAATTTAAAATGCGTATAAAAGCCTTGATTTTTATTTTAATTATTTTACTTGTTTTTTTGGTGGGGAGGGGAATTGTTTTATTTGCCTCTTTCATAATTTTTGTTCTTTTTTCATTCTTGCCACTGTCTTTCTTTGGACTTTCTTGGGCATGACATTTTCCTTTTCCATTTCTCCACGTTTATTAGTTTCTCCACATTTCTCCGTTTCTCCTCCTTCTGTCACATGATTTCTCTAGCTCAAGTGGGCCTACTTTTCTTCATTTCCTCTATAGCATCTCCCACTTTTTTCTCGCTGTCTGCTTTTCTCTCATCCTCCTTGCCTCTGTCTTAGTCCTTCTCTCCTCCGTTTTCCTTTCTTGCCTGTGTTCAGTTTCTAGCTCCAGTCTCCCTCCTCTGCTCTTTCTTCTTTCCTTTCATCTGCTGACTTGCTTCTGTCCCCTCCTTCTGTTCCCCTCCTGGATGTTTCTTTGGCCCACCTTTCCTTCTCCTCTGAGACTTTGTTTTCTTGTTGGTAGATGGGGGCTGATACTGTAAACATCACAAAAATAATTGCATTGAGAACAGGTGGTTCCCTTGGTGTCCTGGGAGACAGAGCCTTTGGGTCAGCCCAGAATAGATGCAGAAGACATCATTGGTGCTGGAGAGGTGTCTGGACCTCAGTCACTAGACCTGATATTCCAGAACTTTGGGACTCATCTCTGACACCACCCACCCCCTCCCCAACTAGAAATTGAGAGGCACTGTGTCACCTGGAAAGAGAAAGAATTAACCTGTCTTCACCCCCTCAAGCACACCTTCCAGCCACATTCACCTAAAAGTTATTTCTGTGGTGCTTGCTCCCTGACTCATCCTCTGGCTACTGTGTTCTCTGTGAACCAGGTTGTGCCTAGTCCCTTTCCATCACTCAAGGTGGCTCCCTGGGGTCACATCTCTGCTAAGCCCCCTGTTCCAGCCTCAGCTGCAAATTAGGACCAGGAAGCAGCAAAGGTGTTATTATGTACTTCTTGGTCTCTCATCTTGTGCCTTCTGCACCATGCTAGTTTTGACTCCAAAGATTAAAACCTCAAGTTGTTGTTTTCTTTTTTTGTCAACAGAGTCCCCAAGGAGACCTGAGAGCTTTTTACTTTCCTTATTCATCCTTCCTCATTTTCTTCACCTTCTCTTTAGTTCTCATTCTTTCTACTTAATCACTAAAATGTAGTCACATATTCGTTTGTTCACTTGTTCGTTCACTCATTCAACAAAAATGTATTAAGTTATCAATGTGCATCAGATGATTTACGTACTTTTGATGTCATAGATAGTACCTCTAAGGCTTGTTTAATGTCTAGCTCTTAGTAAGAGACACCTGCAGATTTTGATCATTAGAAATTTTTTGGTGTTCTTAGAGCCAAACGGAAGTTTCTATTTGTTTTTATTTTCTTTCTATTTTGTTTTTATTTTCCTTTATGTTTGCCACTGGATGTGAATTTCTATTAGTTCCCATTTTAGAGTGTTTTTTTTTTTCTTTGCACCTTTGCAGAATACCAGGACTTGAAAGGTCACGTACTTTGTTCATGCAGTTATGACAGAAGTTAACACTTGTCCAACAGTTACTTTGTGCAGGCATGTGAAAAGCATTGCATGCGCATTAATGACCTGATGAGGTAGATAGTACCATTATCCCAACTTTACTGATGAAGCTAGGGCTTGAGAGGTTACATTATTTCGCCAAGGGCTTTCTGCTGGTGGTTGGAGAACCTAGGATGTCAGTTTTGTTTGATACCAAAGCCCAAGTTTAATCACTCTTCTCCACCGTCTTCTGGTGATCAGATGGTCCAGAGCAGTGGAAGGGAGAGTTTACAATGTGAAGCGATGTAAGGGATGGACCTCTCACGTGAGAATGGAGCTTTTTTGACCTGTGAGCCAGGAGACTACGGGACCTAGTTACTGTTTGGCTCACCCACATGGATAGGATACAGATCTCGCAGGGGTGGCCGACCCCCATCCCCATCCCGGGCTGGCTTACCTTCTGAGCCTTGGGCATGTCGGTGTGGCGCTGGGCACGGACAGAGCGGGCCGACTTGGCAGGCTTGAGAGGCGCGCAGTACATCTCCAGCCTCCTCAGATCACAGCTCCGGAAGCAGCATTCATCCACGATTCCTGTCTGAGGCGCCCTCCGACTGCTCGAGCCATACCCCGTGGGCTTGTCTGTTCCAATCAAACGCAGAGGGGCCTGGCTTTAGAGTGGGATAATATGCTATCTTCACAGTCCCACCCAGCCCCTGAAGACTCTCCTCTCCCCACACCTCGTCAACCCACACTTTTGTGAGTCAACCTCTTCTTGAAGCTCCTCCAACAATTCCTGACCCCCTAGATCTTTCTGGACTCCAGTATGTCTCCTGGAGTTGGTGCCACGCTCGTTGGCAACACCTCACTCATCGTGCATTTATTTGTGTTAATTCTCCTCAAGTTCTTAGCCACTTGTAGTCAAGGATCTTGTCTATGCCCAATCCTCACCTTTCCTTATATGTTGACTTAATTGGGAGGCTGCTAGAAATATTAATTAAAAGAGCATGTTTTATGTTTTCTTAATCTTTTTAGCAAATCTGCATGGTTTTTGTGTGCAGGATGGCTCAGATGTTTGCTCTTTGGCTTAACTGCTTCTGTTATAACATTGGACTGAGAATTAAAGAGGTTTTAAGTCTGGAAAGTTCTCCTCACTTAACTGATGCGGAAACTGAGACTTGGAAACCAAAACTCAGAGATGGGAATGACTTACGCAGGGTCATTCATGCAGTAAGTGGTGGAGCCAGGATTCAAACTCAGGTCTACTCCTGGCAAAGCCCAAGTGCCTCATAGAGCCTGGGAGACCTGTTGTATGACTCTGGACAAGTCATTTAAGCTTCCTGGGCCTCAGTTTACCCATTTGTAAAGTGGGGTTAATAAGATTTTCCTTGTACTGATTGCTTGAGGATTATATGACATACTGTATGAAAAGTACTTAGCGTATCACCTGACACCTAGTAGGTCCTAAATAAATGTTGGTTTGTTTCCTCAGAACATCGCTTTCCAAGATCATATAGGGTCTGTGAAGAGACAGGCTCTCTATTGACTGCATCCAGAAGCTTTGGAACTTGGAACGGATGACAATACCAATGTGATAGGGCTCCTTCTCCTATCACCCTAGAGAGACCAGAACCATCATTTCTGTTTTCTTATAGAATAACCACTAGACTGAGACAGAATGAACTAAATGTCCATTTTTCATTCTGATTGCCCAGAGGGAACACCAGGAATCAAATTTCTTTTGATATTTGCAAATCAATTAGGCCTCTTTACTTGGCAAGTAGGTTTTAGTTTGATTCTATTTTGTTTTGTTTTGATTTGGACACACTTTTCCTGGCTCTAGAAGTAAAAAAGAGGCAAAACAAGTTTACATGGAACTTAAAATGTACTTGAATTCTTTGTAAACTTTTTGTCATAGTAGAACTTTTGTTACACCAAATCTTAGTTATATACCCGTATATAAAACAGACAAAATGAAACTGCTGTGGCTTGGGCAAGGGCAGGGGACTGGATCTTGGCTTTCTCTGTCTCCCTTACCTCCCTTGGGAGGTGGAGGGCCTGAGTCTTCTCCACTGATGTCCAAGCTTCATGGAAGAAAATTTGTGAACTAATGAGCCAGAAGGATCCAATTAATCAATGTGACATATGTTCAATTTAAATTCCTGACACAGAAGACAGCATTATATGTTAAATAAAAAGTCTTACGTTCACATGATAATGATACTGTAGGATGGAGTTTTGAAAGTCAAAATCTCCATGTATATTTTGAACTCTCTAGTTGGGGGAGATCAGACCCATGGTCATGGCCTGCTACCAAACTAGTTTGGCTGCCTTGCGGCTCGAGGGGCCAGCTGTTCATGGCATCCTCTAAGAATCCAAATGTTTTCCTGATGCTTGGCACAGGAACCTGGGGATGCTTCCTCCCTGTAAGGCAGGTTTATTGTCATTCTTAGGGCAGCTGGGGGTAGAAACTTAGCAAGGGTTCAATTGTGGTCTCTTTGGGTGGGGTGTGCTGCTTTCGTTCAGGGCGAACCCTGTGGGTTCCTCATGGTTGAGGGATTTGGAAGGGACCGGGCAGCTGGTCCCAGTTGGAGCCTCAACGGTGCTTTCACTTGCCATTGGAGGATCAACCAATGCAGAAGACTCTCTGCTTCTGCTCGCCAGCTGGGCCCTGGCAAGCCAGGACTTATCTGGTCCCTTGGGCAATGTAAACAATATTTTTTGTTTTTTTGTTTTTATAATCTTTTCCTGGAACTATAAATTAGAATAAAGACACAAATAGGCTTACATGGTTCTTTGTAATCCACAAAGGACTTCTGCATACTTTTTGCTAAGTGGCTATTTCAAGAGGCTGAAGGGGTCAGCCAGTGGAGAGTGGCTGATACACTTTGGTTTTCTCTTGGGGTGGGGAGAGAGGGGAAGGTGACTCAGCCTACTTTGAGGTAAGTGTCCCTGCCATCCACCGCAGGTAATGATTGCTCTTTGCCAAAACGATGCATTTCTTAATGGGACATGATTGCGATTCATTTGTTGAATTTGGAATAGTAATTTGATGTTTGGAGGTAATGTGGCAGGAGTGGTTCCAGAAACCTTCACACTCGGCTAACTTAGAAACAACTAATTTCATCCTTATGGGTTGAAGATGGAGAGGGATAGGCTCTGTGATTCCAGGACCTATTTAGCACCTCTGTTTCAAGCATCTCTAAAGTAATCTTCCTTCTGAGACTCCATAGGTTCTGGCGCTTCTTGCTTGCCACTGGAGAAAGACACTAACCTTCATCTCAGAACAGCATCAAACATTGTATGTATTACATATTCCCTTCTTGGTGACTGTCAACAGCCATGAAACTCACCACAGGACTATTTCCTCTTGAGAGATAGAAAGTAATCATCAGCACAGCAGACAATAATAGCACACACGAGGCATCTGCTTTGTCACCTCTTAGATGAGCTCAGAGTTTGCCATGGCTCAGTCTATAAAATAGCTGTGCTTTTTTAGTCCATAGATCAATGACTTTAGGAACAGAGAAATTTAGGACTCTTCCATAATGCTCTAAAAAGAAAGTTTACCTTATGTCTATGTCTGTTTTTTTACTGTTGTCAAAATATTACAGACTTGGATTTTGCCAAAAATGTAACTACCAGTTATTTCTAGCCACCAGAATCCTAGAAAGATGTTTTTCTTTGTCTATTCATGATGTCTACAATGGACTAATTGTACTTCATTGAAAATATATGAACATAACAAGTATTTACCTTGCCTTTTAAAGTTTAATTGATCCTTTGAAGTGTCTTATAGACTTGACTTCTGGTTCTACATAAAGATATTTAACAACAAAAAAATCATTTCTCACCAATTGAGAGGCCAGAGTTGAAGGTCAAAGTTTTTCCCTTTATCTTCAAATGCCTCATATTTCTTACTTTTCCAGAACCAAAATAAAGATATTTGTTGCTATGGACTAAAACTAGGAGCATGATGCAATGTGGTTTACCAGGAAAACAGTAAAATTATTTGCTACAGTATCAATTTTGAGAAAAATAGGGATTTTTAATGACCTCAGAATTGCAGCTATTGCCATTATGAGTAATTTTTAAATGAGATGGAATGAACTCTTCCATCCTTGCCTTTAAAAACTCCTCATTAAGCACTAGGTAATTATGCTCCAATGGGCAGAATCAGAATTGGTAGGTGAAAAAGAAACAAATGTTGGACTAATATAAGAAAAAATTTCTAACAATTTGAACTTGAGTGTTAAAAATGGGACTGACTTCTTTTAAATGTAATGAACTTCCCATTGCTGGAAGCAGTTAAGTAAAGGCTATGTGAACACCTGTCAGAGATCCTAAGAGCATATTCCTGTATTGAACACAGTGTCTGACTGCTATGGTCCTTTCTATTCCAAATATTGTGCAATAAGTAAAGAAATGGAGGAGAAAACTCATCTAGGCCAACCAAATATTCACTATGGTTGGAAACCACTTTTACACTGTCTTCAAGAAAGAAAACCAAATATTTTCTAACTTAGAAGGTTAAAATTTGTTTTCTGTTTATCATTTGAGTTCCCCAAGATGCTCAAAACATTTTTCTGTACTCAATTCTATAACAAAGGACAGGTGACTGGGATAGTCCTTTCTACAACTAGGTGTAGTCCCAGAGTTCTGTCATACCAATTATGAAGTGTCCATATACTCACTCAACTGTTAGGGTGAACAGGCATGTGTAGAATTTCACAGAATTTTCCTTGCTGACAAAGTCTTGACATTGGAAATTTATATATTTTTGTATTTATTTTTCAGTAGGTTTGCTCCAGAGCATGCAAACCAAAGATTGCTTAGCAGACAAGTTGGCTACCACCTAACCTAGGCCTTGAGTCCTCTATGAGCAGACATAAAGTGTCATCACAGTGCATGGCTGTATCTTGAAAGTTGGCCAACAGACAGAATTCCAATGATTAAACAGCTGGCTTCTATAATAATAGCACTTCCCTTTAAATAATGCATGGTCAGTGGAGTAATTCAATAATCTTCAGGGTAAACTTGCTAGTTATAAGGGTTTGGGGCAGAATTGTGGCATCATCAAAACCATGCCAATTAGCTGAGTCTCACATTTTGTCATGGATGCAAGCAACTTGCTTCCCTCCATCTCTGAAGGAGAAGGCATAATAATGAGATTTAACTGGGGTCATCACTTCTAGAACAAAGAGCTCTGGTCATTCATCATTGGTAAATATGTACTACCTTTATTGGTGCTACATAAGCTTGTGTTTCTTTATAGATTTCTGGGAATACAGTCGGGACGTTTTACTCAACTTTAATTTCCTTTGAAACTTCCCCTCTTGCTTATTGAGAAAGATTTCCTTTAATTATTTTAACTCTATCGTTGGAAACAGGAGACATTGATTTGAAGAATCAGTATTTAAATAATAAAAAATGCAAACATTTTCCAAATAGGGAAATATCCAGTTCTGAAGATATACACTTGTTACTCTTTGCATTCCAAGGACTAAAAGTTCTCTAGAAATTGCTAACGGGGGAGGTTCTAAAGTTGATTGTGTTTTGAAAGCAGGGAAAAAGAAGTAAGACAGTTCTAGTTGTATTTCCAGGGCTATTTCTAGAAAATTCACAATTATGTGTCTGGTAGAAAACGCAAATGGATTATTAACTAATAAAAAATGAAGTTGCATTTAACTTTGATTAACTTAAGATTGATCACACAATCAAATACCATAGTTAATATCTGTAGAAGCCAGTTAGGTTTCCTACACCAACTATCTATCCATAACTTTCAGACCTGTTGACAATTTAGAATAACTCAGAATGATTAGTTTCTTAGGCAGCAGTGCTCCATGGACCACCTTATCTAATAAAAATTCATTCAGTTGACATAATTTTGCATGGGATACTAGTAGGAAAGTTGGGTAAAATGTGAGTAATCTTAAATTTGTGTCCATTTTAGTGAGAATCACTTCTCACTTCCCTTTTTTATGGCTTTATGTGGAAAACTGGACTCCTTTCATGAACTCCTAATATAAGGAAAATTGTGATAGGACCATTACCTAGACCCCAAATGTAATACATTGAATGGTTGATATTTCCTGAATTCATAGGATTTGCATTAACTTAAAACCTTTTGATGAATCGATATTTTACCTTTAAAAAATTCTATGGAAATCAACTTGAATTAAAACAAATATTGAGATATATGTGTTCATGTGCTTAGTAAAGATATGGAAAGATGCCTTCACTACTGTAAGACCATCCACATCACTATGCATTTAGAATAACGAGAGTATGTACACACACATACTCGAACACATATCGGGGAATGCAGTGCTTGACTGTCAGTATCAAAACTATTGTCAAAACATTTTAAAAATAGGATTGTTTTTGAAGAAATTTTTTGAAAATATATACCTATTGCCTGCCTTATATGTTGCTAGTGGACTCTGCACATTTCTGCTTTTCTGCAGAAGATCTTTCCAAGTAGGACTGGCCTTTGGCATTTATAAAAGTGAACACAGAAAATGTCCTCTCTTCTATGAACGGCATGTCATAAACTTTTCTTGAAAACCTATCAAGTTCAGTCATCAGTTTCACTTCAGCCTGTGTTAATTTTTAATTTCCAGTGTCTGCTGGTCCCACTACTTCTCAGTTGAACGAGGTCATCTTTTCTATGAATTGCGGCTCCGTTCGACCTGCCACCACCCCCATCACTCGGCAACTCTTTCTCAGCTACTAAATCCCCATCACCCAAAGACCAAAGTCTTCCTGTTACCCAATCAAGTCAATGTTTGTGTATCTCTGGGCCTGAAAGGAATGAAGCAGCACTCTGTGGGGCTGCCCCTTTCTTCAAATCTGCCTTTTTTTTTTGGAAGCCCCAACTCAAGGGCAGGTGTGAAACTAGTGCTATTCGGTCTGCCTCTGTCCCAAAGGCCAGGGAGCTAAAGCGCAAGGCTTATGAGCAAGAAAACTAGAGATTCAGAGGAGAAACATTACCGTTTTAGGGCTCTTTGGAGAAATGGGCCGACAGAGTGGGAAGCAACGTGATGTATTACTTTAGCCTGATACAATGCCCTGGAGGGCGAGCGTCTTGCCAGGTCAGCACAATTTACTAGTTTAGGTTTGATTCCAGGCCTTGGAGGAGATAGATGTAGCCAACAAAATTATACTTTGGCAAGAGAAATGCTTTGCTGGACAGAAATGTTGTCCTGAGGGAATGGTTTGGTTTATCAACGTCTAAGGTAAAAGATAATCAAATGCCAGGAGGTCATTTTTATGTTTGAATTATTTCAGTTGAGCCTGCTATATAAGTTAGCTACCATTTTCCAGTTATATAGTTTCGATTATTTAGAACATACTGCAGGGTTTGAGTATGATCTGCCTGTGACATCTGTCATACCAGTGAACGAGGCAATGTGTGGAGTGGCTAAAAGCACACGTTTTGGAGTCAGACAGGTCTGGATTCTGCCACTTATTCACTATTCACCTTGGGCAAGGCACCAACTCTTCTAAGACTCAGATCCTCTTATGTAAAATGGACATGAGAGTATCTCCCAAGACTGTTGTGAAGGTTAAGTGAGAATGTATGTGAAGTGTTTTGCACAATGTCTGGTACGCAATAAACTCTAAATAAATGTTAGCTCTTACAATTGTTATGGAGTTAGTTGGCGAGCAAGGCTAGCTGGGCAGGACTCCTCCTCTTCCTCTCTTCCTCTTAAAAATGCATCCTTTCCAAAGTTTGGTTGAAAAGATGGCCTTTCTAGATAAAGGAGGACTGTTCTCTATGAAAATGAATGAATATGTGTTCCTTTGAAAGAATATCCAAACTTTATGTTGTCTAGACTGTCCTAAATAATTTTAATCTCGAATAGGCACTCTATGAGAACAGATCCTCCAGTCAAGTCACACAAGTGATATGGACTTATCTTGAACTCTTGTTACCTTTGATTTCTCCCAAATAATCCACTGGCTAAAATAATTGGCTTTTCAGCATTAGTATCTACTCACTCATTTCAAAACAATGCTGCAAGGCATGGGATGGGTGTGGGCAAAATACATGGTCAGAGTGGTTCCCCAATCACTTTCCACCAGCATATGTATTTCTCTCCTCTTTCTTTTCTCTTCTTCCTCTATATCTTCTTGTCTCCTGCTATTGACAGCCATTGACATTCTTTTTGCTCACTGATGCACTTTAGGGCAAAAGCTCATATTATGCAGAGTTCATGGTAGGCTAAGAATTAGAGTTTAGTTTCCTCTCTGGAATGACTGAAATCTAAGGCTCCTTTTCCTGCTAACCATGCTTTGGAAATAAGCAGCCACCAAGTATACAATGTCACCAGGCCCACTAATCACTACTCCATCTTGGACCCACGCCTGAATGAGATGAAGACAGACAAAACAAGAGAGAATAAGAAGGGATGTTGAGGAATCGCACATATGGACCTGAGTTATCTCATTTTTTTGAGAAAGGCTGTGACGGAAATTGTAAGATGAGTCCGGCTCCAATGTGGAGATTGTAGCCATGCCACCAGCATTATCTCCTATACTTACACTGTTACTGTCAGTTTACTCTTTCAGGTGTGGGAAGAGAGGCCTTGTAGGCAAAACATAAGGCATTCATGAATAGGGGGTAACGCCCCTCTTTCTGGTGCCACAGAAAGATGAATCAGCCAAAGGGGTATTAAAACACATTCTCTTTATTTTTAGTTTCACTCTAAAGTCTATCATTTCTCTTTTCTTTGCAACTTGGCACCTGCCCTGTGTTCTCAGGGGCCCTGCTCCCCCTCAGTCTCCTCACTCAGGCCTCTGTGTTTTGCTCAGGGTGCATCCGGAGATTTTCCCAGGGGTGGGTGTGACCCGGTCAGGATCCAGGTGAAGGGGTGACAGCTGCCAGGGCCATCTGGCGTGTCTGAAGGGAGAGTGTCGGGAGGTGTAGGCCCCATAAGGAGAGGCATCCGGGCCTGCATCAGGGAGTGAGGTGTTGGAGGGCAGCCTCCACAGCAGCAGAGACAGCCCTTGGCATTAGTGCTGAGAAGCAACAGCCAGAGTCAGCGACAGGTTGAACACAGGAGAGGAGGGAGGGAGGGAGAAGGGGGTTAGAGCGCTACACAATATAAATAACCGCAGAGTGTGCACGTCAGTGCCAGTTGGGTTGTGTGTGAGGTACCTTTCATGCTGGTGTGTCAACAGCGTTGTTCCTGAATTGAAAGGTCCTGGGGAGTGTTTCTATAGCACCTAGCACAGTGCCATATGCAGAGAGGAAGTAAAAAAGAAGGCAATATGGTATACTGAAAACAACATTGGATTCCAGCCCAGATCCTTTGTGCAAACTCACAAGTCACCCAAACTCTCTGAGATTCAGTTTTCTCACATAGACAAAGTACTGGATAACATCAAGCACTCCTTCTAACAACACGACTCTCAGCATTATCTGAATGGCTATGGGACCCACTTTTTAATCAACAATGCATATATGGCACATCAGTGCTTTTCCCCAATAATAGAGAAAAATACAGTGAAGTCTGATGAGAGAACCAGGTCTTTCCTCTTTGTCAGATTTAATTTTATACGAAAACAAGATTGATATATCAGATTGAATTTAAGAAAAGCAGGGATCAGCATTGGGTTTGATGGAGGAAAATAGGGAAAATGACCAGTATGGAGGTGGGTTTGAGTACAGGGAGGGGACAAGACCATTTGTGAGGACTGCAGAAGCCAGATCAAGGCAGGATACAGGTGTGAATTAGGAGGATAAGAGAGTCATTTGCTGGAGCTGTTGAAATAGTAGAAAGAATCCAACTGCATTTTGGAAACGGATCCTAAAGGCTTTGAGGAATGAGGAAGGGGCCTCATTTGTGTGGGCACCCGGAAATGAGAATAAGTATGAGAAGAGTCTTTCTAGAAACTCCTGGGCATGGTCTTTTTTTTTTTTTTTTTTTTTTTAACGTTTTTATTGGACGCCCCATACATCTCTGAAGCTCTGTTCATTTCTTCTCTAACCTTCTTTATGTTATGTGGATTGCATAATCACTATCAATTTATCTTTAAGTTTGCTGATTCCCTCTTCTTCCAGTTCAAATTTACTATTGAGCCCCTCTGGTGACTTTTTTTTTAACATCTTTATTGGAGTATAATTGCTTTACAATGGTGTGTTAGTTTCTGCTTTAAAACAAAGTGAATCAGCTATACATATACATATATCCCCATATCTCCTCCCTCTTGCATCTCCCTCCCACCCTCCCTATCCCACCTCTCTAGGTGGTCACAAAGCACTATGTGGCTGCTTCCCACTGGCTATCTATTTTACATTTGGTAGTATATATAAGTCCAAGCCACTCTCTCACTTTGTCCCAGCTTACCCTTCCCCCTTCCCGTGTCCTCAAGTCCATTCTCTACGTCTGCATCTTTATTCCTGTCCTGCCCCTAGGTTCTTCAGAACCTTTTTTTTTTTTTTTTAGATTCCATATATATGTGTTAGCATACGGTATTTGTTTATCTATTTCTGACTTACTTCACCCTGTATGACAGACTCTAGGTCCATCCACCTCACTACAAATAACTCAGTTTCGTTTCTTTTTATGGCTGAGTAATATTCCATTGTATATATGTCCCACATCTTTATCCATTCATCTTTCAATGGACACTTAGGTTGCTTCCATGTCCTGGCTATTGTAAATAGAGCTGCAATGAACATTGTGGTACCTGACTCTTTTTGAATTATGGTTTTCTCAGAGTATATGCCCAGTAGTGGGATTTCTGTGTCGTATGGTAGTTCTATTTTTAGTTTTGTAAGGAACCTTCATACTGTTCTCCATAGCGGCTGTATCAATTTACATTCCCACCAACAGTGTATGAGGGTTCCCTTTTCTCCACACCCTCTCCAGCATTTATAGTCTGTAGATTTTTTGATGATGGCCATTCTGGGGGCATGGTCTTTTAACATTACTCTTCGCAAAGCCGCATCTTCAAAAGATCAGTGACCAGTCCCAGGAGGGTTGTTAATATTGTTGACCAGAGTGCTGAATTTCCTAGTATTCAATGTGGGCAACATTTTATTTCACTAGCTTCCTAAGTGTCTGTCAATGGCATCTGAATCCTCTGTGTGATATTCAGTTTCTTCCTGGGGGACTGGTACATAGTTTCCCCAGAAAATTCCATCTACAGTTACATGTTATCCCATCTCTGATAACGTGAATGGGCTTCCAGACAGGTCATCATCTCTACCATTGGGACCCAACATCTGCCCAGAGGACAAAATTAGAAGACCATTATTACATGTTTTTTCAAATGCTACACCTTTTTTTGGTAAGATAAACTAATGTTAAGGTTATTAAAAATTTTAAATCTGTACAAGGAGTTCTCAAGCAAGTGGTAGTATGATTCATCAAAATATTAAGCAGGTATGCAGACTGAGGCTAAATGGTTCATTTAGAGATAGATTATATTATCTCAGGAACTTTCAGCTAAAATCTGGACTTGTCTAACCATCCTTTATCTCATTTTTTTCTATAGAATTTTGCTACTATAATTTTCTCCCTTTCCCCTTAATATTTAATTGTTTAAACATGACCAAGAGACTTTAAGGGCTTTCCTCAAATTATTAAATTTTAGAATTTCATAAAGCTTTGGACCTGAGAGCAAATTCAAGGTCAACTAAGAAGTTTCTTAGTAATCTGGCAATCACTGAGCCTCTTAGTTTTAGCCACCCCACTCCTCCCACCCCCAAATATTATTTTTCTGAATTGAGCAAGTGAAGTATGAATAAGGAGAGAGAGGTGTGGCTGGGTTGCAGCTCGTCTCTAAGCTAAATCCTGTTCTCATCTTTATTTCATCTGGGACTGATATCATGTCTACATCTCCAAACCTCATTTAATGCTTTTAGCAAATATTATTATCAATCAAGAAAAATCTCTGATTCTCTTATTTATTTTACTAAAGGAAAATATTTTCAGCTTGTGATGTTGGCTGGAGAAATCAAACTCTTTTTTATTTTTATTTTTTGTCACATACTCAAACACACTGTGAATGACCACATTGCTCTGCTCTGGGACCCCACTCTGAGGCAATGGTTTCTTGGCCTTTTAGCCAATCACTCACTTCTGTGAATTTTCTTTCTGAGAACTGGAGACAGTTGCCCCAGAAGTCATTTTCCAATTTATCACGAAACCTGTCCATGGTTGCAGAATTAGTTGGCCTCATTAGAAGCAAGCAACGTGAGGCCTGATGTGTCCTATAGCTGCGGAGGCTCCTTCGTGCAGGGATACTGGGCCAGGATAACTGCTTGTGGGATATTTTATTTCCCTCAACACTTACCTTCTGTCTGCTCTCTTTGGCTCAGATCTGGGTTTGGGAAGCCTGCATGAAGGCACTGCTGATGTTAATACTTAGGCATAATTAACTCTGTCCTAACTCTAGTAGGAAGTCAGGGCCCAAGTTCAGGGGCTAAATGCTCTCTTCTGATGCATAGTTGTTGAACAGGGAAGCCTCCATTCTCTCTTTCCAGCCTTCCAGCAAGTACCTGCTTCCTTGTAACCCCACACCTAGCCTGTCACACCTGCTAGAAAGGAGAATATAAAATCCACTGATCTCTTAATGTGTATGGTCTCCATAATCCCCACTATGTCAATTAGATGCATATTTATATAAAAACTGCATGTATAAACCTTTAGGTTGATGAGAAGAAATGATTGTCAAGGTCTTGCAGCAGCTTCTGTATAATAGGGATAGGAGGAGAGGTGAAGCTTTTTGACTCATAGTAATGGTTCTGATAAGAGAATGTGGAGAGAGCTACAAACATTCTCATTTCTGAGCTGTCAGTTCAAGTCATTGACAATGACTTTTACAAAGAAGAGTGACAGGGAAAAGGGGGCTGTTGGTTTAGAAATATTTTAATCTTCGTCTATCGACTTGCTAATTTATTTACGTTTCTCCTCAAGCAACTTCTTGTCCTCCTCTTCCTCCTCCTTTGCTTCCGGTTCAGGACGAGACTCTGGTAAAGGTACTTGTGACATCCTAGTCTTCCCATATCTTCTCATTGAACCAGTGCTCCCACGGTCCACTGAGATCTGCCCTCAGCAGGCATTTCCTGCAGTCAGACTATGACCCGTCATAAATTCCTTGCATTCTTCAGAACATCTGTGCCTTCTTTGGCCACATCTTTTTTCCCGGTACTCAACAGGCCACAAATCACCCTGGACTTCTCCTTCCAGGCTGTTGATGTCTTAACACTCTCCTTTCAAACCAGATTCTTCTCTTGTCCTTGGCTGTGGCTCTTGGCTTCCCAACCTTCTCATCTTCCCCCATCGGGGTTAGTCATCTGTGGCATCACCAACTGTGGCTCTTTCTCCTAGCCTTCTATCTGGCCTGAAATGATGTATTTCTTCAAGTGTCAGAGTTACTATGCAGACCATACTACCTGGTTTGATGCTTAGTTAAGCTCCCTTAGGTTGATTTAAACACAATAGTGCAGACAACACCTTCATGCCTCAAGAACATTTGAGAAGACCCAAACCTAGAGGATATTGATTAGCTAGTGAGAAAGAAGGAACTATAATAAGACCTAAAGGTATAATCAAATGAGGTTTGAAACTTCTCCATTAAACACAAGTTTCTCTGGAGATTGAAAAGGGGCATTTCATTCTCCAGTTCATTTTATGTTTAAACTAATTTCTTTGACATTTAGAACAAATGCGTGCCTTTGCAGTAATATATTACCAATAGCTTCCCTTTGTTGAGTGCTTTCTATTAAGCTAGTATAGTAAATATTACTTCTCATGTCATCTCATTTACAGCAACTGCATGGAGTAGGCATTATTACTATATCCATTTTACATATGAGGAAACTGAGGTTTAGCAAGGTTAAGTAACTTGACCCAAATCATATAGCTAGTAGGTTGCCAAGTGAGTTCACTTCAACTGGGGACACCTTGAAAGTGGGAGAATTCTCAGGTGAGGAAAAATTCTGAAGTTGATACCATTAGTGGGATTCTTAAAGGCACATAATGCTAAAATCCATGAAGGATATGGGGGAGGTTATCTAAGTCAGCCCACCAACCCCAGGTTTTGAACACATGCAGTAGACAGAGTTATAGCCTAGGTATTCCAGAGACTGCCAGAAGGAATGTCATGCATGGCTTTTGCCCTCGAGAGAAAAGTCTGGGCAACCCTGCAGTTTAAGGCATGGCTGGTGTTGGATGTTCACATCTCACCCAGTACACTGTGATTCTTTCCACTTTCAAAAGGGACAGTCAGCTCTGTAGTGCAGCCAGACCATCTCGTTTCCAATCCCCTTTGAATTGCACAAAATTATGACAACTTCAGCAGAAATTGAAAAAAGAAATTTTACCCATAATCTCGCTATCCCAACAAATCATAATATCGTCATTTTTCTATTATTTTTTCTAGTTCTCACCCAGATGCATGCATCATTTTGACACAGGTACAGTCACAGCCTAAATTTATGGTAGTATTTTTGTGTTTTTTCACTTAACATTATATTGCGAGCATTTTCCATATTGCTCCATAATCTTTATAATTATAATTTTAAAGCTAAAGAATATTTTATTGAGTAGATATGCCACCATTTATTTTTTAAACCATTTTCCTGTTATTAGATGTTTAGTCTAGTTTCAGCTTTATCATTATTTTAACTAATGCACCAGTAAGTGTCTTTGTGCACATAACTTTCTACTTCTAGATCATTTGTAAGAATAAATTCCCAGGAATGGAATTACTGAGTCAAGTAGTATTATCAGACAATCCTATTTTGATGAAAGCCTACAATTTTTCATAAGGACCAAAGCAGAGAATTATATCTAGATTTTCTCCCAGGATTAGAAAAGCGAGAGCCAAGGTAGAGCACAAACAGGAATCTTACCTGCATACCGTGAATTAGATAAAAGAACCAATTTCTGTTTTCAATTACTAGTGCAGTTTCCTCTGAAGGAAACATGAGATGTAACCAAGAATTGGGCTTGGTGTCCAAAAGTTTACTAAGTAGAAGAAAAACCGGGAAAAAATGAAACTGACGACAAGAGACCCTAGTTCTCAATTTTCAAAATCACCAAGTACCTACAAGTTTTCTTCTCCAGGGTGGGGAGAGGGGATCCCCAGGAGCATAGCTGCCAACAGCATCACACCTCCTGTAGGGAGATGGGGAGTTTGTGTTCTAAATAGCAAAGGCTCTGCTTTTGTGCTCCTTCTGAACCCAGGACCTCTCTGGAATACCTGCCTCCTGCCCAACCTGGGGTCTCTCAACCTTCTTTCAGGGAGTAATATCCCTGACAACCTACCTCCCCATCTAACCCCAAATTTGGCCACATCTGCCCTCCTTTACCATGTTATTCCTTTCCTGCTTATAATCATTCAATCACAAATGTTCATTGAGCACCTACTATATTCTAGATACTGCTCTCAGTACCGAGGATAAGGTGTGAACGAAACAGACAAAAATGGGATAACAGGTCACCATGCCCTCCATGCCCCTGGTTCCTATGACAACCTTATAGGAAACTGTAGTGTGGCGATGCTGAAATCGACGTTTCAATGACCATTGCCCAGAGCAATTGGAGTCTGAGTCCAGCAAGGGAGTTTCCTTCAGGCCCCTGTGAGAATTCTTGTCTGAGGATTTCATTCCCACTAACCTCTCTGAAGGTGCAAAATGATTATTTTGTGCATCACAAACTAGCACTTAATCTATATATTAGCCTTTTTTTTCTGTTTTATGAGGACCAATCCATTTCCCCAACTTGATTTGAAGCATTTTAAGGGTGGAAATGGTGTCTCATATTTCTGTGTCTAGAAGCACAGCACTGGGCACTTATCAGGCAGTTTATAAATGATCACTGATTAGTGGATTGATGTCAAGTGCACCAACAGTACACAGAGAGGCACAGTATGAAGAAATTTTTACATTGGAAAGAAGAAACCCCAAATCAGGGCCCATGTCTGTGTCTCTGTTTCCTTTCTCGTTAAAGCGGAATGATGCTAGCAATGGTTACCTAACAGTTCCCTCTGTGGGGTTGTGTTGAGTTAAGGCACATAGAGAGATTGGGACAGTGAGTGACATAGAACAAGCATTCATGAAATGTCACATCACCGTCCTCAGCATCACCATTAATGAATTAATTGTGAGGCTGTACAGCAAACTAGTGAAAACAAAGGCTCCAGAGCCGATTTGCCTGAGTTCAGACGCTGGCTCCATTTCTCATTTTGTGCCTGTGAGTAAGTTGCTTAACCTCTCGGGTCTCATCCAAAAGGGGGGGCGTGAATAGTATCCACCTCACAGGGTACTTGTGACGACGGCAAGAGTGACGAGTGAATACTGAGTTCCAAGATTTCAGCAAAGAGTCAGTGAATGGCCACTATGTACCTGGACTCGGGGTTCAGAATACAGATGAGGACAGAGGACATGCAGTCCCTTCCCCAGCCAGGAGACTGCAGTTCACAATGCATCTTGGTGTTATTCATCCATAGAGCTAACTCCAGAGCTCACTGCAGACAGCGCCTGGCCATTCCCACATCACTTTTACACACATTCTGTCCTTCAGCCATTTCAACAACCCTGTGAGACAGATGGAATTACCCTCATTGTATAGATGAGAAAACTGAGAGCTTAAGTGACTCACAAATCTGGAAGTTCCTTTGATTTCAAATGGTAAAACTTCTCCACCCACATACCTGCCTCCTAACCCCCATGAAAAGACAAACTTAAGGTTCATAAACCTGTGGGAGCTCCTGAAGCAGCCAGTGGCCAAGGTGACTCACACGTCATGCAGTGGGTGGTTACACAATGATAAGTATCAGTGCTTCTCAAACCTGAGCCTGTATCAGTGTCACCCAGAGGGCTGGTTAAAACAACATCATTGGGTCCCACCCTCAGTTTCTGTAAGTCTGAGATGGTGCCTGATAATTTGCAATTCCAAGTTCTCAGATGATGGCAGTGCCTCTGGCCTCTGTGTGATATAGACATCCAACATTTGGATATAATATATGACTAAGTGGTGGAGCACTGGGCAGGAGGAAAGGGCCAATGAGGGCAGGCATCCTGGGAAGGACCCCTTACACTTTAAAAACTCCAGAAAGGCTTCCTATCTCTTTTGATAATTGCCTAATAAAGGTAACCGTATGTCAGTCTAGTAGCAGAACCAGTTTTATTGCAAAAAGGAAAAAAAATCATAACCCTCCAAAGTAAGAAACTACACTGAAACGAAAAACACATGTTGACCTTTTTCCCTTCCCTGCCTTTTTTATTTGCACAGTCTGTGTCGTTCTGACTTGCAGCTAGCACCTGAAGACAGCAAGCCAGGTCACAGGGAGAGAAATTAGAGCCTTAACAAATTCCCCGGCCAAATGGAAAACTAGAAACACAGGGATGTCCTCTGATATTGAAAGCTGCCTTTTCTAAGTACCAGGTTCAATTTATTTTTAGGCTTTCAAAATTGTCACGTGGGTATTCAAGCCAATCTGCTCAGTTGTAAAACTTAGTTCTAGAAGACCGACTTCCCAAGGACCCAAATCTATCTTTTCTATGCCTTCACCCTTTATAACCTCCCAGGCTAATGCAGAGAAGCCAAACAGGTGGGGTGGGTTTTGGGCGCACCCTCAGGACCACATCATCAAAACATCTTTTCACGGAGCATTCAAAACTCATGGCAAAGGAGAGTTAAAGGGAAATATGCCACTGATGATTGCTTATAGAACCAGGTGGTTATATAAAGTAGAGGACTTTCAATTTTGCAAACAGGAAAATCATAATTTGTTATTCGTCAGTCAGGCTACACATAAGCATCAAAGTTTCTTGAGCAAGTGTCGGGACCAATCCTGCTGAGGAAACAGGGTTAATTAATCCGACTGCTTCCATGCAGAAGTGGCAGGAAGAGGGCAAACGCTGTTCTATTTCTTTGCCGAGCCCTTCTCATGAGAATGTCTGTGAGGCTCCCATAGCTTTAAATCAAATGGTGCCCCGCAGGCAGGAAATCCATATTGGGAGCAGGGGGAGGAAAGCAGGGGCCAGTGCTGGCTTGGCAATTATAACTGTCCTCCAGGTCCCTGTTTCCATTTCCCTTTAAAGAAGTTGGATTTTTAATGATTCCCTTTCTAGTCACTTCCTTCCCGTTGCCTCACTAGGTCATTTCAGTGCACGCCTTCTTCACGGATCTATTTCTGGAAAACATCAGAGGGAAAATGACCTCATTCACTAATTGGGAAGCCAATTGGGTATCCCCAGGGCTGGCTGGTACTTCTGTGTTGAGGGGTCTCCCCACCCTCCCTGGCTGTTACTTATTAGCATCCTTTGTGTTCTGAGCACTTCACCAAGGCTGAAGGAGCTTGGGAAGATGTAAAACACTTGGTCTGGTCCCAAGAAACCCATAAGTTAATAAAAAACACGGACCAAGAGATCAACATAACCTGAGAGCAGAAACTTAGTAGAACTTTAGCACTGAACAGGTCCTTAGAAATCCTGTAGTCCATAGATGAGTTTTGGTAAGAGGCCTGTGAATCCTCTGTGTGGTGTGTAATTATGTGTGTTTGTGGATCAGACACTCAAAAGATTCTCAAAATGTTCCACGATCTGAGGAAAGTAGAGAAGTGCAGGCCCAGGCTTGCAGAGAAGCCAGTTTTGTTCCTATTTTACCTTTCACAAACATCCAGCTGGCCTGTACATCATATCCCAAATGCCACATCCAACGTCAAAAGACACCAAAGGATCCAAGATACCTCCTCAGCCCAGTGTTCACCAAAGAGTGTTTCTCAAGAGGTTCCATGCAAAAAACTTAGGAAACAGCTGTACATGTTATCCCATTTTAGAGAGTCTGAAAGTTCACCAGCCTATTCAAGTTTGTGAGAAGTTCTATAGTGAAGAAATCTATCTGATGGTACTTAAGTCCACTCTCCCCGTATTTAATGGGCCACTGGACTCCTCTGTTTCCCAGGAATGTCTATTAACTTCCTAAGGAACTAAGGCAACCGTATCCCGAAATTCCTTCCGTTTATCACTTCTTTTGATTAAAGTACATGAAAGAGTCCTTTGGAAATGTCAATAATTTACTAAGGAACAGTGCATTGTCAGCCATCAACATCCCAGTAAAAGTGAAGTCTAGGTCTGGGAGAATAGACTATAAGGAAGGTTGGTTTGCTAAAGGGGATTGGTTCAGAATAGCAGACCCCTGCTAAGCTGTAAGGTCTTCAGAGACCTCTCGTTGGGGAGCTTTCTCCACATCTAAGATAACCACCACCCTGATATCTATCATTCCATTTTTTCTTTGAAAACATTTATCAAGATAGACTCGGTTCCGTTTATTTATTGGTTGACTTGTACCTTGTCTCCCCCCTCCCCACCCCCATTGGAACGTGAGATCCATGAGATCCTGTTCACTGCTCTAGCCCCAACACCAACCGCAGGTCTGCAAAGAGAAAGAGCTTAATGAATACCTTTTGTGGTATACATTGTATGCACGTGCTACTGAATGGATAGAGAAATCGTGATTTGTTCACTGTTGTATCCCCAGTGCCTATCATTAGTGCTCAGAAAGATGCTTGTTGAATAAATGAATGGAGAGGGGTGGTCTGCATTGTTTTTCATGCTCAAACCATGCTTGTGGGTATTGGGAGAAATGAGTGGTATTCAGACTCTTATAGGATTGATATAAATTGAGATTCCTTTCTCAGGAACTGAGGTAATAGACTAGAATGTTTTTCAGATTGCACTAAGGCAGGAAAAGATCTTCAAGCATTAGGAGGTAGGATTAGAATTTAAAGTGACCTTTAACAGTTTAGAAGGGGGTGGTCATTAAAAACAGGAAGATGTTTAAAATGGACAGAAATGGGCTCCAACTGGCAGAGACAAGTACTATAGCAAGATAGCTGTGGGGCCTAAGTGAGTGAGAAAGGGCTACAACAAAATTGTAATATGATGCGGCCGTATGTCGAGCATTATGAAATGAAAGCCTGGAGAGTAATCTTTCCACAAAACTTGGCATTGCTGAGGTTTTAATTAGACTGGGAACTCAGATTTCATCCTCCTATTTTCAGACTCATTTGGAGAAGCTGGAATGGATCCAGATAGGACTAAAAAAATGATGAACTGGGTGGAAAATAGAGTGAAGATTTAGCCCAGAAAAGAAAAGACTAAGAGGTGACTTAATCTTCACCACCAGGTATAATAAGTGTTATTATTACACAGAGTATTCATTCTCATCTCCACTGAGGACTAGACGAGGGTAAACAGACTTGTGCTACATTGAAAGTGTTTCCACTTAAGCATCAGGAAGAATTTCTTGATTGTAAGGGGGAAACATGCTGACCCAGGGCTCTGTGGGAAGCTGCCCTGGAGATCTTTAAATGTAGGATGACAACCATCTGCCTTGGAAGGCTTAGATAGAGGCAGGGGACTGGACCTAAGGACCTCTTGGCTTTCCTTCCATCTTTGATGCTGTGTTCAGAATCCCGGCTGCTAAGCACCCCATTCTCCACTAATCCTCCGTTCCCGTCACAAGACAGACCCCACACTGTCAAAATCCGAAAGGCTTCCCCTGGGAGGAGCTCGATTGTTCTCTTCTGAATAGGAAGGAAACTGATAGTGTTGCTTCAGCTGCTTCCCTTCTCCAGCCCCCACAGAGAGAGGCCAGCTCTTGTCCTGATGGGCCTCCCCAAATACTGGGATGGGCCTGCTCTCCATCTTGTGTGGGATTGGAAGATGTGCATCCAGTTGGAGACAGTCGATACCTCCAAGAATCAAGGAACATCAGAGCTGCAAGGCATTTCAGAGCTAATCCAGATCAATCCCTTGCTGCTCAAATGAGGAAACTGAGACCTTGAAAGATTCAATGACTGTCTTCAGGTCATGCAGCCAGTTCTTTCTGCTTGGGACTAAAATCTACGCCTTCTGGCTCCTTATTCTGCAGTGTCTCCTCGCTACCTGTGTCTGTGCTTTAGTTGGAAGGAACATTTTAAATGCAGATAGAATGTCTAAGACCATACCTTCAGTAGCTAAACTGTAGGTGAAAAGATGTGCAAGGAAGAGCAGAAATTCCTCTGGCAGGTTATGGATACCTGGGAGCATCATTCAACTTAAGTATGTACAGGCCACCTGTAGTACCTGATCTCTAGTAGGTCAGTTTCCCCTATGTCAGTGAGGCATTTGGACCAGGAACATTTTAAGGCTTATTACAACCGCAGTGTGTTATGATTCTGTGATTTTAAATGTTTGTTACAAAAATAATAGTGAATAGAAACTCAGTTGCTGGGCTAAAGGAATGAGATTATTTGGGATGTAATTGGATGGTGCTCAGTTTTTTTGAGACTCCAAAATGGCAATTTTCTTTTCTTTCTTTTTATTTTAAAATATAACTTAAAGTTTTAATGTTGGAGCTCGGGAGGGTGTTGTACTTCAGCAGTCATCTGTACAAAGAAACTTCCAAACCTGTTGCTCTGGACTGCCCTCTCCCAGAGCTTTGGACCACCACCATTCATGAGCCATGGGGGTTATCTTCTGAATGCTCCATTATTATTCAGTATCTCTAAAACCAAAGTCAGTTAACTAAGGTCATTAGTTAATTAACTAATGCCATTAACTAAAGTCAACAGTTAATTAACTAATGCCATTGACTAAAGTCAACTAAAGTCAAATACTCTTCTGGTCTTGCCCATGTCTGCACCACCATCCTCTTGCTTATCTAGACTCGAAATCTTACAATCGTCTTTGACTACTTTCTCCTCCTTTTCCCCTTTATCCAGGCAGGCAAAATTTTGTATCAAGTCTTCCTTTATCATAGCTGCCAGGTCTCCCTATTCCTGCCCATTCCCACTGCTCCTGCAAAATTCCAGGCACTCATGACTATCCTGCTTCCAGCTTTTTCCTACCCTTATTTATCTCTCAGGTGAGCTAGAGCAAAGGAGGCAGGTGACAGAGGAGAGCAGTTTCAGGAGTCAAGAGTGACAACTGGGAGTGGGAAATAGTTGGAAAACAGACTACGGAGTGAACTAACTTGGGAGAAGCATGGCACCCCAAATCTTCAGAGCTTTTGGAAAGTACATGGATTTCCCATGGAATGTGGAAAGGGTGTCACAAGACATTTTATATAGATATTGGATAAAACTGTGACCCAAGTGGATTGGAAAACTTGGGGACATCTGGTTTACACATACACTTTATCATTTAATTCTTAAGACAATTCAACGAGATGGACACTATTATCCCCGTCTTACCATTAAAAATATTGAGCATTAGAAAACTTAATTAATTTGTCTCAAGATCACTCACCTATTAAGTAGGCAAGCCAGGATTCAGACTCAGGTCTGCCCAAGCACTAAATCATTCTACCACAGTAATTCTCAACTTGAGTAGAAACTTCCTGCTTAGACAGAAGCCAATGGGAAGAGCTTAGTGCATCTTAGAGCATCTTCAAAGAGGAAGTGAGTATGAAACAATAGAAAATAAAGCCTAGTATACCTCTTAGTCTATTTACTTGATACGGCATGGTAGACAGTACCAAAAGAGATCTGTTTTTCTTTACCCTTTTCCAGAGTGACTTCTCACATTAGTTTGCTTGACCTGATAAATAAAGCGATGTGAAAATGAATGATCTTTGCATTCTGAAAAATTTACTTCCCCCCTCCATTATTTTGGGCTTCATTTTTAAGTTCTGCTGATCCTAATTGTCATCTCTTAAGCTGCTGAGAAGTTTGTTAATTGCTTTTGTCTTTGTTTGACATCATCCAACAAAGACAGAAAGGAAAGGGCAACTGAGGATAAAGACATTCTTTTGGGCAGCCATTCATTTGCTCTAATGCAACTGGTTAGTGGAATAGGGTATGAAATTGCTCAAGAAACATGGCCACTGGGAATTTTGTTAATGTTTTTATGCCCAAGTTTGTCTACAGTCAGGAGCAGAGCCAGCCTCATATGTAGGCAGAATGATAAAAATAATAATAAATGTTAGCTGAGCATCTACTATGTGCCAGGCACTATGTTAGGCACTGCTGGTCATCTCACATCATCTTATAGGAACCAAAGAGGGAGGCACTATACCTGTTTTTGATAGCATCACACAGCTCATCAAGTAATGCTGCCAGGATTGGCATCTGGATCTGGCTGACACTAGATCAACCTTTGATTTTATAGCGCATATGTGAGCACCTAAGTGATATGACTTACATTCTGGGATGGTCCTTCTGGCAGGGATTCCTACTCATTGTTCAATATCCATTTTCCCTCTTTCCGTAATAACAGAAACACTGATTTTCAGCTAACCATATTTCTCAGCCTCCCTTACAACTATGTGTGACCATTTGCTGAAATTCTAGACAATGGAATACAAGTGAAAGTGTAACATGACAGCTTCTAGGATCCTTCCTCGAAAGACAACCAGCGTACTTCCTTTACTTTTAAAAAATCTTCTTGCTGACTGGAATGTTGTTCCTCGATGCTCCAGCAGCTATCTTGGGCCATACAGATGAGGGCCAAAATATAAGGATGTTGAGGTAGAAAGCTAGAAGAAGCCTGGATCCCTGAGGACTTTGTGGAACAGAACTGATGTTCAGCAGCCCTGATCTATATATCTTGGGATGTCTACATGAGAGAGAAATAAACTTCCATGTTGTTTAAGCCAATGTAAACCTAGAACTCTGTTACTTGCAGACTATCTTAATGACAACCACTTCTTGAATGAACAAAGTTCATTGAAGTTCAGTGAATGGTTACTGGTGCCTTGAATGTCCCCATTATAGCTTTGTTCCATTGGATTAGGGTATACTTATACAGAGCTTCTGGGAAGGAAGTAGCATAACACCCAGGGTGCATGAATGGAGCAGGAGGAGGCATAAAGTAGGCAAGCTTAAGGGGCCTATTATTTTGTGGAAGGCCTTGGTAGGTGCTACTGTGGGAGTTGAGGGGCTGAGATGGAAGGGGCAGAGCAGACTTAGCGCCTTCCTCGCTCTTGACAATATGGAAGATGCCCAATTTGTGTTTTGTCTACTTAACAGTTTAGTTCAGGGGCTGTTCTCTTCTAGGAAATTCACCCAGATCTGTGATTACACAGAGCAAAAGTTCAGGTTACATCAATATTGGATAAGCAGTGATGATGACACCATTGTATCAGCAATACTAGACTGAAACAGGAGAGTTATGTTCAGACAGTAAAACATTCTCCCAATATGGCCTCAACTTCACAGGGAAAAAGGGAGAGCACCCTCTATAAGCAGTTGTTCATTGATGTATTCACTCATAAATTCATTCAATGAACATATTTACTGGCTACTGTGTGGCAGGCATACTTTCTATGGATTAAATATAAAGAAATATTAAGGAAATTTAAATCTATGGTGACAAAATAATTTCTAATCTGAGTAGTCTTCTGCAGAGCAAAGCTAAAATCCAGTTTAAAAACAAATCACTTTAAAAAGCAAACAAAACTATTGATTACCTGCCATATTTAAGGCACTGTCCTAAGTGTTGTGGAGTATGTGAAAATGGTTGGGTAAGGCAAAGCTCTGGCCTTCAAGGAGTTTATGACCCAGCAGGGGGATGAGATAACCCATAAATAACCATAATATAAAGCAGAGTGAGGTCAAGTGCCTTAGCAGGTACAGATACAATGAAGGTTCAGAGAAGGAAACCTGCTGAGTTACCAAGGGGTGACCTCCACTCATGAAAGAGATGACTATCTCATCACTCGTATAATACCCCATTGCTATGGTCTTCTGCTTGCAGAATAAGGGAGGCAGTGGAGTTGTTCTACCACTGATGTCCTTACCGTTTGGGGGGATTTCAGCAGAGGCCTTCTTGAAGGCCTTTTTGAAGAAGGGATTGCCTTCTCAGCAGAGAGATTTTAGGAGTTTGAAGGTCTTTTCCAGCCCTGTAAGTCCATGGTTCTTCTGCCTCCATTCTTAACAGAAACTCTCCCCTCTGGACTACCTAGTGTTTCTAAGTCTTGTCATATTATATGTACTTGGCAGAGCAAAGCACAAACATGGGTAGGCACAGAGACCTCCAAGGGACCCTACCTCATGGATTCTCCTTTTCATCTCTTCCAGCTGAGTAGACAGAGAGGTATCCAAAAGAAAATGTTCAACCACGTTGAATGTGAGGTCATGAGATGAAGACTTAAAAAGCATTTTGGTAAAGTGATGGACTCTTCAGAACTGAGAAAATCCATCCAGAGTACATCTGTTTTACAGGCATGGATTTTCACATAGTAGATTCTTTAAAGAGGAAGCACTCTTTTCCAGGGATTTTACATTATTCTCCTATCACTCTTTCTTTCCCTCACTAAATTTCATGCTTTCCTTGCCCAGTTCTCTCATTTGCTGCTCAAAGCTAAAAATCTCCTTGTTTTTACACAACTCTCATAGAAATTGCTCCACTACAAAGAGTAAGAGAGGAGCACAAAGAGCTAAGTGAACCATTTTGGCTGCGACAGGAACCTTATTTGCCTGTTGGCCCTGCTTTCTGACTTTCTTTGTGAAGTTTCCCTTGCTCTGATGGCCCCAGCAGCTTTCTGCCATGAACGGAAACACAGCCACCAGGCAATGCTCCATTTGGAGACAAATGGACTCCTGATAGCTCTAGGACTAAATTAGACCTGATAAAACACTGAGTTTTTTGGACTTCTCAATCTATTTTCACCCTTCATTTGAAGGCCAAGAGTATGCACCATCTAATTTGGAGACTATGGTTATTACTCTGTGTTGGCAAATACAGATAAAGGACACATTTGCTTTCTTTTAAACTCATTTGGTGCCCTTAAATTCTCTTGCTATTTTAAATTTCATTTTCTCAAGATCTACATGCTGTTTGTCAATACTATATTCTTCTATCTGTGGATCTAATTTTGATTCATTCTTTCCAATTCGAATAAGACTCCAATAATAAATTGGGTAGATTTTCAGGAGAAGGGTCTTGGGTCATTTCTCCTAAACCCCTGTTAATTGCAGGATTTGGGATCTAGGGATACAAAATCACAGCGGTTTTGCCATTAGAGAGGCTTCAGATGATCTCGTTATAGAAAGTTAATCTCCTAGCATCAGAGGAAAGCAAGGAAAAGGATTTTGGAAAATCAGAAAGGTTACTGGCAAGAAAATAAGCTAATGTCAAAATACACATTCTAATGCCATATCAAGTCACAGTTTCATATCTGGAGTTTGATCAATGGTTCCCCACACATAGTCTAGCTTGTATATTCCCAGAACACTTCCAGGTAGACCAGTTGGCTCCTAGATAGTGGATTGAGTTCATCAACGAAGTTGTATCAAAACCTGTGATTTCCTTATGGATTCGATCTTCAAGGATCAGAGAGACCATTGCTTTCCCTTCTACAGAGCACTTGTGTATTTCTCAAGCAAGTAATTGGAGAACTGCCTTTTTTTAACCATTTTCTCTTTTGTTTGTTTACAGAGTGAGTAAGAAATTTCTAGGAAGCTGGTGCTTCCAGGAGCTTGAGAGCAAAAAGTACCAAGATATAGGCCCATAGATATTTTACGGTGTCTTTTTTTTTTTAACACCTCAGGAATTGTGGGCCTTCCCAGGACAAGAGACTCCAGTGTACCTGGAATTTCTCAATACATGTAGGAAAACAGAGAGGACCAATGAGTCTGACTCCAGATGGAAACCAACAAGTCACACAATTCAAGTTGCCTCCCTTGGTTGGCTGGGTTAAGAGGAAAGATTAAGAGCTCACACTGAACCTAATAGTGAGACTTCCTTGCCAGAAGGAATCTAAAACCAGTGACTATAACAGTGGCTATGCAACAATGCATGCTGTAGAGAGAAATAAGAAGAAGAAAAGGGGGAAAGAAGATGGGAGATTGCTTAGAAAGATATTCCCACAGTTGGGAAGGAAAGAAAACTTGGAGAATGTACTGTATAGTCTCCTCCCAGACAAGTCCAGGGCACAAGGGTCTCACCAACCCTCTTTCTCTCTTAGCACTAGCTGTCTGTAGCTTTCTGGCAAAACACTAAGCACGTAAGGCAGAAGCCCTGTCAGTTTGGTTCAACACTGTATTCCCAGAACCTGCTACAGAGCCGGGTGTGTAATAGATACTCAGGAAATATATACGCACAGACTGATCACATTTTATTTTAGCACTCGAATTTGCAGAAATATAACGCTCAATCTGTGTAACGGTTTTGCCAATTAGAAAATTGTAGACCATTCCACATGCTTGTTTGACATTCTTCCAGAAGGCAGAGTGCTGTGCTTACTGTTGTTATTGACTATCTGAGTTTCAAGGTAACTAAAGACAAACATTAAAAGTATACTTTAAAAAAAAAAAAAGAGGTAAGAATTCTCTTCCTATTGGCTAATCTTGCCTATGGGAGAAAGAAATCTTGCAGGCCAGAAAAGAGTTGGGTGAAGGAGGAAGAGCTTGGGCTGGAATCTGCCAGAGCAATTTGGCCCTCAGAGATATCTAAGCAGCAAAGCAATTTAAGGACATGGGCCCTAGAAAGAAAACAGCACCTGCCTTGCTGAACAGTCTAGTCTGGGAATTGCTGGGTTAGCAACACGTTGCACCCTGTGAAAACTTGTGACTTCAATGTGAAAAAAAAAGAGGTTTTAATTAAATTGGGTGTTTTTGAGTCTCCTGCAGGGAGTTGGGATTGGGAGGTCAAGAAGCTCAGAACTTTATTAGGATAGAAGGAGCCTTCTCAGAAATCCTGGAACCCCCAGCCCATGTGGCTGCGTTTTTGCCTTTGGAAGCCCTGTTACCATTAGCCTTTTTTTTTTGCAGCCAAGCAGGACTGAACCTGGAATGGTGTTCTTGGTCTGTGGCCTGAGATTGTCCATGTTGTGCTTTTCCAAATGGTTTTTTAATGGGTTGTAGGTTTTCAGGAGTGGGAGAGTTCCCTGTGGGTTCTAAGATTTCTTTGGGTTTTTTTTGTTGTTGTTGTTTTGTTTTCGTTTGTTTTGAATTTGGAAAGATGATCTTAAAGAGGTGTGGTGGGATGATTAGGGGACATTCCGTGCCTCAACCAGTGGACTCTGGTATTCAGTTCAATTCAGGCAATGTGAATTGAGCACTTGATACGTGCAAAGCACTGTCCCAGGTTCTGAGGATATAAAAGGGAATACGATGTCAATTCTGGCCTGAAGAAGTTTGCAAATGAACACATACTGAACTCTAACATAGGTAAGTTTGGAGAAGTTACTGTAGGTAAAATAGAGGAGCCAGGAATAGGGAAAGATAAATTCTTGCTGACAAAGCTAGAAGAGGTCTCACTAAGGAAGGAACATATGAACTTGTCCTTAGAGGTTAGACAGTACTTCCACAGCTAGGGAAGAGGGAATGAGAAAAAAAAGCAAAGAATAAAGGCATGCTGTGGGCAGGAGGCTGTCAGGACAGCCAGGGACCATGGGCACTGGAAATGGCTGCCTGGGTGAGAACCTCGGTTTTGTCCTACTCAAAAGCGATGTGCCCTTAGGCACGTTATGTACTTCTCTGTGCCTCAGTTGCCTCACTTGTAAAGTGAGGATAATGACAGAACTCACTTCACAGGTTTGTTGTGAGGATTAAAATAGTTAAAACATATCGGTGCTTAGAACAGGATCGTGCATGTAATTAGAGCTCAGAAAGTGCTAGCTCTTATCACTCTTCAGTATAAATGTTGTTTTAACCTATCTTTTTGGGCTTATCTTGCATGACTCTCCACTAGCCTGTGATCCCCAACAACTGGCTGGATGGTGTCTGCTCCTGCAAACATACTCTACATTCTGCTGTCTATGTACTTTTCCACTGAGTTGGTTTCTCTTCCTAGAATTTCTCCATCTATCAAAATCCTATCTATTCAAGGTCTATGTTAAACACTAGATATGACTTCCAGATAAATGGGAGTAGCCTCATTACACTTTACAGGCATTGTGGCCAATTTTTGGAAGCTCCCTTTCTGAAACTTGCCATTAACCAAGGCTACTACTGATCCTCTGGAGTGATTCATGGGGTCTAGGGAATGTCAGGGTTTTCCCTCCCTTCTCCCTAGAGGGAACGCATGCACCAGGGGGAAGGACGGGTTCATTCTTCTACTATTCCTGGGTTTCCCTGAAAGGTGACAGCCTCACAGAAGGAACAAGATAAAGCTGGCCACCTGCATGTGCAAGGGTTTCACTTAACCCAATCTGAAGGCCATTGCCACCTTTGTGAATAAGCCAGGACTCAGAGCTCTTCATGAAGCTCCCAAGAACATTCTGGGCCAGGCTATTTTAGAATGGAAAAGAGTCTCACCTCCTCAATTTTGAAAATTGTTCCATAGGTTGAATCCAAGAAATAATCCAACTGGTTAAAAGAGTCCCCATCAAGGGGTCAACTGAGTCAGAGGTGAACATTAGCTATAGAGTTGGGCTGTTGGACAGAACCCCAAATATTTGATTGGGAATGCAAGGATACATGGGAAGAAGCCTTTTCTGTTTTCTGTTTACCTATCAGTCTGGGAACAAATTGATGTTCAGGCTCATGTTTCCACATCCCACTGTGTCAGAGTCCAGCACGATGCAGTGCTCAGCAGAGAGGTTCAGGACTGAGGGCTTCTTTCCTATTTAGTTCTCTCAAGCCTGAAGAATCTTGGCTGAGGGGGTGGGGGAAGGGAACGAGAGGAAGGGAGAACATGGCCCCAGCCACCCACCGTGCCATTCCTGGGTTTTGATTAAAGAAGAAATGATTGGCTCTGACATTCTTGATTTGCAGATCCAAATGTATTTTGACTTTTTAGAAGAACCGAGGGCTCAGGTTTCACGGGAATGATCCTGCTCAGAACTTCTGACTTAAAACCTAAAGCCGCTTGGCTTCTCGGTAGTGAACGCACAGCAAGCGCCGTGAGCAAAGTAACATTGCGATGGCTGGGAGTTGCACAACAGCATGATGTCAGCCTTCTGATGGGAGCTGGGCTGTTGAGCAACGCCACTTGGAAGAGGGCGGTCACACGCAGAAACCTGTCCAACGGTTCTAAGAATTGTATATCTTTAAAAATATTCAATATATTTCTTTACGTGTTGGGAACCAAGCTTTCAAAATCCCTGATTAGTGTTTTTCCAGAAATCTCCCCCTGAATCTTGGGTCAGGCAGTGAATTTCCAGTTGACAAGCTAAGTTCATTTTAAAATATCCCACAATGAAACCAGAATGGGGCCTTTAAAATAGGGGAGGAATTTCCCAGAGCGGTCCCTACTGATTGCATCTGCCCTTTCCTCCCAATTACCTCTACCTACAGCCTCTTTCTTAATGCTGAGTCTGGGGTGGCTGGAATCAAGACCTTGCATGGGGCAAGGTGGGTGGACTCAGGTGAGATTTTCCATCGCCTCATCCTAGCAGGCGTGAGACACGCATTCTATTGCATTCCATCGCGCCTGGTACAGGACCGAGGCACCCTGCTGCTCCAGCCACAAACCCTCGTCCCAGGATGAACCTAGCAGACAGCCTGGATGGGAAGCTGCCATTTCTCTCCCTGGCCCTGGGAAGAGATGAGTCATGAACATGAGCAGAGCACAGGCAGTTGGCTAACCAGGCCTACAGAGCTGGGATCCCCCTGGATAATGTTCCCTCCAGAATGAAAGGGAAAAGGCTGCATATCTGACCACGTGCTCAGTAACCGCAGCCTGTGGGATGTGGCCCTTCATTTACTGATCTTTTACTTTATCCCTTTGGTCATTACATTCACTGCTAATACGTTAATTGCTAAAGATCTACATGTACATAGTAATTTGGTAAAGAATCACCTTCATGAAAAGGAGAACTTTTGTAATAGGTCATGGTGACCATCTTGGGAGCATCTGAGAGGAAAGTTTTGCCCTTTTTGAATTCCTAACACTGATAGTCAATTTTGCCATTTTAAAAAGGGGTGTGTGTATGTGTTCTAATCTGGAGGGTAAGGAGGGATCTTGAGGAGCTGATAAAGTATGAACAAATGTACTTCAAAGACTAGCAACTAAATTCTAAACTCAAATGAGAAGAGAGTCTTCATTTAGGGAAAATCAGAGAAAATACCACAGGGAGGAAGAGATATCAAATCTAACTGTTAGCATGTCATAATATTTTGTCAGGAGTTTTTCCCTCGTTTCTGTTCAACTACCGGCTTTCAGGTAGCATTAATCTTCTAATCAAAAGGGAACAAATCTATTTATAATTGACATAAATGATAGTCCTATTTATAGTTCTCTTTGGTGTTCCATGTTTCTCTGTGGGAGATTTTCCCTGAAACAAAAGCCTACTTTTTGAAGCAACTGTGTTCCAGGGACAGCCTTGATCATTTCTGTTGCCCAAGAGATGTATTTAATTAACCTCTTATCCTTACTCACGGGATGGTGGATTATGGGAAGCACTGACCAATAATACAGCTACTTCTGCTTTTGCCCTTGTAATTCCAGTCCACAGAAAGCATACACAACCCAAAAAGGAACGGCTCTGGAGGAAGATCTCAAGGAAGACGCAGGAATTGAGTACCATCTTGGCTAACCCACTTGCAACTTCAGAATGTACCCCGCCCTAGCACTCCCTCAATTCAAACAATGCCTCATTCAAATTATCTCTAGAAGTCTGTAGCTGACCTTGATTCCCTGAGAATTTTGTGATGTCTCCCTGGGTATTATCTCACCTGATACTTACAAAAAATCCTTTTGGGAAGCAGGGCAGGGCTGATTGTACCCATTTTACAAGCAACAGAACTGCCCAAAGGTACCCAGCTTATGATCAACAAAGCCAAGTCTCCTCAGGGTGTTAGGTCTCCTCACCTCACATTCAGAGCTCCTTCTGATACCTAACATCTCTTTGGTGACAAAATAAATATTTTTCAAATATACCCAGGCACTCATAGTTGGATTTCCATTTAATTCAGAAAAATCTCTGTTTTGAGGATTTCTTGTGCTGAAAGAAAAGAAACCAGTGATGCCCATGTTCTTTGCATCAGATCCTGTCTGAACTGGGAGTTACGGAGGATCAGGTGGGAGGGGAACCGTGTGATTCCAGGTAGGATTTACATTGAACTTGAACTGGAATTGTCATTGGATTGTCATTGAACTTCAGCTGGAAAGATTGGCCCGGCAACTTCACAAAAGGAAGGATTCTTTCATGAGCTTTCCATCAAATCAAAGTCAAAGTACCTTGTTCATACAGTATTTCTGGCCTCTCTCTGGCAACAGAACCCATCCATACCTCTACCTAGTCAAGGACCCAGGCAGACAGAAGGTACATGAAGGTGACAAATTCCACCTTACTTTTAAACATCAGTGGAAATCCTCACAAGATAGTAGATAGGGAGAGGAAAATGAAAATCCCTGGTCTTCATTTGTAAACATGTTTTGAGATCTGTCATGTTCCAGAGGAATAGAAAAAAAGAATGCCATATTTATATATTATTATCTATTTTATTGCTGTCAGATTGCTTTGATGACAATTCCTACACATGGGTAAGTGTTGCATTCTTAACCAGATTGAAGGCAACCTTAAGGCAGGTTTGATATCACACTTTGAGAATGTGGTAGGTGCCCATTAATATTAGCTGTCTCCACTGGCTTTCTTATTTCAGTTTTCCCTTGATTTCTAGCGCTATTTCTAGCTCTTGATTTCTAGCACTATCCCGGGTACACAGTTGTCCATAAGACATTGCTGAATTAAATTACATTTAAGAAGAGTGGCTTTCTTCTTTTTAGTCCATAGTTTACAACTGGTCATTTCGATCAAAATCTAATAAGTTGGATCCATTTCTGAAGTCACTGAGTCTTGGCTCCATAACCTTGTAACTTGTTGACAGCTCTTCTGCCAGGGCAAGCAGGAATGAGAGCTCCTTTCTGGGCATTCGGTAACTTTAGAAATAGACATTTCTGAAAGCAGTGTGCAGAGCTCTTTCTGTTTCATTTTTTTCTAGGGTATTTGTGCTCTACCTGGTGCTGGCTCAATTCAATATTTCAGCTGGGCCCCCAGGAATGGATTGACTTCTGTAATTCTGACACAAGATAAGCATACTAAAGGGTTTGCTGATGCTTCTTGTGAGACGTGCGATAATGATTTAATCTGAAGATCACAGCCAGCTTCCAAAAAAAAGGATCATGTTCTGTTTACCTAAATTCCCTCAGTAGTTTCCTTTAGATCCAGCATTTCTCACTCCCTACTTGAAAATGCCTGAAAGTCCACGGGAGCCTTCTGACTCAGCCATGTCTGCATTTCAGATGAGTTACTGCCTTCTTATGGGTACACACAACTAATCTAGGCCTGGAAGGCCAAAGGAAAATGGATAACTTAATTAATTTCATACAAACAGACTGTACCGTCTGTGTGCAACGGAGTGTGTGGGACCTTACAGCCCTCACCTTTGAGGAGCTTCTAGTCAGCCAGATGGTATAAAGCAAGAACACTGAATAAAAAAACACAATATAGATTAGATGGTAAGTGTGGTTAGAGGAATATTATTGCTACTCAGAGGAGAGAGAGTTAACATCTGGTAGAAGATTTTACAGAGGAGGTGACATTTGAGAGAAGAACAGAAGGAAAGGCCAGGAAAATAAAGCATGTGGTAGTAAGACATCTAGGTCAGATATTAGAATATGTAGGGGGCAAATGAAAACTCGGATGCCTATCAGAGCCAAGCAAGTCATATAAAGGAGTAAAGTGGGCCAGAGTAAGGTAATAGAGAGTGGTGAGGATTTTGGTAAAGCAGAAAGCACGTGCCAATCTAGAGGGAAGAGTCATCTAGTAAATATTGACAAATAATTCAGAGTTTCATGAAAACATTGTATTCACCAAACAAAATACTTCTGAAGATTGGCTATCACTTACAGACTGCCAGTTTGTGAGCACCGCTGTAGGGAAACATTAGTTAGACGTTAGAAACAAAACATTAAAAACAAAAATACAATTGGAAAGTTAGATAGAGGCCTCGTATAAAATGCTTTACTGTCAAATTGGGGAGTTTGGATTCAATTTACTTAGCCACGGATGGTCACTGGAAATTGTTTAGAAGAGGGATAAAGTGATTAGGACTGTGCTTTAGGAAGATTAATCTCATGGGTGGGATGGCTGGTGTCAAGGAATATTGGACACAGAGCCATCATTGGGGAAGCTGTTGCAATAGTTTTGGTGAGTGATGAGGAGGACCTAAATAATGATGGGAATGGAAGGAGGGACACATGTATAATCTTCCAGCGAATTGGTAACAGCTGTTCTGGATCTTGGTGCAAAACAAACTACAATGCTACAACTTGCTTTGTCTGAAGAGTTGGGTTTGATGGTCTCCACTGTCCTAAACACTCAGAGTGATTGCATAACTTGTCCATTGCTCTGGCTGGGAACCTGGCCTTTCCTGCTTTACAAGGTCACTGGCCAAAAACTTCACTTGCTCTTGAAGAAATATCTCTTTGATAATCTCTAAATTATTGAATTCAGTTCAGTTATTCAGATTTGGGCTTTTCCTTTACCAGGAGGACTTGGTTGCCTTTTAAATTCTACCTGAACTGTACTCTTGCTATGTTTGAGGAGAGCTGTGGAGTTCCTTAAAGATAAGATTTGTGTCTTACTCATGTGCATCAGCAGTGGCTGGCCTAGTGCCTGGGTGATAGTACAAAGGCAATAAATGAGTGTTGAATTGAATAAAAGAGGAGGGTGTATGATTAATATCCAAAGAGATCTTGCATATCTGGGACATGAGTGGCATAGATCAATGTATGCTGAGGCCATATGGGTACATAAATGAATAAAGAAAGCCTGTAAGTCACTGTGGTGAGCTGGAGGGGCACATAAAAGGCTTTAGCCAGTAGCTGCCATTCAGGAATGCCAGCCAGCAATGTTAGATCACCCAATTTTTCAAGAGAAGCTGTTAATCTTTGTCTTGATTTAAAAACCTCTTGATTTTTAAAATTTCAAAATTAAAAAAACTCATTGAGTGGGTCAAACAAAACATGTTTGTTGGCTAGATTCAGGTGGGGTGGGAGTAGGGTCTGGCACCATTTTGTGACATCTGCTCTAGAGTATTAACTCCATGAGGGTAGGGGCTGTGCTTTACTCATTCCTTTCATCATTAGTGTACTGCTAACCAGAAGGCACTCAATGCATGGTGTGGACTGGAATAAAATGGACGAGAATTATTCCTATCTGAGTCAAGCTTGGGGTTGTCTGATTGATATTTAATGGGTCCTTAATTGCTATTAGGAAACCTCTTTAAAGGCGTAGCTACATCCTCCCTTGGGTATTGCTTAGCACAGAGCACATGACTAGCCGATGATGTTACAATTAAATTGGTTAGTTAGTGCTATAATTTTACTTCCATATATTTTACTAAAGCACTGAACAAAAGGAATGAAAGAAAAATGCTAATAAAGAAAAGAAACATACATTAAGCTCCACATCCAGTTAGATTTCTTAAAGGATTTTAGAGATTTCCATGAAACAACAATAAATGTTAGTTCTGGAAAGGTCTTAGAAATTATCTTGTCAACATTCTGTCAATGGGTAGAGTGCCAAAGAGTCAGGGATATTGTATTAAAATGCAGTGGATTAAGTCTAAACAAATTCAATATATAATTGTGAGCTAAGTCCAATACCACCTTTTCTTTGAGTTGAATACAATTAAGAGGTGGCAAGTACTTAATGTTTAAGAAAAATGTATGTGAAAAAAATATGAAAACTCTATCTATGGCTTATTCCCCTCCCCCACCCCTGGAAAATTGTGAAAACAGACCCCAATAATCCCATTTCGGAAGTGGAACAACTTAGTTCACCTTAATATCATTGTTCCAATGGAAACAGGTTTGGAGACCCATGAGACTAATCACCCAGTTTACCAAGTTATTTAGTGGAAGAGCTCTGAGTAAATCTGAGATTCCCTAACTCCTCAGTTCAAATCCCCCCTTTTTTTCTAGTGTCATTCAAAGAAGAGAAGTTACAAACTGGCCTTCTCTCACTTCTACCTACCATGCTATGGGATAATGTCTTTCTGAGGAAGCCATGTCTTTCAGATGACCAGACCCTCTTCAATGGGTTCAGCCTGGGGAAATCACCCAGTTCCAGAATGGGGTCTAGTGAAGGCTATCAACTGGGGAACCAGATGTCTCTGAAAAGCAGATTTAAAGTTTACCCTTCACATTCCAGTAGGTGACAGAAACCCACTTTTTCTTAGTTTAAAACCATTTCTCTTAAATCCCAATAGGAGTCCTAATGGAACTAATCAACTCAGAGTTAAAAGAAATAATACTAGAACCTGGCTGAGGATGACAAAGGAAGCAATTTGATATGAGTAAAATGCGCATTTCTCCACTCAATGCAATTAGAAATATTTTTTTTTAAGGACTCTTGCTTGGCTGTTCTTGAAAAATGTAACTATTGAAAAAGAAACTGGCAAGATCTTAAGGCCTGGATCTCAGTTCCTGGCCCCAGTGATGGGTTTGGAAACTGCAGCCACAGCAATTAGGAGTTCCAATTTCCAGTTCACAGAAGGTCAGGCCATGGGGTTATGCTTGGAGCAGTTCTATACTTCCTCTGAGGAAAAACTCCACCAACTTGAGAGAATCAGGATTTGATACTGTCGAATCAGCATATATATTGTTAATGACCACAAGCAGGTTTGGCCCCAACACCATTTTTCAAATCTTTAGTGAAAGTTCAGCTCTGACTGTTTTGCGTTCTATCTGTTAACAGATGAGAGACACCGATCAGCAGGTACCTGCTATCTCCTGCGATTCCCTAGACCAGGGCTCCTCAAACCCTCATGTGCATACGAATCCCCTGGGTATCTGTTAAAATGCAGGTTTTGTTTTAATTAGTTGGGAGTAGGGCCCCTGATTCTGCATTTCTAACAGGCTCTCAGCTGGCTTTGAGTAGCAGGGCTCTAGATCCATCTACACTAACCTGGATTTTTACTATGTGACATTGATGGGTGCCCCTTGTAACGTTTGTTAATCAAATCCAATTTTCCCATTATTAATAAGAGATTATTTCTTGCCACAAAACACTTTCATGGCCTTCAGTAAAATCTGGCTTCTTCTAAGAGATAGACTTCTCTGTTCTTTATTATTGCTATTTTTTTTATGGGGGAGCATTGAAATCATTTTTATTGATTGAAACCAATTACCTACTGAATGACTTTGAAGCTAAATGATCAGTGTCTACTTCAGAACCAGCCAGAAGTAAGTCCTTCTGTGTCTATAACTTACATATGATGGTGTTTTTGTGCAATGTTACTGAATCCTCGTCTGATTTTTCTGGTAAGGGAGCTCTCCATTACTGCATGCAAAACACTTAGTAATCTACAGAAATGCCAGCCAGATTTGTGACATTAATACCTTTTACAAGTCTTACGATTCTTATGTCTCAGGGCCCACAGGCTGTCTATCTTAAAGTAAACCTGAAACAGTGCCTACTGTAGGTGTGTGTCATTGATCTTCTCAGAATCTATCCCCGAATATCTGTTCCATAGTGAGAGGCAAGGATCAGAGAAGAGGGAATCTTTGGAGAGCCAAAAACATCTCCTCTATACCAAATTGAGTGGAATTATAAGGTGAATGCAATTAGCTAGCAGTGGCGTCTATGCCGAAAACATAATCATCCCTTTAATGGGGAACATTTGCTGTGCTTGACAAACTCAGAGTGAAATGGTTGGATCCATAGGAAGGAACATGCTGAAAATGGTTTCAATATGATCCTGCTTTTTCACTCAATAGCCATTGATTGAGGGTGTCCAGCCAAAAACAATGAGAAAATGAGCCAACAATAGTCTTACCCTTTGACCAAATTTGATATAGTTGCAGCTGAAATTTGTTACATGTTTCAGGAATAACAAAGCATCCATATGGAACAAATATTTGGCAGTATGGCAGCTGATGAAACCAGGAAAAATTAGACAAATTATCAATCGCTCGCTCCCAAATTACCCAAAAAAGAAATTAGATCCATTTTCAGTAGCTTTGCTTTCAAATTTCTTCATTCCATGAGTCACCACTACCTTCTGCCAAACTAAATATGTCTATGAACGGCTGGAAACTTTAATGGAAAGAAACATAAAACTCAAAATACGTAGGAAAATTTAAGCTTCTTCATGGAAGGCCTTCATGGAAGACTAGTAAGTCAGGAATGTTTAGAGACAGAAATAATGCATCGACAATACCTTTTGTTTTGGGTAGCTTCTTGAGTTAACAAGCAATACAAAATGCATCAACCAGTCAACCAGCTGACATGACTTTAAATTAAAATGGCCTCTAAAAGGAATTAGTCCTTTCCTTCTTTGTTTTAAGTCTCCAAACCATCAAACTACTAGAGTCTATGAAGATCCATAGTCCTGCAGTCAGGTTGGTCAGATTTGGGATAAAGAGACTTGATGAAATTATCCAATGGGTGATAAAAATTGGAAAAAAAGTTCTTATGAACGGTTAAGGGCTTAAATTTTCAAAGACTATTCCGATGCATGACACCAGAAGAATATGACATAGCTGTTCACTTTGAGTTTATGGACTGTGGTTGCTATGCTACCTTCATATGAGTTTATCAAGGTTAAGTTTAAAATGTCCCGCTATGCAAAGAGCCCCAGACAGAGGGTGAGGTGACTGAATTACGGTCCTGGCTTTCCCACCAGCATGCTTTGTGACCTCATGCACATCATGTTTTTTTCTGGACTTCGCTTCCCTCATCTGGGAAGTGAGAACACTGGACCAGATTGCTCTATATGGTTCTTTCTAGCTCTCCAATTCTTCAATTTTACTTTGGCAAATAGAAACTACTTGTGTTCTCTGAGGGCTGGTGCTCTGGTTGTTATACCTATCTTGGGGCTTATTTACCAGGGATGTACCATTTGTTATGTACCTTCCCTTGCCTACCACTTTTCGTTTTAGTGTGAATGCCTCAGATGAAATAAGAGAGAGGAATTGAGTGGAGGTTCTGTTCTCAAAACCATTTTCATAGGTGGAAGCTATTGTGTGGGCTCCTGTAATAGCTCTTGAAGACTCCCTGTTGACTAGAATTAGCTTATTGTTGATCTAGGATAAGTTTTCACTGGGGCCACAGTGAAGGAGTTCCAAGGGATGACACCTCAAATAGACTTTTTTCTTCTATACCTTCAATCTCAGATCCACAACGGTGGCAGTAGCAAATGGATAGTCATGGGGTATACCCTGGGGACCAGTAGAAGGAAATAGCTTTTGGAATGCCTTTTTTAACATCAAGTCAAGAAGTTTTATTAAGTGCCCAACACTGGATGCTGTGGAGGACAGAAAAAAACTTTTAAAACTTAGTCTCTGTTTTTCTGAAAGAGCTCAAACGAGAGAGGATGAAAATTCATGGTGGCAGTAACCGGTATTTGATTGTGGTTTCTATGTCAAATGTATCTCTGGGAGCCGTTGGATGTGAAGCCTGTGAGATAGAAGAACCACATGGTCATGGGTCCATATGGTGATGAAACTCACAATTTTGATTTCATCAAGGCCATGCTCAAACAAAAAAATTCAATTCCCCTAAGTCAGGCTGTGATTAAGGAAGCAGTTTAGATGGGCAACCTGAGAGTACAAAGAGACTTTTCTGATTAGTGAGTACATTCCCTCTGCTAAACACTGCTTTTTTGAGGGTAAGCAAAAATCACCAATAGCTGACTTGGGAGAATGGAAATCTTTTGCTTATGCGTGATAACCTCAGTGACTATCTCACCACTGTGTGAAAACTTACTCTTTAAGCAAGCTCATTGTGGTAAAGTGATAGGTCCCATCTTTTTTCTGCTTCCTCCAATGAGGACATAAACAGTAATACTGAGTAAGCATTCTGAAGATCAATTAATAGACTCTTGGGTGGTCTAAATCAAAGTGATAGGTGAATAGAAGATACCAGCATGCTTTTATTTTTAATTAATAAGGTTCAGAAGATACACTGCCAAATTAGCTTTTCTAGATTAAAATTATTGCAGAACCATTGAACTAATGGTTCAATGTCACTAAAAGTTGAAGTCAAACCACTGAACTAATTTGTGGATGGTGATTAGAGGGACAAGGCAGAGTGAGTATTCAATTCAGTCCACTAATAGTAACACATTTGGTTGCCCTTTCAGTTTCCAAGCCCCTCTATAGTTGAGCCTTAACAAACCCTTGAGGTATAATATTTTTATTCCTACTTTACAAATGAGGAATGTAAGACCCAAGGAAATTAAGTGGCTTCTCCAAGGTCATAGAGCTGTTGAGGGAGCTGAGCGAGGCCCAAATGTGGAACCTCTGATTTCCAAACTAATACTTCACTGATCTTCTCTTTCTGCTTTCTGGTGGGGCTGTTTATAGACAATAAAATGACTGTGATGATACTCAGATAGGAAAGACACAAGAAGGGAAAAGAAAAACTGTGGCCCATTCCTCTGAACCAGGCTTTTTCACTCTGAATTGAGAGCTTATTTATTATATGACCAAGAAGGGAACAGCCGCAAATACTGAGGTCAAAGAGAACCAGCTTTTTTTTGTTTTTTTTTCATTTGTTCCAGGTGGTCACAATCAAACTTCTAAGCACACAGCTTTGCTCTACATCATTTCTGCCTTCCCTTACTGCTGTTACTAAAATAAATGAGTTCCATAGCTACTAGATGAAAGGGAGGGCCCACAAACACCTTTTTTTGATGGCCTATAGGAAGAGCTTTTTATTTTCATAGAGAAGCCTTCAAAACCCTAGTAACTCTTCTCATTGCTTTACTCTAGGCAATGGACCATAGACCCCATTAACCAGTGACTGATAATTAGTTTGTGTGTCACTTTCACTCATGGCTTTCCCGTCTCTCTAGTTGCTTTTCTTCTGGAGTCCAGTAGTTCTCAATGAAGCGTGATTTTGCACCCCACTCCCCAGGGGAATTTGGCAATATCTGGAGACATTTTTGATTGTCACAACTGGGAGGAGGGGACTACTGGCATCTAGAAGGTAGAAGCCAAATATTTTACAATGCACAGGACAGTCCCTCTCCCCCAACAAAAAATTATCTGGCCTAAAATGTCAATAGTGCTGAGGTTGAGAAATCCCATTGCCAATGGCACTGCTGGGGGACATGAGGGGGGAATAAGAGAATAAAGTAGAATTTTAAAACATGCCACTTGGTCTCACAAAAGGGCTGGGGCTGGGGGCAGGGAGGAAGGAGGAATGAGGAGGCTGAAATGTACAGTGTCCCCAAATCAGCTGAACCCAGAATTCCCACCCTTGGTGTTCCTTTCCCCAGTTTCATAGATAATCAGGAGCTGGTTGCATGTGGGTTGGCTCAGTACAGACTTTCTTCATCACTTGCCTCTGATGAAAGACCCATTTCATCAAGGTAAATGGCACAGAGGTAGGACCATCTTCCCAGAAATACTCACAGAATTGACTCCATGACTAACAAATTCTCAAAGTTTAAAAGCGCCTTCCAACAGCCTTTCTACTACCTCAAAAAGACCACAGGTGAAAGAGGAAAATCTGAGGAGATTCACAGAGTATTTGCTTGGAAATCTGCAAAAAAATCAGGTGTAAATTTCTTTTGGCTTAGGGCTGTCAGAGAAATCTCCAGTAAAAAAGCTGATCCAACGACTCGTCAGGCTGTTTCAGATTTTCCAGGAGCACAGCTTTGCTAAGTCATTCCAAAGCAGTTCTACCCAAGTTGACATTGGAGAGAGTGACCAAAGAGTCAGAATAATATAATATACAATAATAGTCTAAATCATGACCTGAGGTGGACTTGCAATACCCACAGCATATTGAAAAGCCTAGTGCATTGTATAGGAAGCGGGCAGGGAATCCCCTTAGTTTGTACAAATTTCTACAGCAGGGGAACAACGGTGTTAGCTTCAGTCTCAGGTGAATTTATCAGAATGAGAGCGCCACCAAGATCTATGTTCATTTGGATGAGCTTGACTGGAGGCCTCTCCTGATCATTTAAATTTACCAGGTAACTTAGACAGAGGCGTGGTCCATTGAAGCTAAAGGTGGAACACCACATGGAATCAGGAAACAGAATCAAGAGTATCTCCTACTTCTGCCACTAATTAGAAGCATGGCCTTGGACATGTCCCTTCTCTCTGAGTTTCACTCTTGATGTTTGACTAGATTATTTTTCAAGGGCTTCCAAGCTTACAACAATCTTCAATTTTACTTCCTTTAAACAATTAGGTAGTTTTATTAGAGAGATGTATACTTAATCAAGAATCAGGTTCTTGGGTGTCTTCCCAGGGGCTTCAGCTTGCCCATTTTTGTTGTTGTTGTTATTGTTGCTGTTTTTTGGGGCATGGAAACTCTTATCCCCACAGAATGCCTGAGCATTTAATGCAAAAGGTTTTCATTTAAAAGACCGTGTGGTCTCTGCTGGTTGCACAACTTCTCTTTGTGTCCATGCTGCTGCTGATCAAATATTGCAAAGCCATTAATTACCTTAGGACCAATGCAGAGGGCCACGTGCAAAAGTTCTGGCCAACTGCATAAAGCAACATGCCAGATGTAAAGTAAGTGAACGGTTTTTCTTGGTATTTAAGGTTCAGTGAAAAAGTAAGAGGGGCAGCTATGCCAAGAATGAAAAGCCAGAGCTTGCCAAGTGCTTCTTTAAGTGGCTTTAGCCAATGTGAGACTAAACAATGCATTAAATAGGCATACGACTTACTGCAGTTAAGGAATCACATGTCAAATAACAGCTCTTTGCTATGTTTTAAACATGATCTCACATATAGATAAAGACAAGTGAAATGCTCTGTTGTCATCTCCTTAGTCTAACAGCTAATAAGGCCTGGAGATTTGAACTTTCCAGGCAACCAAAAGTAATTCTTTGTGATGTAAGAGCTTGCTGATGTTTCATGGAGAGGTGTAGGATGGAACTCTGCCAGGGCAACAGCTCAGTGCAGAAACAATTTTTTTGCTACTCTGGTTGTCAAAGACTCTGACTGCATAAAAGAGGAAAGGCTTTGTAGCCCATTATTGAGAACAATGAGAAATCTCCTTGGGAGAGATTTCGCGCCTGTTTGCAGTGTGTCTAATTCTTTGGTATGGGCTGTGAAATCAGAAGAAAGTCTGCTAGAGGGATGAGGTCGGCTCTTTACAGAGGCCCTGAGGAATGCTGGCATGGTACATGATGTCTGGACTAGGTATATGGAGGCCCAGAGGGTTTGGAGAACACCAACACTATCTTTTGGATCCCAAATGGAGATATGCACCTGCTAACCACTGAAGATCTGAAAACTTCCGATACCGTTGGTCTTCAAGCAACTGGTTGAGGGGCGCCTGCACAGGTGGAAGCCTCCCATCCAAACCCCTGGCTGCTCCCACAGCTCCTTTCATGGCCAAGTTGGGGAAGACTCTTCCTGCCTGGCTCACTCTCAGGCTTATGGTGCCTTGTGACCACCTCTCCTTTACCACCTCTCTTATAGCACCCAGAGAACGATCCTTGGTCCAATAAACAGCCTTTCTTCAGTAGGTCTTTGAGAAAAACCAGCAGAACTCATAGATGCTAGAAATAAAGCACTTGAGGTTTGCCGGCAGAGAAAGAAGAAAACTTGAAGTTGGCCAGAGGAGAGGGTCCCACAGATCATAAGCCATACCCTCCTGCTCACGGGTGAGATGCAGTGCTCTGTCTGAGGGCAGTCCAGTCTGTGAAGGGTCTTGAACAGCAGCAGCTGCTAATCAAAGAAGCTTTTCTTGTGCACCCTGAGGAAATTCTATTAGTATTTTCTAAGTTTTTCTAGAAGGTAAAAAGTAGGGTCATTACATGCATGTCTCCCTCAAGCCTCCTTTCAAAGAAGTGTTCAGAATTGACACTGAACTGAGGGGTTCCTGCTCTTGATCTCTTAGGGAAGCCTGGGATTTTGGGAAGCATCTCCCTATGCTATAACACTTTGGACCTTTAAACAATGTGAACGGCCAGATGAACATGCTTCTTGGAGACAAGAGAACTTGACTTTGGTTCTGGATCCATCCAGTGAGGTAAGTCACAGAATCTCAGTGTCTCACATTTCTCATTTGTCCGATTAAGCAATAATTCTTGCCGTCAAGACTGGGGTAAAGACAAAGTGAGAGAGCTGATACAGCTGGATTTTGAAAAAGTGAATATACTAGTCAAACATAAGGCATCCTTTGTGTTACTGAAACTACTATGTAACTGTTACTACTAGCAACAGGTTTTATCAGCTGCCCCTGTAGAGAGAAATGAGTGTATAATGAATTGGGCTGCCCTGATACCTCTACCTTTGCAATAGACTCTGCAAATGATCCCAGAAGAGAGTAAATAAATATAATTGCTAATGTGTTTATGACGGTTACTATGTGCCAGGCAGAATTCTAATTTAATATTTTCTAATATATTAACCAGTTTTATGAGGTAGGCCCCGTTTTATAGATGAGCAAATTGAGGAAAAAAAGAGGTTAAGTTACTTGCTCAGTGCCACCCACCAAGTAAGTTTCAGAGCTGGGATTCAAACCCTGGATTCTTTGCAACAGAGACCACGCTTGGTCTTGAATCCTTCCCTCTCCTGCTTCTTGTAATTATCCATCAGGGAGAAGATGGTCTCAAAGAGCATTACAATGTCAGGAAAATGCAAATTATTTTCTGAATTTGCACAGAAATCATCACTTTCTTAGCAGTCCCTTGGTTGCCCAGACTGGTCCCCTTGGGCATTTTTAAATAGTAGCAAGCACTTAGGGTCAATAAAAAAACTCACTGTTTTTCTTTAAGAATATCTGTGGCCTATTAGCTTAGTGGTGCTAATGAGGCCAGGGCCAAGGTCAAATCCCACATGTTCCAGTTAGTTTCAAAGAGAAAAGCTTGACCAGCTGTCATACAAATGCATGGCTGGCTGTCTAAGGGGTGCCAAGCCAAGGAATGCAAATGGTGCAGCTCAAATCCAGCCCCACTGACAGCAATGCTAATGGTGGGTGACTGTGTCTTTGGGTGTCCCCAGAGGTGCACTCTCCTTTAATGGAAAGGCAGTCTCAATAGGCTGGGAAAAGGCTTTTAGTCAAGGTTTAGAAGCCTATAGATTCTAATTTGCCCCCTCTAATTTAATAAAGGGCAGCTAAAAAATGACCTACTTACCATCCTCACGTCCAGGAGAGTGAAAAAATGTAAAGATGAGACCTGTCAGCTCGTCCTTCCTAGTAAGGAAAAATGGCAATCTGTTTTCATGAGGTGTGTGCTCCTTTGGCCAGATGACTTGCGTGTATTTGGTCATGTCTGAGCTTCTATTTCATCCCCGAGGGGTTGGAACCCAGCTTAAAACAAAATAAAACAAAGAAGCTGGCTCCTCTTTCTTTAAGTAGGTGGGATCTCCTATCTTTGGGGAGGAAAAGAAACTATGTGGAGAAGATAAAGGAGTCTAAATGTTCTTCGGTCACTATTTAAATCCAAGGTTCTCCTTTCTTGAATAGCACCAAATCCTTGTTAATTACAACCTAGACTATGAGTCTGTTAAAGTTAGAAGAGGTCATTTACTTTAACAAAATCCCCTTGTTTTATAGACAAGGACATTTTGGCTCAGGAAGTTTAAATGCCTGCCAAAGTCATACAGCTAATGAATGACAGGTCTGGGAGTAGTTTTCTGAGCACTATATTTCAAATGAAAGAAGCTTGAGTTAATAATAATAACTTTGATCTAGGAAGGTTGTTGCAATCAATAACAATGAAATTCATTGCAAAGTTTTACTTAAACTCTTTATAAAACAGTATGTTCTAACACATGAAGAATGCCATTCATTTATTCAGACCTGTTCTTAATAACTATGCATTGGAGGTATGTTTTACAAAAGCTATAAATCTGGAATAGCCAAAAGGGCATCCAACTTTCCTTTCTAATTGATTTACTTCTCCTTTTTCCCAGACCGCCGAGGTAAAGCATATACAGTTTATTTAAGGGACTGTTTATAGACTCTTAAAACTAAAAAGGACCCCAGAAACTCGCTTTCTTTTGGTTGCTCTTAATTGAAACCATCCAAGGTGGTTGGTTGTCCGTCAATTTTTAAAGTATCTTCAAGGAGAGAAATTCCACAAGCCTCTAAAGCGCATGTTAAAATGGTTAATCACCATGACTGTCAAAAATTATATCTATGGCAAGCTTAGCTTCTCCTATTTCACTTGAAGCTCTTTTCCTCTTGCTTTGTTCCATGCACAGCGAGGTTATAACAAGCTGCTCTCTAGTAGGGTTCCATCAATCTGGTAAGATAATAGCTAGCTAGCTCTTTCCCAATGTGCCAGCTCCATTATGCCACCATTTTTCTCCCAAGACTATGAAAGTATGAAACTGGTTGATATGCTCTCTTACTATGATACATAGGGAAGGATCAGTAGTTAGCTCTTCTTTGCAAATTTCATTGCATAAAATGTCTGGGGAAGCTGCATTATTATAGAGGAACTATTTCACTTATGCTGGGAAGATGTTCACAAAACAAATAATCCAGAAGGTGGCTTCCCCTGTGCTCTAGTGGAACTTGGGCTTGTAGAGAAATAGGAACTCATTTACAGCATTGGGTCAATCTATGCAAAATAAGCATTACAAAAAAAAAAATTATTCGGAACAGTTCTGTCTCTAATAGGGTTAAATATTCTCCTTGTTAAATGTTCCAGCCCAATAAAAAAGATAGATATGGAGGCAATTTTCTTTTAGATATTTGTGTTTCAAACTAAGATCAGAAACCCCCTTCCACTATGTAAAAATCCATACATTCAAAATGGATTTGAAGTAGCTTAAAAAGAAACACACAGCCGCAATAAAACTTTGAAAATAAGGGTAAAAAAAATAATAAGAGTCGATTGACAGAGGATAGAGGTAGGGAAGACTGCTTTCCTCTAAAAAGTATTTCAAAGGCTGTAAATGCTTAGAGCTGACTTCTCCACACACAGTAAATCTCAAGGGGCAAAAAGGAAACTCAATAAAATTTGTTGACAACAGTTAATGCCTGTAAGAATAATTGGCTCAGACACAAAACAGACCATCAGCGTAGCTTGGGGAGGGCCAAAATGCTGCCTCTAAGTCATTGTTAGTATACACTGTATTCAGTTGAAAAAAGATAAAGTTTTATCAAATAGGTGGGTAAACATGAGGTGAGAATTGTCCAAAGTACCTGACAAACCTAATTCTTGATGATTCTGAAGACTAAGATCCCAAACAAGCCATGCCATTCCATTCAGCTGGATTCTGTTCAATTCAGCCCTGCCAGTTCAACAATCAAATTAGAGCTGCAGCTATATCAGCCAGGCATTGAGCTAGATAGTGGGATTCAGTGGTAAATAAATATGGCCTTTGGTATCAAGGAGCCCATTGAGAGAGCAGATCCAGATTAGGTGATTTCAAAAAATGGGAAAAAGTATTCAGGAAAAGCATAAAGGACTATAATCTATTCTTCGATGATTAGTTTTCTCTATGACACTTGATAATATTGATACTTATTTTTTTTAACCTCCCAACTAGACTGTGAGTTCCTTGAAGGCAAAGTTAATCTCTCGTTCATTTCTAGGTATCTCACTCATGCCTCGTACTGTGTCTTACACATAGCAGATGCTCCATCGATGTTTTGAATTAAAGAATTTAAAGGGGTTAACTTCTCTTGGGCAAAAAGACTAGTCCAGTTGACTAGAAAGTTAATAAGAATACTTTGGTGCATGAGGGTTTATGTCCGACAAATAATTTACATTAAGTCATGGAGTTCTATAAGGCAGAACTTATGAAACCTAGACTCTCAATAATAATAAAACACAATTTATAAAACCACTTTCTATCCAAAGTCATACTCTAAACATTAAGAGTTGCCATGTAGAACCTTCCCCTTTCAAGTTACTAAAATGGAATTAAAACACATTTGCTAAACTTTGATCCTTGGAGTAACAGAATGCCTTTCAGTGCGTTGAAATCAGTTTCCATCACAGTTGTCCAATACTCTTAACTATCTGCGTGAACATATATAAGTATCATATGGTTACTTGAGACCAAATTATTTCTTTCCATTCTCATTTTCAATCATTTAATGCAAGCATCACAGTCATAGAAAGATCCACTTTCCATGCACTGTGCATGGAAATCCTGGAGCGTGTCACACTGAACATCACAATTCAACCTGGCACATAACACAAGACACTTGGGGGCTTGGCAATCACTTAGTGAACTGGGTAAAAGGAAATGGCACAAATGGATTATCAAGACAAAAAAATCCTCTCGGGCATAATAAGTGAGAAACACTTATCCATCTTTTAAAATGTGGATCAGTAGTAGCAAAGTAAAGAATAGTGACAACCCTTCGTTGGGTGATGTTGGTGTGACACATTTGCCTTCCTCAAGATATTCTGAAGGTAAAACAAGCCTGCTATTTGAAAAGCACTCACCCAATGAAGGCTTTCATCTGCATAGCAACAGAGAATGGGATAGAATCGCTTTATTGCCAGAAAAATAAATGAATCCACTCAAAGCACTGGCTGGAAACAGAGAGTGGGAATTTGCCCATTCAAAGAGGAGAAAGCACTTCTCACTTTCTGTCACTAGTTGTTGAAAAGCTATTTGTCACCAAATCTACAATGAGTACAGACCATCAACACGCCTATCAGCCTCTTCCTTCCCATGCTCCGTACTCATCCCGGACTGCTACACACAGACCCCTCCTTCCAGCCTCACACACACACACACACACACACACACACACACACACCCCTTCCTGGGAAGAAGATGAGAGAGACTTGAAGTTTGTGAGTCATCACAGGAGCTATTCAAAGCCTAGCGGGTAACTGAGGTAAGCTGTCTACACTTAAGCGATAGGAACCTCTAAGAATGATTCATGGTCCTGAGGACCTGAGAGTCAGTTTCCTGAAACTCTCTAAACTTCCAAAGAATTATACAGAGTGAGCATCTGGCTTTCCATCAGTGTCCTGTGGTATACAATGAGACAGTTGCCTCTGAGGCAGGTTCTTTAAATGATCTGTTCCCTCAGGTAGCATGGACTCTTGTTTGTGTTTATTATTTATCTGCAAGTGTGGACTTGGCTGTCTACTTTTTATTGACTGTTGACTTTTTAATCACCTGAGACCTACTTATGGGATAAGTGACCTTGCACTTGTCAGAAATCCTTTTCCAGATGGAGACATCACTGGAGAGCTCCAGAGAAGAGCGATGTCAAAGGAAGGCAATAACAAAGACTCAAGGTCAGTTTGAATGGAGGGCGAATTAATTCAGCATTTCAGTTTGCATTGAGTGAGAGCCTGTGTATTTGCAAACGTGCCTTTCAGCAAGGGTCACCTTCTGTGTGTTCCTGGTGATTTCCTATCGCATGGAGACATCTGGGAAGGGCCCCTCCATTCTTTGCCCAAGTCCACCTTCCTAGTTTCCTCCAAATAACCTAGCACTTAAAACAGCCCTACATGTTCACATATGTTGCTACGTGCACTCACAGATCTCAAAAACCAAAACCTTAATCCTCCAGGACCATTTTGTCACACCTTTTCACTGGAAGGAATGGAAGAGTGAGGGTAGAGCAGCATAGTTGCAGGAAAGCTCAGTGGGAAGTCGTTAAAAGACAAACTGCTAAGGAGGAAAATTCCATCTGAAATCTGCAAAACGTGCCACAGCCCCGCTGAAACACTAGGCTCGCTTTAAGGTGAGGAATCTCGGAGGCTGAGGACGGCTGCCAGCCGTGGGCAGTCATTCAGTTCTTCACACACTCCCTGCGGTTGTAAATCCACAGAGCAGTGAGAAGGAGGCTACTTACTGAAATAAAAGCCCCTGTCTCCGCACACGAACTGAAGGGCGTCCACCAACTCAGCCCCACAGAGGGTCTCGGGTCCAGCCGTGGCAGAGCTGGTGAAGGTGAGCAAGAACAGGGCCAAGTAGAAGAGATGCGAGGAGGGCGTGATGTGCATCTTTACCTGCCGAAGAAGCAGAAGGAGGGTCATGCTTCCTCCTGGGTCCTTGCCAGGAGATGGGGGCGAGGCAGGGGTGCCTTTACCCTCAGCTCTCCCTTCCTGTCATTAATCAAAACTACCCGCTCCGAAGTGCAACAAGGTGTGTGAGTGACCGCAGGGCAGCGAGGGCTGAGCGGGTCTTGGCATCAGGCAACCTGAGTTGAATCCTCTTGCTACTGTGGAACCTTGGGGAAGTCCTTCCTGAACCCCTTCTTTATGGGTTCCTATTACAATTCAGTGAGATAAAATATCTAGAAACATTTACTATGTGAACGTGAAAGATGCTATTATTGCAGTGGGATCCCACACCGCTCAGAGATCCTGGTAAACCTTTGGAATCATCAAAGGTTAAATTGGGCTCAGCCCAGATTTGGGGCCAAATATGTTTTATTAATTTAAGTTCTCTCAAGATTGGCCATCCACAAATAGCATGTGCATTCATTATCGACCAGAATATTAAATTAACCAGAACATCATTCCCCAGCTACTGATTAAAGAGAATTTACTGCAGCTGAAAAAGAACTTGTGAAAATACTATATATCATTACAATTTTTTTTTTCACTTGAGAGAGAGACAGAGACAGAGACAGAGAGAAACACAGGCAGAGAAAGAGAGACTGAGAGATTTCTTACCTGGGGAAGATCAGCAATTAACAACTACAGGTAGAAGTTAAAAATCAGGAACGGGAAAAATGTGAGGATTTAGGAATGAAAGTGGCTTATGCTAAGTAGACCCTACGCCTTCTTCATTCTAAAGCCCCTCGTGTCAAGCTCAATATCAGATCAACACACATGTGGACTGTGCCTTCCATGAACAGGGCACTGGGCTCAAAACCTGCAAAAGCCTTTTTTTTTTTTTTTTTTTTTTTTAAGTCATAGGAATTCTGACTTCATCTCTTGGAGGGACTTATGTGTCACTGTAACCATTTTATAGCAGGAACCCCTGGTTGGCTTGACTTAGCAAATGATAGACATCCAAATGGCAGCCCTGCCAGAAGCAGGATTCCTGTGGCTCAAGTCTCCATCCTCACTCTCAGCAGTAGAAACAATGCGAAGGTGATCATTAAGTTTTTCCATATCGCTACTTGTGGCACCAAGATGTGGTTTCTTCTAGGAAGCCTCCCAAGGTGAGTAGCTTCACCGCCCTCAGATGCATTCCCTCTCAGAAGCATCAGCAGAGTCAGTGGCAGGATGTTAAGCGAGGGACCCTATCTAAAGGTCATGTAGTTAAGCTGGAAGCTATCATTATGCAAAGAGGCTTTTCTGAACCTCCCAGTGGTGGCAGGTCCATTTAACCCCATCACTTTTGGAGAAACAGACTCAGTCATTTATTTTCCAACCACCTTCCTTGCCCTCCATGGACTCTTAACTTAATGGCTCTCTACATCAGTGGCAAAGTTTGCTCCATCATTGTAATTAAGATTTCCATTTTTGTGGCCAGACTTTCAGCTCAGCAATTGAGAAAAAAACCCCTAAACCCCTGACTCTTGTTAACACAATGTAAATATTTAGTTAATGCTTGTAAAACTGTGGAAAATGAAAGGCCTCCTCTATTTGCAAATCCTCATAAATAATGGACATAAAATAGAAGAGGAGGTGAAAGCTTGATGGACCATTTCTTCCATTTTCTCCATAGGACCTGTTCATGGAAACCCTCCACCCCCATGTAGCCAAAGCCACGGGGACCGCTAGAAACAAGTCATCCAATCCTCATCTTTCTTAGTTATAAAATAATTGGTGGGAGTTTTCCCTTTCAATATTTCCAGTGGAAATCTCAGCCAGTCCAACCCAACTGGACTTCCTTGCCCTTTTCAAAAGAGAAAACTCATAATTGAGCTTACTGAACATACCCCACACTCTGGCAACGGGCCAGTTCTAGAATGTATGTTATTTTGCCAATCCTATTTCTCCATCCCTCCTTCTCTGTTGATTTAATAGTGATGCTTAAGGCCAAGCACCTGCAACTGTAGATGCCTTCAAGTTCTTCAGTTCTCGTGAAATCCAGGGGAAAAGGTACTCAGCTTATAGCCTTAGTGAACTGAGAACTTCATTAGAGGTCAAAATTATATTTTAGTAGTTATTTATTTTATATGACACATTTAAACCCAGCAATACATATAAATCTCTAGCATTTAAGAATGTAAGATTTATTTTTTACAGGTTTTTCCTTTCTTTCTTTTTTTTTTTTTTTTTTGCTGAGTTATGTTCTAAGATAAATATCAGCACTTATAGTTCTAGGACAAGATAGAACCTCTAGTGCATCTGCCTTTAGTTCAGGGAACAGTCCAGTACACCCACAGAGAACCAGAGAATTTATCACATTATGTTCCCCAGAAAGAAAACAATAAGGAACTTGTTTAGGAGTTAAAAGTTCGAAACAAGTGGCCCCATATGTTCATCATTTCCTGGGCCTTTTATTTTTCCAAACACAAAAGAAATGAAGAGAGAGAAAGGAAAGATCTGAGAGAGAGAAAGGAAGGAAGAACGAGAAAGAGAAGAGAAAAAAGAAAAAAATTGCAGAGCACTCTTTCTCAAAAAAATCATTCACAAATCCAAAATTTAAAAGACCTTTCTTTTTATCTTAAATAAATGGAATATCAATTGATTCCAGATGTTTGGGCTACGATAAAAATGCCCAGCAAAATTTGAGGGCAATAGTCATAAGAAAATACTCACTGTAGGTGTAACCATTTTTGTTTGTTCCAGATCTTTTACAGCAGGTCAGGGTGGGTATTATGAGACTGATGTGAATAAACTGAGGACTTAAAAGCATGTGCTGCTTTGTGGGTGGGGTTTGTGAAAGCATCTAGTTACATCTGGACACCCAGGCAGGTATGCTATGAGCCTGGGTAAACTGCCTTTTGTCCATTCAGACAATGAACAAATTGCACGGCTGGGATTTGAGTCAATCTTTTCCTCCAAATCAAGCCACCAATTTCCACTGTGTGCCTATAGTAGCCGCCCTAGACAGTGACCCAGGCTTCAGTCCTCTCCTGTGCCCTCTTCCTTCTGATTCAAACACTCGGAAATATCTTGAGACTCAGAGTACAATCAGCTTGCTAGTTCTGCCTGGCAGACACCTTTACTCATTGAATTACGTTTGAAAGACCACGTAGCTCCCTCAAACCACTTCCTGCTCCAAGTACAGGAAAAAGCAACAACTTACGGCTAGCTCTACTTCTGAAGAGTTCAGCATACACAACATGGAAAGTTCATTTGGAGTTTTCCAGACTTGTAATTAATGCAGAGATAACGCTCCACAGCCTCTTTTAAGATCGTCTAAGCAAGGAGACAAAGCCCCCAGCTCTCAGACCACATAGCATATGTGTATATTGATTTCATTTCTTTTAAAAGCAAGGTAGCCGGCATGCATCTTGGCCTCTCAAGTGCAGCAGAATCAGGTGCCCAGCAAGGATGTATCCTTAACGCCTAAGCCACTTACTTGACTAAGAAAATTCCTAGTGGTGGAGTATTTGAAAGCAGCAAATGATTACCGTACTAAGTGGTAGGGACGTTTCATGAATTGAGCCCTCAGGCAATTGCATCGGGGAGCCAGTGACAGCGGCTTAAAAGTGCTTGCAAATTGGAAAAACACAAGTCTTGAGAGAGAGAATTTTGCTGAGAATGGAAACTTGAACTAGGGCCAGTGATTGGAAACGAGAAGTCAGTGCATTGACAACGCCAGCCAAATTTACCTAAAGAGACTTTACAACACCGAGCATAAAATCAGAGTTTTACAACACGAAACCCCAAGTCCAAACTTCGCCCCTGAGAATCCTCTTCAAAAGAAAAAACTTGGAATAGCAGTTGCTAGAAAGTTTCCGCTTTCCATATACAGTATGCATTTGTTTAAATTATACGAATGTGCAAGGTCAGCAAGAGTTCTTAAGGAGTTCTTTTTCAGAAGAGCAAAGTAAACTTCACTCTAACTTTGACTCTCTGGGCGTAAGTGCAGAGAGTTCCGGGACCTTCGCTCCAAAGATCACATTTAAAAGCTTTAATATCATTTAAAATGTAACTCTTTATATGTGGCATGCCTTGTAATAAAAGTCCTGACAAGTTACACACACACAGATACACACACACACAGTCCTACATACACACGAACATGGTCTTAAAAATAAAACATCTGCACCTGCAAAAAAAAATCCAAAAGTTCATATCCATGCTCTCTAGCCCTTAACCATAGACAGGATTTAAAGGAATCTTCTATAATGACACCACTCAAGCCCTGCAGAAGTGGAGGATTTAGCATGAGTACCTTGCAATAGTTTTTACTCATACAGATATCTGTGCAAAGGCATTTATCTCCCGGAGCTATTTTTTCAGATCCCACAGAATTGCATATTCAGCAATTTATAAATAACTCCCAGTGCCGAAACAATGAAAATTCTAAAGTGAAGAACATCTCTAAGCAGAAGCAAACAGTACACAGTTTAAAGAAAATTCCCCAATGACTTCAAAGAGTAAGAAATATTTACCTTCAAGAAATCACAAAAGCAGCACTTAAATAATTGGGTTGGAAGACTGCTGATTTTTCCCATTGCTTCTGAAGTGCAAAGTCTGGAAATGAATTGGTTAGCAGGAATAATGAGGCAAAAAGAAATCCAGGGAGATGGGAGATGTTGAGAGCAATGTCACATTTCAATTTTGAGGACTTTATTCCATTGCGCAGGCTCTATCTGCTCTGAATTTAGCAGTGACAGTGAGATTTAGCAAACAGAAGAGGGATTTAGAGAAAATCCTCACATTTATCTACAAAACACAGACACTGTAGACAGGAAACAGCTGGGGGAACGCTTGCCTTCTCTCTCTCTCCCTCTTCTGGCAAAGTTATCGAGTAAGGACTTTTTTGGGCATGGTGACAAATAACATCATACCTTTGCATTTTAAAACTAGAGCACAGAAGCATTTTTTCCCTTAAAAGAATGCGTGTTAGTGACAGGGTGAGCAGACATTAAAATACCAATGCTGTCCTCTGATTAACTTTCTACTGGGCAGGAAGACATACACATCTGCTAATACACCTTACCAGTATGAAAGGAATATACTTGGAGGATGGGCAAGCAATTTTATATTCCAGAGCCAACGCAAAATTAAAAAAAAAAAAAAAAGAAAGAAATGAAAAAAAGACCATCTCAAACATACCCTACAATTTTAACCCTCAAATGACTGGGGTAAACTAGATTGGAAGACAGCACTGGGATGACCTCTCGTCCTAGTTGCCAAGTGAGGGGAATGATCTCATTTCCTAGAACCTGGAAAGGGGCGGGCAGCTTTGCAGTTGGCTCCCTTTAGGACACTGTCTAATGCTTTTTGCCCACGACAGGGCAGAGATTTTGCTGAGCTGTAAAGCCAACTGAAATAATAAAACAAAATCTTTTTCTTCCTTCCTCTACTCTGCTGCTTATCACCCCCGCCCTCACCCCAGGGGAAGGGCACCTGAGGGGAAAATGATTTTCCTGTCGTTCATATTTTTCTGCATAACTTGAACCTGAGTGTGTGTGTGTGTGTGTGTGTGTGTGTGTGTGTGTGTGTGTGTGTGCGCGCGCGCGCGCGCATGCGCACGTGAGTGCATTTTATTTCTCCCGTTTTTGTGTATTCTAAATAACACCAGCTGGCTAGCAATACCCTCTCAAGGGTTATGATGTCATTCAAATCTCTCAACTGGATGAGTGGCCGGCAACATGGTCCAAGCCAGCTGTTTTGCTATTTATAATGTATACTTGCCTTTGCCACTGAGAATCAAGTTCTGATCTTTTGTCGATATAGTTTGCACCAATTTCTCTTCGGTTTCGCGAAGTAGGAGATAAGAAAGTAGATTATGAAATAAGGTTGCAAAAGCCCAGGTCGGACATCCCACTTTCCCTAGAGGTCTGTCGGGGCATGGTTTCCCAGGGATGGTGGAGATAGTCTGGACCTTGCCTCTCTCTCTCGTGATTCTCAGGAGACCCAGTGATATTGACGCATCGACTCAAAACAGAGGTCTGCTGGAAACCCTTGTCTGGGTCTTTATGTTGTCCTGTGGCCAGGAAGTTGTTTGCAGAGGTGAGTGCCCTCGAAAGAAAACCCGATTGGTTTTGAAAGGGGGTTGAGTTTGCTCAAGGCTTCTCTGTGATTCATAACTTGTGGCAGTGTTTACCTTCGAGAAAGACAAGTTAGACATTCGGAGCGATGCCATTTTAATGGTGCAGCATATTCAGCTGATGCTGATGTTAGTGAGTGCCTACTATGTGCCCAATTACATGCATCACAGGCAAGGCCCCCCAGGGGCTTTCAGCTAAGCGGCAGAGACAGAGAGGAAAACACTGCTGTCATGTGGAGGGTATGTGCTCTTTTAAAAATACGAAAAGTGCACACTTTCTCTGGAAAGACAGGGAAGTGAAACCCTGCTGAGAATCCAGGATGGGGGAGGAGGGGTGTGTCATGAGAGGCTTTGGGGTGCAAAGTTGGGAAGTTTCAGGGGATGCGATTTGACCTAAAGAGTCTACAAATATGCATCATCAAGAGGTGGCCTGGGAGGCATCTGTAGGTGTGTGGGCAATTCCTATACTTCGAGAATAATCCAAGACTTCCTTTAATTACCTCCCCTACCTCCCCTTCACACATTTAACTTAGGACCTGATTTACCGAAGATCTGTTTTTTTCCCCCGCAGCTTTGGCAGATCACATCCTTCGTGAAAAAAAAAAAAAGTCCAACTTCCTCTCATGGACTTTGATAATGTAGATTGTCTCACACGTAGAAAGATCTGCCATTTCCACGTGTGCAGAGTCAGGTACCCGCTGAGTCTTGGTGCTGGGTGCCTGGGTCCACCGCTGGGCACCTTCACAGGTAAAGGCCGTGACTTTCCCATTGCAGTTTTCACTTTTTTTAAATCATTCCAAGATGTCCTAGGAGCTCGCTGCCCTCTCCAAGGCTGTACCCCAGTTTGATGGGCTCTTTTGGCATGCCGTGTGAACAGATCACCTTATCCCCAACCATTTCATGTAAAAGGCTGCTTCGGGAGACAGAATGCACACCGTTCCATCCGACAGTGGGCTCCTGCATTATCGACACACGGATTCACAGTCTCTTGGTTTTACCCTTAAAGGATAATTGGGTTTTAATTTATGTCCCAGTTTTTATATCACAATCAAAGAAAACTGAAATTTCAGTGAGTCGTAATTATCATCAGCTGTGCTGTGGAAACATTCCGATGTGAGCTCTCAGTTTCCAACAGGGAAAGCAATTTCCTGAAGTGATTATTGTATACTTCAATGTGGAGAATGGTCTAGATTTCTGGGTAGGGTGAGCCAGCAACAGAGCAATAATTCCTAGGGAAATGGCCATTTTCTTGGCTAATTCCAGGAGTCAACATGAAAGCCAAAGGGCAATAAATGTGCCACATGATGACTTTTTAATGACTGAGTCCTGCACCTGTTTAAGAGAAAAAGAGATGGATGCACCTATTACTAGAGGGTCCAAGGTGGTAGTAAATCTAATCCCTAGGAAAAGTTCAGGTCAAGAAGCCCCATTGGAGAGAAACATACAGGGTCGTTCTAAAATTACTGAATGATTATGTAGTCTCCTGCCTGGAACAACCTGACAGTTAGATATGGGAATTGTGTGCCACCAAAATAGCAAGGATGTGCTCATCATGAGAACATCCACTCCTGGAAATGCAGAGATTCACAGTTTCACCTTTTGCATGTGTAATGCCTGAGGGATATAAATAACTCTCCCCTAAAGCCTTCTTCTTGAGTAGCGTATTTGCATAAAGCTGCAGTCTCAGAAGACTTCTGACACCTTTCTTAAAAAAAAAAAAAAGTCGTTCATCTCCTTAAGAGCAGGCTGATTGAGATTCACAGAAAGGGGGGGGCAAGACCCCGTCCCCCACTCTTTTTGCTCAAGCCACATTCCCAGTCCTCCCCATGTCAACTGCAGAGTCGCTCATTCAAAAGGTCATCTCATATCCATGTGCAGTGGGGCAGACTCACAATTTATTTCATTAATGTCAGTGCTGACTCCTACGAAAAGCTTAGGATGGATATCTGGGGGTAAGAGGACTTTGGAACCAAATAACGGGTGAGGTTTAAGGCTTTGGGGCCACCCACCAGGCAGAGAACTTGGGGTAAACTACTGGGCCTGTCTCTTGGCTCATGGTTTGTGAGGAGGGTTGGTCTGGGAGTGTATTCTCCAATGTCTGAGATCAAGATCTGGTCAATTCAGAATGTAATACTCAGAGGAAAAGGCTGGGCCTCGAAAATACAACAGGCTGCTTAACAAGGGGACCAATGGCAGCTCCAAAAGATCTGCTCAGAAGCAGCTCTGTTAGCCCTCAGAAAGATATTTAGCTCAAAGGAACTGCTTTAAATCCTTTGAGGCGCTTTTTCCCCACAGCTAGGGAAAACAGCAATAGGGAGAAGAAATCCTCCCACTAAAGAAATCAATGCTTTCTTTTCAACATCAAACTCGGATCTTATTTCTTCTAAAATGTCAAAAGGGCAAATGCTGAGAACAGTCAGAAGCAAAACTTTTGTGGTTTGGGTAGCAAAAGAATTCTTCATAATGGCAGATGAGGAGTCACTGCATGGGGCGAGGGTGGCTTGGTGGAGTGAGAGAACCTAAGGGCTCACCACAATTGCCCCAAGTTGAAAAGAAAGTGAGGAAAGGAGACACCAATTCCAAATTTCAGGGGCAAGTACCCAAAGAACGCTTTCTTTCGGAATCGAAAAATGTGCGCGCCCTCTAGTGGGCTGCGGGGAAACTGCCACCGCTATCTTCACCGTTGATGTGTGGAATTTGGGAGGCGTGGGGAGTTTTGCAAAGCTCGGGATTCAAATATACTTTAAATCGCACTTATCTTTTGAAACAAATAAGCTAGGTATTTAATTCACTCTAGTTTTAAAAAAGGGAAGAGTGCTAAGGGGAGAAAGGAAGATGATAAACTTTACGAGATCAGGGATGACGTCTCCATCATCATGATGGCTCTACTCCCCGTGCTTACTCGTGGTATGGGCTCCAAATATTTTGTTGGTTGAATCAAAGTCTGGAAAATAAATGATGGTAAAGGTAAACTATTTCACATAAAAAAGATAATAAACTCTCTGAGAGTGAAATGACCAACTTCTTCATTTTATAAATAAGAAAAATGAGGGGTGGGGGAGTGGTGGATAGACAAGTGACTTGTTTTAATGTAACGAAGTTAGGTGCTTGCAAACCAAGCTCAAATTCAGTCCCCCTGTCCGTTCTACACTCTTTCTTCCACATCAGTGTTCAGAATGTGGGCTTTAACACTGATGGTCAAAGACATGGCATTAAAGAATCATGTAAGAGTGGAAGGGGTTCCATTTTTAATTCTCTTTCTAGCCTGAATTTACTGAGGAGAAAGTCTCAGTTTGGTACGAATCTGTCTTCAGTGCCTCTCTGACACTTGCTAATCGCCCTTTTTGACAAAACAACAAAAAAACACAAAAACAAAAAATGAACCTTAAGCCAAAAGTCTCTGCATGCAGTGGTTTTATCCAGAATTTAATAATACCGTTTTGTTTTATGGTATTTGTTTTTAAGAATACTTTCTATTTAGGGCAAGTGATGCTGTTTCTGAAGTAGATGTTTAAAATATATGTTTCTAAGTCTTAAAAAATCAATTTAAGGAAAAATATTTTTAAAGTAAGTAAATTCTATTGCAGATGACAGATAGTTCATGACAAAAAACGGTGTAATTGGTATTTGAATATCTGATGTTTGGGCATGATTGCAGTGTAACATGCTATGTGTTAGGGAAAAAAACCCAACCTAACCACTATGAAAAAAGCATGGAACAGAGACCCTGTGTGTAAAACATTCCACCATATAAATGTATTAATTACGTTTCCTGTTAATTTAGATACCCTTTAAGCTCACTCTTTTTCATTCCAGTCTTTCTTAGAGCTTAGAGATATTGAAAACGTCTTCGTAGAGTGAATAACATTTGAGTTGAGTCTTGAGGCATAAGTTCACATCCAAGATGAAAAAAAACAGTGAAGGCTATTCCAGGCAGAGGGAACAGCATGGACAAAATTAGATGGGAATGAAGAGGTTCCCAGTGCTGTGATGTGGGAGATAATGCTGCAGCCATGCTCTGAGACTCCTGCACTGTGGAGGCCCTTTAGTCTCTCCTTTCCCCATCAGTAGCCTTCACAGAGCTGTAAGACTGGAAAACAGTCTAATTCCCTCACGATTCTCTTGTAAACAAAGATTTGTATGTAACTGAATCTGTGATTAATTCTGGGAATGGCATAGTGCCTCAAGGTAAATATGCAACAGCAGACCTGGGTTACATTATAACCTTGGCCAATCTGAGTAGTGCTGGGTAAGAAGAACGAAGGTGGAGACTGATCACACAATGATCTTGCCAGAGATTCCGTTTTGAAAGATTTAATTGTAGTGTTTATACTTCGTTAAGTAAATTTTAATGGAAAAACGAAATGATTACAGTTGATAAAGATTTTCCACAATAAGGGTTGAAGCAAAAAGATCTTATTTCTGGTGAGCCCTGAACTTTCTGGAAAAACTGGTTCATCAGAACATCCCATGCTTCCTGTGGGTCAACTGAGGCAGTTTTATTGTGCTCTTTGAGAGCAGGGCACGTAGGCTCCAGCCTCGATTCTTTACTTGCAGGTGGCTGCTAAGAAACATTTCAGACTGCTTCCTGTGAGGCTTCCCTGTGTAAACAGAAGTTTGAGTAATCAATTGAGGAGGAGAAACAGAATCTAGGGGAACCCTTGGTAATGATCCATCTGGGAAGCATATATCCTTGGAGACTGTACCTCATCCTATGCCCAACATGGTCCCTTGAGGGTGGAATGAAGGTGTGCCATGGAAACACACACCCTGCTCCTTTTTACAACACCTTGGTAAAGGCCTCAGCTTCTTTCAGAGCTCAGAATAAATATTTAAACTCAGTTGTATTAGTCAGAGTTCTCCAGAGCCATGGAACAAACAGGATCTATTGCCTATCTGTCTCCTCTCTCTCTTTTTTTAAATTTAATTTTTATTTAAAAATTAAATAAAATTTTAAAATTTATATTGGAGTATAGTTCATTTACAATGTTGTGTTAGTTTCAGGTGTACAGCAAAGTGATTCAGTTATACATATACATATATCCATTCTTTTTCAGATTCTTTTCCCATATAGGTTACTGCGGAATACTGAGTAGAGTTCCCTGTGCTATGCAGTAGGTCCTTGTTGATTATCTGTTTTATATATAGTAGTGGGTATATGTTAATCCCTCTCTTGATCAATATCCTTTGAGTTGGCTCATGTAATTGTGGAGGTTTAGCAAGTCCAAAATCTTCGGAGGAGGCCAGCAGGCTGGAGACTCAGGAAAGAACTCCAGTTTGAGTCCAAAGATGGTCTGCTGGCAGAATTCCCTCTTCTTCCAGGGAGACCAGTCTTTTCCTGTTAAGTGACTTGACTGACTGGATGAGGCCCACCTTCTTTATGGAGGGAGATCTGCTTTACTCAAAGTCTACTGATTTAAGTGTTAATCTCATCTAAAAAATACCTTCTCAGAAACATCTAGAAAGTTTGACCACATATCTGGGTACTGTGACGTAGCCAAGTTGACACATATAACCACATTAGTGGTTCTCGAAAGGTGCACTCACTGGTCTTCCCTCACGAAAAGAAAACTCAAGTTAATGGATTACATTTCCCAATTCTAAGTTTTCCTCCCATACATTAAACTTTGGCTCCTGAACTTAGTGTTCCTTGGTCGTTGCCAAAAGGAAGTCACAGCACACTTGCCTTGACAATATCATTAATATTTTATGAAAATTCTGTTCATTGGTGACAAGAAGGTAAACAGTGCTTCATTTTTTTTCCTTCCACTAAGGAGAACAAGTGTGCATATGACACACACACACAGCCACACTCATACCACTAAAATGCATGCCCACAATCACACATGTAAACATCTGTGCTTAATTTCTCCAGATAATAAGTGTGTTCATTCCCTTATTTTAAAAATTGCAGTTTTGATCAATGGGAAGAAGTTTCAAGCATAAGGTAGTGTTTGGGGTAGGGTGATGTCCTTCCCGTTGGCAAAATGGAGAGAGAGATATCCCATATGCTTCTGTCCCCAGAGACTGACTCTATGCCTGGATTAATGGGGGTCCTATGACCCTTTGGGTAGCAGGATGACAAGTGATTTTAACTTTCTTCTCAATACTTTTCTGCATTTTCTAGATATTATTATTATTATTATTTACTTTTAGCAGGTATTACTTTTATAGTTAACAGTTGTTAAAAACATCATTGAATAGTGTTATCTGTACTTAGTATTGACTGAAAATGTAGCCTATACATATATGTTTGTGTGAATGTGTATTAGTGACTTAGTTTACCTCTTTATTCTTCAAAGCTTGAGCCTGTATGCTTACTGTCTCAGTCTTGGCTTTTTTATGTGACATTTATATGCACTCACTCATCAAACCTCACCCTCATTTTCCCCTCCTTCCTTTATCATGTCTTTGAAGTTCAGCCTCTTCCTCTCAATTTGCTCAGCGTTGCTCTAGATTGGATTGATGAATTCCTGGATTATTGGATGGGCTTCTAACCAGTTTTCCCTCATGGCAATCTAGGCAACTCTGGTTGCTGGAATCATCTTCTTCGAACGCCATGTTCATGTTACACCTCCTGAGAGTTCCTTGGTCACATCTAAGTCCTCTCCTGTCATTCAAAACACTCCCTTCCTCAGCAGTCTTCTCTCTTGCTAATGCCCATCATGGCTTCTTCATAGCCTGTCACTGTTCACCTGTCCATCCCTGGCCCCCGCCTAGTGCTTGGTTTTTAATAGGTTCTCAATAAATATTTGTTAATTAATAATGATAATAACCACTAGCATTATTGAGTATATATTATATTCAATTCTTTATTTCATATTATTTTAATCATCTCACTTAATTCTCACACACCTTAATGAAATAGATACTTTACTTCCACTTTTGTTTCAAAGTGCCTGGTGCTGTTTTGGGAACATACCAGATTCTCGAAAATATTTGTTAGATGAATGAAGAGAAAATCGAGCTAGGAAAAGTTAAATGATGTCCGATGGCTAGTAAATTACAGAGCCAGGATTCAAATTCAGGTTGGTCTAATACACACCACTACATGGTTTACGCCTCTTTGGTAGATGGATGATCTCTTGCAGTATTTTGTTGTACTACCCCTACATTCCCCACAGTACAATGTTGGACTTTTACTGGTACTCAGTAAAGGGATAATTAATTCTAAACATGAGTTTAGAATAATTGTAATAGCCATTTCCAAAATAGCCAGTCTGAAAAGTTCAGAGATGAACACTTAGGATGGAGTCTGGTTACAGCCATGTTTGGAGCATTTTAGGGGAAACTAACAATGAGAGATTATGTTTACTGGTCCTCATTCCCACCACTTCTAGCCTTAGCTACTGCCTCAGAATACACAGAGAGGAAATCAAGTCCCTGCAGACTTTTCTCTATATCATGTTGCTTCTAATAAAACAAAACAAGCAACCAAAGCGGCAGAGACAATTACTCTCCAGAAACAAGATGTACAAGCCAGAAGCTCAGGCAAAGCCTGCCTCATACTGAAAGCCACTTATACTCTAATTACAGTAAGAACAGAGGATAGATTTCCTGGAGTGTAGTCTTCCTGGAGCTTTCCATGTGGGCAACTGCAGTAAAGCAACTCACACTGGCAAACATCTGTCAACTGAATCCATTATGGAGAACAGTATGGAGGTTCCTTAAAAAACTAAAAATAGCACTACCATATGATCCTGCAATTCCACTCCTGGGCATGTGTCCAGAGAAAACCATAATTCAAAAAGATACATGCACCCCAATGTTCATTGCAGCACTATTTACAATAGCCAAGACATGGAAGCAACCTAAGTGTCCATTGACAGATGAATGGATAAAGAAGATGTGGCACATATATACAATAGAATATTACTCAGCCATAAAAAAGAATGAAATAATGTCACTTGCAGCAACATGGATGGACCTAGAGGTTGTCATACTGAGTGAAGCAAGTCAGACAGAGAAAGACCAATATCATATGATATGGCTTACATGTGGAATCGAAAAAAATGGTACAAATTAACTTATTTACAAAACAGAAATAGAGTCATAGGTGTAGAAAACAAACTTATGGTTACCAGGGGGGAAGGGAAGGATAAATTGGGAGATTGGGATTGACATATACACACTACTATATATAAAATAGATAACTAATGAATGACCTACTGTATAGCACAGGGAACTCTTCTCAGTACTCTGTAATAACCTATATGGGAAAAGGATTTAAAAAAGAGTGGATATATGTATAAGTATAGCTGATTCACTTTGCTGTACAGCAGAAACTAACACAACATTTTAAGTCAACTATATTCCAATAAAAAATTTTAAAAATAAATAAATAAACTTTGTTCTGTTGAGACATAAAGGCCTTAACATTTCCCACTCAATGACAATTTATGCTGTACTTCTTAGCGTCCTAGAGGCTAGTGCAAACTCAGTCTTTGGTGTCTGTACTTCCTTAGATTAGGGAAGAATCTACAGATTGTTGTGGAATAGACGACATAGCAAATCCCTTTCAACCTGCCTTAGAATTGGTGCAGCTTGGGGGTTCTCAGAAAGCTATTGCTTTTCCTGTCTGGCAATTCCCAAATGGAGCTTATGATGGATTAGGGACAGTTCCTAAAGTCTTACTGACATTCCTACAATTCAAGATAGGATGGTTTGACCAGATTGTATTATCACTGACTAGTATTTTAGCCTTTTGCTCCCAGTTATTCTGTGTGTGTGTGTGTGTGTGTGTGTGTGTGTGTGTGCCCCCTTCTTTCCCTGGCTATTGAATCTTAGCTGAACTATTTCCTTTTAATCAACTGCTCTCTGGCTTTACATCCCTGATTCTTCACAAGGAAAACAGTGACTTAAAATTTGGATCTTGCTGGGGCTAGAGCACTGTCAATCCAGCTGGCAGGCTCCTTCCTAGCTTGGGTTCCCATCAAGGTAGCAGTCCCACATCCTGGACTGGCTAGCTTCCCTGCAAGTTTGTTAAACTCACTCCACTGCTTTGGAGAGGAAGAGACACCCAGAGGCAGTTGTAGCATTTGCGAAATTTGGAGAGAGGTTGGGACTGCTAAGTAAGGACATCTGTTTTTCCCAAGGGGCTATCTAGGTCAAGTCTTCCAATATCTGGACTTTTCTGACCCAGTAACTTTTGTGGATTTTGCAGATAAAGCAAAGGTTTTCAAACTACAGACAATTAGCCAGGTGTTGGCCCTATGGACAGCCTCAGTGGGACAGGGGACTCTTGTGATCCAAACGCAACCAACTCTCAGGACCCAGACACAAAACAGACAAAACATAAACCCCGAAACTCCTGGGGAATGAAAGGAATCTTTTCAGTGGGAGAGAAGAACCAAGAACAGACAATAAGTGCAGTCAGGAATAACCAGACAATAGCAATCATCAGCAGTTAGCATCAGTGGTGATACATCTGCATTTTTACGGTTTATAAATTACAATTCCACAGGATCTTCACTGAGCCCTTTTGAAAAATTTCAGCAGCATCCATGTCCTGAGCATGCCAAACCCAGGGCTGTGTTATCCTACACGAGGGATTTTCTTTGTGGAGGGAAACCATTTCCGAAACACATGACGAAAAGATGCAGCTCATCAGCTGGGGCAGTCCAAGTACCCACACTAAAGCTGGGGTCACCCCGAACTAGAAGAAACATCATTCTCTTGGAACTACTAAACTATGCTGCCTGGAAAGTAAGTTTACACAGCTCAGTGTCAAGCAATTTGGTTAAGTCCAGAAAATGGGCAGGAAATGCCAGGGCTGGGCTGACATGGGTACCCTGAGCTACAGCATCACTTTGAATGGGACTATTATTTACTTTCTTAAGTAAATATCATGTGGCAAAATCATGCCTTATACAAACCAGCTGAAGTGTGTGATGTAACCATGTTAACATGTTTTTATAGTCCTGGAAGAATGCGATGGGATTGGGTCTATCAGTAATCATGTAAAGAAGCCGAGTATACATTCCAGATGTTCATTATGTCCCAATCATTCGCTGGGAGCAAAGTGGAGGCTTTCTCCTTGCCCAGGAAGCCTGATTTTAGTAATTGAGACAGAGACACACTTGAAATCTGAAACACTTGGGATTATAATGCTAAATCCTACAGTTCCAGTTAGGTAAGTGTATGTGTGCAAAACAAAACAAACATGTAAAAACGAGTGGGAAGAAAGAAAGAGAAAAAGAAAAAGAGCAAGCCAAGGCAATACTATAGGACCTTTCCATCTGAGGTCTTTCTTTCCTTGTTTAAGACTCACAGCGCTATGCTCATTTCTACTGTCAAACAACCTTTGCCGGAAAGGTCTAGGGGCACAGAAAGTAAATGCAGCTGTAGATCAGCTCGAATGGATCACTGAGTAACTGACCTTTGTAAAATCAGACCGTTCAATGTCCTGCACAATCAGAAAAAGATGCTTTTATTTGTCGAGTTGCTTACATTTCAATATCTCCTCCAAAAGGAATTAGTTCTAAGCAACCTCTACTGAGCCCTCTTAAAAACTGTTTAGACTTTTAGACTGTAGCTTTCTGCTTCACAGTGTTCTTTATCCTGGAGGGTAGTGTACTGAATCACACCAACTTTTTGGTTGAAGTTATTGCGGAATCAGTACAATTCCCAAGCCCTTTACAGTTCAGCTTGAACTGATCTTTTCAAACAAATGTACCTCGTCATATAACTTCATCTGCCCCTCTGGCCAAATTGGGACTACTTACTACACTCTCGACATGCTTTGCCCCGTTTGACCCTTCAGTTCCTGATGAAGTATCTTCGCCCCCCACCTCAACCCCAGCTCTTTGGGTTGAAAATTTCAGCACATTTTCCACCTGCCCTTCCTCAGCCCCTCTGCTATCTCTTCACGCCTCCATTCCTGCACCAGCTAGAAGTGAGGAGTCATCCCTGTCAACTCGCATATCACTGTGTTCATGCCTTCTCCTCTTGTAGGCACTTATGTACATATGTAGATTTCTATTCATATATTTATTCCTTCATTCATAAAATAGCTGCTGAGCATAATAGGCAACATGCTAAGAACTAGAAATACAACCTATGTTCTTCAACCTGTGTTCTTCTACCCAGTACCTGGATTAATTATTTGTGGCCTTGACCCACTTTGAAAAAAGACCTCCTAGAAACACAAAGGGTAAGAGTGTTGTGGGTACTAACTGTGGGCTTTAACTAAACAACATGAGCCCTAAGTAATTTTTTTTAATGCAGGTTGACTTGAGAGATGGTAGTTAATTTAATGTTGAAATAAGACTAGAAATATAAGAATCTAGAGGTCATTCTTTAAAAAAAATTGAGCATGTAAAAACTACCTGATATAGCAATCATGGTTTAAAGAAGCAATAATAAAAACTAAAATCTCAAGTTGCTTCCAACCTCTTAGCTGGCAGAATAAGCTTAGTGTTATAAGCTGAATCAAATCTTATCCTCATTGAAATTGTAGTTTCCATAAATTGAAAGCACAGAGGTAGGAAACAAATATCCAAATGTTCTTGAAAAATGAGGAAGCAAATGGATTAAGAATAAATCTCAGTTAGCTCATCTAAATGCTACAGATAAAGATTTTACTATAGTTGCCTTGGGCCAGATAAGGTTTCACCATGCCTGCCTGGCAACATTATAATAAACACAAGCAAGTCTTCCAAAGCGACCTCTGTGGTCTTAAGTCTACACAGAGCAGACGACTCTCCAGTGTGGATATTTGTATCTCAGTTGGTGCCCTCCTAGCCTATGACCCCTCTCCGCCCCAAGCCAAAATCTCCAAGTTAAAAAGGTCAAGGAGCTCCAAATCAACAGTCCTGAAGCACATTCACTTTCTGTGTTGGCATCAGGCTTGTAAGCTCTACTACACCACGTCAGTTTCTGATTCTAGACAGGTAGCAGATCTGGTTCTAATTGAATGCAGTGAGTATTCACGGAACCTCTGCTATGTGCCCAGCTCCCTCAGGAGTCGCTATAAGGACACAGAGAAATACAAGACATGATCTATGACCTTGAGAAATTTGCTATCTTGCTTTAGAGACACTAAACACACACACACAAAATCCAAGATGATATAGTCATGAAGTGTTAAATTAAACATGTGATCAATTTCCAAATGATATGATTATTGTTACATATGTATTGCTATGGTGGGCAGAGAGCGGAGAATGGGCCCTTGACCTTGCCTGACAATCGTACTCCATTTCCCTTGACTGTTCACTCACCTCCTTTTGTAGATAACTCTTTCAGATCTTCTCTTCTTGCCCCAATTCTCTACCACCTTTACCACCATCCTCACTCTTAGTTGAAGACCTTACTTCCTGTTTCATCAAAGAGATAGAAACAACCATAAGAGACTTTCTGCAAGCTCTTCCCATAATACTCATCTACTTACTCATTTTTTTTTTTGTCACATACTGTTTTCTTTCCTATTAGTAGACATAAAGGTCCATGCTCCTAGTTGAGGCCAACCACCACTTGTGTCCCCTCTTGCCTATCAAGGACCTCACTCCAGAAATTCTTCCCCCTTCCTGTGTTCTCAGCTCTCTCTCTCCTGCATCATTCTCATCAGCACATAAATATTCTGGCCCTTCTCCCATTTTGACTCTACTTCCCCATCTAGCTGCCACCTCGTTTCTCTCCCTCCTTTTACCACAAGCATTATTTGGTTGAACTTTTCCCCACTTAACTTAATTTTTAAAAATTATTGTTATGGGGTGGTGGGACAAATGGGGAGATTGGGATTGACATATATACACTAATATGTATAAAATAGATAAGTAATAAGAACCTGCTGTATAAATAAATAAATAAATAAATAAATAAATAAATAAATAAATAAATAAAAATTATTGTTATGGAGAGCAGGGAGAATCACAGTTTATTAGTACTGAGGATTCCTAAAGGTCTGGTTCCAACTGGATAGAAATAAAATGTTTTCTTTTGGAAAAAAAGAAGGCACCACTTAAAATTAGGTACAGTAAAAAGAGAATTGGGATAAAAGTAAGGACTTGTGTACCGTGAGACATCATAGCCAATAGTCTAGCAAGTGGATTAATGTTCCTGAGCCTCAATTTCTTCATGCAGCTCTGATTTCTTAGAGTGGATGAACATTGAGAACACAAATCATTTGTGAATTAGGTACTGCTATTTATAAAACTGAATTATAACTATGATAATTTTAGTCTATTGGCAGGGAATAATTTATCTTGTAGAACTGCACCAAAATTATGTTAGATGTAGGTGGAGAGCTACTTGAGAAAAATCATGGAAAGTCAGAAACAGCAATAGACAAAGGTCAACTGGTAAATTGCCAAGACAGTTTCTAAAACAGTTGATCTGTAGATATCTAGATGAACATGAACTATCTGATAAATACATATCTATCCTCAGCCTCAAAGATAAAGGCAATCAGTGTCACCTTTTCCTCTTACTACTGGGTACTTGGAATTTTGGATGGCAAATACAGAAAACCATGACCATCTTCCCTCTTCACGATCAAACCTTGTTACTTGACATCATAGAAGAAGCTACAGAAATGCAAATCCAACATTTAAAATAATCACTGTGCGTATTTTTGCTGGGGGGGATAGGGGAGTGCCAACAAAAATACATATCTGCTACTAATGCTTAATGTACCATGTTTCAAGACAAGAATCAGAAGTACAGTATTGATAGACTCATGGAACTTTAGAATTGGAAGGGAACTTAGAGGCTATCTCAGGTCCAACTGCCTATTCATTTGATATCTCATTGAAATGGAGAATGGGAGATCTGATGAGGGATAGTATACAGAATAATGGGTACAGTGATCCCAACTGGGCAAGAGAACAAGAAGGAAAAAATGTGTATTTTTGCTACATATGTTCTCTAATGTGGCACTTGTAGAAAAAGCAAATGGTAAACAGAATGGCTTCTTGGACACATAGATGGGCACCTGCTTGGGAAAAGCATTTCTTCTAGATTTGTGTGCCTCAGAAAAGAGGGGCAACACTAAAAGAAAGGGAGTTTAGAAACAGATTTTTGGATGGATAGGCCAAGCTTCAAGATGGTCCAGATGGGGAAATAGAAGCATCATGTGAGAAAGAGTAAATAACTGTCCCCCAAAGTAAGTGTCACAGAAATTGAGACAAGACCTGGGTTTAAATCCCAGGAGTATCACCAAATAGTTCTATGACCTTGGGCAAGTTACTCATTCTCCCTGAACATCCCTATCTACAATCCTAGGATATGACAGACTGGGATGGAAATCCCAGCAGCATCACTGACTGTGTGTGACCTTGGACAAATTATTCATTCTCTAGGAAACTACTTACCTATAAAATTGGGATACTAATACTTACCTCACAGATTGAGCACACAAAAAGTGCTAATAGAGTAGATGTTATTAGTGCAAGGATGTTTGTATATATTTAGTATAAACGTCTGGCCTATAAAGTTCTTCAGTTTGGAACCTATTGTGTGTTATCTGCATACAGAGTTATCTGATGGCTTCTCCTTAGTAGAAAAGTTGGGTCAAAATTAAGGTGACCTTTTTCAAACTGATTTTAGGTAGTCCTAAATTTATTTAAGCCTTGAGAAATAATTCATCTAACATGAATGATTGCAAAGCCCTTAGGAAGTTTCACCTACTATGAAATTTATCACCCCTGTCATCAATCCATAGTGGAAACCAAATCTAAATGTTCAACCCAGAAGAATTTCTGATTTTAAAATTTTATTCAAACTACAAGTGGTCACATTGATCTTCCTGTCATATTTACCTGCTGTGATTTTGAGAGACATGACATCAAATATTAGTATTTATCTGATTTTAGTGATTTAATGATGGGAAAGTTGCAGCTATAATCTTTGTTCTGCCATATTAACTCTCTAGACAATTAGCTGAGGTGAAGTGGGGAACATACATAGAGGTGGGTCAGAGGAGGCAAGGTGTAGAGGCTCAAAACCCCTGTCCTCCAACTGCTAGACTGGAAAACAGCTTCCCTTAAAAATACAAACAGCCCCTGGAAAGGTTACAGTTTACCCAGAGCTTAATAGGAATTGCTTTGGGGTTCCATATAAGACTAACAGAGGTTCTCATACTTTTTATCAAGAACATGTTGCTTTCCAACACTTCCCAAGTCATCCCTGAAAACTGCTTCAGAGACTAGTCTTAGAAAGGAGGCTACAGTCAGAGCTGGTTCCTAACTTTCTTCTTTAAAAAAAAAAAAAAAAATTATTTATTTATTTTTGGCTACCTTGGGTCTTCCTTGCTGCGCGCGGGCTTTTCTTTAGTTGTGGTGAGTGGGGGCTACTCTTTGTTGCGCTGTGCGTGCTTCTCATTGCAGTGACTTCTCTTGTTGCAGAGCACGGGCTCTAGGTGTGCGGGCTTCAGTAGTTGTGGCTCGAGGGCTCTAGAGCGCAGGCTCAGTAGCTGTGGTGCATGGTCTTAGTTGCTCCGAGGCGTGTGGGATCTTCCTGGACCAGGGCTCGAACCCATGTCCCCTGCATTGGCAGGCGGATTCTTAACCACTGCGCCACCAGGGAAGTCCCTAACTTTCTTCTAAAAGACCACATGGACTAACTTCTTTATGCTTTTGATCCCTCTTTACAGGTCACATGTCACCATGGGGACTCTCTATACTGCCCTGCACATCCCTCAATGTGACTTACTCTCTGTACCCCTTCTGCAAACTTTTCTGCTGTGTCCTCTGGAACTCATGACATGTCATCAGCAAAATCCCCCATTTCTTCATCTTCTTTGCTTCCCCTTTTTGCTCTAACAGAAACTCATCTGCCTCTCCAGGACAGTGATTTTTCCCAGCCTTCTCTTGTGACTTTTTTCTTTTTTCTTCTTGTATTTCATGCACAACCGGGTCTGGAGTTGATGGATGGGTGTCCCTATGACTACTTTATTATTTTTGCTCTCTCTTCCCTAAGCTACTCCACTTCCAGCTCCTTTGAAGCACAAGCTGTCAGAATATGCCACCTTCTTTCCCACCTTCTTGCTGTTACCCGTTGTCTTCCTGATCATTCCCTTTCATTTGCTGAAGGTTTATTGTCTATATTATTGACTTTCCTTCCACCATTGTTCTTGCACCATTCTTGAGGACTTCAGCATCCATACGGACAGGCTATTTGACAACGTGACCTCTGAACTCCTTGACTTCCTTACATCCAGTCATCTGTTCCTCCACTCCAGCTATCACTCCCCACGTTCATACCTTAGTCATTGTTAACTGAATGTCTTCTAGCCTGGATAGCTCAGTCCATAGAATATTAGACTTTCAATCTGAGGATCCAGGGTTCAAGTCCTGGTCTGGCAGTCATTTGTGGTTTTTGCCCCTTACTTAGGTTACCAAATATTATCACACGAAAAGCCCAGTGCCTAAGTGTGCTTAAACCTTAAACCAAGTTCAGTTCATTTTCCACTGATTTCAGAATATGCTAGATAAACATCTTCTCAGGGAAGAAAAAAAAGAATTATCTCTAAAATCTTCATTCCACATACCCCACTCCCTGCAAACCATCTTCTATCTTTCCAGCTCACTTATTTTGGTACTTTTACTCTAACCATTCTTTGCCCCACTGGGATCTCCAGTCCTTTGATTCTACCATATTTTCCTGTCTATTGTCTCCTCATGTCTTTGCTTCCCTCTTTACTCAACTTAGATTCCATGACGCACCACTTTAATCCATCCTCTTGTGTCCATATACCTCATCCATCTATCCTCCCATCGTACTTGTCAGACAAAACCCCAACTCTGAACCTCTGTCAACTCCATGCCTGCACCTGGACAGCTGAATGTGGCTGAAGAAAACACATAATCAGGTGAGAGGGCTCACTTAGATTTTTGACCACAAACATCAAGTCAACCTTCAGAACTGCCTGGAAATCCATGACATTTCCAGAAATAATGTGGAGAATATTGGGGGAAGGGACAAGGCTGCAAGCAAGAAGACTGGGTAGAATTTGGATGAGAGATTCAGTTAAGAGATGATTGACTTGTGGGCTAAGGAAGTGGTCACAGACATGTAGGTCAGAGGATACTCTCCAGAAACATTTAAGAGGCAGAATTGGCATGATTTGGGGAGTGAAACTGAGCTTGGGCAATTGGATAACCAGCTTTGCTTATATCATGAACCACTGGGTAGAAGCTAGAAACAATGGACAAATGAAGTCATTTTAAATTTAAGAATTTTACTCAGATGCTTCATTGGAGTATTGGAGGGGACTTCTTAAGAAGGTCATTCATATCTTTCTACCTTAACTGTCTTTCCACAAGCTTCCTACCTCAGACTTCTCAAAAATGGTCTTTGTAGCTTCTCTCTACTGCTATTTTTGTGGCTTCTAGCCTACTACCCTTTACTATTTATTATCTCCAATACAAGGGGGTGGAGAGAAGATATTGAACTCTATTAGTTTAAAAATTATTTATTTAAAAAGAAAAATCAATTAAAATAAAACTGAGTAGGAAGTTAAAAATAGAGAATAGGCTGATTTCAGTTTGGGACATTTCAATTTCCCTATTAAGTGACAGGGTCAGTAGGCACTTGGATATAACGGTTAAAGATGTAGACCTAGGTATTGTATCTATTGTTTTTGCCTGCCTAGAATATGTTAATCCTTCTGTTAACAACATTCTGATATTCTCTGAGAAGTTACCCCTGTCCTGCCCCAGCAGCCTCATCACTCTTCATGTCTTTTATCTTCCTATGCTTATCTTTGTTTATTGGTTTGTTTTATTTGCTTACTGCCTATATCCGCCTCTGGAATATAAACTCCATGAGCCTAGGCACTTTGACTCTGTTGTTCACTGTTGCATTCCCAGAACCAAGAACAGCCCTTGGCAAGTAGTAGGTGTTCAATGTATGTTAAATAAATCAGTGTCAATTTGGTTAAGGTTGGCCTGACTTCTCTCTTTAGGGGGGATGATGTGACTAAAGCTTAAGAAAACCATCATATTCTACTTTACTGGTGACAACGATTGGTTTAGAATGGGCCCATAAACCACCATGGCCCTAGAACTGTGAGCATGTACTTTTGGAGCTTCAAGGGGCTTCACAGAAGAAGCTGGACTGGAAACAAAACCAGCTCAGAGGTTTTGTTTCCAGTCTCAATGCAGTGCTGAGAGACAAAAAGAATGAGACCAAATCCTGATGACATTATTTAAGATCCTGGATCAAGACAAATATGTAACATTGAGCCAATAAATTCTATCTTTTGTTTAATTTTGTTCAACTTCACCTAAGTTGAATTGCATTTTCTGCCATTTATAACCAAAAGTCCTGATGAATACAGGTTGTAACTGAAGTGTTGTAAATAGATGACATCACATGGACAGAAGAGATAGTGTGAGAATAGAGCACTGAGAATACCATATTTATGGATGACCGGGAGAAGGAGACTAAAAAGAAACAGCTTCAAATGTAAAAGCAGAACCAGCAATATCAAGTTCACAGAAACCAAATAAAGAAAGAATTTTGAAAAGGAAGAGGAGAGGTTAGCAGTATTGAGCTCAAACCTCAGCGTGTACACGAGAGTCACCTGGAGGGCTTGCTAAAGCACAGATGGCTGAACCCCAACCCAGAGTTTCAATTCAGTAAGTCTGGGTGGGGCCCAAGAGTTTAAGTCTTTAACAAGTTCCCAGGTAATTTTTTTTTTTTTTTTGGCTGGTCTAAGGGACCACCTTTGAGAAACACTGCTATAGAGGTTTTGAATAAGGCAAGATTTGAAGAGAGGAAAGGAGAACAGTATCTGTGTCTGTGTTATGGTGGGCACAAGAAGATGCAAGGAATTAGAAATGATTGGGAGAAGTGGAGGCAGTGAGGTAGATAATATTTTCAAGGCATTAAATTATCAAAGAAATGAGAGAAGGAGCCAGCTAGAGGGAGTGACAGGGGAAGCCTTTTTATTTAAAGATGGGAGAGATTTGGGCATGTTTATTTGCTGAAGATAAAAGGTTGTAATGAAGCCTGGAGAAGCTGAAGATACAGGCGGTAAGCCCTAGAGTAATGAGTTGGAGGGGACCAGAGGAAAGAGTTGAGGTCCTCGGGTGGAGAGGCCAGTAACTGAGAAGAGGGGATGGAAGCAGATGTGGAGAGGTTTGTGGAGGCAGGAGCCCATGTTTGGATTGCCTGCTTTTCCCCTTAAAATAGAAAAGAGGTTAATGTGCTTAGAGCACGGGGAAAAGTAGAACAGGGGGTTTAAAGAGAAAGGAGAAAGTTTGAAAGAGCTGCTGAGAAGAATGGGAAAAAGTTGACCATGGATAAGTACGAGTTTTATTCAGAGCATCAAGGGCCCAGCTGTGGTTGGAGTCAGTGATTATAGAATAGAGGGAATTCCCAGCAAAGCTTGGCAGCCCTGGTTTAGGAGCAGACAAGGCAGACTGTGGCATTCATCCAGGATAGGGGTGACTTTCCTTGTTCTTTTAAAAACAATAATACCTCCATTAATTTGTGCTCCGGGAATAAAGCTCTTTACTATGAAAACAGGCAGTCTGAAAAACAAAAACATGTCCATAAATCATGAAAGCAGAACATTTGTAGCCTTATGACAAAATTGCTCTGTACATAGCTTCTTTTAGTCCAGGACCAGACACTTGTCTAGATCAACACGTGAAATCTCTGAAAAATATCTTCTGTCCTAGGTCCCCTTGACCTAATTCAAGAGTCTGACATCTCCTGTTCTCTTCAACCCCATCCCCTAGCAAACCTGGGAAGGATTTGATCATCACTCTTCCTGCTGCCCAGTACAGTTTGTTGGAAGCTCTCATTTCATGTGTTGCTTTAGTCAAGATTATGCATTTTAAATGCTTTTGCTCCAATTGTGGAAGAATATTGGACCTACATTTGAAAAAAAAGATGTTTAGGTGTCAATTTAAAGGAGAAGGTGTGCAGGTGATGGAGATGGTATGTCTGCTCTCCAGGGCTCTATCTTGTATCGAGGGGCGGGCCTGACATAGAAAATGCTCAACAAGTATCTACTGAATGAATGAACAAATGAGTAAATGAATGAATAAACAATAAAACTGGTGGTGAGTTGGGGTAGAGATGGAATTGAGGTGGGGACAGAGAACAGAATTGTTGGTGGAAGTGCTAATTATCCCAACTTTTGTGGAGGGTACCTTTCAACTGAGTTTCCTCAGAAGTTACCCCAAGACAAAGATTTGAGGGCAAGTAGTTTGAGATGTGAGTCCATGTAGTATATATATATATATAGTTACATGTGCATAGAGTATCACTGGGAGGATACAGAAGAAATTGGAACCAGTGATTCCTCTGGCATGGAAATTGGGAATGAGAGAAAAGGCAGACAAGGTGAAAGGGAAACATACATTTTTTTTTCCTACCATAATCTGTTGTACTGTCTAATTTTTAGATATGTTCATGTAGAGTGTATTTTAAGAAGTTAAAATTTAAGTGAATTGTAGTTGTGTTTGTATGTGAGTGTAGATATAGTTAATAAAACAAAATAGAAACTTCTTCTCCTACCTCCATTCCCACCTTCTAATCCCAAGGGAATTGAATCTAAAAGGATTCCAGCAGTTTGCTGGGGCTCTTAGATGCCCTAGTGTTGGGATGATTCCATTCCAAGACAATCAGGAAAGTGACCTACTCCAGGCTTCTTTTTCTGTTGCATTTTCCACAGGTCTCTGCTTTCCTGTGAACCAAAGAAATGGTGGCTGATGAATGTTTTTTAAGACAAACACAAACAACAAATAAGTTCTGGCACAAACCAGACTAGATGTTCTTGATAATACATTGCCAGCAGAAATGTTGTCATTCTTGGGGAAAGTCTTTCAAGTGGTCATGACATTCTTGGGCAGGGAAGCCACTCTGTAGGGGCACCCAGAATGTCTCAACATTTGGCTGGGTAGTGGCATGTCATGGAAATGTCTAATTAACATAGATCTTCATTTTGAGGAACTGGTGCTTTTTCTGGAGTGCTGGGGGATAGAGGAACTAATTTGCTCTTATGAAACTGGTGAACTGCTGATGTTTCTTCTGCTTCCTCAGCTTCTCTGTGGAGAAGAGGATTAATCATCTAATTGCTCAATGTAATCAGTACAGACTGCCCAGATTAGATGGTTTAATCTTTGGCAGGCAGTTGGGGGAGAGGTACAGAATTCCCATTTCTCTTAGTTGGTGCCATTGAGTAATAATAGAAAAGATCATAATTTCTCATCAGGATCATTGCAACAGCAAATCCTAAATGTTCTCCATGTCTCCAGTCTTGCTACTTTTAATACCATCTACCAAGATGTGGCCATAGTGATCTTTCTAGAATGTGGATATAACCTTGATGATGCATTTCTTGAAACCCTTCCGTGTTTCCTATAAGGTAAAATGCATTCCACTAACCAGGGTACTTAGTCTTTCATGGTCCAGGTCTTGCCAGCTTTTCTAGCTATATCACCTACCGTTTCTCATCTGTTTGTATTTTTGGCAGTGCCTGTGGTTAGTTATATGCTGTTCTTGTTCTATATTTTCAAGCTCAAAGACACCTTTCCCAGCCCTTTGGGTTCCCATGGCCCTGTTAGAATTCTTCTCTATTATAGTAATTATTACACTGTATTGTAATTTCATATTTCCTTGTCTATATCCTTTATTAGATGGTAAACTTTTCTAGATAAAGACAGTCCCTTAAATTTATACTTCCATGCAGTAGGCATTCAGTAAAAGTTGTTTACATAGACTAACTTTCTTCTACCCTATTCCCTTCAAGTGCCTATATTTAAATGCTTCGAGCTTACCACCTCTGTAGACATCTCATTCTACTCTTACTATTTTAATGATAGTTAAGAATAGTGTTGCAGGTTGGGTTCCCCAAGAAGATTCTGAAATGGAGATTTGTGTGTAAGAAGTTTTGGGGGAGGTCTCTCGGGATCAGCACCTGTGGAGGAAGTGAAAGAAGCGGATGCGGAAAAGAGAGAAGTTGGGCTGTGGTGCAGCAGCGACAGGGCCTTAGATGACCCCACAGAGAGTTCTGAAGCTGGGGTGGGTTTTTGGAGTTGGCCCAAGTTGGGGTGAGGAGGCTGAGGTTTTATATCCCTGTACCAACCAGATGTTGGATGCAGGCTGCCCCTGGATGGAGGCATGACCTTGGGGAAGATGGCTATTTTCAGCCAAGGCCAATTACCGTAGAAGCCTGAGAGCTGAGAGCTGTTGGTGGGAAACACTCCCAGCATTGGAGTGAATATGCCTTTTAGTCCTGAAGGGGGATCTGGGCAGTGCAGCACTCTGTACCAACTGCAAATCCATATTTGTGTTCAAATGTGAGCTCCACCATTTGCTAAGTGTTCCAATTATCTATTGCTATGTGACAAACAACCCCAAACTTAATGGCTTCAAAAGCAACAATCATTTGTTTAGAGCACAAATCTGCAATGTGAGTAAGGTTCAGTGGGGACAGCTCATTTCTGCTCTATATGGCGTTGGCTGGGGTGGCTCATCTAAGGTTGGAAGATCCACTTCCAAGATGGCTCACTTACATGACTGGCAATTTCAGCAATGACCTCTCCACCAGTGAGCTTGGACTTCCTTACAGCATGGTGCCTGGATTCCAAGGATAAGCATTTCAAGATAACTAGGCAGAAGCTGTATCACCTTTATGACCTAGCCCCAGAAGTCACAGGTCATCACATTTTGTTAGAGTATGTCAGTGCTACATTGTAAAAAAAAAAGCATGTGAGATTGGAGCCATTCTTATGGCTATTTTTAGAAAATACAATCTTCCATAATCTATGCTTTGGGCACGATTCATATTCATCCTTTATGCAAAATATACTCTTACTCTTTTCCCAGAATCCTTGTTTTATCCCATTATGGCATTTGGGTATAGCCATTTGAGTACCATTCTGAAGATCTATGACCAAAGCAAGTTATTTGCTCTCCTCATACCCAATATATAATTTGGGACAGGCATTGAATAACCTCATAGACATTTCTATTCAAAGAGAGAGAAAAACAAGAAACACAAAACTGTTTGGGGCCATAAGAATTCTGGAATCCGGCCAGACACATATTCTTAGTTCCTTGATTATGGTTCACACTCCCTGGAATGGTTCTCCACAGCACTTGGTTCTACCATCTGACTCTTGGTTCTATCTTCCAAATTACCCTTTATCTTCCATAAACTGTAGCCCATGTTTGTAGCTGAGTAATTTTCTTAGTCCATATCCCAGTCCAAAGGTCTCTTTTAAGTTTGTATAGTTGCATCCCTTTTAGCCCAAATCAGCAGTACTTCCACCAGAAAAAATTGTCATAAATACATTGTGGGTTTTCCATGAATCATATTGATGTTTACCCATTAGACAAAAGTTATACCTACAAACCTATTTTAGACAGGCTCTTAATCTTTGGCCCCCTGTAAGTCTTCTGAAGTACATTGCCCTTAAGATTCTTGGAAGCCCTATCATTTAATGGGAGGATCTGTGATATACGCTGCTCATATCCTTGGTAGTTCTTTTATCTGAAAGGGTCTCTGAGGCACCACCTTAAATATTTCTGAAGACAAAGGGGTTTATAGTCACACCCTTTATTCAGCTATCTTTGCCTTGAAACCATTTATAGATTTAAAAATCTTGGAAAGGCCAGGAGTGAATAATGGTTTTATTTTTCAAACTCTGCCAACCCTGGCTCACTTGTGTGCAACAGTTTATTCTTTGGCTCGTCTCTCTCCTCTCACATTTTATCATAGGTAGTGAGAAGAAGCAAGGGGACTCTTCCAATATTCTGTTTGGAAATCTCCTTAGCTGAATCATCAGATTCACTAGGTACATTTCCTATGGGCCATGCTAACCCAGGTGACTGACTTGTCAGATTTTCTGCCACTGCATAACATGGAAACTCTTTCCTCCAGCTTCAGTACAACATTTTATTCACTTTTCTTTCTGATGCCTCCTGAGACCATTTAGGCTTTCACTAACACTCCCTTCAAGACCCTCTAGGTTTCTGCCTACTGTCCAATCCTAAAGTCAGTGCCATATATACATATGGCACTGACTTTATATATACGTATATATGTATACACATATATATATGTGTGTGTGTGTATGTATATATGTGTGTATATATATATACACATGCACACATTTTTTTTCCATTCTCAGTACCAAACTTTCTTGATCTATTGATCCATAACATTCCATCACAAACTTAAGGCTTAAAGTAAAACCAATCATTTATTTGATTCATGAATCTTCAGCCTGGTCAGTGCTCAGCAGGAACGTTTCATCTCTACTCTTCCCACTTGGGGTGGCTCATCTAGTATTGATGATTCACTTCCAAGATGGCTTATTCACACAACTTGCAATTCAGCGCTTACTGCCAGTTTCTCTCCATGTGGGCCTCTCCACAGGGTGACTTGGGCTTCCTCACAGCATAGTGTCTAGGTTACAAAGAGAAGTGTCCCAAGAGAAGCAGGTGGAAGCTGTATCATTTTATTAATTTTTTTTTTCTCAAAAATCACATAGTGTCACTGTGCCATAGTCAAACTTTTGCCCAGAGTTAATGTTAGGAGACGTGGGCCCCACCTATTGATGAGAAGAGTGTCAAAGTCTCATTGTACAAAGGGCGAGTATAATGGGAGACACTGTTATGGCCAATTTGAAAAATATAACCTACATAAGGCATATTCTGTAACTGCTCTGTGCCTTAGTATTTTCTAAAAGTGTAGTACCTGGGAGAAGACACAATACTACAGTTCTGACTAGCACAGAGTGCAAGGAACTTACCTGCTCCTTTTATCTCTTACATCAGAATGCTGCAAACTACAGCCCAAGGTCGATCTGGCCCACCGCCTGTTTTTGTTGATAAAGTTTTATTAGACCACAGCCACACTCATCCATTTAGGTATTAACTATGGCTGCTTTCACATTATAAAGGGAGAGTCTAATGCAACAGAGACCATATGGCCTGTAAAGACTAAAATATTCACTCTTTGTTCCATTAGAGAAAAAGTTTGCCAATGCCTGCTTTACATCCTACTCAATCATAGAGAGTTGGAACTGAGAGGCACCTTAGAGATGATCTTGGGTGCACTCCATTCTATGGATGAGGATGCTGAGGCTCACAGAGGATTAAGTGACTAATTAGAAGTAGAGTAATGACCATCTTTTACTATTCACTGTATACCATGTTCCATGCTTCTAAATATTTGACAAACATTTGACAAACATTTTCTCCTCTCATCTGACAGGAAAGGTCTATTTTCATTCGCAATTTATGCCCAAGGACAGTGAGAACTCAGGTTAAGGAATCTGTACGATTACATAGGGGCAGAGCTGGAATCCCAATGCAGGTCTTCCTGGCTTCAGACCTGTGCTCTTAACCATAACAGCAACATTTCCCAAAGTGCAGGCTGCATTCCACTTGCCTCAGAACCAGCCAGTCTGGGACCCATTGCACCACACATATTCTATACTCAAGGTTCTTGACCCTGGCTATACATTAGAATTACCTGAGGAAGTAGTTAAATATATAGGTACCTGCTAAAAATAAAACACTTGTCTTAGTCTGGTCAGGAAAAGAGAAAACTTGGGGGAGAACTTGGCAGCTTCCATGGGGCTAGGGACAGCTTCTAGCCCAAAACTATGATGTTGAGCCTTTACCTTCACCTTTCTTCTGTCTTCAATATTAGCGCATTTGCATTTCCAAAAATGGAAAAGAAGTGCTCATTTAAACTTCAGTACTTTGAAGTAGTACAACAAACATATCTCCATTTTTACATATGGAAGTTGGGTTTTATTTACAAGAGATGTGATTTCTACATATATCACAGAGGTTTGGTGAGTTGCACAATTGGCAGGGCAGGAATTTAATCTTTGGTCTTCAGGCAAGAGAGAAGCTTTCTAATGAAGGTTCTCACATTCATAAATAATTTAAAGCACTGTTACAGCCTAGCAAGTGGCTTTTGAAAAATTATAGATTCTTTGGGTGTGGGAAGAGATGTTTTCTTTCCCATTTTGCTCATTTACCCTGTTACAAAACTTGACAATGTTTTGCAAAATTCGACAGTCTCTTGGATTTGTAAAAATGTATTTTGTAACCTGAAGTCAGATGAGGTCTCCAACTCCCATAATTGCACATGTTGCCCTAAGGTGATTAACTACCCTGGTTTGCCCAAGACTGAGGGGTTCCTGGAACAATGGACCATCACTGCTAAAACTGAGAAAGTCTCAAGCAAACTAGGATGAGTTGGGACAAGTCAGCCTACTGGTTGCCCCAACTTGGATACAGAACTCAGCTATTTCACGGACCTCACAGAAAACCATCTACTCACCATTTCATGACCAACATTTCTCGTCTCTTTCCTCTTTCCCCATCCTTCCCTTTCTAAGGAACAAATACAATTCTCTCTTCTTGTGCAGAGGGGTTCTGCCTCCCTTCCTGAAGCCTTGGCACCAACCATTTCATGGCCCCAAGGCCTCAGTTTCTAGTCCGAGTAAGCTTTTCATAACATTCCTTGAAACAAACACTGTGTGAGTGTAATGCTGGCGAGCACAGGTTTCATCTTGTCTTGTTACTGTCTTTCATACCCCACCTTATTCCAAATGGGTACTTTTGTGGAAGGTCTTTCTAATCTGTGATAATCTTCCCCCATTCATCATATGAACCCCAATCTACTTGCTACATAGGGCCATATATAAGGACATGACTAGCTCTGCAGCCTAAAACAAGTCACTTGGCTCCTCTGAGCTTGGATGCCTCATCTAGGAAATGAAGTAAAACAAATTGATTTCTAAGATTGCTTTCTGCCCTGATATTCCATTGTACTCTTCACTGAGTTGAATGCAACTGGTCAAGGCAAGTTTTCCCGTGTAGCCTGGAAAACTCACTGCAACATCCTTTAAGCATGTACTAATACAGAACATGGAAACTGCAACAAGGCTGGTTCTTAAATTTTTCATAACCACAATATAACAATGGCCATTTGTGTCTCCATCATTCTCAGCAGTCCCTGCCCTCTGCCCTGTTCCCCTGTGGTAAAGTGCTATTTAAAGAGTTTTTTTTTGAATTAACTACTTAGAAACAAAAAGATGCATCCCTCCCACAACCCTCTAATTTTGAAAGTATTGTAAGTACTTTACATAGATTGCAGGAAATTTGGAAAATATAGAAAAGCACAGAGAATGACAAAAATCACCAATAATCCTTCCATATAGACGTAACCACTGTTAAACTTCTGGTGTATTTGGTAAAAAAAGATAAACGCTGTACTGAGTTGTTTTATAATCAGCTTTATTCACTTAGCAATGGATTACACTTTCTCACTTTCTCATGAGATTTCTGATGTCCCAATTGCATTCTTAGTCATACTTGATTTAATTAAACCTATGATTGGATATTGAGGGTCCCCCCTCAAGTTTTTATAAACAAACATCTAATGAATTACTTTCTCACCAGATATTCTTAATGATGAATTTCTAATATACAAGTTACATACATTTCTGGGTTTTTAATGGGACTGTCAAATTGTCTTCCAAAAGGTTTTCTCAATTTACACTTCCCCAGGCAGGATATGAGAGGGACTCCTTGCAGCTTTGCCAACAATTAGTCATGATCAGTGATGACACTGGCCAAGGGCTTTGGGCCGTGGCAAAGTCCAGTGTGACAGCAGAACTCTGACATTGCTCTTTGATATTGGTGTGTTTACACAGCATCCGAAAATAGAACAAGAAAGCAAACAGAGACATTGATCATTTGGGGTCAGAGTCATCCACTGAGTATTGAAGCATCTAAACATACATCAGGAATTCTTAACCTGGTGTCTATGAACCTTACCCCAGACTTTTATCCCACTTAATATGTGTCTGCTCCAACCTGAACAAACCAATTTAAACCAGAGGCCATAGATGCTCCGAGGAAACTTGACAATAAATAAAGCATTTATGAGAAAAGCAGGAGTGAAGGGAACTTGCCCATAGTGAGTGCACTTGCCCTGTGGATCAAATTATTTCATCCTGAAAGTATGGTGTGGGTATTTCTTTAGACCCATTTTATCATTGAGAAAGCTAAGCGTACAGTAGGACTAGAATGCATTTGTGCTGAGGGAGTGAGCAAATGACCATTATTTCCTTCTTATCCTTGGTTTCAAGTGTCCTAAGCAATAGCAAAGGGACAGGGAAGGCTTTCTCTTCCATACAGTTTGGTCCCAGACTTCACCCTTTCATTATGGTCCATATTTTCTTCACTCCAAATTAGTTCAAGACAGCTGACAATAGCTTTGTGTGCCATGTCTGGATGGGAGAAGCAAGCCAGGAGGTGTGTGGCTGAGTGACATAAACCTTCTATTTTTGGTAGGTAGCAAACTGGCGATTTCATGTGGTTCAACTTAATAGTTCACATCGAAAATGCTGACATTTCTTTCCATTTGAAGTGTTTATGTGAGCAACAGACCCACCTTCCCTTCCTTTTCAAGGTCTTGGGGATACCCTTCCCTGCTTCCATGGAGGAGGGGCAGACCCATTTTGCTTTTGCTCTTGTTGTAGCAACCTTTAACACAACCCGTCATCTGGGTGTTGGCTGCTTTGGACAAAGTTTGTGGAGAGAGGAATGGGAAAGGCTTTGATGGGAGACACAGGGATAGATCCAGAAGTGACCCTGCTCACCAGCTCAGCAGCAGCATCATGGCCCCAGCACAGGGCCTGGGATAAGGACCAGGACTTTAACTCCTAAGGTGGCGGGAGAGTGGATAAGAATAAGGCAGACTGAGAAGCAGGGAGAGCAAGGCAGAGTCTATGTATGACCTGAGAAATAATATGAATATTTAGGTCCAAGAATAAACCACAACCTTGGGAATTAGACCTCGGGCCCAAGGCAGAGGCAGGCCTAACATTACAGGAATTTGATGTGAGATCTAAGCAAATCAGGGCTCTTTCAACCTTTCCTAGAGTCTGGGGCCAAGTTGAGCTATAGCGTGTCAGAAGGCTTAGCTGTGACTTGGGGTGATGACCAGGGTAGGGGAGCAGGCAGGCAGATCAAGGATTCGGGCATTCTGCATTCACAAGCTTTTAACGGTTTACCTTCATTCATTCACCCAATAAGTAGTTATGGAGCTCACTTTCTGTTCCAAGCACTGTGCTAGTTGTGTGAATAAGATAAGTAAATTATTTGTCTTCATGGAGCTTCTACTCTAATGGAGAACAGGGATAATAAATGAGGGAACAAATAAACCAAAAAGATAATTACAGATGGTGACAGTGATATGAAGCAAATACCCAGGTTGATGGAATGGAGTGTGCCCAGAGGAGGCCCATTTTTTAAAATTTATTTATTTATTTATTTATTGATTGATTGTTCTAAGTTTTTTAATGAGCAGACATTGCTCTTTTTTTAAAAAAAATTTATTGCATTTTTATTTATTTATTTAATTTATTTATTTTTATATTTATTTTTGGCTGTGTTGGGTCTTCGTTTCTGTGCGAGGGCTCTCTCTAGTTGCGGCAAGCGGGGGCCACTCTTCATCGCGGTGCGCGTGAGGCCCATTTTTAAATAGGGTTGTCCCAGGGCAGTTGATCAGAGAGCTGAAGGGTGAAGATATGCCACCTTTAGGAAGCGCTGTGAAGGAGCAGGCCAGGCAGAAGAAGAAGTAGGTGCAAGGGCCTTGGGTGGGACCGGGCTGCAGGTTCTGGGGTCAGTGGGATGAAAGGAGGCCAGTGTGGAAGGAGGGAAGCTAAGAGCTGAGGCTGGAGAGATGGCCATGAGGTGGGATGGGCAGGAACTTGAGGGTCCCTGCTAGGAGTCTGGGCTGTAATTTTTTTTTTTTAATTAATTTATTTATTTATGGCTGTGTTGGGTCTTCTTTTCTGTGCGAAGGCTTTCTCTAGTTGTGGCAAGCGGGGGCCACTCTTCATCGCGGTGCGCGGGCCTCTCACTAGTGCGGCCTCTCTTGTTGCGGAGCACAGGCTCCAGACGCGCAGGCTCAGTAATTGTGGCTCACGGGCCTAGTTGCTCTGCGGCATGTGGGATCTTCCCAGACCAGGGCTCGAACCCGTGTTCCCTGCATTGGCAGGCAGATTCTCAACCACTGCGCCACCAGGGAAGCCCCTGGGCTGTATTTTAAGCACAATGGAAGAACATTGGAGGGTTTTTGGTGGTGGAATGGCATGATCAGAATTTCACTTGAAAAATTTCACCCTGGCTGCTGTCTGGAAATTATAGAGGGGCAACAGAGCATCCAGGTAAGAGACTTCAAAGCTTTTTGGGGAAATCAAAGCCATTCCTCAGCTCCTTGTGAGATATCCCAGAAGAGGCACTTGGCAAAATATCACTGCTCTTTACAAGTATCTAAGATTCATATTGGGATGGAATCATGCACAGAATCTAAAAAGAACTATTTGGGCATTCTTTTATGAAGATGTATATATGGAAAGGAGATGGAGAAACATATGTTTGGAAAAGTGCCCAAAAAGTGCATGCATCTTTTGATTAGACTAATTAAGCATTCATTTCATTCACTCATTCTTCCTTTCATATAACAAATATTTATCAGCTGCCTGTTCTGTGCCAGGAACTGTGCTCTGTCCAGGGAGTTCAGTGGAGAATAAAGAGAGAAGATCCCTGCCCTCCTGAGGCTTGTGGTCTGCTCTAGGCAACTTTCATAGCTACCAAATTCTTGAAAAACTGAGTCATGTGGAAGCATGGGGAGGAGGGATGAAATTTTACATGCAAAGAGACTTGGGTTCTCCCAGGAGTGGGAGCTTGATAGATATTTGTTGACAAACAAATGATGTTGAACAAATCATTAAACTTCCTTGGTCCTGTTTCTTCCTTTGAACAAATGAGAAAAGCTGGATAGGGGTCATAAACTCAGAGTGGCTTCATTCAGTGTTGAAATCCTGTCACGCAGCAGTTGGATGGAAGGATCGGGTGACATCAGCTGAGGGACCTTAACATCACCAATAGAAGAACAGTCAGACATTACTGGCCTCATGAATGGCACAATGTGATGTGTGTTACACTCCCCGTGAAGCCATCTTGCTAAAACACTGGACACTAGTCTGGTTAAGCTTCTCCATCTACTTACCCGCTTTCATAATGGAATGGAGAAGCATGGTAAATACTCCCCAGGGAACGAGTATACAACCAGCCAAATTGAATGTGGGCAGTTCTACAGGACAAATGACCTGGTTTCTTTAGCTAACAAATGAATGGCACAAAAAAGTGCTAGGTCTTTTAGCTGCCCAGCAAAAACACAACTTTTCCCAGCCTCCCTTGCTAAGTTCAGGACGATGAAATGTAAAAGGAAAAAAAAGTGCTAGGTTTTGGGTGAGAGGGCACTGTTAGATTAAAGGAAACTTACCATATTAATATCATATTAATTTTGTTAAGGATGAAAATAGTATTGGATTTTGCTACAGCAAAAAGTACTCAGGCATTCCATGCTGCAACATGGATGAACTTTGAAGACATTCTGCTAAGTGAAAGAAGTCAGACACATAAAAGGACAAATATTGTATGACTCTGCTTATTCTTGGTACCTAGTATAGTCAAATTCCTAGAGACAGAAAGTAGAGTGGAGGTTGCCACAAGTTGGGGGAAGGGCAGTTGAGGAGTTATTGTTTAATGGGTACAGAGTTTCAACTGAGGACGATGAAAAAAGTTCTAGAATGGATGGTGGTGATGGTTGCATAACAATGTGAATGTACTTAATGCCACTGAACTCTACACTTAAGAATGGTTAAAATAGTCAGCGTTAAGTTATTTTTATTTTACCACAACAAAATAAGTCCTCAGGTGTTAGAGACAAATGCTGGAGTAGTTACAGGTGAATAATATGATGACTGGGATTTGCTTTGAAACAATCTAGTAAAACAAAACAAAGAGAAACCCTGGAAGACAGAGAGGAAACCAGACTGAGAAAATGCATGTAATTGTTGAAGTTGAGTGATGGGTAATGGGGGCTCATTATACTGTTCCTTTCCTTTTATGAACATTAAATACTTAATACAAAGTTTAAAATTTATCTATCATGTTTTGGGATGTTGAGTTTAATTTTCTGAGATGCTCTGAGCATTATATACGTTTTAGAGAACTCAAAAAAAAAAACAAAAACAAAATCCCCTGCAGCCCCCTGGTATCCCGAGCTGTCATGGTGTGAAACTGAGCATGAAACAGGCCCAAGCTTGACGAGGCAGTGATGGAGGCTGCTTTCTAGTGAGCAATCCCCTCGTGTTGTGCAGGATGCTCCTGCTGCCCTGGTCAGATGGCTGGGAAGAATAAACACATGGCTATAACAGTGTTGCTTACTGCTGCCTCAACCTTAGTGTCATTAGGGAGCTTTTAAAAATACTAATGCTCAGCCTCCATCCCAAACCAATTGAGCTAGACTCTCCAAGGGTGGGCCCCAGGGAGCAGTCTTTTTAAAAAGGCTCCCTAGGTGATTCTAGCGTGCAGTCAAGGTGAAGAACCACTGGTCTGTGAACCACCTGGTATCTAGTTGGTGCTCACAAAATGCTGATGGAAAATGAATCTGGAACTAGTTACCTAGTATGCCGTGTTTCTGTCATTTGAAAAAGCCTTTTATGGAAAAGAATTTACATGCAACCTTTTCTCCCTCCCACCCAGGAGATCCAACTTCCAGAGGCTATAAACTTATTTCTTGAGCGTCTGCTAGAGTAGGCACACTTATACCCAAGAGAGTATTGTGGTGGCTGTTCGCAGGAGTCCGGAAAGATAAGAAGAGTTTCAAAAATGTTTTTGGGGCATCACAAAAACCCCATTGTAACACAATGCTCCTTGGAATAACATTAAAGAAAGGTGAATTCTGCCCATTTATCAAAGGGAAAATGAAAGCCCTTTGGACACAAATTTTATTTTGAAGCTGAAGCCTTTAATCAAATTGACATTAAAGATAGGGTCCTTCTATGAACCAAGGAATGATAAGCAGTCATTTGTGATCTCAGTACATGGCTGCTGGTATTTAACTCTGTGTTTCACCTCCGATGGGTTGAGAATGGGCAGATTTTCACTAGAGAGTTATGGAGAGACAAATGGAGTCCTTCCACTGATTCGGTTAACTGCATGTGGAGTACAAACAACTCCTTTCTTCCCTCACCTCTGCGCCTTGGAATTTGGAGAGAATATTCACAGGGCAATCAGTTCAAACAGATGCCAAAAACTCTTTGCTGTAAACTTTCATTGCAGGTAATTCTTCCATGAAGTGATGGAATAAGTGATCCTAAGCCTTAAGTGTGTGTATGTGTTGGGAGTGGGGTCATATTTTTCTTTTGTCAAAGCCCACCAGAGTAAGTAGTAGAGGAGAAGGGTTGCTAGATTCAGCAAATAAAAATGCACAATGCCCACTTAAATTTGAATTTGGATAAATATTTGAAAATATTGCTTGGAATATACTTATGCTTAAAAATTTTTTTAATTTGAAATGCAAATTAAACTAGGCATCCTGTATTTTATCCCACACCTTTTCAGAGAAGAAAAGAGAGGTCTTCTGAGACATGGAGTCTAAATATCTTATTCAAGAATGCCCAGGATGTTTAGGAGGTGCAGGTAGTCAGGGAATGTCCAAGAATATGGGCCAGGAAGGTGATATTGTCAGTCAGTATAAGGAAGTCAGTGTATCAGTTAGCAATTGCTGCATAACAAATCACTCCAAAATTATGTGGCTTAAAATAATCATTTATAATTGCTAATGCTTTTGCAGGTTGACTCTGATTTATCCTTCTAGGCTGGACTTGGGTGAGCAGCTCCGTCTCTAAATGAAGGTCTGTGGTTAGGTTGGGTTAGCTCAGCTTCAGGCTATTGCAGATGGGAGGCTGTCACAAGTCTCTCACCCTTCTCTGGGGACCAGTGGGATAACTTCTGATGATAACAAAGCCACGAGAGTGTAAAAGGCCTAAGCTTGGAACTAGCACACTGTTATTTCTGCCCACATGCCATTGGCCAATGAAAGTCATAGGGCCAAACGGAAGGTCAAAAGATAGAGAAGTACATTACACCCATGAAGAAACCATGGCAAGGCTGTGAATGCAGGAGGAGTGAAGAATTGGAGCTAACAATTCTGTCTACTACATGCAGGCACAAAGAAACTGAGGTTTAGAAGAAAGAGGTGAAGTCCCTGGCACCTTCAGAGCCAAAAAGGACTCAGACATAAGAGGGGGAGGCAGAGGTCGGTTATTGGGGATCTGAGCTACAAAAGTCAGAGAGACCCAGACTCAAGGCCTATTTGCTTCTTAATTTGAGCGCTTGAATCCAACATTTCCATGTTTGCCCAAAAAAGTTCTCATGAACTGAGATGGGGATTTAATGGTCTCAGCTGTGAAAGTTAGAGGACAGGAGTATGGTTTAAAGTTCTATTAAATTTTATCTATGACTCGCATGTATTCCTCGCCATCATGCCCACCATTAATTACTTCTTTGGTTGAAGAGGCAAGATATTAAGGCCGCTATAAAATGACAATTTTAATTTGCTTCTATCAGTACTAATTTGTAGTCAGTACTTTTTCCATTCAAGTAAGAGAAACCCAACTTAAACCAGCTCAAGATGAAAAGGGTAATTACTAACATAACTAAAAAGGCTGGGGAGACTAGCTTCAGACAGGGTTGGATCCAGGTGCTCAAACGATGTCAGTAGGAACCTGTGTTTCTCCATTCCTAGGCTCTGTGCTGGCATCATTCTGAGGCAAGCTGCTGCTTCATGATTCCACAATGGTTGTTGAAATCTCCAAATTCAGCTATACTGGCCACCTTATGCATGAGCATTCGAGGGTCACCTGTCTTAAGGATTCTGTGCCACCTGTTTTGTCTCTCACTGAGACCTACCCTAAACACTTTATTTTATTTTTATTTTTTTTATTTTTATATTTTTTAACATCTTTATTGGAGTATAATTGCTTTACAATGGTGTGTTAGTTTCTGCTTTATAACAAAGTGAACCAGCTATACATATACATATATCCCCATATCTCCTCCCTCTTGTGTTCCCCTCCCACCCTCCATAACCCACCCCTCTATGTGGTCACAAAGCACCGAGCTGATCTCCCTGTGCTACGCGGCTGCTTCCCACTAGCTATCTATTTTACATTTGGTAGTATATATAAGTCCATGCCACTCTCTCACTTCGTCCCAACTTACCCTTCCCCCTCCCCGTGTCCTCAAGTCCATTCTCTACGTCTACATCTTTATTCCTGCCCCTAGGTTCTTCAGAAACATTATTTTAGATTCCTTATATATGTGTTAGCATACGGTATTTGTTTTTCTATTTCTGACTTACTTCACTCTGTATGACAGACTCTAGGTCCATCCACCTCACTACAAATAGTTCAATTTCGTTTCTTTTTATGGCTGAGTAGTATTCCGTTGTATATATGTGCCGCATCTTCTTTATCCATTCATCTTTCGATAGACACTTAGGTTGCGTCCATGTCCTGGCTATTGTAAATAGAGCTGCAATGAATGTTGTGGTATATGACACTTTTTGAATTATGGTTTTCTCAGGGTATATGCCCAGTAGTGAGATTGCTGGGTTGTATGGTAGTTCTATTTTTAGTTTTTTAAGGAACCTCCGTACTGTTCTCCATAGTGGCTGTAGCAATTTACATTCCCACCAGCAGTGCAAGAGGGTTCCCTTTTCTCCACACCCTCTCCAGCATTTATTGTTTGTAGATATTTTGATGATGGCCATTCTGACTGGTGTGAGATGATATCTCATTGTAGTTTTGATTTGCATTTCTCTAATGAGTAGTGATGTTGAGCATCCTTTCATGTGTTTGTTGCAAACTGTATATCTTCTTTGGAGAAATGTCTATTTAGGTCTTCTGCCCATTTTTGGATTGGGTTCTTTGTTTTTTTGATATTGAGCTGCATGAGCTGCTTGTAAATCTTGGAGATAAATCCTTTGTCAGTTGCTTCATTTGCAAATATTTTTTCCCATTCTGAGGGTTGTCTTTTGGTCTTGTTTATGGTTTCCTTTGCTGTGCAAAAGCTTTTAAGTTTCATTAGGTCCCATTTGTTTATTTTTGTTTTTATTTCCATTTCTCTAGGAATTGGGTCAAAAAGGATCTTCCTGTGATGTATGTCATAGAGTGTTCTGCCTATGTTTTCCTCTAAGAGTTTGATAGTGTCTGGCCTTACATTTGGGTCTTTAATCCATTTTGAGTTTATTTTTGTGTATGATGTTAGGGAGTGTTCTAATTTCATTCTTTTACATGTAGCTGTCCAGTTTTCCCAGCACCACTTATTGAAGAGGCTGTCTTTTCTCCATTGTATATTCCTGCCTCCTTTATCAAAAATAAGGTGACCATACGTGCATGGGTTTAACTCTGGGCTTTCTATCCTGTTCCATTGATCTATATTTCTGTTTTTGTGCCAGTACCATACTGTCTTGATTACTGTAACTGTAGCTTTGCAGTATAGTCTGAGGTCTGGGAGCCTGATTCCTCCAGCTCCATTTTTCTTTCTCAAGATTGCTTTGGCTTTTGGGGGTCTTTTGTGTTTCCATGCAAGTTGTGAAATTTTTTGTTCTAGTTCTGTGAAAAATGCCCTTGGTAGTTTGATAGGGATTGCATTGAATCTGTAGATTGCTTTGGGTAGTATAGTCATTTTCACAGTGTTGATTCTTCCAATCCAAGAACATGGTATATCTCTCCATCTGTTCGTATCATCTTTAATTTCTTTCATCAGTGTCTTATAGTTTTCTGCATACAGCTCTTTTGTCTCCATAGGTAGGTTTATTCCTAGGTATTTTATTCTGTTTGTTGCAATGGTAAATGGGAGTGTTTCCTTAAATTCTCTTTCAGATTTTTCATCATTAGTGTATAGGAATGCCAGAGATTTCTGTGCATTAATTTTGTATCCTGCTACTTTACCAAATTCATTGATTAGCTCTAGTAGTTTTCTTGTAGCATCTTAAGGATTCTCTATGTATAGTATCATGTTATCTGAAAACAGTGACAGCTTTACTTCTTCTTTTCCAATTTGGATTCCTTTTATTTCTTTTTCTTCTCTGATTGCTGTGGCTAAAACTTCCAAAATTATGTTGAATAATAGTGGTGAGAGTGGACAACCTTGTCTTGTTCCTGATCTTAGAGGAAATGGTTTCAGTATCTCACCATTGAGAACAATATTGGCTGTGGGTTTGTCATATATGGCCTTTATTATGTTGAAGTAAGTTCCCTCTTTGCCTACTTTCTGGAGAGTTTTTATCATAAATGGGTGTTGAATTTGGTTGAAAACTTTTTTTCCATCTATTGAGATGATCATACGGTTTTTCTCCTTGAATTTGTTAATATGGTGTATCACATTGATTGATTTGCGTATATTGAAGAATCCTTGCATTCCTGGGATAAACCCCACTTGATCATGGTGTATGATCCTTTTAATGTGCTGTTGGATTCTGTTTGCTAGTATTTTGTTGAGGATTTTTGCATCTATGTTCATCAGTGATATTGGCCTGTAGTTTTCTTTCTTTGTGACATTTTCATCTGGTTTTGGTATCAGGGTGATGGTGGCCTCGTAGAATAAGTTTGGGAGCATTCCTCCCTCTGCTATATTTTAGAAGAGTTTGAGAAAGATAGGTGTTAGCTCTTCTCTAAACGTTTGAGAGAATTTGCCTGTGAAGCCATCTGGTCCTGGGCTTTTGATTGTTGGAAGATTTTTAATCACAGTCTCAATTTCATTACTTGTGACTGGTCTGTTTATATTTTCTATTTCTTCCTGATACAGTCTCAGAAGGTTGTGCTTTTCTAAGAATTTGTCCATTTCTTCCAGATTGTCCATTTTATTGGCATAGAGTTGCTTGTAGTAATCTCTCATGATCCTTTGTATTTCTGCAGTGTCACTTGTTACTTCTCCTTTATCATTTCTTTTTTTTTTTTTTTTTAAACATCTTTATTGAAGTATAATTGCTTTACAATGGTGTGCTAGCTTCTGCTTTACAACAAAGTGAATCAGTTACACATATACATATGTTGCCATATCTCTTCCCTCTTGCATCTCCCTCCCTCCCACCCTCCCTATCCCACCCCTCTAGGTGGTCACAAAGCACCGAGCTGATCTCCCTGTGCTATGCGGCTGCTTCCCACTAGTTATCTATTTTACATTTGGTAGTGTATATATGTCCATGACACTCTCTCACCCTGTCACATCTCACCCCTCCCCCTCCCCATATCCTCAAGTCCATTCTCTAGTAGGTCTGTGTCTTTATTCCCATCTTGCCACTAGGTTCTTCATGACCTCTCTTTTTTTTTTTTTCCCTTAGATTCCATATATATGTGTTAGCATACTGTATTTGTTTTTCTCTTTCTGACTTACTTCACTCTGTATGACAGACTCTAACTCCATCCACCTCATTACAAACACCTCCATTTCATTTCTTTTTATGGCTGAGTAATATTCCATTGTATATATGTGCCACATCTTCTTTATCCATTCATCCGATGATGGACACCTAGGTTGCTTCCATGTCCTGGCTATTGTAAACAGAGCTGCAATGAATATTTTGGTACATGACTCTTTCTGAATTATGGTTTTCTCAGGGTATATGCCCAGTAGTGGGATTGCTGGGTCATATGGTAGTTCTATTTTTAGTTTTTTAAGGCACCTCCATACTGTTCTCCATAGTGGCTGTATCAATTTACATTCCCACCAACAGTGCAAGAGGGTTCCCTTTTCTCCACACCCTCTCCAGCATTTATTGTTTCTAGATTTTTTGATGATGGCCATTCTGACCGGTGTGAGATGATACCTCATTGTAGTTTTGATTTGCATTTCTCTAATGATTAATGATGTTGAGCATTCTTTCATGTGTCTGTTGGCAATCTGTATCTCTTCTTTGGAGAAATGTCTATTTAGGTCTTCTGCCCATTTTTGGATTGGGTTGTTTGTTTTTTTGTTATTGAGCTGCATGAGCTGCTTGTAAATCTTGGAGATTAATCCTTTGTCCGTTGCTTCATTTGCAAATATTTTCTCCCATTCTGAGGGTTGTCTTTTGGTCTTGTTTATGGTTTCCTTTGCTGTGCAAAAGCTTTTAAGTTTCATTAGGTCCCATTTGTTTATTTGTGTTTTTATTTCCATTTCTCTAGGACCTGGGTCAAAAAGGATCTTGCTGTGACTTATGTCATAGAGTGTTCTGCCTATGTTTTCCTCTAAGAGTTTGATAGTGTCTGGCCTTACACTTAGGTCTTTAATCCATTTTGAGTTTATTTTTGTGTATGGTGTTAGGGAGTGTTCTAATTTCATACTTTTACATGTACCTGTCCAATTTTCCCAGCACCACTTATTGAAGAGGCTGTCTTTTCTCCACTGTATATGCTTGCCTCCTTTATCAAAGATAAGGTGACCATATGTGCGTGGGCTTATCTCTGGGCTTTCTATCCTGTTCCATTGATCTATATTTCTGTTTTTGTGCCAGTACCAAACTGTCTTGATTACTGTAGCTTTGTAATATAGTCTGAAGTCAGGGAGCCTGATTCCTCCAGCTCCATTTTTCGTTCTCAAGATTGCTTTGGCTATTCGGGGTCTTTTGTGTTTCCATACAAACTGTGAAATTTTTTGTTCTAGTTCTGTGAAAAATGCCAGTGGTAGTTTGATAGGGATTGCATTGAATCTGTAGATTGCTTTGGGTAGCAGAGTCATTTTCACAATGTTTATTCTTCCAATCCAAGAACATGGTATATCTCTCCATCTATTTGTATCATCTTTAATTTCTTTCATCAGTGTCCTATAATTTTCTGCATACAGGTCTTTTGTCTCCTTAGGTAGGTTTATTCCTAGGTATTTTATTCTTTTTGTTGCAATGGTAAACGGGAGTGTTTTCTTAATTTCACTTTCAGATTTTTCATCATTAGTATACAGGAATGCAAGAGATTTCTGTGCATTAATTTTGTATCCTGCTACTTTACCAAATTCACTGATTAGCTCTAGTAGTTTTCTTGTAGCATCTTTTGGATTCTCTATGTATAGTATCATGTCATCTGCAAACAGTGACAGCTTTACTTCTTCTTTTCCGATTTGGATTCCTTTTATTTCTTTTTCGTCTCTGATTGCTGTGGCTAACACTTCCAAAACTATGTTGAATAATAGTGGTGAGAGTGGGCAACCTTGTCTTGTTCCTGATCTTAGTGGAAATGGTTTCAGTTTTTCACCATTGAGGACAATGTTGGCTGTGGGTTTGTCATATACGGCCTTTATTATGTTGAGGAAAGTTCCCTCTATGCCTACTTTCTGCAGGACTTTTATCATAAATGGGTGTTGAATTTTGTCGAAAGCTTTCTCTGCATCTATTGAGATGATCATATGGTTTTTCTCCTTCAATTTGTTAATATGATGTATCACGTTGATTGATTTGCGTATATTGAAGAATCCTTGCATTCCTGGAATAAACCCCACTTGATCATGGTGTATGATCCTTTTAATGTGCTGTTGGATTCTGTTTGCTAGTATTTTGTTGAGGATTTTTGCATCTATGTTCATCAGTGATATTGGCCTGTAGTTTTCTTTCTTTGTGACATCTTTGCCTGGTTTTGGTATCAGGGTGATGGTGGCCTCGTAGAATGAGTTGGGGAGTGTTCCTCCCTCTGCAATATTTTGGAAGAGTTTGAGAAGGATAGGTGTTAGCTCTTCTCTAAATGTTTGATAGAATTCGCCTGTGAAGCCATCTGGTCCTGGGCTTTTGTGTGTTGGAAGATTTTTAATCACAGTTTCAATTTCAGTGCTTGTGATTGGTCTGTTCATATTTTCTATTTCTTCCTGGTTCAGTCTCGGCAGGTTGTGCATTTCTAAGAATCTGTCCATTTCTTCCAGGTTGTCCATTTTATTAGCATAGAGTTGCTTGTAGTAATCTCTTATGATCATTTGTATTTCTGCAGTGTCAGTGGTTACTTCTCCTTTTTCATTTCTAATTCTATTAATTTGAGTCTTCTCCTTTTTTCTCTTGATGAGTCTGGCTAATGGTTTATCAATTTTGTTTATCTTCTCAAAGAACCAGCTTTTAGTTTCATTGATTTTTGCTATTGTTTCCTTCATTTCTTTTTCATTTATTTCTGATCTGATCTTTATGATTTCTTTCCTTCTGCTAGCTTTGGGGTTTTTTTGTTCTTCTTTCTCTAATTGCTTTAGGTGCAAGGTTAGGTTGTTTATTCGAGATGTTTCCTGTTTCTTGATGTAGGCTTGTATTGCTATAAACTTGCCTCTTAGAACTGCTTTTGCTGCATCCCATAGGTTTTGGATCGTCGTGTCTCCATTGTCATTTGTTTCTAGGTATTTTTTGATTTCCCCTTTGATTTCTTCAGTGATCACTTCGTTATTAAGTAGTGTATTGTGTAGCCTCCATGTGTTTGTATTTTTTACAGATCTTTTCCTGTAATTGATATCTAGTCTCATAGCGTTGTGGTCGGAAAAGATACTTGATACGATTTCAATTTTTTAAAATTTACCAAGGCTTGATTTGTGACCCAAGATATGATCTATCCTGGAGAATGTTCCATGAGCACTTGAGAAAAATGTGTATTCTGTTGTTTTTGGGTGGAATGTCCTATAAATATCAATTAAGTCCATCTTGTTTAATGTATCATTTAAAGCTTGTGTTTCCTTATTTATTTTCATTTTGGATGATCTGTCCATTGGTGAAAGTGGGGTGTTAAAGTCCCCTACTATGATTGTGTTACTGTCGATTTCCCCTTTTATGGCTGTTAGTATTTGCCTTATGTATTGAGGTGCTCCTATGTTGGGTGCATAAATATTTACAATTGTTATACCTTCCTCTTGGATCGATCCCTTGATCATTATATAGTGTCCGTCTTTGTCTCTTGTAATTGTCTTTATTTTAAAGTCTATTTTGTCTGATATGAGAATTGCTACTCCAGCTTTCTTTTGATTTCCATTTGCATGGAATATCTTTTTCCATCCCCTCACTTTCAGTCTGTATGTGTCTCTAGGTCTGAAGTGGGTCTCTTGTAGACAGCATATATATGGGTCTTGTTTTTGTATCCATTCAGCCAGTCTGTGTCTTTTGGTGGGAGCATTTAATCCATTTACATTTAAGGTAATTATCGATGCGTATGTTCCTATTCCCATTTTCTTAAATGTTTTGGGTTTGTTATTGTAGGTGTTTTCCTTCTCTTGTGTTTCTTGCCTAGAGAAGTTCCTTTAGCATTTGTTGTAAAGCTGGTTTGGTGGTGCTGAACTCTCTCAGCTTTTGCTTGTCTGTAAAGGTTTTAATTTCTCCATCAAATCTGAATGAGATCCTTGCTGGGTAGAGTAATCTTGGTTGTAGGTTTTTCTCCTTCATCACTTTAAGTATATCCTGCCACTCCCTTCTGGCTTGCAGCGTTTCTGCTGAAAGATCAGCTGTTAACCTTATGGGGATGCCCTTGTGTGTTATCTGTTGTTTTTCCCTTGCTGCTTTTAATATGTTTTCTTTATATTTAATTTTTGATAGTTTGATTAATATGTGTCTTGGTGTGTTTCTCCTTGGATTTATCCTGTATGGGACTCTCTGTGCTTCCAGGACTTGATTAACTATTTCCTTTCCCATATTAGGGAAGTTTTCAACTATAATCTCTTCAAATATTTTCTCAGTCCCTTTCTTTTTCTCTTCTTCTTCTGGGACCCCTATAATTCGAATGTTGGTGCGTTTAATGTTGTCCCAGAGGTCTCTGAGACTGTCCTCAGTTCTTTTCATTCTTTTTTCTTTATTCTGCTCTGCAGTAGTTATTTCCACCATTTTATCTTCCAGGTCACTTATCCGTTCTTCTGCCTCAGTTATTCTGCTATTGATCCCGTCTAGAGTATTTTTAATTTCATTTATTGTGCTTGTCATCGTTTCTTGGTTCCTCTTTAGTTCTTCTACGTCCTTGTTAAATGTTTCTTGCATTTTGTCTATTCTATTTCCAAGACTTTGGATCATCCTTACTATCATTATTCTGAATTCTTTTTCAGGTAGACTACCTATTTCCTCTTCATTTGTTAGGTCTGCTGTGTTTTGACCCTGCTCCTTCATCTGCTGTGTGTTTTTCTGTCTTCTCATTTTGCTTATCTTACTGTGTTTGGGGTCTCCTTTTCACAGGCTGCAGGTTCGTAGTTCCCGTTGTTTTTGGTATCTGTCCCCAGTGGCTAAGGTTGGTTCAGTGGGTTGTGTAGGTTTCCTGGTGGAGGGAACTAGTGCCTGTGTTCTGGTGGATGAGGCTGGATGTTGTCTTTCTGGTGGGTTCGTCCACGTCTGGTGGTGTGTTTTGGGGTGTCTGTGGCCTTATTATGATTTTAGGCAGCCTCTCTGTTAATGGATGGGGCTGTGTTCCTCTCTTGCTAGTTGTTTGGCATAGGGTGTCCAGCACTGTAGCTTGCTGGTCGTTGAGTGAAGCTGGGTCTTGATGTTGAGATGGAGATCTATGAGAGATTTTCGCTGTTTGGTATTACGTGGAGCTGGGAGGTCTCTTGTGGACCAGTGTCCTGAAGTTGGCTCTCCCACCTCAGAGGCACAGCCCTGATGCCTGGCTGGAGCACCAAGAGCCTTTCATCCACACGGCTCAGAATAAAAGGGAGAAAAAATGGAAAGAAAGAAAAAAAGAGGATAAAATAAAATAAAATAAAGCAATTATAATAAAAAATAAGAAAAAAAATTATTAAGAGTAAATTTATTAAGAAAACAATTTTTTTTTAATTTTTAAAAATAGATTTATTAATTTTTTATACTAAAAATAAGAAAAAAATTATTTAGAAAAAATTTATTAAGAAAAAAAATTTTTTAATTTTTTAAAATAAAAAATATGAAAAAACTTATTAAAAATTTTTTTAAAAATAGAAAATAAGGAAAAAATTATTAAGAAAACATTTATTAGGGAAAAAAAAATTTTTTTAAGCCAAAAAAAAAAAAAAAAAAAAAACGGACGGACCTAACCCTAGGACTAACGGTGAGAGCAAAGCTATACAGACAAAATCTCACCCAGAAGCATACACATCTACACTCACAAAAAAAAGGAAAAGGGGAAAAGTTAATATATCCTGCTCCCAAAGTCCGTCTCCTAAATTTGGGATGATTCGTTGTCTATTCAGGTATTCAACAGATGCAGGCACATCAAGTTGTTTGTGGAGCTTTAATCCGCTGCTTCTGAGGCTGCTGGGAGAGATTTCCCTTTCTCTTCTTTGTTCGTACAGCTCCCGGGGTTCAGCTTTGGATTTGGACCCGCCTCTGCATGTAGGTCCCCTGAGGGCGTCTGTTCCCCGCCCAGACAGAACGGGGTTAAAGGAGCAGCTGATTCGGGGGCTCTGGCTCAGTCAGGCCGGGGGGAGGGAGCGGTACGGAGGAGGCGGGGCGAGCCTGCGGCGCCAGAAGCCGGCGTGACGTTGCAGCAGCCTGAGGCGCGCCGTGCGCTCTCCCGGGGAAGTTGTCCCCGGATTACGGGAGCCTGGCCGTGGCGGGCTGCACAGGCTCCCGGGAGGGGCGGTGTGGAGAATGACCTGTGCTCGCCCACAGGCTGTTTGGTGGCGGCAGCAGCAGCCTTAGCGTCTCATGCCCGTCTCTGGGGTCCGCGCTGATAGCCGCGGCTCGCGCCCGTCTCTGGAGTTCGTTTAAGTGGCGCTCTGAATCCCCTCTCCTTGCACGCCGCGAAACAAAGAGGCAAGAAAAAGTCTCCTGCCTCTTCGGCAGCTGCAGACTTTTTCTCGTGCACCCTCCCGGCTAGTTGTGGTGCGCTAGACCCTTCAGGCTGTGTTCACGCCGCCAACCCCAGTCCTCTCCCTGGGATCCGACCGAAGCCCGCGCCTCAGCTCCCAGCCCCCGCCCGCCCCGGCGGGTGAGCAGACAAGCCTCTCGGGCTGGTGAGTGCTGCTCGGCGCCGAGCCTCTGTGCGGGAATCTCTCCGTTTTTCCCTCTGCGTCCCTGTTGCTGTGGGATCCGCGCTGATAGCCGCGGCTCGCGCCCGTTTCTGGAGCTCGTTTAGGCGGCGCTCTGAATCCCCTCTCCTTGCGCGCCGCGAAACAAAGAGGCAAGAAAAATTCTCTTGCCTCTTTGGCAGCTGCAGTCTTTTTCCCGGACTCCCTCCCGGCTAGCACCGAAGCCCGAGCCCCAGCTCCCAGGCCCCGCCCGCCCCGGCGGCTGAGCAGACAAGCCTCTCGGGCTGGTGAGTGCTGGTCGGCACCGCTCCTCTGTGCGGGAATCTCCGCTTTGCCCTCCGCACCAATGTGGCTGCGCTCTCCTCCGTGGCTCCGAAGCTTCCCCCCTCTGCTACCCGCAGTCTCTGCCCACGAAGGGGCTTCCTAGTGTGTGGAAACCTTTCCTCCTTCACAGCTCCCTCCCACTGGTGCAGGTCCCGTCCCTATTCTTTTGTCTCTGTTATTTCTTTTTTCTTTTGCCCTACCCAAGTACGTGGGGATTTTCTTGCCTTTTGGGAGGTCTGACGTCTTCTGCCAGCGTTCAGTGGGTGTTCTGTAGGAGCAGTTCCACGTGTAGATGTATTTCTCATGTATCTGTGGGGAGGAAGGTGATCTCCGCGTCTTACTCTTCCGCCATCTTGCCCCTCCCTACTCCTCTATCATTTCTAATTCTGTTGATTTGAGTCTTCTTTTTTTCTTGATGAGTCTGGCTAATGGTTTATCAATTTTGTTTATCTTCTCAAAGAACCAGCTTTTAGTTTTATTGATCTTTGCTATTGTTTCCTTCATTTCTTTTTCATTTATTTCTGATCTGATCTTTATGATTTCTTTCCTTCTGCTAACTTTGGGGTTTTTTTGCTCTTCTTTCTCTAATTGCTTTAGGTGTAAGGTTAGGTTGTTTATTTGAGATGTTTCTTGCTTCTTTAGGTCGGATTGTATTGCTATAAACTTCCCTCTTACAACTGCTTTTGCTGCATCCCATAGGTTTTGGGTCATCGTGTTTTCATTGTCATTTGTTTCTAGGTATTTTTTGATTTCCTCTTTGATTTCTTCAGTGATCTCTTGGTTATTAAGTAGTGTATTGTTCAGCCTTCATGTGTTTGTATTTTTTACAGACTTTTTCCTGTAATTGATATCTAGTGTCAAAGCATTGTGTCGGAAAAATACTTGATACGATTTTAATTTTCTTAAATTTACCGAGGCTTGATTTGTGACTCAAGATATGATCTATCCTGGAGAATGTTCCATGAGCACTTGAGAAGAAAGTGTAATCTGTTCTTTTTGGATAGAATGTCCTTTAAATATCAATTAAGTCCATCTTGCTTAATGTATCATTTAAAGCTTGTGTTTCCTTATTTATTTTCATTTTGGTTGATCTGTCCATTGGTGAAAGTGAGGTGTTAAAGTCCCCCACTATTATTGTGTTACTGTCGATTTCCTCTTTTAGAGCTGTTAGCAGTTGCCTTATGTATTGAGGTGCTCCTATGTTGGGTGCATAAATATTTACAATTGTTATACCTTCCTCTTGGATCGATCCCTTGATCATTATATAGTGTCCTTCTTTGTCTCTTGTAATAGTCTTTATTTTAAAGTCTATTTTGTCTGATACGAGAATTGCTACTCCAGCTTTCTTTTGATTTCCATTTGCATGGAATATCTTTTTCCATCCCCTCACTTTCAGTCTGTATGTGTCCCTAGATCTAAAGTGGGTCTCTTGTAGACAGCATATATACCGGTCTTGTTTTTGTACCCATTCAGCCAGTCTATGTATTGGGGTTGGAGCATTTAATCCATTTACATTTAAGGTAATTATCAATATGTATGTTCCTATTACCATTTTCTTTTTTTTTTTTTTTAAAGGGAACGCTATTTATTTATTTATTTATTTATTTATTTATTTATTTATTTATTGGCTGTGTTGGGTCTTCGTTCCTGTGCGAGGGCCCTCTCCAGTCGTGGCAAGTGGGGGCCACTCTTCATCGTGGTGCGCAGGCCTCTCACTGTCGCGGCCTCTCTTGTTGCGGAGCACAAGCTCCAGACGCGCAGGCTCAGTAGTTGTGGCTCACGGGCTTAGTTGCTCCGCGGCATGTGGGATCCTCCCAGGCCAGGGCTCGAACCCGTGTCCCCTGCACTGGCAGGCAAATTCTCAACCACTGCGCCACCAGGGAAGCCCCCATTTTCTTAATTGTTTTGGTTTGTTATTGTAGGTCTTTTCCTTCTCTTGTGTTTCTTGCCTACAGAAGTTCCTTTAGCATTTGTGGTAAAGCTGGTTTGGTGGTGCTGAATTTTCTTAGCTTTTGCTTGTCTGTAAAGGTTTTAATTTCTCTGTCGAATCTGATAGAGATCCTTGCTGGGTTAAGTAATCTTGGTTGTAGGTTTTTCCCTTTCATGACTTTAAATATGTCCTGCTACTCCCTTCTGGCTTGCAGAGTTTCTGCTGAAAGATCAGCTGTTAACCTCATGGGGATTCCCTTGTATGTTATTTGTTGCTTTTCCCTTGCTGCTTTTAATATTTTTTCTTTGTATTTAATTTTTGATAGTTTGATTAATATGTGTCTTGGCATGTTTCTCCTTGGATTTATCCTGTATGGGACTCTGCGCTTCCTGGACTTGATTATTTCCTTTCCCATGTTAGGGAAGTTTTCAACTATAATCTCTTCAAATATTTTCTCAGTCCCTTTCTTTTTCTCTTCTTCTCCTGGGACCCCTATAATTCGAATGTTGGTGCATTTAATGTTGTCTAAGAGGTCTCTGAGACTGTCCTCAATTCTTTTCATTCTTTTTTCTTTATTCTGCTCTGCAATAGTTACTTCCACTATTTTTTCTGCCAGGTCACATATCCGTTCCTCTGCCTCAAGTTATTCTGCTATTGATTCCTTCTAGAGTATTTTTAATTTCATTTATTGTGTTGAACATCATTGTTTGTTTGCTCTTTAGTTCTTCTAGGTCCTTATTAAGCATTTCTTGTATTTTCTTCATTCTATATCCAAGATTTTGTATCATCTTTACTATCATTACTCTGAATTCTTTTTCAGGTACACTGCCTATTTCCTCTTCATTTGTTTGATCTGGTGGGGTTTTACCTTGCTCCTTCATCTGCTGTGTGTCTCTCTGTCTTCTCATTTTGCTTAACTTACTGTGTTTGGGGTCTCTGTTTCTCACGCTGCAGGTTTGTAGTTCCCATTGTTTTTGGTGTCTGCCCCCAGTGGGTAAGGTTGGTTCAGTGGGTTGTGTAGGCTTTCTGGTGGAGGGGACTGGTGCCTGTGTTCTGGTGGATGAGGCTGGATCTTGTCTTTCTGGTGGGCAGGACTGTGTCCGGTGGTGTGTTTTGGTGTGTCTGTGACCTTAGTTTGATTTTAGGCAGCCTCTCTGCTAATAGGTGGTGTTGTGTTCCTGTCTTGCTAGTTGTTTGGCATAGGGTGTCCAGCACTGGAGCTTGCTGGTCGTTGAGTGGAGCTGGATCTTAGCATTGAGATGGAGGTCTCTGGGAGAGCTTTACCATTTGATGTTACGTGGAGCCGTGAGGTCTCTGGTGGACCAATGTCCTGAACTCAGCTCTCTCACCTCAGAGGCACAGACCTGACACCTGGCTGGAGCACCAAGACCCTGTCAGCCACATGGCTGGGTTCCGGTGCAGTGCAGCCTTGGCTCAGAGGTGAGCCTGCCATCCCGGTCCTAGGTTAGCGATCTAAACACTTTATTTTAATAGCAATCTGACATCACTTCTGATTTCCTTTATTCTGATTTACTCTTTTTTTCATTTTTTACAAAGAACTTCTCATACTATGTACTTTAACTTATTTATCATGTTTATTGTTTACTCTCTGTCTCCACCTTCACTCTTGCCCTCTCTTCCCTCCCCAGTAGAATGTCAGCTGCATAAGGGCAAAGGTCTTTGTATCATTCACTAAAATATCTCAGATGCCAACAATAGTGTCAAGCACATAGTATGTGCTCAACAAATATGTGTGGAATGAATGAATGAATTAATGAATGAATGAATCTGATACAGTTCCTGAGAGGTGCTAAATATCAGGTTAATTTGATAGGAGAAGAGGGATTTGCCAGTGGTGCAAGTCCACACAATCCAACTCTCCAACTCCCCAGTTATGTACCCATGACAGAGACATCAGTGTTTTCTCTTGAATCTGTACAAGACCAACCAGTCAGGCACTGTCAATCAATGGAAGGTGTCCGGAGATTAGAAACACACAAGATGGAACTTGGGATATCAGCCCAGGTGTGATATAAATGCAGAGTACCAGATGCCTTGTCTGGTGGTTCTGGGGGTGGCTGGGGGTTGAGTATGACTAAGGAAGTAGATGGACCTCCACCAAGGTGGAGGTGATGGACACTGAAAGAGACATAGAGTTTCTGTGTCTAAAACAAGATTAGATCTTAATATTTTATACCTTGTCTTTGAAGGAGCTGCCTTAGTTACTGAATCCAAAATGAAAGGGTGGATTCTGGGGTCACGGCATGTAGATAATCATGAGGCAGCTTAATTTGTGTTTGTTTTGCACCAGCTGGTCGAGTCTCTTCCTATGGACTAGAGCACCTAGTCACTGTCTAGTCACCAAAGTCATGGAATGTTCCAGGTGTGGGCTCGGAGCTTCTCCTCTATTTATCTGAGCCATGGCTGCACATTTTTCGCAAACGTGAGCATCATTGATTGGGCCCTAGAGAGATCCACTGCCCAAGTTCCATTTGATTTTCTAAGGAGTAAATGTCTGTTACGTATGATCACTTAGGCCGATGCTACTGAGAAATGCTGTGGAGAGATGGAGAGTGAGCTGGAATTAGCAGTGGGTGGGATTATATGCCATTTCCAGCCAGAGCAAGCGTTTGGAAGTGAGTGCATTTGGAGGGCTCTGTTGGACAGGTTACTTCCTAGAACTTTTCTGAGAGAGCTGCACTTGAATTTCAACAACAACAAAAATATAAACAGCTCAGGGTGAAAGCAGAAAGGGTAGTCCCCCAAATTGGGACTGCCTTCACCAGGGATCTTCAGGAGAGCTTAGATCTTTGGCAGTGTCTTTCTTTGCCAGTGACCTCATGTGCTTATTTAACTGTCCAGCTGAAGGTTCACCCTGACATTTCAGCAACGAGGCAGAGTGTGTGGATTTAGGGTGACCACTCAGACAGGAGAAAGAGAAAGATGCCCAACAGGGCTGCAGGGAGACTCTTCAGGAAACTTCTGCTTTTTAGGATTTTTCTTTTTTTCTTCCTCTCATCACAAGGTGCTGCTCTCCAAACTCTCATCCCCTCATTCGTGGTTGTGCCTGAGATGACTTGACTGTGTTGAAGTTGGCAAGGGGCAGTCCTTGCCCTCAGGGAAGGAGCAAAGAAGCCTGGGGGGCGGGGGAGGTGGGAAAGACACAGAAAAAGGCAAAGGATGGTTTGTGTCAAGAGAGTGCTGCCCTGAAAGGGGGGGAAGTAGGAAAAGATGATTTAAGGGAAGAACTGCTTCTTTGCATATGCAAAGGGAATTTATTTTTTTTTAGTTTCTTTTCTCTTTTTTTTTTTAACATTTTTATTGGAGTATAATTGCTTTACAATGGTGTGTTAGTTTCTGCTGTATAACAAAGTGAATCAGTATCCCCATATCTCCTCCCTCTTGCGGCTCCCTCCCACCCTCCCTATCCCACCCCTCTAGGCGGTCACAAAGCACCAAGCTGATTTCCCTGTGCTATGCAGCTGCTTCCCACTAGCTATCTATTTTACATTTGGTAGTGTATATATGTCCATGCCACTCTCTCACTTCGTCCCAGCTTACCCTTCTCCCTCCCTGTGTCCTCAAGTCCATTCTCTACGTCTGCGTCTTTATTCCTGTTGCAATGGGAATTTCTGCAAAAAAAATTTCCAGAAACTTTTAGCAGTTGTTAGCCTTCCAGAGCTGGACAGGACATCTAGAAAGGGACAACCAGGCGAGGGAGACTTCTGCCTTTCATTTTGTCGTTCTCCACACTGCCTGGTTATGTTATCTTGTGTATCTACTTTTTTTATTTTAAACCAAAAATTTTAGAAAAGAATAATTTAATTAAAACAAACTAAACTATAGGGGCTTTGTCCACCCTACCTTGATTTTCTATGATCTAGGAAAAAGGGCTTCAATTACCAGCTGTGTAGACTTGGGCAATTTATTGAGCCTTTCCGTGGCCCATTACCTCATCTGGAAAATAGGGTTAATAATAGTGCCTGCATCGCAGAGTGGCTATAAGGGGTTTGGTGCTAGAAGGTGTGTAAAGTGCTAAGCCCTGGGTATCACAAGCACTCAGTCATCTCAGCTATCACTGGTATTGTTCAAATTCTATCAGCAATCTAGGCTAGTTCGTCCTAAAGAAAGTACCTAATGGTCATGGCAAGTGACTGCAGCAGCTGGGGCTGTGATGGACGATGATAGTGATGATGATGATGATGATGATGATGATGGTGATGATGATGATGATGATAGTGCTGATGGGGGACAGATGGTTCCTGAATGTCTAGCGCATCAGAAGTGGGGGAAGAAGCAGCTGTTTGGAACTGGAGCCATAGGAACAGACAGAAGGCAAGGTTGATGGGGTCACAAACACACCTATCATCATCTTAGTAAAATAAATTGTCTGCCTTTCATGATGTCCTGAATACATCTGAGATAAGTCTCAGGGGAATAGAATTTGTGGAGAGGCCCAAGTGGTAAACAAGAAAAGAAGTATTCTTTAACGTGGTGAAAAGGTACTCTTCCCCACCATCTTCTACCAGCACTCCTTAGAATTATTTACCTTTCCTCTAAGTATGTCCAGGGCTAGAAGGATCTTAGCCACATCTAGAATCATAAAGTCATTGAATCGTAAAGGACCGAAAGGGACCAGACAGATGAATTTGAAAGTCTCATGTATCAAGTAAGAGAAAACACAATTCAAACTAACATAGAACTAGGGCATTTATTTATCTCGTGTAATAAGTTTAGCAGTAAGATGTGTTTCAGGTTTGGTCGATCCAGTAGCTCAGTCATAAAGTTCAGGTTCATTCTCTCTCTCTCTGCTCTCTCACCATTGGTGTATGAGTTGTGTTCTTGGACTGCTTTCTTCATGTGGTCATAAGGCATTGTCAGTGGCATGTGGGGCACCATGCTTTCTTGTTGCCAACCAACAGCGAGGGAGAGGGTAAGGGAGAGAGGCAGAGGGAGAAACCCTCTCCTCCAGCCCTGGAAAGAAAAGTCCACCTCTGCGGTCAGATTGAGCCAATTCCGGATGTATGTACTCACTCCTGAGCCTATAATAGTGGCCAGGAGGACACCGTGTGCTGCGGGAATTTTAAACCAATCATTAGGAAGGGGGCTGAAATGATGAGCTTACACCGGGTTTTTCAGCATTGGCTCCATTGACATCTGGGGATAACTCTTCATTGTGGGCACTGTCCTGTGTGTTGTAGGATGTTTATCGGCATTCCTCGTCTCTACCCACACAGTGTCAAGAGCAAGAGGCAGTGTGGGAGGTGAGGCTGGGAGGAGGGCAGGGACTCGTTGAGGTAGCATCTTGTAGGACATGTTAAGGATTTCAATGTTTACCCTAAAAGCTCCAGGAAGCTACAATAGGGTTTTCAGTAGAGGTTAATTCCAGCTGGGATCTGCCGAAAGAAAAGGAGAAGCCTAGGAGGAAAAACAGTGAGACCACTTATTTCAGTAGAACAGGTGATAAACGATGGCCGTTTCAGCTAGGGTGGTGTGGGTAGAAGCAGAAAGAAATGGATGTATGTGAGCTTTATTTAGGAGCTACACCAAGATAGAACCTGGTGCTGGAGTAGATATGGGGATGAGGAAAGGAAGATACTAGGATGACATAGGTTTCTGGTTTGTTCACTTCTATGGACGACATTACCTCTCGGGAGGTGGGGACCACTGGAGATGGAACAGACTGTAGAGGGAAGATCAGGTTCCAATGTGTTGAGTTTGAGGCCTGTGTGAGTTATCCAAGTTGAAATGTCAAGTCGGCAGAAAGAGGTACAAGTGTAGTGTTCAGAGGAGAAGAGTGGGGTGGAGATAATAACTGGAGTCGTGGGTGTGACGAGAACTCACCCTGAGGGACTCTGACACTTACAGGTAGGACAGAGATCTGTGAGTCAGGGTAGGAGGGATTCCAGGCAAGGGCCCTGTTCCTTAGCCCACAGGAGGTCATTCCGAGAGGGAGGGTTGATCAGGAGTGGTGTGTGCTGTCGAGAGAAGATGGAAGATGAGGACCCAAATATTGTCCTTTGGATTTAGTGATATGGAGGCCATTGGTGATCCCAGCAAGAACCATTTTGGAAGTGGTTTGTACTGGGGTCAGAAGTCAAGTTGGAGAGGCCTGAAGAACATACGGGAGAAGACATGGGACAGAGTAGCCCCTCCTGGACAAATTTGGCCACAGAGGGAGGAGAGGATAGCTGGAGAGGGAAATGAGGACCAGGGAGAGTTTTTCTTTGTGATGAAAGACACTTTACTGTGTTTATATGGTTTATGGGGGGCAGGGAGCAGAGGTTTGGAAACACAGGAGAGATCGAGGTAGAGGTAGAGAGAAAAAGAAATTAGAAATGGATAGTGTAAGGTTACTGAAAAGGCAGGAGGGAATGGAACCCAGACCCATGAGCCTCAGAAAGGAGAAGGGGCACCTCAGCTATTGTAACCAGACAGGAGCAGGAGGAGGGCCATAGGTGTAGGTGACTTGAGGCGTTGTGGAGGAAGTTGATAGCATTCCTGTTTGAATTCTTTTATAGTTACCATAAAGCAGGAAGTTCAGGGTCTGTACAAAGGATGGGGGAGAGTTTCTGTAGTCAAATGTATTGGGGAAATGCTCTGTGAAGGTTAAGCAATTATCTTCACCAGTGGACTTTTCAGAGCCATTTTCATTGTGAGTGTCCAAGAGGAGAATAAACAGCATTTCCCATTGGACCACAGAACTTTTTATGTGCACGGCACCTCATGGAATGTTCTGGGAAACACTGACCAGAATCAGCACCTTCATTTTATGGTAGAAGAACTTAAAACCCAAAGATGGGTAGGGATTTATAGAAAGTCTCTTGTTTGGATTAGCAGGCAAGGAGGACGCTTTTGTAGGAGGCACAGGGAATGCCCTAGGCCTTCACTTTGGTGAGTACAACCCTCTCATTCATGATGGTACTGTGTGACCTGGACCTCCTGCCATACTGGGACAATCTGGTTCTACTCGGAAATATGAAATGAGACAGAGAGAAAGCCATTAAACCTTGATATGTGACATGAAAGACTACGAGGCAGGACATGAATATATTGGCTCTGAGTTCAGCCTGCTGGAGTCCATAACTGAACTAGCTGTGTGTCCTTGAGAAAGTTACTTGACTTCTCTGTGTCTCAATAGCTTCATCTGTATAAAGGGAGTAATCATGGCATCCTTACTATAAAGAATCGTGGTAATGATTAAGTAAAATAATACTTATAAAGAGCTTACAATAGTGTCTGATCCAAGTAAGTGAACATTAACTGTTGGCTATTGCTGGGAGCGGAGGGGCAGCTATGTTCCTTCCTGTAAACAGGGCAGCAGAAAAAGCTACTCTGGCAAAGCAAAGAAAGATGAACAGATGTGTCTAGCAAGGTAGAGAAGAATAATAGAGAAAGAATAATCTTTCCAGAGGCCTGAATCTGCATTTGGGACCCATGAGACACCAGTGTCTCTAGGATAAGTTCCCCTATTAACTTAGTTAAGTTAACTTAACTCTGTGACTTGCAAACTAAGAAGCAGAATGAGTACTGCGGCTGAGACAGGATTTGAACCCGAGTCTCCTGGCTTCCAGTCCTGTACTCTGATTATTCCCATATATAGTTTGTTGAGGACCTGGGTATAACTCAGTGAGAAAAATCTTCTCCCAGAGGAAGAAAGCAGATCTTTGCAACCAGCAGCAGATTGTGTCTGGGATTAAATTAAATGTCCCCAGTTTCAAAAGAGGCAGACTTTCGACCTTCCAGCTGCTGTAGCCTGCGTCTGATTGAAGAAGCTGAAGGTGTCACAGAGACTCAGGGCATCAAGGGCTTAGAAATCATTTCAGCCCCTCCCTTTAAGATTTTCAACTCAGTGGCTAGTCTATGATGTCATCTAGAAATTGATGAAATGGATAATTTTGGTCTGTTGTGGATTCTGAGTTTGCTATGAATGTCCATAACTCCACACCTTGGCTTGCACACTTCTCCCTGCCAGGAATGTTCTACTTTTCCTTTTTTTGTCTGTGAAGGGTCTACTCTGGTGGATCTCAAACTTCCGGGGGCTGGAGATTCACCTGGGGGAGTTTGTTAAGCTGCCACTTCTCTGGCCCCTCCTGGGATTCTGACTCAGTCAGTCTGGAATGAGACCCAGGAGTCTCCCTGTAGACAAGCGCCCTAGATGATTCTGATGTTGGAAATTCAGGCACCACTCTGAAAACACTCCATACTCTTTTATTCAGACTTTCTGGAAAGAATTCCAGAACTGAGGAAAGTATGGAGTGGGACTTCTAAAAAAAATTTTGAAGTGGGGGCTAGTTTTTTTTTTTACCACGGGCTCAGTTTCCTGGTCTGTAAATAGGGTTTAATCATAGAGACACTTCTCTCTTGAGGTTGCCTTGCAGCTCAAATGAGCTCAGTGCAAAAAAGGCAGCTTGTTAGCTGTGATGTCAGTGGCAATAATTATTTGTATTAACATACAAATCTCTCTTGTAATCTAACATTTCAGTTTTCAGTGGGAGAGTGCTGGGGCAGGAACATATCTTATTTTCCACCATATCCACTGACCTAGCTCAGAGCCCAGTGTGTAACAGCAGGCTTCATTTTTGTTGATAAGGACCCAATATTTTTAAGCTTTTGAATGCAAATGAGTCATCACCCAAGATGCTGATTGGCTGTCACCAGTTCTCTTTGGTCGGATACTGAATAATGAAGAGGAAAAAACTGGTTATTAATGCAGAGAAGCTAGGAAAAGGCAGTGAATAGCAGCACAAAAATAGCCTCAATAATTATGTCTCACAAAGCCTGTTGCGACATACTTTGTGAGTCAAAAATGAAGTTTGTGTGACATGAAGTGAATCATGAAATGAATGGTGAATAAGAGAAGGAATCTTACTTATTCAATGTGTTTTGTCAGAAGTAATAACTTTGTTTGTATCTAACATAAAATATGTATCTAACACATATGTACCTAGCATATATCATGTATGTAAAATAAGGCACGTATCTAACATAAAAAAGATACAATTCTTGTAAAAATATCATGGTAATTCAGTAGTAAGTTGGCTCGAGCCTCACTTTAATAATAAAAAAAGCTACAAGACACGTAAGTAAGCTTGCACGTATCAGTTCCTTCTGTTTGGGAACGTGTGGCTAGCATCTTTCTTTGACTTTAGAATTGGATGGATAGGAATAAGAAGACCATATTTTTCTACCTATCTTCTTCCAAAGCAGTCTCTCAGTATTGCTATATGCTATTCTCATAAGCTGCTTGTCTTATACAGCAAAACGTTCATATTTTCATACTCACATTATCTGTAATTATTTCCAGTGTTTTTATTGGGAGGGGGGATGGAAGATGAAGGATAAAGAAAGGAAAGTCTTTCTTTATCCCCTTTGTTCTTCCTGCTGACTGAAAAGTGGAGGTGATGGATGGAACTCAAGAAGCCATACTGCACCATTAGTTTCTCACTACATGTTGACAATGATGAAACAAAGAGAAAACAAAAAAAAAGTTTGCTATTTTGATGGTTAATTTTATGTGTCAATTTTACTAGGCCATGGAGTGCCCACACATTTGGCTAAACATTATTTCTGGATGTGTCTGTGAGGGTGTTTCCAGATGAGTTTAGCATTTGAATTGATGGACTTAGTGAAGCAGCTTGCCCTCCCAAATATGGGTGGGCATTCTCCAATCTGCTGAGCGCCTGAATAGAACAAAAAGGCAGAAGAAAGGAGAACCTGATATCTCTGCCTGACTGATAGAGCTGGAACATCTGTCTTCAGACTCCAGCTGGGACTTCTACCATTGGTTCCCCCAGTTCTCAGGCCTTAGGACTCAATCTGGGACTACGTCACTGGCTTTCCTATATCTCCAGCTTGCAGGTGGCAGATCACGAGACTTCTCAGCCAATTTTCTCTCTCTCTCTGGCTCTTTTTTTCTGGAGCCTGACTCATACAGATTTTGGTAGCGAGAATGTCCTACAAGGCAAGACTACTGCCCCAGTGGGTCTGGAAGGCAGAGCATCAAGCCGAAGATCATTATTCTTGAGCCTTTAAGATCTCATGGATTTTGCCCTGCTAAGTTTTAAACTTGCTTGAGACCCATCATCCCTTCCTTCTTTCCCATTTCTCTTGGAATAGGAATGTGTATCCTCCACCTGTCCCACCACTGAATTTTGGAAGTACATAACTTGTCTGGTTTCACAGGTTCACAGTTGGAGAGGGATTTTGCCCCAGGATGAAATGTGTCTCTAGTCTCACCCATATCTAATTTGAATGATATTTAGATGAGGCTTTGGACATTAGACTTTGGAGTTGATGCTGGAATAAATTAAGACTATGAGGGCTCTTAGGATGGAATGAATGTATTTTGCATGTGAGAAAGGCATGAATTTCAGGGGGTCAAGGACTGAATGTTTGAGTCCTCCCAAAATTCACACGTCAAAGCCCTAATCTCCCACTGCTATGATATTTGGAGATGGGGCCTTTGGGAGGTGATTAGGTGATGAGGGTAGAGCCCCTCATGAATGAAATTAGTGCCCTTGTAAGAAGAGGCATGATCTCTCTCCACCATGGAAGAACTTAGCTGGAAGGCAGGCATCTGTTAACCAGGAACGGATCCTCTGCAGACAGATCCCAAAACAGAACCACTTCAAGGGGGCTGAGTCATCAATATCCTGTTCCTTCTTCCAAACACCAACCATGTTAGTCATCTATCCCAGGGGAGAAATGACCGGAGGCACCAAGAGAGACCGGGAATGTTAACTAAGGAGGCTCCTCCACATGGAAATATGAGACTTGGAGAAGAGAGGTTCTCCTGTACCTGGGAAATATGAATGCATTAAAGATTGCAAATTCTGCAGGTCATGGGGAGAAGTTCAGGAAGAGGGTGGAGATGGGAGAGGCATTTACACTAGATAACATAAGACAGCATCTTATGTGTGCAAAATAAGGAGAAAAGGAGTTTGGAGGTGGGAACAGTAACTTTGGCTGAATGGGATTTAAAATCCTAAGCATTATTAAAAGCACCTCTGAGAGAGCATCTGGTCCAATAATCTTCATTTTCCTGATGAGGACCAGAGTGGTTAAGAGAATTTTTTAAAAATTGGTAACAGGGTGCCATTAAATGAATCAGGACCAGAGCTCCAATCCCTCAAAGGTCTGCAACTTTCCACTGGGACTCTGATACATTGGGAGGGGAAGAGGATCCACACAGGTGAGAGAGAAAGATGTGAACAAAGGCTGAAATATAGGATTACCAAAACCTGTGCCGCAGACAGTAAAGCAGACTGTTGTGGTTAGAGTGGGCGATTCATGTCGCTAAAGAGTGGGATAAGTAGGGCCATGTATATGGGTTTTAAAATGCTACATTGAAGTGTTGTTGACTTTATCTTTTGGCAAAGATGGAGCCATGTAGGATTTTGGAGCTGGTTACTGTGATGTGACCCTTGATCCGGCACCACACAAAGAATGTGTCACAGGACTGTGGGCCCTTCAAGGGCAGGAGGACGTGGCGGAAGCATCTTCCCAACAATTTGCAGGACAGAGCTTCAGCACCTGAGCACACTAGGGCTCTGATCTGACTCCCACCCACCTACCAGACATATCCCTTGACATTCTCTTCCTTGATTTCAGCCTCCAAAAACACCAAGATACTTTCAGGCTGATGCAACTAACAATTTCATGTTTTAGTGGATTAAAGCAAAATTCACTTCTCATGAGTGTTACATGTCAGCTGCAAGCCAGCAAAAGGACTCTTATCATCACAGAGGTTCAGCCCTCCGGACTGATCAAGGCTCCATCTCAAAACATGCTCTGTGGTGACCGAGGCAGGGAAAAGAGGGTACAGCAAACCATGCACTGACTCTTAAAGCTGCTGCCCAGAGGTACCATGTCACTTCATTCGCATTTTATTGGCCAAAAAAGTCACATATCCAAGACTGCCTCCATGGACCAGGCAAGTATAACCTTCCCCAGGGAAAAGCGGGCAACACAGTTTACTACAGTCCCCCACATTTCACCCCCGCAAAACTTGTGTTCTGTGCTCCGAGCTCACTTGTATTCTCCCACTCGTCCTCCTCCGGTCATTGCTCCATCTGCCAGGAGCTGAGCTGAGAGTTTCCCACCCTCTCATTCAATCCTCAAAGTGACTTTATGGACTCAGGGTGGTTATTAACCCCATTTTACAGAGAAAGACACTGAGGTAGAGAGATTATCAGTGAGCTCTTCGGTTCTTCCCTCTGTCCTCTTCTTCTGGCCCTGTTGTGACCTATTCTGATTTCCACCTCCACAGGCTTTCCTGGCATGTTTCTTCTGCAGCTTCTGGTGAGAGATGAGACGGTCACAGCTTTGGGAACCTGCAGCCTCCAGCCAGGGAGGGTGAATTTCAGACAAAGGCAAGGTGTTCTGGGAGCACAGAAAACTAAGGCTAACAGGCTAAGTCTGTTGATGTAGAGAAAAAGGAGGGACAGTGGTTTGGGATACACGTCAGGTACAAGTTTGGTGGGAAAAGCAAAGAACTACCTGTATGCAGGCCAGTGAAGGGACAGGTGTTCCTTAAGCACTCTTATATGACAGATGCTTTTTGTCTGCTCTTTCTTCTCTGTAACTCAGAATCTGGGCTACACATATGATGATGATGACGACGACGATGATGATGATAGCAAACATCTACGTGATTTATGGCACTTAATATGGGTCCGATGTTATTTTAGATTCTATATACATCAACATATTTAATTCTCACAACACTCTTGGGAGGAGAGATTATGAGTATCCCTATTTTACAGGTAATGAAACTGAATCATAGAGGTTAAGTGACTTGCTCAAGGTCACACAGCTCATTAGTCGCAGAGCCTGGGTTTGATCCCAGGCAGTCTGTCTCTGGAGTTTGTGTTCTTTAACGTCCATAACAATTATGAGTGCTTGTTATGGGCCAAGTTCTGTTCTAAGTGTTTTACGTGTATTAACTCATTTGTCCTATGCAAAAAGAGACTTTAAAAAATTTTTTATTTTATATTGGAGTATAGTTAACAATGTTGTCTTAGTTTCAGGTGTACAGCAAAGTGATTCAGTTACACATGTACATGTATTTATTATTTTTCAAATTATTTTCCAATTTAGGTTATTACAGAGTATCGAGCAGAGTTCCCTGTGCTATACAGTAGGTCCTTATTGGTTATCTATTTTAAATATAGCAGTGAGTACATGTCAATCCCAAACTCCCAATCTATCCCTCTCCTCAACCCTTCCCCCCTGGTAACCATAAGTTTGTTCTGTAAGTCTGTGAGTCTGTTTCTGTTTTGTAAATAAGGTCACTTGTATCCTTTTTTTTTCCCAAGATTCTGCATATGAGACTTTTTAAAAAAATAGATCTTTATTGGAGTATAATTGCTTCAAAATGCTGTGTTAGTTTCTGTTGTACAACAAAGTGAGTCAGCCATATGCATGCATATGTCCCCATATCCCCTCCCTCTTGAGCCTCCCTCCCATCCTCCCTATCCCACCCCTCTAGGTGGTCACAAAGCACCAAGCTGATCTCCCTGTGCTATGCTGCTGCTTCCCACTAGCTATTTATTTTACATTGCGTAGTGTATATATGTCGATGCTACTCTCACTTTGCCCCAGCTTCCCCCTCCCACCCCGTGTCCTCAAGTCCATTCTCTATGTCTACCTCTTTATTCCTGCCCTGCAACCAGGTTCATCAGTACCATTTTTTTTTTTTTTTTTAGATTCCATATATATGTGTTAGCATATGGTATGACTTTTGATGTAGGTATTCTTCTTATTTGCATTGGACACATAGGAAGCTGAGACACAGAGAGGTTAAGTAATTTGTCCAAGCTCACACAGAGGTAACTGGCAGAGCTGGGGTTTAAACCCAGGGAGTCAGACTCCAGGGCCAGGGCTTTCAGCTACTGTGCAGTATTATCACAGTGTTTCTTCATTTATAACCTACTGGATACAGAGCTCTCTGTGATGGGACCAGATGGGTTAGTCTGGATTTAACAAGGACAACACTGGCTGATCTATCGCATGGAATAAGCTCTTTATAGTTCACTGAGTATCTATGTGTGTGTGTATCTGTGATTAAGTCTCAAACACAGTGCAATTCTGATGTTATGTCCAGTTCCTCTTTGCTAGGACTTTGGTGAAACTTTAATTTGATAGGGCCACGAAAATTGTCTCTGTTCTGATTCTAATTCACTGCTATTCTGTGTCCTGTGATGGTCCACATCCCACATTAACCTATGTAGTTTTGTTTGTTCATTTATTCATGCCTTCATTAAACCAGTTAATAAATATTTATTGAACCCTACTAAGTGCCAGGCACTGTTGTAGATACTGAGGATATGGAATTGAGCAAAACAGATTCCTGCCCTGTACAGTCTACATTCTAGTGGGAAGAGTCAGATAATAAACAAATAAACGAGTGATAAGTGCTAGGGAGAAAAATTAAGCAGGGAAGGGAGATACAGAATGCCAAGGGAAAGAGGAGTTGCTTATTTACCCTGGGAAGCTAGAGATAGAGTCTTGAGAGAGTGCTAGAGAAGGTAAGGAGGTGAGCTGTGCAGACATCTGTGACAGAGAATAGCATGTGCAAAGGCCCAGTGGTGGGAATGAGGGTGTTGGGTTTGAGGAGCATCAAGGAGGCCAGTGTGGCTGGAGCAGAGACAGTGAGGCAGAGAATACTGGGACAGAGAGGATGGCGGGGAAGTGAGAGTGGAGGGATCACTTAGGGCCTCGAAGGCCACTGTGAGGCCTTTGGATCTCATTGAGTGAGAGGGCGCCTCTGGAGGGCGTTCAGCAGCCGAGTCACAATCTGTGAGTGGCATTTAGGCTGCCATGTGGAGCACAGGAAAACCAAATGCTCACCAAGAGGGGTGGTTGAATAAATTATAGCACAGTCAAACCACGGATTAAGCCATTACAAAGATCAACTTAGGCTTGCCGCTTGATTTGGAAGGAATTCCATGAGGAAACTCTGAGTGAAAAAGCCAAAATGCAGGAAAGCATGCACAACATCCTATTTTTATAAGGGCTTTCACCACTTTCCATATGCAATATAAACATGTATTTATTGAAACAATTACGGACGCATGGAGGAAATGATGGGAAGACGCATACTACTATAGATCGTTCACAGGGGCTACATAGTTAAGAGGGGATAATATTTACAAGGGTTGGGAAGAGAATAAGAAGGGAGATGCCAAGTTAAAAAGATGATTGCTTTAAAAAAACCCAGTATATACGATATATAAAATAGATAAACAACAAGGACCTACTTTATAGCACAGGGAACTATAGTTAATATCTTGTAAAAACCTATAATGGAAAAGAATCTGAAAAAGAATATATATATATATAAAACTGAATCACTTTGCTGTACACCTGAAACTATTACAACACTGTAAATCAACTATACTTCAATTTAAAAAAATCACAGTGTCTGAATTGATCACATTTAAGCATTTATGGAAAAATGATGAGTGAATGCAAATGCATTTGTAGATATATAGTATAAACGTGTATATTGTATATAGATAAGAATCTTATTGAAGTATAATTAACTTACAATATTGTGTTAGTTTTAGGTATACAGCAAAGATATTCAGTTATATATATATATATATATATATTTTTTCAGATTATTTTCCATTATAGGTTGTTACAAGATCTTGAATATAGTTTCCTGTGCTATACTGTAAATCCTTCTTGCTTATTTATTTATTTATTTAAATAGATGTTTATTGGAGTATAATTGCTTCACAATACTGTGTTAGTTTCTGTTGCACAACAAAGCGCATCAGCCATATGCATACACATGACCCCATATCCCCTCCCTCTGGAGCCTCCCTCCCATCCTCCTTATCCCACCCCTCTAGGTCATCACAAACCACAGATCCAGTCTCCCTGTGCTATGCGGCTGCTTCCCACTAGCTATCTATTTTACATTTGGTAGTGTATATATGTCCATGCCACTCTCTCACTTCGTCCCAGCTTACCCTTCCCCCTCCCTGTGTCCTCAAGTCCATTCTCTATGTCTGCGTCTTTATTCCTGTCCTGCCCCTAGGTTCATCAGAACTTTTTTTTTTTTTTAGATTCCATATGTATGTGTCAGCATACGGTATTTGTTTTTCTTTTTCTGACTTACTTCACTCTGTATGACAGACTCTAGGTCCATCCACCTCACTACAAATAACTCAATTTTGTTTCTTTTTATGGCTGAGTAAAATTCCATTGTGTATATGTGCCACATCTTCTTTATTCATTCATCTGTCGATGGATATTTCGGTTGGTTCCATGTCCTGGCTATCGTAAATAGTGCTGCAATGAACATTGTGGTACATGTCTCTTTTTGAATTATGGTTTTCTCAGGGTATATGCCCAGTAGTGGGATTGCTGGGTCATATGGTAGTTCTATTTTTAGTTTTTTAAGGAACCTCCATACTGTTTTCCATAGTGGTTGTATCAATTTACGTTCCCACCAGCAGTGCAGGAGGGTTCTCTTTTCACCACACCCTTTCCAGCATTTATTGTTTCTAGATTTTTTGATAATGGCCATTCTGACTGGCGTGAGATGATACCTCATTGTAGTTTTGATTTGCATTTCTCTAATAATTAGTGATGTTGAGCATCTTTTCATGTGACTCTTGGCAATCTGTATGTCTTCCTTGGTGAAATGTCTATTTAGGGCTTCCACTCATTTTTTAGCTGGATTGTTTGTTTTTTTGATATTAAGCTCCATGAGCTGTTTGTATATTCTGGAGATTAATCCTTTGTCTGTTGTTTCATTTGCAAATATTTTGTCCCATTCTGAGGGTTGTCTTTTTATCTTGTTTATGGTTTCCTTTGCTGTGCAAAAGCTTTTAAGTTTAACTAAGTCCCATTTGTTATTTATGTTTTTATTTCCATTACTCTAGGAGATGGGTCAAAAAAGATCTTGCTGCGGTTTATGTCAAAGAGTGTTTTTCCTATGTTTTCCTTTCAGAGTTTTATAGTGTCTGGTCTTACATTTAAGTCTTTAATGCGTTTGGAGTTTATTTTTGTGTATGGTGTTAGGGAGTGTTCTAATTTCATTCTTTTACATGTAGCTGTCCCGTTTTCCCAGCACCACTTATTGAAGAGGCTGTCTTTTCTCCATTGTATGTTCTTGCCTCCTTTGTCATAAATTAGGTGCCCATATGTGTGTGGGTTTATCTCTGGGCATTCTCTCCTGTACCATTGATCTATATTTCTGTTTTTGTACCAACACCATACTGTCTTGATTACTGTAGCTATGTGGTATAGTTTGAAGTTGGGGAGCTGATTCCTCCAACTCCATTTTTCTTTCTCAAGATTGTTTTGGCTATTCGGGGTCTTTTGTGTTTCCATACAAATTGTGAAATTTTTTGTTCTAGTTCTGTGAAAAATGCCATTGGTAGTTTGATAGGGATTGCATTGAATTTGTAGTTTGCTTTGCGTATTATAGTCATTTGCACCATATTTATTCTTCCAATCCAAGAACATGATATATTTCTCCATCTGTTTATGTCATCTTTGATTTTTTTCATCAGTGTTTTATAGTTCTCTGAGTACACGTCTTTTGCCTCCTTAGGCAGGTTTATTCCTAGGTGTTTTATTCTTTTTTGTTGCAGTGGTAAATGGGAGTGTTTCCTTAATTTCTCTTTCTGATTTTTCATTGTTGGTGTATAGGGATGCCAGAGATTTCTGTGCATTACTTTTGTATCCTGCAACCTTACCAAATTCATTGATTAGTTCTAGTAGTTTTCTGGTGGCACCTTTAGGGTTTTCTATGTATAGTATCATGTCATTGGCAAACAGTGACAGTTTTACTTCTTTTCCAATTTGTATTCCTTTTATTTCTTTTTCTTCTCTTATTGCTGTGGCTAGGACTTCCAAAACTAAGTTGAATAAGAGTGGCAAGAGTGGACATCCTTGTCTTGTTCCTGATCTCAGTGGAAATGCTTTCAGTTTTTCACCATTGAGTATGATGCTTGCTGTGGGTTTGTCATATATGGCCTTTATTATGTTGAGGTAAGTTCCCTCTATGCCCATTTTCTGGAGAGGTTTTGTCATAAATGGGTGTTGAATTTTGTCAAAAGCTTTTTATGCATCTACTGAGATGATCATATGGTTTTTTTCCTTAATTTGTTAATGTGGTGTATCACATTGATTAATTTGCGTATATTGAAGAATCCTTGCATTCCTGGGATAAACCCCACTTGATCATGGTGTATGATCCTTTTAATGTGCTGTTGGATTCTGTTTGCTAGTATTTTGTTTAGAATTTTTCATCTATTTTCATCAGTGGTATTGGCCTGTAGTTTTCTTTTTTTGTGATATCTTTTTCTGGTTTTGGTATCAGGGTGATGGTGGCCTTGTAGAATGAATTTGGGAGTTTTTCTCCTTCTGCAATTTTTTGGAAGAGTTTGAGAAGGATCGGTGTTAGCTCTTATCTAAATGGTTGATACAATTCGCCTGTGAAGCCATCTGGTCCTGGACTTTTGTTTGTTGGAAGATTTTGTAATTACGGTTTCGATTTCATTACTTGTGAAAGGTCTGTTTATATTTTCTAATTCTTCCTGGTTCAGTCTTGGAAAATTGTACCTTTCCAAGAATTTGTCCATTTCTTCGTGGTTGTCCATTTTATTGGCATATAGTTGTTTGTAGTGTTCTCTTATAATCCTTTGTATTTCTGCAGTGTCAGTTGTGATTTCTCCTTTTTCATTTCTAATTTTATTGATTTGCATCCTCTCCCTTTTTTTCTTGATGAGTCTGGTTAAGGGTTTATCAATTTTGTTTATCTTCTCAAAGAACCAGCTTTTAGTTTTATTGATCTTTGCTATTGTTTTCTTCGTTTCCATTTCATTTATTTCTGCTCTGATCTTTATGATTTCTTCCTTCTACTGACTTTGGGTTTTCTTTGTTCTTCTTTCTCTAGTTGCTTTAAGTGTAGGATTGGATTGTTTATTTGAGATTTTTCTTGCTTCTTGAGGTGAGATTGAATTGCTATAAACTTCCCTCTTAGACCTGCTTTTGCTGCATCCCGTAGGTTTTGGGTTGTCATGTTTTTGTTCTCATTTGTTTCTATGTATTTTTTAATTTCTTCTTGGATTTCTTCAGTGATCTCTTGGTTATTTAGTAGTGCACTGTTTAGCCTCCATGTATTTGTGTTTTTTTCAGTTTGTTTCCTGTAATTAATTTCCAGTCTCATACGTTGTGGTTAGGAAAGATGCTTGACATGATTTCACTTTTCTTCAATTTTCCTAGGCTTGTTTTGTGACCCAAGATGTGATCTACCCTGGAGATTGTTCCATGTGCACTTGAGAAAAAAGTGTATTCTGCCACTTTTGGGTGGAAAGTTCTATAAATATCAATTAAATCTATCTGGTCTATTGTGTCATTTAAAGCTTGTGTTTCCTTATTTATTTTCTGTTTGGATGATCTGTTCATTGGTGTAAGTGGGGTGTTAAAGTCCCCTACTATTATTGTGTTACTGTCAATTTCTCCTTTCATTGTTGTTAGCATTTACCCTATGTATTGATGCGCTCCTATGTTGGGTGCATAAGCATTTATAATTGTTATATCTTCTTCTTGGATTGATCCTTTGGTCATTATGTAGTGTCCCTTCTTATCTCTTGTAGCATTCTTTATTTTAAAGTCTATTTTATCTAATATGAGTATTGCTACTCCAGCTCTCTTTTGATTCCCATTTGCATGGAATATCTTTTCCCATCCATTCACTTTCAGTCCGTATGTGTCCCTAAGTCTGAAGTGGGTCTCTTGTAGACAGCATATATATGGGTCTTTTTTTTGTATCCATTCAGCCAGTCTGTGTCTTTTGGTTGGGGCATTTAATCCATTTACATTCAAGGTTGTTATTGATATGTATGTTCCTATTACCATTTTCTTAATTGTTTTGGGTTTGTTTTTGTGGATCTTTTTCTTCTCTTGTGTTTCCTGCCTAGAGAAATTTCTTTAGCATTTGTTGTAAAGCTGGCTTGGTGGTGCTGAATTCTCTTAGCTTTTGCTTCTCTGAAAAGCTTTTGACTTCTCCATCGAATCTGAATGAAATCCTTTCTGGGTAGAGTAATCTTGGTTGTAGGTTTTTCTTTTTCATCACTTTAAGTATATCCTGCCCCTCCCTTCTGACCTGTAGAGTTTCCGCTGAAAAATCAGCTGATCACCTTATGGGGATTCCTTTGTATGTTATTTTTTTTTTCCCTTGCTGCTTTTAATATTTTTTCTTTGAATTTAATTTTTTTTAGTTTGATTAATATGTGTCTTGGTGTGTTTTTTCTAGGGTTTATCCTGTATGGGACTCTGTGCTTTCTGGACTTGGGTGACTATTTCCGTTCCCATGTTAGGGAAGTTTTCGACTATAATCTTTTCTAATATTTTCTCAGACATTTTCTTTTTCTCTTCTTCTTCTGGGACCCCTATAATTTGAATCTTGGTGCACTTAGTGTTGTCCCAGAGGCCTCTGAGATTATCTTCAATTCTTTTCATTCTTTTTTCTTTATTCTACTCCTCGGCAGTTATTTCCACCATTTTGTTCTCCTGCCTTACTTATTCGTTCACTTATTCGTTCTCCTGCCTCAGTTATTCTGTTATTGATTCCTTCTAGGGTATTTTTCATTTCAGTTATTGTGTTGTTCATCTCTGTTTGTTCTTTAGTTCTTCTAGATCTTTGTTAAACATTTCTTGTATTTTCTCAATCCGTGCCTCCATTCTATTTCCAAGATTCTGGATCATCTTTACTATCATTACTCTGAATTCTTTTCAGGTAGATTGCCTATTTCCTCTTCATTTATTTGGTCTTGTGGGTTTTTACCTTGCTCCTTCATCTGTGACATATTTTTGTGCCATCTTATTATTATTTTTTTTTAATGAGTGGGATTGTGTTCCTGTCTTACTGCTTGTTTGGCCTGAGGCTTCCAACACTGGAGTTTGTAGGCTATTGGGTAGAGCTGGGTCTTGGTCCTGCAATGAGGAACTCCATGAGACCTCACTCCGATGAATATTCCCTGGGGTCTGAGGTTCTCTTTTAGTCCAGTGGTTTGGACTTGGAGCTCCCACCACAGGAGCTTTGGCCCGACCCCCAGCTCACGAACCAAGATCCTGCAAGCTGCATGGGGTGGAAAAAAAAAAAAAAGAGAGAACAATAACAAAGCAAAAGATAGAATTAGACTAGGAAACTAACAGATATGTTAGAAAGAATATAATAGTAAAAATATAGATGAATCAACAACTGGAAGGTACATCAGTACCACAACAGTAAAAAAGAGGAGGAGGGAAAAGAAATTTTAAAAATGGGGGAAATGGACTTGGCTGTGGTGGGCGGGGCCTAAGCAGGGGCAATGTTTGGGCAGTAGGTGGGCCTATGCTTAGTACTCGCAGGGCTGGAAAAGGCCCTGGGGACTCTGCAGGGTGGAGCTTAGGCTCAAGGAACAGAAGGGGCCCAGACTGCCCCCAGCCCTGGTCTCAGAGGGCAGGGCACCTCACCTGGGAGCCCAGCAGGCTTCCTGGCCTCAAGTGAGTGGGGCAATCACCCTCCACTCCTCTCCCACCCCTCCTGGAGGACCCCTTCCACCTACCTCTCCTGTTCTCCCCTTGGCCTCCTTCTTATGCTCCCGAGGACCCACGTGACCTGGAGGGGGTTTAGAGGGCAGGGGATTTGCCTGAGAGTTCAGTAGGCTCCCCGGGCCCAAGTGGGCTGGGCAATCACCCTCCACTTCTCTCCCGCTCCTCTTGGAGGGCCCCCCCGCCTGCCTCTCCTGATCTCCCCAGCCTCAGGGGCGCCGATCTTGTCTGGCCTCCACTTCTCCTCCCCCCACAGTCCCCCTACTTCCTACTGCTTCACTTTGGGGTTCCTCCCATCTCCTTGGGTGTCAGAGTCCCCCACCAGTGGCCGGCAGGTGCCCTAGTTGTGGGGAAACTCTAACTCTGCATTTTCCCACACCGCCATCTTGGCTGCACCTCCTTGCTTATTTATTTTACATATTGTAGTTTGTATCCGTTAATCCCATACTCTTAATTTATTCCTCCCCTCCTCCCTTTTCCCTTTGGTAACCATAAGTTTGTTTTCTAAGCCCATGAGTCTGTTTTTGTATATATATTCATTTGTATTATTTTTCAGGTTCCACGTATAAGTGATACCATATGATATTTTTCTTTGTCTGACTTACTTCACTTAGTATGACATTCTCTAGGTCCATCCATGTTGCTGCAAATGGTAATATTTTGTTCTTTTTTATGGCTGAACAATATTCCATCATATATCTATATCTATATCTGTATCTATACCTATATCTATACCACACCTTCTTAAACCAATTGTCTGTCAATGGACACTTGGGTTGTTTCCATTTCTAGGCTATTGTAAATAGTGCTGCTATGGATATTGGGGTGAACGTATCTTTCTGAATTAGAGTTTTCATCTTTTTCACATATACACCCAGGAATGGCATTGCTGGATCATATGGCAACTCTATTTTTAGTTTTTTAAGGAACCTCCATACTGTTCTCCATAGTGGCTGCACCAATTTACATTCCTGCCAACAGTGTAGGAGGGTGAGAAAAAATTTTAATGTAAATGTGGCATCAATCCTACAACACAAGCATGACTATTCACTTTCACACAGGGAAACTGAGGCTCGGTGAGTTCGGTGGCTGCCCAGGGCCACACAGCCAGGTATCAAGTGCACAGGAGAAATTCTCAGAGGTCTAACTCTACAGCCTGCATGTCTTCTTCTTCCCCACATTATTCATTCCTGTGATTTATTTCCCTTCTCCTAAAAGAGAGTAACTTTCCTTAGCAAAAATGGAAAGAGCAACCACTTGCAGGATTTTAGAAATAACACATTTCCTGAAAGTTCTGAACTCCAGAAAAGCACTTCAGTCCCAAATTCAGAGCTGCAGGGACTGTGGCATTCACAAAAGTGGTTTCCACACCATTTAGAAAAATATCGTTGGTGAGATAACTGCCCTGCTGTGGGGAATGAAAGGAGATGAACTGGAAAGTCTTCATCCTGGAAAAAATGAATTGCCCATTTGGAAGGAAAACCAAAAGAAAGAAAGCCCTATTATGAAAAACAAAATAAAGCAAAACAAAACAGAAAATGACAAGTGTTGGTGAGAATGTGCAGAAATAGGAACACTTGTGCCCTGCTGGTGGGAATGTAAAATGGTGCAGCCACAATGCAAAACAATATGGCGGTTACTCAAGAAACTTAACATAGAATTACCATATGATCCAGCAACTCTGCTGCTGGTATGTAACCAAAAGAATCAAAAACAGGGTGTCAAAGAGATATTTTCTGCTCATTATTCACAATAGCCAAAAGGTGGAAGCAACCCAAGTGTCTATTATCAGATGAGTGGGTAAACAAAATGTGGTATATACATCTATTGGAATATTACCCAGCGCTAAAAAAGGAAGAAAATTCTGACACATGGTATACCATGGATGAACTTTGAAGACATTATGCTCAGTGAAATAAGCTGGACACACAAGGGACAAATACTGTGTGATTCCACTTGTATGAGGTCCTTAGAGGAGTCAAATTTATAGAGACAGAAGGTAGAATGGTTTTTGCCAGGGGCTGGGCCAAGGGAGTATTAGTCTTTAACGGGCATGGAATTTCAGTTTAGGATGATGAAAAAGTCTAGAGATGGTTGGTAGTGAGGAGTGCACAACAATGTGAATGTACATAATGTCATTAAGCTGTATACACTTAGGCATGGTTAAAATGGTGAATTTCATATTACGTAAATTTTACCACAATTAAAAGAAAGAAAAGCAAGAAAGGAAGCCCTGTGTGACTGAAAATCCACTATTCACAGTGGTCGGGGTCCCGTGAAGACTGTATCTGGGAGAACTTGCCCGAGCTTACGGATGCCTCCTCTTGGAACCATTTATACAGTGTGGTCCAACCTCTCACAGCATCATTTACCCTGGTGTTCCTTCCCCCATTCCAGTCTCACAACCTAATTAAGTGTGCCCAGATCTGGAAGCTCCTAGGGAAGGATGGATGATGGTGGCCATCGGTCACAGAGACAAGGATGTGAAGATGGCCTCACTGTGAAGCATCACCTTCAGAGGGAACTTGGTAGAGCCAGGAAAATGCCAGAAGCATGCTCTGGCAGAAGGAGGGGTATGGAACTCAGGTGGAAACAGAGGTAATAATCACACCGGAGTTTCCAAAGTTATCCAAGACTCCGCTTCAATGCCAGTTGTATTTAACCTTCTTTTAAACATTTTGCCGTCCCCTCTTAAGCCTGTTTGAGATAAACCCGTCTCCCCAAGGAAGAGAGAAAATCATTTCGCTTGACTGAAAGCAGCAGGATGTCACCAAAGCCCCTGAGCTGTAGCTGTCTGCCAGCCTGGTTTGAAACTGTGATCTCCAGTTAGGAGAAAGAGCCATCAGCATCTTTCAGGGTTTCATTTCAAGCGCTTTGTTCGGTAAGGGGCATCCTCTTTCTTATCCTCCTTTCTCCTTAACCAGCTTCTTACATCATGTCCCTTAAAAGAAGAGGATGTTCCATGTCCAGCGTGTGTGAGCACCTGGCAGACACCTGTCGGCGCTGACTGTACTTTGCAAACCGGACATCACCTGCCGAGGCAGAACATGTCTCCACGGGGAACCTGCCTTCTGTCAGGGCGGCCAATGGAAGAGAGGGGCTGGCGCTGAAGATCCAGGACACTTTGGCTGATGGGAGGAGGGAGGAGCAGTAGCAAATCCAGAACTCGGTTGCGTTCCCTCTGGGGAGACGTGTGGCTGGACAGAAGCTACTGCTTAACTTGTAGGGACAAAGACTTACCTGTGGGCGAGGGCAGGTGGAAGAAGAGCCACTTCTACGTGTGATGGAGCATTTACAGCTACAGGTGCTCTGTCCCTTGACTGTGCACAGTCTCCCAGCCCTAACTCTATCCGGACTGTGAGGGAGGACTGAGGGCTTTTGATTGTCCTCCTGGCCTGGCTCCCTTGTGCTGCTGACCTGCTAATGTGAAGCTGAGGTCTCAGCCTGCCCTTCCCATGAGGTCCTGACGCTGCCTTGCTCACTATTACTCTTTCTCGCTGCCATCAATTCCTTAGTCAGGAGGCAGACCACCTGGGTTCAAATCCCACATCCCTAGGCCTGAGGGTTGACCAAAGAGCAACTCCTGGGGGCGAGGGCAGGCTGGGTGTGCTCTGAGGCCCCCGCGGCGCTGGGCAGAGGTGGGCCCACCCCGCTCCATCGTCTAGGAGCTGACCCAAGTCCGCCTGCTGTTGATTTCCCTGGTTGGCTTCGTTAATTCATCCCACATGTTTCCTCGCTGGCTGGTGATAGGAAACTCCAGTGTCAGGTTGCGCCTGAGACGGAGTCAGAGCGGCTTCCCCTGACATCTCTGTGATCCTGGGCAGATGTGCGTCCAGGGCAGGGCAGCATGACCACCGGGCCACGAAAAGCCTGCGCCAGAATGAAGCGCATGCGTGGGCTGAAGGGCTCGCCAGGCACCTTTGGAAAGGCGCTCCGTGTGTTAAACCTTCTAGCATTTGAGGACGGAGCAACCCCGGCCATGTCGTCCACCTGTGGCAGCATAGACCTTTGTTCCTGGTTGCTGCCTTGCAGTTGTGAGTACAGATTTTTATTAAGTCCCACCAAGTGCAAGTGTAGCTTTACACACACTGCCATCTTCTATCTACTATGCTCACAGAATCTTGCAAAGTGGGTCAGTAATAGCCTCACTCTCATTTTACCAAGGAAGAAACTGGGATCCCGAGAAGCCAGGTAGCTTGCTTCCAGTCACCCAGCCAGGAAGCAGCAAAACCTTGAACTTGGAGACTGTGCACTTTCCTCGTACTGCAGAGATGTGGGTCGATTTTGCAGAGCCGAGAGAGAGGGTGAGAGGGAGACAGACAGAGACAGAGACAGAGAGAGTGCTGAGGGATCCAGGAGGATCCAATAGAGGATGTCCACCTGGCTCTTGCCTCTGTCCAGCTGGCCTGCCCTCACTTGGTCATGCACCAACTCCCATGGAAAATTCAAAGTCCAGTGTAGCTGTCACCACCACTGAGAAGCCTTCCTAACTACAACCCTGTGCCCTAGCTGCTCTTAAATAAAATTCATCATGCTGCTAACGTAGTTTGTACCTGCTTCTGTAGTTGTGATGTTTTGGGCTCATTGCTTGTTTAAGGATTTGCCTTCTCTACAGATATGTGGGCCTCCTGAGTGCAGGGACTAGGTCTGTCACCTTTGATTTAATAGTACTTAGTAAAATACTGGCGTAGAGCAGAAACTCAATCAAGATTAGGGGAAGGAAAGAAGGGAGTAAGAGAGGGAAGGAAGGGGGAGAGAGGAAGGAATAAAGGAAGGAAGGAAGGAAGGAAGGAACCCAACCTAGTTGGCTTTTTCTGTAGTTACAAACTTAAAAGAAATCTTCAAAGTGCATGAGCTGCTCAGCGGGACTGCACCACGTCAGAGGAGGTTTTTCTGGTCTTAACAGTCTGCTCTCCGCCCCCGGGCCCCCACCTCCTTCCACACACACTCACACACACACGCACTCACACTCACACTGCCACAGTTTCAACTGTGAGGAACACAATCAATTTTAATAGGCCTCATTTCCCTTCCCATCAAAACTTAGAGAAATTTAATGAAATTCCCTTTAATTTCTCTTTAGTGAAACTTGTGGGTGACATTTCAATTATTCAGGCCCATTTATAGGTCTATAACCATCATTCCTCTCTTTTTGTTTCCTCCTCTGGGAAGCATTGCTATTTATGCATAAAAGTGTGTGTGTCTGTGTGTGTCTGTGTGTGTAGCATCAAGAAATAATTATTTTTTTTCAAAACTGGTTTCTTAAAGCATCTTTGAAACTTTTCCCCTGTTACTTCTTTTCTAAAATAGAAGCTGTGGTCAAAACCTGCAAGAGAAATAAAATCCTTGGGATTAGAAATAGTGTTAGTTGTAAGCACATACTGTCATTTTTTTAAGTCATGTCTCAAGACAAGCTCAAATGGGTTCGAATGTTTATCGCGGTTCTCATGCTGGCATTCGAATCCATCTGTCTGTAAGTGAGCAGAAAATATTACCTAGTTCATGATCATACAGTTTCAACATTCTATGTTCTGGGCATTACTCTAAGTTCTAATGCTGTGGTAAGATAGACATGATCATTGGCTTCATGATACTTTCATTCTGTGATGAGAAAAAATTTTGTGAAAGGAGAAATAAACAAAGAAACAGATACATGCAATAATTAGGAAGTGCGATAAGTGCTGTTAAGAAATAATCTGAGGACCAAGACAGAAAATCGTGGATGCGGGTGACCTCTCTCAAATTAGGTGGACAGGAGGGCTGCTGTGAGCTGAGGACAGAAGAACAAGGAAAAGAGAGTTCAAGACCCAGGAACAGCATGTGCAAAGAGCCTGGGGTATAAAAGAGCTTAGTATGTTCTAGAACTTGGCAGAAAGCCAGTAAGGCTGTAACCAAATGACTAAAGCAGAGGTGGCATAGGTGAGATGGGAGAAGGATGAAGTGGCCAGACCATGACCTTGTGGGCTGGGGCAAAGCAACTGAATTTCATCCAAAGTTCAGTGGAACGCCATTGAATGTTCTAAGCCAAGGAGTGACATGGACCATTTTATATGTTAAGAAGCTCTGTGGTGAGTGGAGGGGGTGGGCAAAATGGAAGTTAGGGGTCCTGCTAGGAGACTGAAAGGAGAATCCAGAGGAGTATTAATGAGGACCCATAAAGACTAATGATGATGACTACAGCCCATAGCTCCATGGCACTTGCTCTGTGCCCTGTGCTTGAGTGCTCTGTAGACACTGACAGATTTAATCCTCATAACACTCCTGTGAGATCAGTTCTACTTACTACCTCCATTTTACAGATTAGGAAACTGGGGCACAGACAAGTTAAATAACTTGCCAAGGTCATGCACCACTTAGTAAGTGTAGAGCAGGGATACGCATGCTGGCAGCCTGGCTCACAGCTAAGAGTTGATGGTTGGAGGGAGAAGTGACCCTGCATGGCGACTTAGTGGGCAGGTGGGTAAAGGATAGAGAGGCACCAGGGAGGCGGTGACTTGGACGCTGGGGTAGATGGTGCTGGAGAAAGCATGAGTCCATCTTTCGTCTGTGCTACAGACAGAACAGCAACCTAGAAGGGCCCATCCTACCACTTGTGTGGCACTGAGAGAACCGCTTGGAATCCCGTTTCCCAGTTTGATCTGTGCAGACTGGGGTTTCCCGGCCAGGGTTGGCAAGCGTATGTGTCACATGAAAATTTCACTGGAATGTCACCGGGATTACAACCCTGCCCTTCTGACCTCCCAGGGATATCGTGAACATCAAATGAGATAATGAGAGGCAACCTGGGGAGTGAGAAGCCAGAAGGCTTGAGCTGAAGTTCCCTCCCTGTCTTTGTACCCTTGTGGGAAGTTAGCTAATGTCACTGTACCTCAGTTTCCCCATGGTGAACTAGGGACCAAAATACCCTATCCAAGAAACAAAAAGTCTGGTGTCTCTGAAATGCTGTGGTTGAGGGGAAGAGTGGTAATAAATGAGGCTGAAGTGACCATATCATATAACACACATAGAGTTTGACTTTATTTTAGGTGCAAAGAAGCCATTGGAGGATTTGAAGCGGGAGATGACGTCATTTGAATGAACTTCTTGAAGACCCTTCTTGCTACTGGCTGGAGATAGGGACTGAGGTGGAGCAAGCTGGGGGAGGGCAACACGAGTTAGGAGCCCGTCATCCAGACCAGAGGTGCAGAGCGGGTGGAGAGAGTTTGGGATACACTTTGAGGACAAAGGCAAAAGGACCATTGATGGATTAGACGTGGGTAATGAGAGAAAGCAAGGAGCTGAGAAAGACACATACGTTTTGACTGGATATAAGGAAGCTCTCGAATTAAATAAACTCTTTGCTTCAGATTCTCATAAACCTGAATTGTCTTGTGAAACTGCAGTCAACAGGGACCATTTATCTGTCCACCTCCAGGGTAGTTCAGCCATCAACGTCAGCAAGACCTACTCAGAACAAGAGTTTGGGGAGCGAGAGATGGACCAAAGAAATAAGGAAAGTTGTGGAGTAGAAGTGGGAAGACTGTTCCAGCTTCTTTTCTTCTTGTCTTTTCATTGAGATGATTACTAAGATCTCTTCATATCTGTGGGCAAGGCCAGAAGTAAAGAAAAAAGCCCTGAAATATTGATCCTTACATCCATTTCAATTTCCCTTCCCCTGTCATTTCCGGGAGTATCCCACCATGTGGGGTCATAGAGGAGCAGAGAATGGAAGATGGTGGAGAAACAGTAGGGCAGGCGGGAGAGGAAGCCAGAATTTACACTCAAGAGGGAGTAGAGGAACGACGGAGGTCACTTCTTTCTGCCCCTCTTCCAACCTCACGTATCTGGCTTGGGGTTACTTTTACATCCACAATGGATGACCGAATTGAAAGACGTACACCGAGAAGAAATGCTGACATAAAAAGACTCCAGAACTTCATCCCTCCAGCCTTGCTGCTCTGCCCCAAGTTAACCCTGAAACAAGAAAACAGGCTTTAGTGGAGCACTTATTACAAGGTTTCATAATCTCCTATTTGACAGCAGCTGGTGGTAAAAAGTGTGGAGTCTACAGGATCTGATTATTCAACAGATGGTTCTGTTTTCAAATTTACTCCAAATGTTCAGATGCTTTTTCATTAAATTCATATTTCCCATCTGATACTACCCCTGGGGCTGAGCTTTAATCTGGGTTGTAGTTTGTAAGTTTTTAAAGTTTTCTTTGAATCTCCCAATAGAGAGAGAATTCCCAAACACTAGAGGCATCCCAGGGGCCAGACAATGACTGCACATGAATACAGGAGGATTGTTGCCCGAGGCAAGTCTTGCCTCAATCAAACCTCCTGCCAGAGGTGGACTCAGATATGCCCTATTTGGAGAAGCCTCAAAACCCATTTCAAATGACCTTGAGATTTGAACAGTGTGTTCCTTTCCTGGGGCAGCACATGTTAGCACATCAAAATTCTTAGTAGCAAATTAAAACTCCTTTAGCAGAGAATAAAGGCACTAAGTTACTGTGTTACTGGCCCATTATGTGTCTCTAATTGTGTCACCTCACTCCTCAGTGGGGTTTTATGTTCATTATTTCCAGGTCCTTTACCCACTGCTGCACGGTAATGGTCTTCCTGTTCTTTCCCTCCACTCCAGCTGCCTACAGCTGTCAGCCACCCACTCCGGCTTTGCCTTTCTAGTGTTTTCATCTTCCTGCCAGCATTAGGAAATTTAATTCAGAGCAAAAAATTGTTCCCCGAGCCTCCTTTTCTTTATGAATTTCTGGTTTCTTTCATCATTTAGAATCCTCCCCAGTTCTCCGAGTACCTGTTCCTAGAGATGTCCAATATGGCCTTTGCTCTGCCCAAGTGCACGTTCCTTGTGGACACGGGAAAGAGAACAAAAGCTTCAGAAGGTGGGATGTGCTCCAGAGCTAGGGCGGTGCTAGGGAGAGCGAGAGCTAGTTTGGAGACCCGGTTCTGAGTCGCTGTGTGGCACATCTCTAGGGACCACTATTCACAGAGAAAATAAGGTGGCTGGTGACTTCTGCAGCTATAAGGTAATGAAGCTGAGCACCCCTGGAGATGTACAAAGCAATGGCCCTCCCACCAATGAGCTCTGGGAATTGGACCATTTACTTCCCATCTCCAGGGTTCCATTTTCTCATCTGACTAAGATGCTTTGTACGTAACGACTACCAAGGTCATTTCCGCTGTTGTTTTTAAGGCCACTGTAAGGAAAAGACCCACCCCCTGTTCCCTGTGTGTGTACCTCTTATATAAATATTGGGCAGGAGCAGCTGCATAATTTGCAGGGCCCAGTGCAAAACGAAAATGTTCACTGACTATTAAGAAGTTGAAGACAGTGACTGAAGAACATTAAACAAAACATGGTGCCCTTCTGAGCAGGGGGCCTCGTGTGACTGCCCAGGTCACATGCCTATGAAGCTGGCCCTGAGGCTGCCACTACCATGGTACCATGTACAGTTTACTGGGGCAAGTCATGCCCACTTGAGAAGGCATGGTTTTCTCAGAAAGGAGGGATTTCCTGAGTCAATCAAGTGAATATAGATGGATCCTCAGATAGAAAGCCAGATACTAAAAGATACCTCCTAAGTTTCTTTGTTCTGGTTGTAGGTCCCTGGGTTGAGATGTCAAGGAACTTGTGCCACTGGAGGGTGGTGGTTCCCACGTGATGCCCCCCACATAAAGGCAGGCCTGAAGCTTGGATAGGATCAGGTCTATGACCATTGAGGGCAATTAATATTTGCAAAGTGGATTCTCTAATTTTATATCATTTTCTGGGTTTATTTTTGTACAAATGCAGGGAAAGTGTTATTCAGCAGAAGTATCCTTAGAAATACACTGTACCATGTGGAAGAAATTCTTTGATAAATTTCTAGAGGTGGAGGATGCGATCCCAAGGGTATGTGCAAATAGCAGAAGATGGTCGCTAAACTGCTATGCATGAGACAAGGAAAGGAACTTGTGTGGCTCCTGGGGGGATGCAGTGTTAAGAGACCACAAGGAGTGGGAAATGAGAGATGAGCGGTGGAGCATGGGCATTTGCTCCAGGGCAAGATGGTGAGATACCTACTGGCCCCAAAGGAGAACTTGGGGGTAAAAAATGTTCAAGAAAGGATTTTTCACTTATTTGAAAATGTAATATAAGCCCTCACTTCCCCTGGGCTCCTGTATAGAACCTTCAGTAGTCTAGATTGTGTGGTGCTGTGCTGTGTGTACGTGTGAGTGTGCATCCTCTTTTGAGAATGTGAATAGATGCTGATTTCTGTGTTTTGTCTGATTCAGTGCAAAGGCAGAAGCAGCATCTGTGAACAGGACACCTGGCACAGAAGGGACCTGAGGCTGTAGGGTCCCGACAAGTTTCTGGACTTTCCCAGGTCGTGGTAATTGGCCACAGAGGGGACCTAGCAGGTGGTTTAAAGGAATTTTTTCTAGAACAAAACGATAGGGAGAACTTCAGCTTACATCTGCATTTTCTTTCCTTTTGTTATTCCTGAGCCTTTAGAAAAGTCTTGTTTAAACATTCCAACATGGTCTCAAGCTCCAGTACAGACTATGAAGGAAGGCTCACTTTTGGTCTACACTTGGACCAAAAGTGAAATGGGGAAGAAGGGCCCCTTTCCACCTCCTCAGGTGAGCAGGGTAGTGACAATTGTTCTTAGTGAGAGAGATGTTCATGAGGACGGTGGATTTTGGGTATAAGCGTCATGGTTACAAGATCCAACTTCCCTACTCCCACTGGAATATAAAGGTCATTTCTTCACTGTCATCCTTGAATCATCTAGGGTTTTATTTTATTTTAAAAAGACATCTGGACTTCCCTGGTGGCGCAGTGGTTAAGAATCCGCCTGCCAATATGGGCACACGGGTTCGAGCCCTGTTCCGGGAAGATCCCACATGCTGTGGAGCAAATAAGCCCTTGCGCCACAACTACTGACCCTGTGCTCTAGAGCCTGTGAGCCACAACTACTGAGCCTGCATGCCACAACTACTGAAGCCCGCATGCCCTAGAGCTCATACTCCGTAACAAGAGAAGCCACCACAATGAGAAGCCTGCACATCATAATGAAGAGTAGCCCCCGCTCGCCGCAACTAGAGAAAGCCTGAGCACAGCAACGAAGACCCAATGCTGCCAAAAAATTAATTAATTAATTAATTAATTATTTAAAAAAGTAAGTAAAAGAAAAGATATCTAATGTCCTTGGATCCATCTGTTGTATATTCATCTACCTCATCTGTTTGCTGTTTGGGAACCATAATAAGGGCTGTATGCTGGGCAGATATATTTCTGAGCATTCTGGAATTCCATAAATCTTTTTTTTGTTGTTTTGTTTTGTTTGTTTGTTTATACTGCAGGTTCTTATTAGTCATCAATTTTATACACATCAGTGTATACATGTCAATCCCAATCGCCCAATTCAGCACACCACTATCCCCACCCCACCGCAGTTTTCCCCCCTTGGTGTCCATATGTCTGTTCTCTACATCTGTGTCTCAACTTCTGCCCTGCAAACCGGCTCATCTGTACCATTTTTCTAGGTTCCACATACATGCGTTAATATACAATATTTGTTTTTCTCTTTCTGACTTACTTCACTCTGTATGACAGTCTCTAGATTCATCCACGTCTCAACAAATGACTCAATTTCGTTCCTTTTTATGGCTGAGTAATATTCCATTGTATATAGGTACCACAACTTCTTTATCCATTCGTCTGTTGATGGGCATTTAGGTTGCTTCCATGACCTGGCTATTGTAAATAGTGCTGCAATGAACATTCGGGTGCATGTGTCTTTTTGAATTATGGTTTTCTCTGGGTATATGCCCAGTAGTGGGATTGCTGGGTCATATGGTAATTCTATTTTTAGTTTTTTAAGGAACCTCCATATTGTTCTCCATAGTGGCTGTATCAATTTACATTCCCACCAACAGTGCAAGAGGGTTCCCTTTTCTCCACACCCTCTCCAGCATTTGTTGTTTGTAGATTTTCTGATGATGCCCATTCTAATTGGTGTGAGGTGATACCTCATTGTAGTTTTGATTTGCATTTCTCTAATAATTAGTGATGTTGAGCATCTTTTCATGTGCTTCTTGGCCGTCTGTATCTCTTCTTTGGAGAAATGTCTATTTAGGTCTTCTGCCCATTTTTGGATTGGGGTGTTTGTTTCTTTAATATTGAGCTGAATGAGCTGTTTATATATTTTGGAGATTAATCCTTTGTCCGTTGATTCGTTTGCAAATATTTTCTCCCATTCTGAGGGTTGTCTTTTCGTCTTGTTTATGGTTTCCTTTGCTGTGCAAAAGCTTTGAAGTTTCATTAGGTCCCATTTGTTTATTTTTGTTTTTATTTCCATTACTCTAGGAGGTGGATCAAAAAAGATCTTGCTGTGATTTATGTCAAAGAGTGTTCTTCCTATGTTTTCCTCTAAGAGTTTTATAGTGTCCAGTCTTACATTTAGGTCTGTAATCCATTTTGAGTTTATTTTTGTGTATGGTGTTAGGGAGTATTCTAATTTCATTCTTTTACATGTAGCTGTCCAGTTTTCCCAGCACCACTTATTGAAGAGACTGTCTTTTCTCCATCGTATATCTTTGCCTCCTTTGTCATAGATTAGTTGACCGTAGGTGCGTGGGTTTATCTCTGGGCTTTCTATCTTGTTCCATTGATCTATGTTTCTGTTTTTGTGCCAGTACCATATTGTCTTGATTACTGTAGCTTTGTAGTATAGTCTGAAGTCAGGGAGTCTGATTCCTCCAGCTCCGTTTTTTTCCCTCAAGACTGCTTTGGCTATTCGGGGTCTTTTGTGTCTCCATACAAATTTTAAGATGATTTTTTCTAGCTCCGTAAAAAATGCCATTGGTAATTTGATAGGGATTGCATTGAATCTGTAGATTGCTTTGGGTAGTATAGTCATTTTCACAATGTTGATTCTTCCAATCCAAGAACATGGTATATCTCTCCATCTGTTGGTATCATCTTTAATTTCTTTCATCAGTGTCTTATAGTTTTCTGCATACAGGTCTTTTGTCTCCCTAGGTAGGTTTATTCCTAGGTATTTTATTCTTTTTGTTGCAATGGTAAATGGGAGTGTTTCCATAATTTCTCTTTCAGATTTTTCATCATTAGTGTATAGGAATGCAAGAGATTTCTGTGCATTAATTTTGTATCCTGCAACTTTACCATATTCATTAATTAGCTCTAGCAGTTTTCTGGTGGCAGTTTTAGGATTCTCTATGTATAGTATCATGTCATCTGCAAACAGTGACAGTTTTACTTCTTCTTTTCCAATTTGTATTCCTTTTATTTCTTTTTCTTCTCTGATTGCCATGGCTAGGACTTCCAGAACTATGTTGAATAATAGTGGTGAGAGTGGACATCCTTGTCTCGTTCCTGATCTTAGAGGAAATGCTTTCAGTTTTTCACTATTGAGAATGATGTTTGCTGTGGGTTTGTCATATATGGCCTTTATTATGTTGAGGTAGGTTCCCTCTATGCCCACTTTCTGGAGAGTTTTTATCATAAATGGGTGTTGAATTTTGTCAAAAGCTTTTTCTGCATCTATTGAGATGATCATATGGTTTTTATTCTTCAATTTGTTAATATGGTGTATCACATTGATTGATTTGCGTATATTGAAGAATCCTTGCATCCCTGGGATAAATCCCACTTGATCGTGGTGTATGATCCTTTTAATGTGTTGTTGGATTCTGTTTGCTAGTATTTTGTTGAGGATTTTTGCATCTATATTCATTAGTGATATTGGTCTGTAATTTTCTTTTTTTGTAGTGTCTTTGTCTGGTTTTGGTATCAGGGTGATGGTGGCCTCATAGAATGAGTTTGGGAGTGTTCCTTCCTCTGCAATTTTTTGGAAGAGTTTGAGAAGGATAGGTGTTAGCTCTTCTCTAAATGTTTGATAGAATTCACCTGTGAAGCCATCTGGTCCTGGACTTTTGTTTGTTGGAAGATTTTTAATCACAGTTTCAATTTCATTACTTGTGATTGGTCTGTTCATATTTTCTGCTTCTTCCTGGTTCAGTCTTGGAAGGTTATACCTTTCTAAGAATTTGTCCATTTCTTCCAGGTTGTCCATTTTATTGGCATAAAGTTGCTTGTAGTAGTCTCTTAGGATGCTTTGTATTTCTGCGGTGTCTGTTGTAACTTCTCCTTTTTCATTTCTGATTTTATTGATTTGAGTCCTCTCCCTCTTTTTCTTGATGAGTCTGGCTAATGGCTTATCAATTTTGTTTATCTTCTCAAAGAACCAGCTTTTAGTTTTATTGATCTTTGCTATTGTTTTCTTTGTTTCTATTTCATTTATTTCTGCTCTGATCTTCATGATTTCTTTCCTTCTGCTAACTTTGGGTTTTGTTTGTTGTTCTTTCTCTAGTTTCTTTAGGTGTAAGGTTAGATTGTTTACTTGAGATTTTTCTTGTTTCTTTAGGTAGGCTTGTATAGCTATAAACTTCCCTCTTAGAACTGCTTTTGCAGCATCCCATAGGTTTTGGTTTGTCGTGTTTTCATTGTCATTTGTCTCTAGGTATTTTTTGATTTCCTCTTTGATTTCTTCAGTAATCTCTTGGTTATTTAGTAACGTATTGTTTAGCCTCCATGTGTTTGTGTTTTTTATGCTTTTTCCCCTGTAATTCATTTCTAATCTCATAGCGTTGTGGTCAGAAAAGATGCTTGATATGATTTCAATTTTCTTAAATTTACTGAGGCTTGATTTGTGACCCAAGATGTGATCTATCCTGGAGAATGTTCCGTGCGCACTTGAGAAGAATGTGTAATCTGCTGTTTTTGGATGGAATGTCCTATAAATATCAATTAAATCTATCTGGTCTATTGTGTCATTTAAAGCTTCTGTTTCCTTATTTATTTTCATTTTGGATGATCTGTCCATTGGTGTAAGTGAGGTGTTAAAGTCCCCCACTATTATTGTGTTACTATCAATTTCCTCTTTTAGAGCTGTTAGCAATTGCCTTATGTAATGAGGTGCTCCTATGTTGGGTGCATATATATTTATAATTGTTATATCTTCTTCTTGGATTGATCCCTTGATCATTATGTAGTGTCCTTCCTTGTCTCTTGTAACATTCTTTATTTTAAAGTCTATTTTATCTGATATGAGTATAGCTACTCCAGCTTTCTTTTGATTTCCATTTGCATGGAATATCTTTTTCCATCCCCTCACTTTCAGTCTGTATGTGTCCCTAGGTCTAAAGTGGGTCTCTTGTAGACAGCATATATATGGGTCTTGTTTTTGTATCCATTAAGCAAGCCTGTGTCTTTTGGCTGGAGCATTTAATCCATTCACGTTTAAGGTAATTATCGATATGTATGTTCCTATGACCATTTTCTTAATTGTTTTGGGTTCGTTTTTGTAGGTCCTTTTCTTCTCTTGTGTTTCCCACTTAGAGAAGTTCCTTTAACATTTGTGGTAGAGCTGGTTTGGTGGTGCTGAACTCTCTCAGCTTTTGCTTGTCTGTAAAGCTTTTGATTTCTCCATCAAATCTAAATGAGATCCTTGCTGGGTAGAGTAATCTTGGTTGTAGGTTCTTCCCTTTCATCACTTGAAGTATATCATGCCACTCCCTTCTGGCTTGTAGAGTTTCTGCTGACAAATCAGCTGTTAACCTTATGGGAGTTCCCTTGTATGTTATTTGTCGTTTTTCCCTTGCTGCTTTCAATAATTTTTCTTTGTCTTTAATTTTTGCCACTTTGATTACTATGTGTCTCGGCGTGCTTCTCCTTGGGTTTATCCTGTATGGGACTCTCTGCGCTTCCTGGACTTGGGTGGCCATTTCCTTTCCCATGTTAGGGAAGTTTTCGACTATAATCTCTTCAAATATTTTCTCTGGTCCTTTCTCTCTCTCTTCTCCTTCTGGGACCCCTATAATGCAAATGTTGTTGCGTTTAATGTTGTCCCAGAGGTCTCTTAGGCTGTCTTCATTTCTTTTCATTCTTTTTTCTTTAGTCTGTTCCGCAGCAGTGAATTCCACCATTCTGTCTTCCAGGTCACTTATCCGTTCTTCTGCCTCAGTTTTTCTACTATTGATTCCTTCTAGTGTAGTTTTCATTTCAGTTATTGTATTGGTCATCTCTGTTTGTTTGTTCTTTAATTCTTCTAGGTCTTTGTTAATCATTTCTTGCATCTTCTCAATCTTTGCCTCCATTCTTATTCCAAGGTCCTGGATCATCTTCACTATCATTATTCTGAATTCTTTTTCTGGAAGGTTTCCTATCTCCACTTCATTTAGTTGTTTTTCTGGGGTTTTTTCTTGTTCCTTCATCTGGTATATAGCCCTCTGCCTTTTCATCTTGTCTATCTTTCTGTAAATGTGGTTTCTGTTCCACAGGCTGCAGGAGTGTAGTTTTTCTTGCTTCTGCTGTCTGCCCTCTGGTGGTTGAGGCTATCTAAGAGGCTTGATGGGAGGCTCTGGAGGTGGGTAGAGCTGACTGTTGCTGTGGCGGTCAGAGCTCTGTAAAACTTTAATCCACTTGACTGTTGCTGGGTGGGGCTGGGTTCCCTCCCTGTTGGTTGTTTTGCCTGAGGCAACCCAACACTGGAGCCTACCCGGGCTCTTTGGTGGGGCTAATGGCAGACTCTGGGAGGGCTCACGCCAAGGAGTACTTCCCAGAACCTCCACTGCCAGTGTCCTTGTCCCCACGGTGAAACAGAGCCAGCCCCCGCCTCTGCAGGAGACCCCCCAACACCAGCAGTTATGTCTGGTTCAGTCTCCCCCAGGGTCACTGCTCCTTCCCCTGGGTCCCGATGCACACACTATTTTGTGTACGCCCTCCAAGAGTGGGTTCTCTGTTTCCCCCAGTCCTGTCGAAGTCCTGCAATCAATTCCCACTAGGCTTCAAAGTCTGATTCTCTATGAATTCCTACTCCCGTTGCCGGACCCCCAGGTTGGGAAGCCTGACGTGGGGCTCAGAACTTTCACTCCAGTGGGTGGACTTCTGTGGTATAAGTGCTCGCCAGTCTGTGAGTCACCCACCCAGCAGTTATGGGATTTGATTTTACTCTGATTGCGCCCCTCCTACTGTCTCACTGTGGCTTCTCCTCTGTCCTTGGACGTGGGGTATCCTCCTTGGTGAAGTCCAGTGTCTTCCTGTCGATGATTGTCCAGCAGCCAGTTGTGATTCTGGTGCTCTCGCAAGAGGGAGTGAGAGCACGTCCTTCTACTCCGCCATCTTCCATAAATCTTAAATTACACCATGATCCATGTCTGAGGAAGCTTCCCCCTAAAATAATAATGCTGTTAGAGATCCCACAGGGTTAATATTTTAAAAAGTCGATAAATGAATAAAAATGCAATTTAGTCATTAAAATTTAAGAAACTCTGCTCGTGCTTCTCATTTACTCAGTTACGTTCTCAGAACTCATTTTCACATTGTATTTAATGTGGGCTTTGTTGAAAGCTTCTTCCATCTGTGTAAGATGCTAATTCAGGGAACCAAGTGAATGGGCTCTTTGGTGTAGGGAAAAGTACCTCCCATAACAGACAATTTCTTGAGAATGGTGTTTCCGTCAATGTTCTCAGAAATTCACAGAAACTAATTCAAACATAAGGAGAAATCTGATGGACTTGCAAAGGCAGGAAATCAGTAAAACCAGCTTACATGGGCATTGGGAATGGAGAGTCACAAACTGAGGCAAGACCTCTGGAATAATGCCTTCAGTCTCTCATTGGGCTGGATGAGAAGAACTACCTTTCAAGTTCCAGCCTTGGTCTATTTATATTTTCTCTGAATCCCCTTCTCCTAGATAGCATCATGTATCTGTTGTGGTTCATGGCCAATAACCTCTATTGGCCATAGGTAGGTCTGAATTACCTATGCGGGGTGCTGAGGAGACCACCGTGCTATGCAGTGAGAGCTATAGGGTTCAGATTTGCTCGTGGTGGTTTCACCTGCGGTTGGTGGGGACAGAGCTGAAGCTATGCACCTTAGGAGGCAGGGGAGCTTTATTAATTCTTGGGAAGATAAAGCAGCAGGTGCTGAAGGAACCCAAATGCCATCAGGCTGAGACTGAGCAGAGACAGAAGTTGGAGAGGAGAGGACTTCTGAGTTTATGTGTTTAACTTTTTGTACTTTGAGCTTTAAAAAGGGACTTCATTTGGAGTTTAACTTTTAGGTTTTTATTTCACTCGGAATTGAATAATTAGAGGCAGTTTCTGTTACATAACTTTGGAATCGTCCTCATTGTATTAGTTGCGTTCATTGTATAACCTCTGGAAAGCTCTACTGGATCGTGTGTCTGGGCATGACTGGAGGTGGGAAATAGACTAGAGCGTGATTCTTTGGCCCATGAGGAAATTGGTCTTAGAGGTAATAAATGTCCTCTTCCAACCTAGAGCTTTCCGGGGGCAACAGTTGAATGACTTACCTCGGAGATCCAGGAGAGCATATTAACAGTGGTAGGAATCAGAAGGCAGGGTGACTAACTGTCCTGGTTTTCCTGGGACTGAGGGGGTTCCTGGGATATGGGGCTTTCAGTGCTAAAATCCTAGGTAAATCGGGACAGTTGGTCAGCCTACCTAAAGGAGGGAGCAGCCTGGCTCTGAAGCATGGCTGGGCTTTTCTTCTGGATAGCAGTGATGATAAAGATGGGGAGGAGACGGCTTCCTCTGGTCCACAGGCCTTGCTGCCTTGCAGCATGGTCGTCTCAGGGTGGCTGGACTTCTGAGATGGTGGCTAGTTTTTTAAAGGGGAAAGAAAAAGCTACCTGTTGTTCTAAGATCTAGGCTTAAAAGTTCCAAAACGTGACTTCCACCACATTCTTCTGGTCAAAGTAGAGATGCAACCACCCTAACTTCAAGAGGAGAGGGAAAAGTCCCCAATTCTTGATAGATGAAGCAGCATGTACATGCAACAAGGGAAGATGTGAATGATGGACATCTCTGGAGACCATCTGCAACAAATATGATTTTGGAAATGATGAGGCACATAGGAATGTAAAATATGAATGTAAAGACACATTATATGCCAGGTCTATCTACCTGGAGGTAAGTAAGATAATTTGTGTCCTTAAGAATTTATGGGCTTCCCTGGTGGCACAGTGGTTGAGAATCTACCTGCCGATGCAGGGGACACGGGTTCGAGCCCTGGTCTGGGAAGATCCCACATGCCGCGGAGCAACTAGGCCTGTGAGCCACAACTACTGAGCCTGCGCGTCTGGAGCCTGTGCTCCGCGACAAGACAGGCCACGACAGTGAGAGGCCCGCGCACCGCGATGAAGAGTGGCCCCCGCTCGCCGCAACTAGAGAAAGCCCTCGCACAGAAACGAAGACCCAACACAGCCATAAATAAAATAAAATAAATAAATAAATAAAAAGAATTTATATTCTAGAAGGAGAGATACACACATGCAATTCAGCATGATTTATGTGTGTGTGTAAATATCACACATACATATATTTACACATATGTATATGTAAGGCACAGAAGTAGTATAGAAATTAGTGATTTTTTTTCTATTTAGGGGTGGTAGAAAATAGCCAGATTTCATAAACAATCTAGGCGATTTGAGGGATGAATAGGAGTTTACGTGGTATACAAGGAGGGTTAGAACATCCCAGGCTCATGGAAATCATGTACAGAGTTTCAGGAATTCAAGAGTGCATGATTTGCACTTTAAGACCCGAGTGTGAGTCGGTGTGGAGCGTGAGATGAAGAGGAAGCAGCCTGTAGGGAACATAACACAGAGGACCTCATCTGCCGTGTTGTAGAACTGGTTTATTTTAAAGTGAGTGACTGAATTAATTTCAGTTATTTTCAAGCTTACTCTGACAGCAGTAAATCATAGTAATAATAACTAATACTTAATAAGTATATACTTTTGCCCAGGCACCATTCTAAATACTTTAAAGTCATTTGGTATCAAAAGAATCCTAAAAAGAAAGTTACCATTATTATCACCCCATTTTACACTTGAGGAAATTGAGGCCCAGAGAAGACAAATCACTCGCTCAGTATCACACAGCTGGTAAAGGGCTGAGCCTAGCTTTGAACAGGGGCAGTTTGTCCCCTTAACCACCATGCTCTATTGACATTTACTTTATGGCAGATAGCTTGGTGTCCGGAGTGGCTGGAGATATTCCTACCCCTTAGGAGACCATTGGAATAATGCTGATAAGGGTTATGATATCCTGGAAAAGGGCAGCAATTGTGGAAAGAAGTGACCCAGATGAATCCCAAAGCTGTTAAGGGAACACAGATAATGGCATTCAGTGAAGAACTGAATATGGATCGTAAAGGAAGAAAAACCGAGGATGACTTCCAAGTTTTGGTTTGGGTGAGCTGATCAATGGTGGTGCCATTAACAAGAGGAGAGGATTTAGACCTGCATCTCATCCTACAAGACTTTTTTTTTTTTAAGAAATAGGTCATTTCAAATTTCCTTTTTATTTATTTATTATTTTTGGCTGTGCTGGGTCTTTGTTTCTGTGCGAGGGCCTTCCCCACTTGCGGCAAGGGGGGGCCGCTCTTCATCGCGGTGCGCGGGCCTCTCACTATCGCGGCCTCTCTTGTTGCGGAGCACAGGCTCCAGACGCGCAGGCTCAGTAATTGTGGCTCATGGGCTTAGTTGCTCCGCGGCATGTGGGATCCTCCCAGACCAGGGCTCGAACCCGTGTCCCCTGCATTGACAGGCAGATTCTCAACCACTGCGCCACCAGGGAAGCCCCCTACAAAACTTTATAGGAAGAGAATTCTTGGTCTCCCGTCTGTAAGGACTCCTTCCCATCTCTTTCACAGGGGGCATATTTTCTCCTTCAAATCACATGGATTTTACCATATCCCGGAATGCTTTCTCTGGAGCTCAATGCTTAATAGAAATGGAATGGGTAATAAAGTTTACATTTAAAAGCACTTAAAAAGAAAAAAAAAAATAGAAGAGGATAGTTTGCTTTGGAGGGAAAAGCAAAGAGCTGGGTTCTGACACTGATTTTGAAGTGCTCATAGGGCAAAGGGGCAGAGGCTTGTGGGAGGGAGCTGGACGTGGGGATAGATTCAGGGGAAGAGGAATTGCAGGGAAGCAGTGCTCGCAGGTGCCAAATGCCTGAGGAAGGTCAAGTAAGGGGAGGCCTGCGGAGCTACCATTGGATCTGTGAATACAGAGGTCAGCGTGACCTTGACAAGAACAGAGCGAGTGGAGAGGCTGCTGGACGCCAGCCTGCTGTGGATGAGAAAAGGAGGAAGTGAAATCAGCAAGGGGTGGCCTAGATTTCCAAGAACTTGCCTGGGAAGGGAGGCCGGGGGAGAGAGCAGGAACTCATCGAGATGGAGGGTAGAGGGGGCATTTTGTTGGCCTGTTTGCTTGCTTGTTTTTTTTTGGAGCCTGGTCGCAAGGCATGTGGGATCTCAATTCCGTGACCGGGGATGGAACCCGCGCCCCCTGCATTGGAAGCGTGGAGTCTTAACCACTGGACCACCAGGGAAGTCCCTGCTTGCTTTTTTTAAAAGTCTGGGTTTATTTTCTAAAGTGAGGGGATCAGAGAGAGAGAGAGGCTCAATATTTAGGAAGAAGAGGGACACCACTGTTGGATATAAGGGCCTGAGTAGACCAAAGGCAGGGATCAACAAAGGACAGGTGGAAGGATTAGCCTTCGAGGACATTTCTCCTCTTAAAATGGGAGGGAAGAAGATGAGAGTGTTTAGAGAAATGAGTATATTTGTAGCTGTGGCGGTGGGGTGGGAAATTGAGAAATTTCATAATCATCTCAAAGAAGTATTAGCAACCGTCATCTGCCCGAGGAGGAAAAGAGTGTTAGGGTCCTGGAGTTAAGACTGCAGGTTGTAACAGCACTTTGGTAAATAAGGTGCTGGGAGGAAAATTACACTCATAGAGGGTTCATTATGTGCAAGCACTGTGCTAGAGCTCAATTCACAATAATAGTGGTAACAGTCAATAAATAATAGCTGCAGTTAGGTCCCTGTGAAATTGTACAAAGTTGGTGCACCATAAATATTCTTGAGTGATTGCCTTTTGCTTTTTGTGGTCCAAGTTTGCAGGTAGGTCCCTCCTCCAATTGAATCAGTGAATATTAATTAACATCTACTGTGCAAAAACCTGAGGCTAGAAGCAAGGGGAGATCTCAGGAAGTTTAAGACAGTCCCTGTCTTAAGGGGCTCCAAGTCCCTGTCTTGAGGGGCTTCCAGGATAAACGCTGAGAAAAGCAGTTGTATTAGAAACATTAGCTAGCTGTCTCTATCCTTCCTTTCCCAGTATCTCAATAGCCTGGGGGCCAGTCCAGCATCTGGAACAGAATCCCAGAGGACTTTGATGACAATTCCACTATAGTGACTCCCGGTTCTAAGGTACCAGCTCCCAGCCATGGCTGCGGTATTGCCTGGGGTAACGCTCCTAATCCGTAGCCCATTGGTTCTCAGTGTGATCCCCAGCTCCGAGCAGCAGTATCTCCTGGGAGCTTGTTTGCAAGGCAAATTCTCAGGCCCCACGCAGAGCTCTGAGAGTGGGACCCAGTGATTTGTATTTTGTTCTTCCTTGTTTTAAAAAATATGGTAAAATATACACATAACATAAAATATACCACTTAACATTTTCAAGTGTACTTTACCATTAAACAACTTCTCATCCCCTCTGCCCCTAGCCCCTGGCAGTCACCATTCTACTCTCTGTTCTATAAATGTGAGGACTCTAAATATATAGAGCGTATATACCACACTGTGTTTATCCATTCATCTGCCAGTGGAGACTTAGTTTAAAACTGTTTCCACCGCTTGGCTATGGAGAAGAATGCTACTATGAACACAGGTGTGAAAATATCTGTTCTAGCCCCTGCTTTCAAATCTTTGAGGTATAGACCCGTGATCCGTGTTTCCCCAAGCCCTCAGGGGGAGTTGATGCTCACTCAAGTTTGAGAACCACTTCTATAGACCATGACTGTCACATTCTTATCCTGAGCCCACCTCACTCTGGTGACCGCTCTCATGCTTTGGATCCCAGAGCTCAGCACAGACATGCAAACTATGTTTCTTGAAATCACGGCGCTTGGTCAGAGTAAGCATGGGGGAGTGTAGGTATTGAAGAAGGAGGTGCCAAGAGGAAGACCAGAGAGGGGAGTAACCTTCTCCTTCTTCTGAGGTACGTTGGGCTGAGTGCAGGCGGGGAACTTGGGCTAGGAAGGTACACACACTACTCAAACTGGAATTGGCCTCGGCAACTACCCAGATCAGTGGTTTGTAAGTTTTTTGGAGTTCTAGACCTCTTTGAGAATAATATTGTTAATAATAATTCTATTATCACAGTTATTTATTGAACGATTATGATGTCCCTAACACCATGTACTTTCATATGTGATCACATTTAATCTTTATCAATTGGTTCTAGTTGATGCCCATTTTCCAGATGAGAAAGATGAGGTTAAATAGCTTTCCCAAAGTCACACAGCTAGTAAGCAGTCGTGTTGGGATTCAAATGGAGACTTGTTTGTCTCTAAACTCTTAAACCACTAAGTTATAAGGCTGAGTATACAAGGAAAGTTTTAGATTCTCTCTCTTTCTCAAAAAAATGCTCTCTCTCTCTCACACACACACACACATATACACACACAATTTTATCGATGTTTATTTGAACATTGGCCTAATTGATAGCCATTACCTATCTTAGTAAGAGATTCCTGTCATCTTAAGTGCAGAAAGGCTGTTCCCTAGAACTCATTCTTCCTCTAAGTATTCCACACTTCCAGAAAAATACACGGGTGTCACTGGAAAGCGTGTGCTATAAGGTAGCACAGTGTATCCATTTCCCTCCAAAAGATTGTTCTCACCTCTCTCTTTCTCTCTCCCCGTCTCTCCTCCTTCCCTCCCTCCCTCGTTCTCACTCTCCTCTCCCTCCCCCCTTCTCTCTGAGCAGTGGTCCCACTCAGTTTCATAAATAGGTCCATCACATTTCATCTTCCGTACTGTTACTTTTGCAAGAAGCGAATTCGTGAACACGTGGTGTACTGAGAACAGGGGAATTCTTTTCCATAAAGAATGGGCACGGATCAGCTCTGTGACTACCTTCTATGTTGGCCTTGCTGGAGGGAAGATACTTTCTGGAAAAATCAGTCAGTTTATCCCACTTTGGCAGCTTTCCTTTCTCACCAAGCCTGCGGTTGTGTCGCCAGAGCTCAAAGACTGCTGTGAGCCTTTTCTGCATCTCTGGCCACGGAGGTACCAGAAGAAGCTACGGGCTGTGGTTAGCACCTGCAGAGTGAGGCTCTGAAGCTACCGGGTAGCTGCTGGGGTCACTGGTTGCCCAGGGTTTCCCAGGGATTTCAGTTCTCTCTTGGGCTGAAATACATTCAGGGCAAAGGGCTTGGACTTTTTTCCCCTTGTGGTATTTGGCTGTGCCGAGCTCAAATCCTAGCTCAGCCCTGGCAGGACTGAGGACTGCATAAGTGAAAAATAGTGGAATGAAACCTCAGAACACGTTATGACCTTCAGGAAGGTTTGGTTTGGATTGGGTTCTAGAAATGGTCTGAGTTTTTTGGTTGCAGATTTTTTTTTTCCAGAACACATTTCGAACCTCTTCAGAGAGCTGTTCATGGCCTCTGAGAGCTATCTGAGGCCCTAAGAGGCCTGACTTTGTCCCTTCCTGTAACTCCACCCCCAACAGTAACACTGGGGTTAAAAGAAGGATAATGTTAGAAGTTATTAAATGAATGTCATGTACCAGGAACTGAGCCAAAGAGCCTTACAACCATCACTGCACGTAATTTTCGCAAGTCTCCCGTAAGGGAAGTATTGTGCTCATTACGCTATGACGGCACTAAAACTCAGAGTATTTCATGTCTTGTCCGTGTTCTCAAGATAATGGCGGTGTGCAGTTTGATCATCGAGATGTTTGACTTCAGGGTATGGGGTTCTGAACCCCTGTGTTGGGCTCCCTTGCTCCCTTTCTCCTTCCTACTGCCTCACTCCTCTTCTCTCCTTGTCTCCTCCCCTCTCCTGCACTCACCAGGCAATTCAGCCAATGTTTTTGGAGTTCCCGCTGTAGGCAGACTACACTGTCATGCTCTTTAGATGAAGAAGACACATCACTGTCAACTGAGGAGACCTTGAGAAGTTGAGAAGGTGAGATCGGAGCTGGGTCAATGACCCTGTTTTTCATGGGATATGTCCTTCAACCCAGTCTTGTTTAGGAATACTTCCACTCCCTTTGATTTGTGGTGTTCAGAAATTCCTGATTCTTAGATCCTAATTAATTGACAAGAGAAGGGAGTGAAGATACTATGACGCACTGATTGTTTGTGGCTTCACGTTTGCGACTGTTACTGTATAAGTTAGGACAATGTGAGACTGAAATTTGTTTCATTCATTCAGGGATGGTGATGTGACCTCAAGCAAGACCAATCAGAGTTCTCCACTGGACTCTTATTGTCATTATTAATAAAGATGCTTCCTCTTTCTCAGTGCATGTTTTTACAGGCACTGTAAAGACATGGTAGGTTTAGGGCTGTCAGCAACCATCTTGCCACCATCTGAAGAATGTCTGTCTAAAAATGAAGCCAAAAAGAGGTGTCCAGAACTGAGAGGGAGAGAGAGAAAACTCCTTAAGAAGAACATTGGGATGCTGGATCTAGCTGCACTGAAGCCAACATATTAGTTATATGAGCCAATAAATTCCCAATTTTGCTTAAGCTGGCTTAAATTGGGTTTCAACACTTGCAAACAAACTATTCTAAGGAGGTGTAGGCAGAAGGAGATATAGTGACCAAAAGACAGGAGAGAGGAGTCTGGGCACAGACTTCCCTATCTTGCTCCCTGGTTTATACCCATACCTAGAACAATGCTTGGCACATAATAGGTGCTCAGTAAATATTGGCTGAATGAACGAAAGAACTCAGTTTGGATCAGGCAACTTGCAGATCAGATTTAGCTATTTTAAGCTTAGAAACTGTAGTAGTATGTTTTACCATTAGCCATGTTTTTGTCTATTACCTTCTGTCTCCCCTTCGTTCTTAGTAAGTTCTTTTTAAAAATTCAAGCTTGTCTCTTGTGATAAAGGGGCAGAGAGGAGAAGATTTATCCAGTTTGGGGCTGTAAAGAGAAACAGAATGGAGGTTGGGTATGGTAAATGAGGTAAGGAAAGGATTTATGATGACCCATGATGTGAAAATGTGGGGAGAGATGGTCTGAGACCAAGGGAGAAGCTCTCCCTCTCTCTTTCTCATCTCTCCAGTGGAAGATTTTGTGTTATTTGTGGGGGTGAATGTCTCCCTCAGTGATTCCTACATACTTCTCTTTCTTTCTCCTTTTTCTTGTTTCCTGCTTCTCTCCTTTAGGCTGTCTCTGTTCCTATCCATTAGTCTTCCCCTTCTCTCTCTGCTTCCTTTTTTCTTTCTTCCATTTTTCCCAATCATTATTCCTCAGTTATTGTTCTCAAAGCTACATGACTTTCAAAGGCTTGTCCCTTTGGCCGTACCTCTCCAAGCTCATCCAAAAAGCCCCTCATCCTCCCTCTGCCCCACCATTATTCCAAATCTTGGATATGTTATGGAAAAACGTGACAAGGAGGCACATGCTATAGAATAAAAGGACAGAGCCCCTGGAGAGGGTACCAAGATTTGTCAACTCTCCAACACCAGTCCAGTTGGCTCAGAGCCAAAAGGACTCGAGCGTGGCCAGAGCATTCTGCACAATTTGCCACCAGCAAATTCAGTAAAGGTCACCACTGTCCACCGACTAGGCAGTTAGTTGGGGCAGTGAGGGAGAATGCAAAAGACACGGTGGATCTCACAGTGCGGAGAAGGGCTAAGACAGAGCAAAGAGTGGAGTCCCAGATTCTCATCCTAATTCTCATCTACAGAAGGCTGGATTTGGCCAAGTTGCTTAACTTTTTTTGAGTCTCAGTTTCTTTGTTTGCAAAATCTAGATAATCGTGATGTTTGCCTACCGTTTGCAAAATCTAGATAATTGTGATGTTTACCTACCACAGTTTTGGTGAGGATTCAACGTATTTAAATTACCTACTTAATAATTAATAATTATTCTCTTTCCCTAGCTGCAGAAACAAAGCATAACTGTACAACCCTTGTCTTCAAGAAGAAACTGCCTGCAACCCCAATTGCCACCACCAAGAGATCTGTTATAGTTTCTCAGCCTTACAGCAGGGGTCAAATGAAGGGCAAATGAAGGAAATTGGTTAGGTTCACTCAGTTATATAGGGTAAAAGGGAGTGGTGGGAACCGTGGCAAACTGGAGTGTGTGTCTCATCTAACAGGGCAACCTCACCAGCTGTTTCCTTATGGTATTGTAGACCCAGAATTGCCACATTGTTTCCTCGTTTTCAAGAAAAGCTGAAAGTCTGCATTTTAAAAAGTGAGATCTGCTAAATTTTACAGTGTTGTCAAATTCATTCCGATTAAAAACAACAGGAAATGAAAATAGCAGGAAAACATCGTGATGGATCAAAACACACACACCTCTATAAATCAAACACATTCTGCTTCTTGGTTGTCTCTTTGGGAATTATGACTTATCTTTTGGGGACCCCTTCTGCTTGGGCTTCTGTGTACAGAAGCTGCTCCTTCACTGGTTTTCATAAGTCCAGTAATCTCACTGAGCATTTAGTGTGACAAGAGATTTAGCTGGGAAATTGAGGGTCACAGAAAAGTCATATCACACCATGTGTTTCCCTTGCCCCTTTCACCCCTCACTTTCCCCTCCATTTCTTCCTCCAATACCCCAGGAGCAATTACATTTTTTTTGTCTTAACGTGGATTTGCGAAGCTCCCTTCTTTGAAGCTTTGGCACCAGCTGACATGTATGCCCCACGGAGACTCATCTATCCTAAGATGACTTCTCAAGACATTTTCCTATCAAGGATGGTCCTGGGGCTTCCCTGGTGGCACAGTGGTTAAGAATCCGCCTGCCAGTGCAGGGAACACAGGGTTCCACAGTGCAGGGTTCGAGCCCTGGTCCAGGAAGATCCCACATGCCGGGAAACAGCTAAGCCCGTGCGCCACAACTACTGAGTCTGCGCTCTAGAGCCCGCAAGCCACAACTACTGAAGCCTGCGCACCACAACTACTGAGGCCCGTGCGCCTGGAGGCTGTGCTCCGCAACGAGAGAAGCCACCGCAATGAGAAGCCCGCGCACTGCAACAAAGAGTGGCCCCCGCTCGCCGCAACTAGAGAAAGCTCGCGTGCTGCAACGAAGACCCAACACAGCCAAAAACAATAAATAAATAAAATAATTTAAAAAAAAAAAAAGGATGGTCCTTCCTCTGAAAGAATGCTCTGACCAGCTGCACAGACGAAAAAAAATCCTCCATCTTATTACAAATGACTGGACCAATTAGCAAGGAAAACATGGTTTAATAAAGTGCCAAAGGATGTGGTCCATGCATTGAATGCCATATACTATGGAAGAGAGGGGTTCCTGAACCTGCAGGAGGGCTTCTGTCTCAGAGAATACTTGATCTTCTGTGGCCATCCACAGTGGCCCACAGAAAACTGGCTGAAACACACTGCAGCAAGTGGTTTGCCAAGTCTGTGTGTGGAGAGGGATTGTCTAAAAGTTTTGCAGAGATCAGAACGGCAGACCTAGGGAACAGGAATGGGAGGTTAACACCAGAGATGGCAGACTACAATGGTTATGAGCAGAAGCTTGGGGTCCCATGCCTGCCATTTGCCAGTTGACTAAGTTATATATTCTCTTTAAGCCTCAGTGTCTTCACCTGCAAATAGAACATAATAATGTTTCTCTAGGGTCATTGAAAGGATTTCATGGAAAACCATGTGTAAAGCACTTGCTCGTTGTTGATGCGAACAAATGCAAGTTTCCTTCCTCCTTAATTCCTACCCATTCTTCAAGGTTTAGCATGGGCATCACCCCTTTCAGGGCGCTTTCCTTGCACTGCCCTTCATTCCTTCCATGTTGGGCTAGGTTTCCACTCTTCTTTGTGTCCTAGATTTTCTGGCATTCCATAGTATTGAATGGCCTGTTTTTATTTCTGGATCTCCTTGAATGCTAGGAACCATTTCACATTTCCTTTGTCTCTCCAGCTCCTAGTACAGTGTTACGTGAATTATAGAAACTCAATAAATGTTTGTTGAACTAGGGGCTCTGAGGTGAGAACAAAATTGTCTTAGGTAATCAGATCAACTTACAAGTTAGAAAAGCCTTACAAAAAACTCTATTTCTGAAAAGGTTTCTTTTCAAAAAAAGCACTATATTTATATCTTTACCTATATCTATACAATTTATTACGCAACATCAGTGCTTGATCAAGATTTAGCACTTGACAAAGGTGCTAGAAGGCAAAGCATAAAGTTTAACCTGTTGTCAACCTAAAGGTTGGGTCGAGATCTCAGAGAGAGAATTGAGTGGGAAGAAGAATGCCTCTCTCCCTTGTGGAAAACGTCTTTGAGGGATGGCGATTGAAGACCCAGTATACTTGAAAGTGTCTCTTCCAATCTGAAAATAGACTGTGCTTCCTGAACTGCTTTTGGAAAACCAAGGCTTGCAGGATTTTTCTGACTTTCGTCCTGCCTGCGTCAGCATTTGGAAGAGAATCAAGGGACAATTAACAATGAAAAGAAACCGACTGTATTAGCAATGGGTAGATTTAGAGGAGAGGGAGACAGAAAAGCTAATGACTTTAACTTTTTAATTGTGTGAAGCCTAAAGAATTATGGAATTACCTAGAACTTAAGCTTTTCATCTTTTTTCATTTGATCTCTAGCCAAGTAACTACTGTAAAATAGTTCAATATTCGCTGGGTCGTCAATAATAAGGCTTGCAATGGGATAGTTAAATGCACTTGAAATTTTGATGAGATCATTAATAATATCTCTTGTCAGTGACTTAACTCTAGTTAATAACTTCCTTGTGACTTTCGTCAAATAGATTTTCCTGGGGGATATTAATTTCCAAAGGTTTATGGATGTCCTTCAATTGTTAGCCAGTGACAGAAATAGCTTTTCTGCTGTGGCATGTTTTGAGGTTTTGCCTTTACTTCTAAGAAAAAGGCGATAATTGTGTAAACCAAATACTCATCTGTGTTTGGCATCAAGTTTTAACCTAAAACCTGAAGTAATATTTTCTAAAAAGAATAGTTTCATGTAATTTTCACAACAGCATGCCAACACCAACTATTCTAAAATGGCAGCCTGTTATTTTACGAGTTATATAAGTCTAATAGAGGAGAAAAAATCCTCTTACCGCCTCTCTTTGGGAACAGTTTCTTAGAATTTTCCTGACTAATATGGGATCACGTCAGTATGCTTATTTCTCATCTTCTGTAGCTCACGCCACACAACCAATCCAAACCCACTCCCATCCTAGAGCCAAGCCGAGACTCTTCAAAGGGAGCTGTATTTGTATCTGCTCTGAGGTGGAGGGAAAACGCTTGGGAAAGGGGCAGCAGAGAATTGCTCATCAAATTCTAGAATGGTAGAGCAGTGAGGCACCCTTCAAAGTTGGAAGGAAGTATTTGGGGGTAAAGAAGAGAGACTGGTGTTATGTATTTTTTAAAATTTAATTTAATTAATTAAGTTATTTTTTATACAGCAGGTTCGTATTAGTTATCTATTTTATACACATCAGTGTATGCATGTCAATCACAATCTCCCAATTCATCCCCCCCCCCCCGCCGCTTTCCCCCCTTGGTGTCCACACGTTTGTTCTCTACATCTGTGTCTCTATTTCTGCCCTGCAAACTGATTCATCTGTACTGGCGTTATGTATTGAATAGTATTCATTCAGAATTGGTCACTCCCCATAGGAAAGCCCGCACACATGTTTGCTGAATAAATGAATGCAATAAATAGGGCCAAACAGGGTTTGGATAAACTCACAGATTATTCATATGTAACTGATTAGGTAGGGAGATTCCATTTCTTTTAAGTTATAGACCCTCCACTTCTTTCTCCTCTCCTCTTCCTCTTCTAATTACGTGAATTACAAGAAAGAGAGACTCTTGCCCCTGGAATCAGGAGAATCTCTTCCACTATTATGTTCTTAGAAGACATAAATATATATTCTTTGAAATTTTTCCTTCTAAGAAATGACTAAAAGAGAACTTTCTACATGACCTCAAAGGTCCTTTAACCCTAAAAAGTGTTCTTTTCTACCACATGTGGCATAAAGGGCTGGGTTAAGAGATCAGACCCTCTCTGGACTTCATGGCCCTGTTGAGGGAGAGGACACATTCAAAAATTGAGAAATAATGGTACAAATGAGCAGATGCTGAATTCCCAACAATTGTCCCCAGGAGATGAGACATCCTTTTACCCAGTCAAGGGACACACTGGCCCTGGGCTCTTGCTCCACTCCACCCCTTTCTTCTAGGCCATTAGTCTACCAATTACGTCCTTTCTCTATGAACTTTAATATCTCCACCTGTCTTAGATATTTCTCCTTGGCTCAGAAGAGCACTCAAAACTTTTCTATTCTAAACAAACACAGATGACCTCAATTTGAACAATGTCTCACTCCAACTACTGGCCTTCAGTTATCTAATCTTATCCAAATTTCTACATTTATTACTTCTACATTCTCAACTTTCATCCTTCAACCCTCCCAACCCTTAGCTTTTACTACTCCCTGTCCTTGGAGATATTCCCTCTACAGTCTATGATGGCCTCCCCACAGCAGCTAAGAGCACTAGCCTAATCTTCTAGACACTTTCAGTCCCTTTTGTGTTGGATGGACCACTCCTCTTCACTTGGTACCACTTCAATGATCAGCTGTGATCTCTTTGATATTCTTTGCTCTCTTGGTTCTCTGCTCTCATTTTCTCCCCACTTTTCTTACCATTTTCACCATCTCCTTTGTGAAATCCGTGTTCCTCTGATCTTCTTTTAGATGTTGGTATTCTCCTCTTCAGTAGTCCAGTTCTCTTCTCAATTTATATGTTTTCTTGGGCCAATTAAGTTCATGCTTATGGTTTTACCTAGAACTTACATATTTTTTGCCTCATAAATCCCCCTCTTCCTTGAACATCAAACCTATATGTTCAACTGTCTGCTCACAAGGTAGTTTTATATCAGGTGTGATGAGCTTGGTGCTATAACCTATGAGCTTTTCAAGGGGCTACAACTCCTGTGAGACCTAAATAAATGAATAATTAACTCCAAAATATGAAAACAACCCTGCAAAAGCTAAGTTAATGTGTTATTTAAAATACAGCATTATGTCAGTTTCATTACAAAAGTAAATTTATTACTTAAAAAGTTCAACTTGTAAGCAATTAAAAAATCACAACCAGTCAAAAATTAAATGAGTTGCAAATAATTTCAAAAATCAAAATTATCAAAATCCTCTCACATTTTTATTGCAAAAGTTAGATCTAATGTGGGATGTTGGTAGATTTTAATATATTTGCCATGGTGTGGGATGGGGCTTCCAGAAATGAGTGCCTGGGACTTTGAAGGTCTTACAAACAGCCCCACTTCCTGTATTATCTCCATCTGGATATTCCACAGGCATCTAAAACTTGGCATGTCCAAGGCCAAATTCATCTTCTTCCCTCTCTGGTATTCCCTATTTTAGTTGGCATCACCCAATCACCCAAGCTGGAAGTCATCCTTGGCTTCTTGATCTCATCCAAGACTCCTCATATTCCCCCACTCAATCAGTTGCCACATCCTATTGGTTTTATCTCTTAATTATGTATTAAATCCATTCATTCCTTCCCTTTCTCTCCCATTGCTGTAGTTCAAGCCCTGGTCAACCCTCACCTTGATCTTTGCAATAATTTTGTAAGTGGTCTCCCTGCAGCTGCTCTGTATGGTCTTTCCTTACAGCTGACATAAAATTCACATCAGACTCTGTCACTTCTACTTAAAATGCTTCAGTGACTTGCTAGTGATTACAAAAGAAAGTCTGAGAGTCTGAGCTTCTGAGCATGGCCACCCAAGGCCCTGGTGACCTGTTTTCCAGTCTCATCTCTCACCTCTTCCTGCTTGGCACTTGGCAGTTAGTCAACTGCCTTCTAGGCAACATCAGGGCTCTCCTGGTCTCTGGGTTTGCTCAAAATGACCTGCCTGCCTGGAATGCACTTTTCCACTTTCTTCACTGGATTACATTCAGTTTATCCTTGAAGATTCAGCTCAGGCATTACCTGTTAAAGAATACCTTCCAGATATACCGCAAACCTGGACAGAATTCCCTTCCCTGGAGCATCCACACCTACATCTATCACAGGTTCACTACACTGTGTTGCAGAAATGTATCACATGTCCTTCTCTGTCCACTCAGTGGGAGGTCAGCGGTCCCCAAACTTTTTGGCACCAGGGACTGGTTTCGTGGAAGACAATTTTTCCATGGACGGGGTGGGGCAGGGGGATGGTTCAGGTGGTAATGCGAGCAATGGGGAGCCATGGGGGGCGGCAGATGAAGCTTCGCTCGCTAGCCCACCACTCACCTCCTGCTGTGCGGCCCGGTTCCTAACAGGCCGAGCACTGGTACTGGTCCACGGCCCGGGGGTTGGGGACCCCTGGTCTAGAGCGTTTGAGCAGAGGGGGAATGGCCTTGAGGAAACCGTAAAGGGTGAGATCTCCCAGACTAAAAAAAAAATAATTCTCAGACTGGAGGAAGGGGGCAGAGGTTTGCGGTTTCTGTGAGCAGGCTTCTCCTCACCATCACTCCCTGGCAGTGCTCCAAGGAGGTGGCCTGATCCCAGAGGGGACAGCGGCGGAGGAGGCCAAGAGTAAACAATGAGCTCTCCAAAGGCACAGTCCCAATCCCACGACCTGATGGGACCATCTGCACAGGGAAAACACAGGTCAGAACTAACCGATCTGGGCAGTGATTGGCAAATAAAGGGGCTTCCCTGTGTCAGGGTGCTGCTTAACACCCTGGAACCCACCTAGTGCCAGGTGCAAGGGGAGACCCCAACATGACCATGGTTGAGTACCCCAAATGCATAGTGTAATGGGGACTTAGAACTGGCACTAGTGGGCTTTTGAAACACAAAGGAAGAGGCACAAAGGAATATGAATATCCCCCTGAGTGCACAGATTGAGTTTCCCACCTGCCATCCCTTGATACTTCCCATACGCATGTACAGAGAGCAAATAACATTCGTACCTACTCCTGTGGCAGAAGCCCAACGATTTACTGGGTAGACATTTCTCCTCATTTGGCATATATTGGGTACACTTAGTCCGCTTGGACTTTTTCACAGACTGAAAGACAGAAACTCTTGAATTACTCGGAGTAATAAATGGCTGTGCTTTTGTCCAGAAAATCCCAAGTAACCACCACTAGGTAACTCACCTAGATTACTACTTGCTAAACTCCTGACCTCCTGTTGTATGTTTCCCCAAACCCCTAGGAAGTGTTGGCTGTTTTCAGTAGGTGCCTAAGGCATAGCACTTACAATTAATCCTCGTAACAAAGGAAACTACAATAGACTAATAATGATGATGATAACAATAATTACTATAATGTGATAATAATAACAATTATTGTTTTACAAGTGAAGAAACTAAGGCTCAAGAGGTTAAATAACTCATCCAAGATTATACAGCTAGTACGTTCTAGAGCTAAGACTCAAACTCAGAAGTCTGGCTCCAGAGTCTGGATTTCTAAACTGTCCCTCTCCATCTGCTGCCAGACCTTTCTGTAGGCTGTTCCTGCTTCCTGAATGCTCTGGACTTGACCAAGTCAGTCTCCCCATTCTGTGCTCTCAGGCCCCATTTACTTTTCCCTCATGATGTTTACCATAGTTTGTAAGGATTTGATTATTTTCTGTCTTGCCCTAGATTGTGAGCACACCTGGTGGGATACTGTGAAGGCTTTGTCACTGAGGCCAAGAAGGCTTTGTCACACAGGCCAATCCTGTGTTGTGTTAAACGGACTTGGAGTTGTGGATCTGGGTTCTAGTTCTGTTTTTATGTCTGTGGTCTTGGACAAATCACCTAGTTCTCCAGACATGTGTTTGCATACATGTTAGCTGAAATAGATTAAAAGGTTTCTTCCTGGAGTTTCCTCCCAGCTCTAAAAGTCCATGATTCTATATACTACACTTTTTATTTTCTGGCAGTATCTCGACTTATGCTCCTTAGATGCCAGTTCCTCTTAAAGGCTATTCTGTGGTTCATAGGAATGATTATCTTCATTTTTTCATTACCACGTAATGAAGACTTGCTCTGGGCCAGGCACTGTGCTGTGCATGTTAAGTGCGTTTAATGTGCATAGTAATCCTATAAGGAAGCATTTAACAAGTGAGCAAACTAAGGCTCATAAAGGTTAAATAGTTTCCTAATGTTCCATAACTAGTGAGTGCTGGGTATAGGTTCCACATCCACGTGAGATTGTTCAGTCACTCATTCCTCCATCCATTTATTCAGCAGCTGTGTATTGAGTATCTACTATACGTTAATGTGAGTCACTGAAGTGGCAGAATTCAGCAGTGAACAAGATGGACATGGCCCTGCCCTCATGAAGCTTAAATCCTAGCTTCCTAGCTGGGGGTGGTACAGACAGTGAACAACTGAAGACATAAATAAAGAAATTTCAGATAGTGGTAAGTTATATGAAGAAAATAAGATAAATTAATATGATAGGGATGTGAGAAGACCAGAGTAGAAATGAGGTTTTTTTTTTGTTTTTTTTAAAAATATTTATTTATTTATTTATGGCTGTGTTGGGTCTTCGTTTCTGTGCGAGGGCTTTCTCCAGCTGTGGCGAGCGGGGGCCACTCTTCATCGCAGTGCTCGGGCCTCTCACTGTCGCGGCCTCTCTTATTGCGGAGCACAGGCTCCAGACGCGCAGGCTCAGTAGTTGTGGCTCACGGGCCTAGTTGCTCCGCGGCATGTGGGATCTTCCCAGACCAGGGCTCGAACCCGTGTCCCCTGCATTGGCAGGCAGATTCTCAACCACTGCGCCACCAGGGAAGCCCTAGAAATGAGTTTTAATAGGAGAACCCAGAGTTCTATTTGAGGGACATTAACTTTGAGATGCCTCTTTGATATCTAAGAGAAGACACTCCTATTGCTACTACTGGTGATAACGATTGCTGTCATTTATTGAGTACCTACCAAGTTCTTAAAACTGGTATACATTCCTTAAAGATGTCAACTTATTTAATCTTCAGAAGAGTTTTTTTTTTAAAAAAACTTTGGGTTTATTTATTTATTTATTTATTTATTTATTTATTTATTTATTTATTTATGGCTGTGTTGGGTATTCGTTTCTGTGCGAGGGCTTTCTCTAGTGGCGGCAAGCGGGGGCCACTCTTCATCACGGTGCGCGGGCCTCTCACTATCGCGGCCTCTCTTGTTGCGGAGCACAGGCTCCAGACGCGCAGGCTCAGTAGTTGTGGCTCACGGGCCTAGTTGCTCCGCGGCATGTGGGATCTTCCCAGACCAGGGCTCGAACCCGTGTCCCCTGCATTGGCAGGCAGATTCTCAACCACTGCACCACCAAGGAAGCCCCAGAAGAGTTTTATGAGGCATTAACCCCATTTCATAGATGAAGAAACAGGTTTTATAAATTCTCAAAAAGTGGCAGAGTAAGGATTCAAGCTCAGGCACTCTGGTTCTATGGGCCCCATGCTTCCTTCTATTCTACATTATCTCTCTGGCAAGAGAATTGTTAGGTAGATGAGTGAGAAGTCCAAGGACAAAGCCAGGACAGGCAGAGTCATCACTCTGCCCAGTAAGACCACTGGACAAGACCCAGTGGCAGGGAAACAGGAAGGCAAAGAAAGCCCGGCCTGAGTCCTGGGGGGCACACCAGGATTTTGAGGCCAGAAGGACAGTCTGGGAGATGGTGGGGAGAGACAGCTTAGGAGAAAGTGGGGTTAACAGTAGCCCAGAGAGAAGAGAGATACTTCAAACAAGGGAGGTGGCCCTTATGTGTGGACTAGTGCTGAAAGGGTAAATAAGATAAGGACAGGGAGGTGACAACACGCAGGACAGGGTTGAACTTGATGGAACTGACTTCAGTGTGAGGGGACAGAAGCCTAACTGGGGTTCTGGAGAGAATGTGAGGTGAGGAAGTGGGGCATATGTATAAATTTATGTCAGTAACTCTTTAGAGAGGCTTGCTGTGAAGGAGAGCATTGAAATAGGGTGAAAAAAGGAGGATGTGTGGCCAAGGAAAGCATATCCGCGCATACATATACTCCTACCTGCTCACAGGCATGTCACAGATGCGGTCACTAGAGCACGTTTGGTTTCTCTGATTCCAAAACCCGTGCTCTCTATCTCCGTGCCATGCTATCCCCATAATTACGTTAAGTGGGAAGTGGGCTTATTAACTTTGAAATGGACTCCAGATGTGATCAAAAAAACAACAAAGCTATAAAGCTACGTCAGTTACGTCAAAGCAGTCCTCAGGGCTGGAATCGCACTGGCAATTTCTTCATCTCTTCACCTCACTTACCCATCACATAGACACATAGGAATCCAGGGAGGACCCAGGGCCTCCACTGCATCGTAATAAGTTTACCCCTAGGATGTCTGTTTTTGAACCTTCGGCTTCAGCCTTCTCTTAGCTGTGTGACATCTGCACTTGGGTGGTTTGGAAAGCCAAGAAGTTGCCTCATCATTTGGGAATTGGATTCCGTATATGCACAGTCAAGCCCTAGTCAAAATAGAAATAAAAGCTGTGTTTATGTACACACTGACATTAGACGGTTCATTCAGTAGTTTATCCAGCAAACATTTGTCGAGTGTCTACTCTCTGATAATCTCTGATGACATATGACAGAGAAGACACAGCCCTTGCCCCCAAGGACCTCTCAAGAGTGGACTTAGGAAGAAACCCAACATATTACATCATCTGTGACATCACAAAGTTGTGAGTGGAAGCAACTTTTGCATGGGACATGTGTGCGTGTGTTGTCTAAATGTACCTAATGGGGAGAGGAGGTTTGAGCTGGGTCCTAAGCAGGGATTACGATATGCCTGGCCTAAGGCACAGCATCAGCAAAGGCGCTCAGTTGCATCAGGAGCTGAGGCTGGAATTGTAGGCTGACCCAGATCATTCATTCATTCATTCATTTCTCCATTTATTTAACAATGATTTCTGAGGGTCTACTAGGTACTAGGGACCTGTGTTTGTTGTTAAGGATACAGTGGGGAGCAAAAATGCACACAGTCTCTGTCTACATGGAGCTTTCAGTCCAAAGGGCAAAGGCTATGGCTTGCTGTGCTAAGTTGGGAATTTGAATTTTTAAGAACAGTAGTAAGATCTGTGTTTTGAAAACACACTGGTGGTCACATGGACTTGACAAGGGAGAACGGAGAACAGGGATATTACTTGTGAGGCTGGTGCAGTGGTCTTAGAAAGGAATGATGAGGAGTGAAACTGGCACCATAATTGAACATGCTAGCGTTCGACCATTTATGACTACTTATTTGTTCATCTGGGAAATATTTTTTGATAGGTAGCAGAGCGTAGCAGTTAAGAACGTGGACTTTGGAGCTGTATCTTGGCTCTGCCATTGATTGTCTGCGCAAACTTGGGAAGTGATTTCATCTCTGTGCTCAGGTCGTCTCATCTCTAAAGCTGATATAATAACAAGCTGGCTTGAATTTTGTCCCCCAAAATTCATGTCCAGCCAGAACCTCAGAATGTAACTTTGTTCGGAAATAGGGTCTTTGCAGATGTAATTGGTTGAATTAAGATGAGGTCATACTGGAATAATGTGGGCCTTAGTCCCATGACTGGTGTCCTTACGAGAAAACAAACACACAGGGGGTGGGGTGGGGGACTGGGGGCACCATGTGACAAACGAGGCAGAGATTAGAGTGACACAGCTGCAAGCCAGGTACACCAGGGATTGCCAGCAACCATGAGAAGCTGGAAGAGCCAAGGGAGAATTCTCCTTTATAGATTTCAGAAGGAGCATGGCTCTGCTGACACCTTAATTTTGGATTTCCCTCCTGTAGTCCAGCCTCTGGACTTCAGAACTGTGAAAGAATAAATTACTGTTGCTTTAAGTCACCCAGTTGGTGGTAATTTGTTTTAGAAGCCTTAGGGAACTAATGCATAAGTTGTAGTGAAGGTTAAATTTATTAAAACATGTAAAGTGCTTAGAACAGCGGCTGTCCTATAGTACGTGCTCAATAAAATATAAGCCAATATAAGCTCAATAAAATTATGTGCTTGGCACTGTTCTGTTGCAGACATCTGGCTGGACTCACTGGACTAGGAAAATATCCCATTGAACTAATTGTTGATAATTATGTATGTGGTTGGGTGGGTAAAAGTGATGTTGGGCGATATTCTTATTAAGCAAACCTGTTTAGAGAGATGGCTCATTTCACTGGGCATCACATGCTTTTGAAATCAGCATCAACATTCTCTGCCGTTCACTCAATACACTTCTGTCCTCTCTTGGGCACAAAGGTTCCTATTTCTCTACTGCATCCCCTGCTTCGCCTAGGAAAGCAACTGTATGAGTTTGTTAGGGTTGCCATAACAAAGTAGCACAGACTGGGTGGCTTAAACAACAGACATTTATTTTCTCACTGTTCTGGAGGCTAGAAGTTCAATATCAAGGTGTTCGTAGCTTTGGATTCTCCTGAGGCCTCTCCTCGGCTTGAAGATGGTCGCCTTCTCACTGTGTCCTCACGTGGCCTTTTGTGCATGCATCCCTGGTGTTTCTATTTTTTGTCTCCAGATTTCCTCTTCTTATAAGGACTCCAGTCAGATTGGATTAGGGTCTGCCTTAAATTGGCCTCGTTTTAACTTAATCACATCTGTAAAGGCCCTATCTTCAAATACAGCTACATTCTGAGGTACTGAGGGTTAGGACTTCAACATATGAATTTTGAGGGGAGACAATTTCGTTCATAACAGCAGCCTAAAACAGGTCAAGTCCTAAGGCTCAGTCATTGGTTGGAAGCTGTTTGCTCATCTTATGAAGCTCTTTTGGCCCAGCAACGCCTGGGGCAAAGATTTCAAGTCCTCTTCCTGGATTGGCAGGAAGTGGGGTGTGAGCACGGGGGCCTGGTGTGGTTTCTGGTGGGGTTAGGGTGGAGGAAGCACCAGGGCACTGTGTGAGAGAGATGGGACCCTGACCAGACCGCTCGCTGTAATTGCCCTTGTCTGTGTCTGCATGCCCTCCAGACTGTTATTTTCTGGAGGGCAGGGACCGTATTTCTATCTTATCCATCTTTGAATTCCCCAATGCCTGGCCCATAGTTGGCATATCTGTGGAATGAATGATTCACTTTTGCAGCCATTTCCTTCTGTGAAAGTTACTTTCCATGTAATGAAAGCAAATTCTCTTTGCACCTAGAAACTTTCAGCATCTTCCAGTCTTGATCTTAAAGATGTCTTGTCTTATTTTTCCTCTTTGGAAATTTTGATGCTCACAGATGTAGGTACCATTTATGGAAGGTTTACCACGCTCCAGGCATAGTGCTAAGGGCTTCACAAATCTCTCATTTAATCCTCTTGGCAACCCTGTGAGTTACTCCATTCATGTTGTAAGTGAAATATTCATCACTCAGAGAGGTGAGCACACTGTCCCAGGTCACACAGCTGATTCAAGTGACTGCTGGCTTGGGTTGGAAACCCAGGTCTTTATGGCTCTAAAGCTCAGGTCCTTGACCTGAGCTTAATCTTAAATTAAGATTTACTGCCTCAGATACAGCATTTCTGTCTCAGATTTGATAATGCTTGTAGTTCTTCAGAATGGATTCCCAAAGATAGTCAGGCCTCTTAACTATTTAGGTCATGTGACTCTGGGAAACTAGAAGATATGATTCATGAATAAGTCAAGAAAGGATACACATTGTTCAATCAAATAATAGTAACGCTTGTTTTATAAAAACCTTTGCTTGGTAGAAATGAAATCTCCAAGTTGCATCAAGCTTCATCTTCCCTTTCTTTCAGCATTTGGTGCTCTGTGGCAGCTGGACAGAGGGTATAGGTCCACACATTGAGATGAAAATTTATAAAAGAGACTGGTTTATATTTTCTTTGTCAACCAGACGAGCTACAGGATTCTCTTCTTTTTGTTTCTTTCCTCTCCTTTTCTTTTCTTTTTTTTCCTTTTCTTTAACCAGTTTGACCTGTTGTCTAGTATTGTGCAGACACAGCCGTGGTGATGCCCTCTGATGAGTTGGGTATTCTTTAAGATCTAAACATAATGGGGTGACTTAAGGACAGAGATTCAGCTTTGCTTCTGACTCCCCTTGGTTTTGTGGGTTTAAGTTAATGTTATTTGAAAGTTTTTGTGTGTGTGTGGTTGAATATATACTATAACTTGTTCTTCTGTGACAACAAGATTTATACTGGCGGTGTCTCTCATACCACTGGAAACTGGAAGGAAATCTACAATGTGAACCTCCGAGAGTTTTAAAAAGACAGCAGCCTGGCTTCAGGCTGCCTTCGAGCCTAGTTACAGGCTTGTGCTGCATCCTGGCTCCCTGGCAAGGTCAGCGAGCTAATGGTCGGTCAGATATTTAATACATCACATATGCATTTAGACCAATTCCCTGCCTTCTCCTTAATTAAGATTTCTTCAGTGAGTGAGACTTCAGGGGGAGAGAAAAGGATCTGATGGAATTGTATTAAATACCAGTTTACTTCCCAAGTTTCTGATTTTTTTTTCACTTAAGATATCTTGGCCTGAAAGGCGAGGGGATTTGAACAAAGTATAGAAGCTGGCATTGCATTTTGTATATCATTTTGGCTCCAGGGAACTGCTCCTGGTAAAAATGAGCCTGTGAGATGTAGCTGTTTTAGGCAAGGGCTAACAATACTAGCCTTTTATAAATTATAAATCCTCTTAACCTCAAACAATTTGGAGCCACCAACTGTAATCTATAAGGTTTCAGTTCACAGGGATTTCATTTCTTCTCAATGCCTTGCAAGCCATTAGGCAAATATTTATATGAAGTGCTCAGCTATTAGGGGATTCAAAATCATTTTGTGTGGAATCGAAACTTCTTGTCTATACCTCCTCAGTTAAACGTCTTTGATATGAGTTTTATGCTTTTCCTTTTGTTAAATACCTTCTGTATTTTGACAACCATTTGATTTCATCTCTTTTAGTACAATCTGTAATCGACAAACCTTAGTCATTGTTGTTTTTTCGACGGGAAGAATGGTGAGGTAGGCAAATTATCATTGCATAATTCTTACTTTTGGTGGTGTTTTCCTGCACCACGTGTGTTTCTTTTCTTGAGAATAACTAGGAATCAAAGACAACTATTACTTGATACTCTGTGGCAATTAGGATCCTCTGGCATAAACAACCATAGACAACTTGAGAAGAAAAGGAGTTTATTAGAGGGGTACAAAGTACTTACGAAATCAAAGAGATTGCCAGATATTAGACTCTGAGCAGTAGAGGGAAATGAACAAGTCTGTGGGGCTGAGCAGCAGGGACCATTGAACGGACCCATCAAGATGCCACTGTTCAATGAGGCAACCAGTGAGCACCAACTGTTTATTTCCTATCTGCCTCCTGTTGCTTTCGTTCTGATCAGATTCATGGTAGTAGATCCTGGGAGCCATGATCTGATTAGCTTGGCCACATGCTTCGTCCTTGTCTGGGGAAAGGTGGCACCTGTTTTTTTGGGACACCCCAAACCTCCAATAATCCATATAATGGAATCTCCCTGAAAGGAAAGAGGACATTGTTAGGAAGGAGAACTGGATGCTGGGCAGCCAAAAACAATACCCATTTCTTGCTTAACATCACACTTAGAGAAATAAGCAAAAAAATTCCACTCTCTTCTCAAACCTAACAACACAGGAATTCCAAGAGATTGAGTAAGTCTCCGCAAGTTAATTTTACCTCAGTGATCAGAATCTGATCATCTTAGATTCAACTCAGTGAAACAATTGTGAAATCCCTTTGGCTTCAAAGTAGAGAGAATCCTGGGAACAATACCCTTGATTCAATTCCACACTGTAAGTTGGGCAGTTTGAAAGAATGGCTTGAGTTTTCCTCCAAGCCTTAAGGAAAGTTAATGACCGAGAGCTGGGCTACATGCTTTTATATGGTTGCTTATTATGAACTATGTAACTTTTACAACTTTATTAAATGTTTTATGGAAAGGTTTATTTCATACTTTAGTACAGCTTTGTAGGATGGCCATTTTGGCCAAAAAGTCTGACAGATGAGCAAAAATGTTTTACAAATACTGCTGGTAAGCAGTTTCTGGGTAAAATCATGTTTCATTTTGACATTTTGTGGAGGTGGGGTAGGAGAGGTTCTCTTTAATGAAGCACAGCAGAGCTGGGTGATTATGAAAGCAGGGGAGTAGAGAGTAGAAGGAGGAGCCTGCCCACATTCCAATTTTTCAGATGTAAAAAATAAAAATAAAAAATTTTATGGAGGTCCACTTTGGATGAAAGTGAACATATGGGTTAGGAGCCCCTCCCCCACTCAAAATACATCTAACTGATATTAAGCATGCTTCATAAAACTAAAAATAGTATTTTATAATATATTTATTTCACCTTTACAATAAACCTATGAGTTGGGTAAAAATAATAACTACCACTACTAGATATTCTAAGCCTTGTTCTGAGCACATTATGTGCAATATCTCATTTAATCCTTATAATAAGACACTAGATGAATACAAATATCAACCCCATTTTATCACTTTATAGATGGGGAAACTAAGGCTTACCTAAGTTTTCCAAACATCTGACTCCAAGTCTAATTTATTTTTACTCTATCATAGGGACCTCACTGCCTGGTGGTCTGAGGTGCAGATCGTTCAAGTTATCAATTGATCTTTGAAACATCCTTTCTTATTTTTCTACAGGCAACATAAAAACTACTGAGGACATACATGCTGAGGTTAGAGTTACACTGGCTGTTTGTTACCACAATTTGCCTTGTGAATACTCTTTCTAGTCTCACCTAACTCCAGGTTACTACCTTTTTAGAAAAGCACTGACATCTCCAGATTCTTGGATCCTATTTGTCAGCTTTGCTGGGAAATCTGGGTTGTTTTTTTTCTTCTTCCAAAACTTATATGGTTAAGTTCAATTTCTCTGACAAAGCAAAAATCTTTTTTTCTAGCTATTTGGAAATCAAATCCCCATGCAAAGAATTCTGAAATCTTTGACAAATTTTTTTATCAAGAATCCAATTTTTGTTTTTTCCTCCCATCTTTAAAAAATGTTGCAATGAGGAATTCAGCTGAAATGCCATTTCTTTGTAGAAGCGCCCCATACATGCCCTTAGACAACTTGGCTTTGTGTAACATCTCATGTGTTTATAGAGTATAACACTCATCCTGTCATTAATTGAGTGCCTACTATGTGTCAGAGACTGTGGTAGGTACTTTATATAAGTTGTCACACTTTATTTAATTCTCACTACAAAACTAAGTGGTATTATCATTTCATTTTTATACATGAGGAAACTGAAGCCCAGAGAGTTTAAGAGATAGGTCTGGGCTTTAAATTGAGGTCCGTCTCCAAAGTTCAATGGTCTCTACTCCATGTAGACTTTTTCTTAGATGGAAGAGAACCCTAAGAATGTCCAAGCTAAGCTTGTCAGGGAAATTTTCTAAAGTATTGTGTTATCTGAGTCAGGGAGATATTTATGAATGGGTGCTCTTGATTGGACTATTTTCCGGCCTTTGACTTTATTAATAGGAGAGTCTCCCATCTTACATTCCGACTGTGCTGCCCTATTCTCCCTACTCCGGGGTCTAAAAATCCTCCCTCCTCTCTGGCCTGAGGAGCAATCTCAGTCCCTAGGGTGAAGTTCAAAGAATTTACCATGCACATTCAGAACCTGACAGTTGACGTGACTCTTGATCATTGTGAAACTTGATCATTGCCAACTAAACAAGCATAAGGGCATTTGTCCCATTTACTTTCAGGGCTGTTGTATGAAGCAAATGAAACTTGACATTTTGTGTGTGAGTAAAAGCGTATGTGTATACTTAATTAAAGGGGTGTGGGGTAGGAATGAGCAGGAGAGACATCCGGAGGGACATGGATATGTCTTAAGTGTCCGTATGTGCCTTCCCTGTTGGGGAAGGGGAGTATAATAAAAAGTGTGTGTGTGTGTGTGTGTGTGTGCAAATGTAAAGTTTGTGTGTACAAGGGATGATTATGCAAAGTCATGTGTGTATTTATTTGTGGTCTGTGTGTGCAAGTACAAAAGTGAGCATGCAACTTGGGGGGCGTGCGTGTGCTCAGATGGAAGGGAAGAAATACACAAATTCCAGGCTTAAAGTTCAACTGAGGGAAGTGTATGAATTCATTGAGCTCAAAATACATCCCCTAAAAGATGACTGTTTAAATTCACCCTAGACTAATAGTATAGGACTTCCTATTCAACTAGAAATGCATCTCATACTCAGCATTAAGCTGCTGTAAATCAAGCATCACAGGGAGTATGACAGATCTGTTTTGGACACTCCCTTGAGGAATCAGGACAAAAGGGACAGCATCATAGGACATTGCTGCTATTGAGACAAGTCTAGAGCTGTCTAGACATGAGCTAATTATTTCTATTTATCTTTCCTGATCTCTCAAGAGTGGGTTAACTCTCTGATAACTGTTGAGTCTTTCAATTATATCAAGATATTGGTTAACAAGGGGAATGGATAGAGCAAAGAATCAGGAATCAGGTCTCTCACTGACTAATTTTGAAAAAAGCTGCAGAAAGTCACCTAGACTCATTGAACCTCAGACTTCTTGTCAACTAAACAAGCATAAGGGCATTTGTCCGTCTACCTTCAGGGCTGTTGTATGAAGCAAATGACAGGATTTGAAGCCCTCTGAATAGCATATATAGTGTAAACCAAATAAATTGTTATTGATAACGTAGTTTTCTGGGAACCAAGTTGTTGAATATATTTGTTTCTTGGGTTTCTCTGCTAACTGATTAAGTGAAATGAGCCCCTGATATAAACATAGCAGTTGAAGATTTGAGCTTGAGTACTACTTTCATGGCCTTTCGGCAGAGTGATCATTTTACCTCTTGAGCCTTAAAAGTGTCCACATCTATCAAGTAGGTTTATGATACTCTAACTCACAGGATTGTGTTAAGGATTACACGGGATGTGAGAGCGCTTTGTAAGCTTTAAAATGTTATTCAAAAGAAGAGGGTATTTATTAGTGTTTCCCTCATGAGCTACTGGAAAAATCCATTTTTCTCTTGTTGTATGTGACAAAGAGAAGGCTGAGGAGCTTTGCCAGTACACACACATTTAATAACCTCCCTGTCTCTGACCACATAATTTACAGCTGACTGGTATGCATGGATCCAGATGTGTTATTGTGAATTAGGGTTAAGAGGCTCTATAACTCCTCAAGCTTCCTGGAAATTAGTTGATCATGTTATACTGAACAGTTAGCTAGTGGATTAATTAACATTTAACTAATGACTTTGGGTTGTTTTACCAACCTAAGTACTCTTGTCTTTATATCTTCAAGCTTAATACCTAGACACTAATGGATTTGTTCATCATCCTTTATGGAATTCTTACTTGGTTCCAAGAAGAAGCTAGATATACCAAGATGAAAATATGTGGTCTCTGCCTCCACAAAGCTCCCAGTCTAGTTAGGAAACAGACAAGTAAAAAATAAAAAAGTGATTCCAACAAGGTGCATTAATAGAAGCATAGATGCAGGTGCTGTAGGGGAAGAGAGGATGGGACTTTAACTCTGACAGTTACCCCAGATGTTGGAGGTTATGATGGACCTGAGGCTGCCAGGCTCAGTGAGATTTTATCATGCAGACAGAAGGAGGAAGGGAAAAAGATTTGAGGCAGAGGGAATGACGCAGGTAATACAGACGTGGAAGTGTAAGAGTGCATTGTATATGGTGGGACTGCAGGTAGATTAATATGACCCATCAGGATGTCTATGAGGATATAGTTAAAGCTTCTCTCCTATGAGTGGGAGAAGCAGGGGCCAATTTTTTAAGGTCTGGGAATTCCAAACTAAGAAACTCGAATTCTCTCTGCATTCAGGGACACATTAAAGGATTATAGGCAGGCAGGTAAATGACATGATCAAATTGGCATTTTAGAAAGTGTCAAATTAAAACCTTTATTGAACATCTACTATACACTCTATGAAGCTCTGACAAATTAAAGATAAAAGTATCTTAAGGATTCTGATCTTCTGGAACTTTGCATGTTGAGGACTATAAATTTTTCTGCCCTTGACTAGTTTAGAGAATAAGTGGGAAAGGCATCAGGGTGGAGAAATTCATCTCAGTTCATTAGAACTACACCAGAAGAAGGCCTGGTAAACAATGGTGTTTGGGCAAGAACTTGTTCACATCAATTTGTGCTCCACTCAGAATATTTTGATAGGGGGTCCCTTCCAAACCTTCGTGAGTAGACACAAGTGCAAGCCACATATCCTATTATTAGCAAACATCGGTTATAGATCTGTCCTCTTTTCAAGAGAAGAAAAGAAAAACCTCCGAAGAGTATGAAACTATACTGTGTAAAAGAGGAATCCTCTAGGCCTATGAAAATTCATGGTAGAAAAAAGGAACACATTTCTGAGGACTGGAAGATAAAGATCATTATCTTCAAAAATTATTTTTTAATGGTAACCAGAATAATTTTTAACAAGATGCAAATAAACACTGGCTTTTTAGAGATAAGAGCAGAGAATCATGAGAAGAGACCATTCTGAAATGAAAATACAAGATGAAATGTGAAGACAATAAGTTCAGCAGAAAAGGGAACTGGGTGACATGAGGAAGATGCAGCAGTTTAGTTAATTTACCTGCCCATTCCTCTTTCTCAGAGTGGGCTCTCCTACTCTCCATTCTCAGAATGGAGAAAGAACACATGATTTGACCCTCTCACAGCTGATTGGACTAGGAATGGACACATGACCCAAACTTGGCCAATCAATTCCTTTCTCCTAGAAAATTGGAATAGGGATCCAGGAATGCTATGTAGGCTCAGACTGTGCTGAAAGAGAGAGGGTAGGAAGAATTGCCTTGTGGGTCACTTTTCTTTCCTGTTCACGGAGAAATAGAGCTCTGGACTGCAGAGAGGAGTGAATTAAGAAGATGAACAAAGAAAAGCAGAGACAGGAGACCACAGAGTCTGGAGAGAGATAGACACAGAGAGAAAGTGGCTATCTTGGTCCCTGACAACTTTCCAGTTCCTCATCCCAGTCCCCCATGAGGCCTCACTAGACTTCCTGACTTTGGGTTCTATGAATTACACTTGTATTATTTTAAAAACATTCTACTTTTGGCTTACCCTAATTTGAATAGGATACTATTATTTGCAACCAAATGGTCCTTGACCAAAAAAGAAGGATTGCAAGAATACTAAAAACAAAACAAAACAAAAAACCCAGTTCTAGTGTAGACTTCTGTTTTGAAAGTCAGCTGGAGAACAGCTTCCACTGCAGAATTTCTTGATTTCCCACAAAAATACATATACATTAAAGGATTTAGAAACAACTCAGAATAACACTGAGAATCTAGGCTGGTAGTCAACTTAATTCCAGAATCAAGAGGGTTGATTTAAATACTTATTTTGCTTACTCTCTGAATAGGCATTTGTCTCTGTGGGCTATTCCTTCTTTCTTGAAGCAGTCTCTTTCTTTGGCTCCCATGATTATATTCTTCTGATAGTTTTCATACCTCTCTAGCTACGTCTTTGTCCATTTTCCCTGTTCTTCCTTCTCTACTTGACCCTTTAGCAGTTTTCTTAGGATTATTCATGGGCCACCTTCTCTCTTACTCTATTTAAGTTGGTCCCACCCATGACACTTGTTTCTGGTGATTCTGAAATCTATGCGCTCAGTCCACAGCTCTCGAGTATACAAACATCTTCCTACTAGAAATTTTTACCTGGATGTAAGAATAGTATTGTGTATGTAACCTAAATCATCCTCTTTCCAGCCAAATCTGCCCCTCCTTCAAAAAATATCACCTTCTCCAACTTCCCAGTCATCCACTCTAGAAACTTGGGAATTATCCTGAAGTATTGCTTCTCCCTTTTCCTTAATATCCAGTCAGTCACCAAGTCCTGTTGTGAAGATGATAGGGAAAAAGCTAGGATCCCCATTGATATTTGATTTAGTGCCCAAAACCTTTAAGCTTCATCTCTCTCGCACGTCCCTCACCTTTGGTGCAATCGGAATAGGTTTATACTCGTCTCCTATCCAACACACGGGTCTTGGCAAAATGAAAAGCCTGCGTGTGTGTGGTGTGGTGTGTGTGTGTGTGTGTGTGTGGCAGAGGAGGCAGACACTTAAATAAAGAACTCTAATAACAGTGGATGATGGACATTGAGTTTTAAATAAATAGCATGAGTTCAGAGTATCAGAGAACAAGGTGATGAGTGTAGGGGAAGAGATGTGTTACGTGAAATTGTGATAGAACCTAGGGATTGGATTGGAATGAAGCTCCCTGACCTAACCTCACCACTGTTTACCTTCCCCCTTGCACCCACACACAGCTGTATAGATGAAAAGGAGATTTTTCCATTATATTACAGAATATAAGCCAAGGCAACCTGCATGCTCTGTCTGAAAACACCTTTCCATTTTCAAGGATGAATAGAGAGGAAAAAGATGGAAAAAACCAATATGGGGTTTATGAAAATGAATACTGTAGAGTAAAGGAAAGGGACAAGTATTGAAAGACTCAAAGGAATAACCTATTTCAGGAACTGATATATTACAGTGTATAGTTTAAGTATAGGCAAAGCTGAAGAAAAAAAAAGATAGCCCCAAATACAGTGTTTCAAAGACGTTTATTCCTTTTTCATATAATGGTCTAGAGGCAGGGTTGTCAAGGATAGGAAAGGAGCTCTAAGGGATGCAGTTTCCTTCTATCTTGTTACTCTGCAATCATCTAGAGCAATGAGTGTGGTTCAGAACAGCACTAGTCTTGGGACTTCTTGCCACCAATCAGCAGTGAAACAAGTACATAAGTTGAGAGTGTTTATCTTATCTCGTTATGCACTGATAAGAGTTTAGAGGTAAGCTACTCATCTTATCGCTGAGCAGCAACAAACAGTTTTCAGATTGTACCTGTCTATGCACCACACTTTAGATGGCACTGCCCTATGTTATGCTTGAAACTGGCTAACTAGCACCATGCTATGTGTATAGAGATACAAAATAAATAAATAAATAATTTTAAAAATCCTTCAGAAAGAGCAGGCAGTAATTAAAATGTACTAAAATGAAATTAAGAGGATAAAGTGAAATATAACAGGATATGATAATAAAATTAAAAAGAGAATAGGAGGAAATGAGAAAGGAACTGATGAGATAAGGATTGAAACTACATTAACAAAAACTTTAATATCCAAATTAGAGGCAGTAGAGAGCATAATCAGTGCTGTATAAAACCATTACATGGTTTAAGAGTTAAATTTGAGCTTTTCTCCTAGAATGTAGAAAAAAAGCTCAAAGGAATTTAAAAATTGAAAGAGAAGATGACAGACATGGAAACCAAAACCAGAGAACCAAAAAAAAAAAAAAACCCCCCAAGAAAAATAATTCTCCTGAAAAGGAAAAGAAAAAAAAACATAAATAGAATCAAATTATTAATTAAAGATATAAGACAAAATAACCTTAATTGAGGTGAAGTGAGGCATGTTTAATGATTTAAAGGCTCACTCCCTTCCAGGAGAAAAATCTGTGAAAAAATAATTAACTTACTTTCATTCAGGCAAGATTTCTGGACTAGGAGGACAAAGAAAACTTCACTGAAAATTCAGGTAGCAAAAGCAATAATGGGACAAGTCTAGGCTTATTCTTCTTCATAGCAATAAATTTTATGTTTACAAAATTTTGAGGGAGAATAAAAGACAAAGAATTTTATGACCAGCCAAATTATCTTACTCCTTCATATGGGAAAGTACTAAAATGTCTTTGAATTAATGTGTTCTGCAAATATAGCCATGCTTATTAGATGTCACGCCCTTTAGATACAATGATAAGTAAGATATATATATATATATCTTGAACTGAGAAAATAGACTAACCATGCATCCTCTTGAAAATTTGTGTATGAAAACATTCTCTAACCTACTGAAACATGAAGCAAAGCAAAATGATCAAGCCTGTCAAAGTAAATATATAAAAGTTTTGGACATAAGAATTGAAGCCAGTGAAAGTAGAAAGTAGATATGACAAAAATACTGTAAATATGATTATAGAACTCAAAGTCAATTTCTAATTTGTTCTAAAATTGAAAATATCAAATGAGCAATATTATTATGTTATAAATAACTTAGATTTAAAATCCAAGCTTATGTCAACAAAGACCATGAAACTGTCATGGTCTTTGTTGAAATGAGGAAAGAATGGAAGAAAATTAGAGGATTGAAAAGATATTAGAAAGTTCAAAAGATATTTTCTCATTCCTAACTGAGATAAAAATAACTAGAGGTTACAAAGCCCTTTTGATAATCTTATAAGTAGCAATTTATAGAATTAATAAAAGAAAAACTGCAAAATAATACAACACAATATTATACAGATCATATATGCATGTTATATATGTTATATGCTATATAGGTATATATAACAAGAAGATTGCAGATCATATATGCTAGTTTTAACCAAAAGCATGCATGGTCAAATTTGCTTTATTAAAAGATAGAGCCTTGAACTAAATTTTGTGAATCTAATTATTTGTTTCTTGGTAAGGAACATATGTAACACATCTTCTAAATTTTAAAATCAAAATTATGAGCAGTGGTAGATGTTATTAAATGGGAAAGAAAACAGAGATTGTAGTATTAATTTCAAGGCAAAATGCAAGGAAAAGCATTGCATATTACAAATAATTATTTTTGACACACAATAAAGATATCACTATCATGAACCTTTTCTAGCCAAATACTATCATTTTGAACTAGATAAGGCAAAGACAGAAATACAAATAGAATTGAATGAGCACACACTGAAGTATTTTCTTCTCAGCCTAAACCTAGAAAAATGAAATAAACCATATATTTAAATATTGAAATAATAAAATCATATTTGAAAATGGGGAAAAAATTTTTTCTTGGTCCACAGGCCAATCTGTATAAGAAAATGGAGAGTGGAGGTACCAGCACTAAATTAAGATTGATTTTGCAATAGGAACCCAACTTAGAAAGACACAAGTCGTATGGAAGACACTTAAGCTCAGAGCACAGGGATGAGAATTCTGTTGCAGAAGATGAACCCACAACCAAATATCACTAAACAGATGAGAAACAACTACACTTCAACAGGGAAGAGCAAACCTAACAAATAGAAATACTATCGTCTTAGGAAGTAGAGTTAGTAAACCAAATCAAAAAGGACTTTATTTTTTTTATTTTTTAATTTTTATTTATTTTTTATTTATTTATGGCTGTGTTGGGTCTTCGTTGCTGTGCGAGGGCTTTCTCTAGTTGCGGCAAGCGGGGGCCACTCTTCATCGCGGTGCGCGGGCCTCTCATTATCGCGGCCTCTCTTGTTGCGGAGCACAGGCTCCAGACGCGCAGGCTCAGTAGTTGTGGCTCACGGGCCTAGTTGCTCCGCAGCATGTGGGATCTTCCCAGACCAGGGCTCGAACCCGTGTCCCCTGCATTGGCAGGCAGATTCTCAACCACTGCGCCACCAGGGAAGCCCCCCAAAAAGGACTTTAAATAAACAATTTAAGATCTTTTAAAAGATAAAGGAAGAAATCTTGAGATAAACACAGGGCTTTTAAAACAGGGGCAGGTGGAGAGAGACCTGGGAGGAAGTGTGTGTGTGTGTGTGTGTGTGTGTATGCGTGTGTGTGTGTGTGTATGCGTGTGTGTGTGTGTGTGTGTGTGTATGAGCGTGCGTGTTTCTGTATACACAAAGAAAATAAAAAGTCATTGGGTACAATAAATAACATGCTGTGTAGAGCTGAAGAACAAACGAACAATTTCAGATAAAAGCAAAATTTAATAAATTAGAAAAATGCACAAATACCAAAAGTAGTTAATTAACAAAACCAAAGGCTAGTTCTTTGAAAAGTCCTATAAAATAAACAATACCCTAGCGGAAGAATCAAAGAAAGAGAAAAGAAGCAAAGCACAAATACACAGAATCTGAAATGAAAATAGAGGCTTAAAAAAAATGCTTAAATTTTTTTTACTTATGAAAATTTTATGAACAACTTAGTACCAAGGAATTTGAAACCTAAATAAGCAGAATATTTTAAGGAAAATGTAAGTTACCAAAATAAACAACAACATAGGTTAATAAACAAAAAAGAATTGGAAACAGAAGCCAAAGATTTTTTTCTAAGAAAAGGCACCAGACCCAGGTAACTGTATGGGTGAGTTCCAGCAAACCTTCAAGGAACAGATAATTCCCATCTTATGCAAACTGTTCCAAAAAAAACATAAAAAGGTAGGAAACCATCCAACATATTTTGTAAGGCTAGCTTAACAATGATATCAAAACCAGATTATAGGAGTCAAGATGGCGGTGTGGAAAGACGCCGAGTTAACGTCTCCCCACAACTAGGGCACCTGCCGGCCTCTGGTGGGGGACCCTGATGCCCAAGGAGATGGGAGGAACCCCCAAGTGAACCGGTAGGATGTGGGGGGACTGAGGGGGGAGGAGAAGTGGAGGTCAGACAGGATCGGCACCACTGAGGCCAGGGAGATCACGAGAGGCAGGTGGGAGGGGCCCTCTGGGAGGAGCGGGAGAGGAGCAGAGAGCGTTTGCCCCACCCACTTGGGCCCAGGGAGCCTGCTGAGCTCCCAGGCCAGTCCTCTGCTCTCCAAGGCCCCCCCAACCCCCAGCCGCATAGGTCCTGGGGATATAGGAGGGAGGCTGGGGAGATCAGTAGAGGCAGGTGGGAGGGGCCCTCTGGAACCAGAGGAGCAGGAAAGGAGAGGAGGGTGTTTGCCCCACCCACTCAAGTCCAGGAAGCCTGCTCGGCTCCCAGGTGAGGTCCCCTGCCCTCTGAGACCAGGGGTGGGGGTCACACATGGACCCCTTCTGTTCCTTGAGCCTAAGCCTGACCCCCCACAGCCCTAGGGCCTTTTCCAGCCCTGTGGGTCCTGAGCATAGGCCCTGCCCACCACCCAAACCTTGCCCTTGCTTAGGCCCCGCCCTCCACAGCCAAGGCCTTTCCCCCCATTTAAAAAAAATTTTTTATATTCTTTCTAACGTATCTATTAGTTTCCTAGTCTAATTTTATTTTTTACTTTATTATTGTTCTCTTTTTTTTTTGCCACCCCACGCAGCTTGCGGGATCTTAGTTCACAAACCAGGGGTTGGGCTGAAGCTCCTGTGGTGGGAACTCCGAGTCCAAACCACTGGACTAACAGAGAATCTCAGACCCCAGGGAATATTCATCAGAGTGAGGTCTCATGGAGTTCCTCATTGCAATACCAAGACCCAGCTCTACCCAATAGCCTACAAACTCTAGTGTTGGAAGCCTCAGGCCAAACAAGCAGTAAGACAGGAACACAATCCCATACATAAAAAAAAAAAAAGAGACGGCAAAAAAATGTCACAGATGAAGGAGCAAGGTAAAAACCTACAAGACCAAATAAATGAAGAGGAAATAGGCAATCTACCTGAAAAAAAATTCAAAGTAATGATAGTAGAGATGATCCAGAATCTTGGAAATACAATGGAGGCACGGATTGAGAAAATATAAGAAATGTTTAACAAAGATCTAGAAGAACTAAAGAACAAACAAACAGAGATGGACAACACAAAACTGAAATGAAAAATACACTAGAAGGAATCAATAACAGAATAACTGAGGCAGAAGAACGAATAGGTGAGCTGGAAGACAAAATGGTGGAAATAACTGCCGAGGAGCAGAATAAACAAAAAAGAATGAAAAGAATTGAAGAAAATCTCAGAGACATCTGGGACAACACTAAACTCACCAACATTCGAATTATAGGGGTCCCAGAAGAAGAACGGAAAAAGAAAGGGTCTGAGAAGATATTTGAAGAGATTATAGTCAAAAATTTCCCTAACATGGGAAAGGAAATAGTCACCCCAATCCAGGAAGCACAGAGAGTCCCATACAGGATAAACCCTAGGAAAAACACACCAAGACACATACTAATCAAACTAACAAAAATTAAATTCAAAGAAAAATATTAAAAGCAGCAAGGGAAAAACAAAAAATAATGTACAAAGGAATCCCCATAAGGTTATCAGCTGATTTTTCAGCAGAAACTCTGCAGGTAAGAAGGGAGTGGCAGGATATACCTAAAGTGATGAAAGAGAAAAACTTACAACCAAGATTACTCTACCCAGCAAGGATCTCATTCAGATTCAATGGAGAAATCAAAATCTTTTCAGACAAGCAAAAGCTAAGAGAATTCAGCACCACCAAACCAGCTTTACAACAAATGCTAAAGAAACTTCTCTAGGCAGGAAACACAAAAGAAGAAAAAGACCCACAAAAACAAACCTAGAACAATTAAGAAAATTGGTAATAGGAACATACATATTGATAATAACCTTGAATGTAAATGGATTAAATGCCCCAACCAAAAGACACAGACTGGCTGAAAGGATACAAAAACAAGACCCATATATATGCTGTCTACAAGAGACCCACTTCAGACCTAGGGACACATACAGACTAAAAGTGAAGGGATGGAAAAAGATATTCCATGCAAATGGAAATCAAAAGAAAGCTGGAGTAGCAATACTCGTATCAGATAAAATAGACTTTAAAATAAAGACTGTTACAAGAGATAAGGAGGGACACTATATAATGATCAAAGGATCAATCCAAGAACAAGATATAATAATTATAAATGTCTATGAACCCAACATAGGAACACCTCAATACATAAGGCAAATACTAACAACCATGAAAGGAGAAATCAACACTAACACAATAATTGTAGGGGACTTTAACACCCCACTTACACCAATGGACAGATCATCCAAACAAAAAATAAATAAGGAAACACAAGCTTTAAATGACACAATAGACCAGATAAGTTTAATTGATATTTATAGAACTTTCCACCCAAAAGTGGCAGAATACACTTTCTTCTCAAGTGTACATGGAACATTCTCCAGGATAGATCACATCTTGGTACACAAATCAAGCCTCAGTAAATTTAAGAAAATTGAAATCATATCAAGCATCTTTTCTGACCACAATGCTATGAGACTGGAAATCAATTACAGGAAACAAACTATAAAAAACATAAACACATGGAGGCTAAACAGTGCACTACTAAATAATCAAGAGATCACTGAAGAAATCAAAGAAGAAATTGAAAAAAATACATAGAAAGAAATGACAATAAAAACACGATGACCCAAAACCTATGGGACACAGCAAAAGCAGTTCTAAGAGGGAAGTTTATAGCAATTCAGTCTCACCTCAAGAAACAAGAAAAATCTCAAATAAACAATGTAACCCTACATTTAAAACAACTAGAGAAAGAAGAACAAAGAGAACCCAAAGTCAGTAGAAGGAAAGAAATCATAAAAATCAGAGCAGAAATAGATGAATGGAAACGAAGAAAACAATAGCAAAGATCAATAAAACTAAAAGCTGGTTTTTTGAGAAGATAAACAAAATTGATAAACCCTTAGCCAGACTCATCAAGAAAAAAGGGAGAGGACGCAAATCAATAAAATTAGAAACGAAAAAGGAGAAATCACAACTGAACACTGCAGAAATACATAGGATTATAAGAGAATACTACAAACAACTATATGCCAATAGAATGGACAACCACGAAGAAATGGACAAATTCTTGGAAAGGTACAATTTTCCAAGACTGAACCAGGAAGAATTAGAAAATATAAACAGACCTATTACAAGTAATGAAATTGAAACCGTAATTTAAAAATCTTCCGACAAACAAAAGTCCAGGACCAGCTGGCTTTACAGGCGAATCGTATCAACCATTTAGATAAGAGCTAACACCGATCCTTCTCAAACTCTTCCAAAAAATTGCAGATGGAGAAACACTCCCAAATTCATTCTACGAAACCACCATCACCCTGATACCAAAACCAGAAAAAGATGTCACACAAAAAGAAAACTACAGGCCAATATCACTGATGAACATAGATGCAAAATCCTGAACTACTAGCAAACAGAATCCAAGAGCACATTAAAAAGATCATATACCATGATCAAGTGGGATTTATCCCAGGGATGCAAGGATTCTTCAATATATGCAAATCAATCAATGCGATACACCACATTAACAAATTAAGGAAAAAAACCATATGATCATCTCAATAGATGCATAAAAAGCTTTTGACAAAATTCAACACCCATTTATGATAAAACTCTCCAGAAAATGGGCATAGAGGGAAATTATCTCAACATAATAAAGGCCATATATGACAAACACACAGCAAGCATCATACTCAATGGTGAAAAACTGAAAGCATTTCCACTAAGATCAAGAACAAGACAAGGATGTGCACTCTTGCCACTCTTATTCAACATAGTTTTGGAAGTCCTAGCCACAGCAATCAGAGATGAAAAAGAAATAAAAGGAATACAAATTGGAAAAGAAGAAGTAAAACTGTCACTCTTTGCCGATGACGACACTATACATAGAAAATCCTAAAGATGCCACCAGAAAGCTACTAGAACTAATCAATGAATTTGGTAAGGTTACAGGATACAAACGTAATGCACAGAAATCTCTGGCATTCCTATACACCATCAATGAACAATCAGAAAGAGAAATTAAGGAAACACTCCCATTTACCATTGCAACAAAAAGAATAAAACACCTAGGAATAAACCTGCCTAAGGAGGCAAAATACTTGTACTCAGAAACCTATGAAACACTGATGAAAGAAGTCAAAGATGACATAAACAGATGGAGAAATATATAATGTTCTTGGATTGGAAGAATCAGTATTGTGAAAATGACTATATTAACCAAAGCAATCTACAGATTCAATGCAATCCCTATCAAACTACCAATGGCATTTTTCACAGAACTAGAACAAAAAATTTCACAATTTGTATGGAAACACAAAAGACCCCGAATAGCCAAAACAATCTTGAGAAAGAAAAACGGAGTTGGAGGAATCAGCTCCCCAACTTCAAACTATACCACATAGCTACAGTAATCAAGACAGTATGGTGTTGGTACAAAAACAGAAATATAGATCAATGGTACAGGAGAGAATGCCCAGAGATAAACCCACACACATATGGGCACCTAATTTATGACAAAGGAGGCAAGAACATACAATGGAGAAAAGACAGCCTCTTCAATAAGTGGTGCTGGGAAAACGGGACAGCTACATGTAAAAGAATGAAATTAGAACACTCCCTAACACCATACACAAAAATAAACTCCAAACGCATTAAAGACTTAAATGTAAGACCAGACACTATAAAACTCTGAAAGGAAAACATAGGAAAAACACTCTTTGACATAAACCACAGCAAGATCTTTTTTGACCCATCTCCTAGAGTAATGGAAATAAAAACATAAATAACAAATGGGACTTAGTTAAACTTAAAAGCTTTTGCACAGCAAAGGAAACCATAAACAAGACAAAAAGACAACCCTCAGAATGGGACAAAATATTTGCAAATGAAACAACAGACAAAGGATTAATCTCCAGAATATACAAACAGCTCATGGAGCTTAATATCAAAAAAACAAACAATCCAGCTAAAAAATGGGTGGAAGCCCTAAATAGACATTTCACCAAGGAAGACATACAGATGGCCAAGAGGCACATGAAAAGATGCTCAACACCTCTGATTATTAGAGAAATGCAAATCAGAACTACAATGAGGTATCACCTCTTGCCAGTCTGAATGGCCATTAGCAAAAAATCTAGAAACAATAAATGCTGGAAAGGGTGTGGTGAAAAGGGAACCCTCCTGCACTGTTGGTGGGAATGTAAATTGATACAACTGCTATGGAATACAGTATGGAGATTCCTTAAAAAACTAAAAATAGAACTACCATATGACCCAGCAATCCCACTACTGGGCATATACCCTGAGAAAACCATAATTCAAAAAGAGACATGTACCACAATGTTCACTGAAGCCCTATTTACAATATCCAGGACATGGAACCAACCTAAGTGTCCATCGACAGATGAATGGATAAAGGATATGTGTCACATACATACAATGGAATATTGCTCAGCCATAAAAAGAAACGAAATTGAGTTATTTGTAGTGAGATCGATGGACCTAGAGTCTGTCATACAGAGTGAAGTAAGTCAGAAAGAGAAAAATATCGTATGCTAACGCATATATATGGAATCTTAAGAAAAAAATGGTACTGATGAACCTAGTTGCAGGGCAGGAATAAAGATGTAGACATAGAGAATGGACTTGAGGACACGGGGTAGGAGGGGGAAGCTGGGGCGAAGTGAGAGTAGCATCGACATATATACACTACCTAATGTAAAATAGCTAGTGGGAAGCAGCAGCATAGCACAGGGAGATCAGCTCAGTGCTTTGTGATGACCGAGAGGGGTGGGATAGTGAGGATGGAAGGGAGGCTCAAGAGGGAGGGGATATGGGGACATGTGTATGCATATGGCTGATTCACTTTGTTGTACAACAGAAACTAGCATGGTATTGTGAAGCAATTATACTCCAATAAAGATCTATTAAACAAACAAACAAAAAAACAAAGTATGTTCATAGGTGTGATTTGGTGTATACTTTTCTTTTTGTTTCTGTGTTTATTCATAGGTAGCTTATACGTTTTTCTTTTTTCCTATGGTGAATGAGAACTTTCTTCCTATTACTTGTTCTAATTGGTTATCACTGCTTCAAATAAAATTCCATTTAAAATAATTCTGAAATCAGCATAACCTAGTGGAGTTTGGTAGGAAGGGACTTTGTCCTTGAAAGGATTTATTTAATTTCATGTATGATTTCAATAATTCTCTCATAACTTCCGGTTTATAGTAATTTATATCGTGCAGACATACTCTGATTTTTGAGTATCTTACTTGGAAAGGAAAAAAAGGATGGGAAAACAGCCTCTAAGGTCCAAACCATCATACATCAAGATTCCCTTTCATCTTTCTACATTTTACAGATACATCTGTCTATAAGCTATAGAGAAAGACACAGATGTTAGTCATCACAAGAATGGTTACTCTGCTGTGACAGGATTGGGAAACAGTTCTGTCTCCAATCCCAGGGAAATGTTTTCTCTTTATAGTTCCTTCTCTTGTTAATGCTTTCTGGGGGCATTGCTGGAAAGACAACTAATACTTGAGTTGCCACATTTATTGCTTATGAGTTAGTGGGAGATTGAGGTGGTTCTGGCCAGGGGCACACACATTCTCTGAGCTACCACCACCTTTTCTTGCCATTTATTGGCATTCACTTTTCTATAGACTCAGTGTTATAAGTCATGACTAGACTGTGTATACATGTAAAGTAGTAAAAAGAGCATGTAGCACCAGTCCTGGGTTCAAATCCTGACTCCACTGTTTTCTAATTGTGTGACTTCAGGCAGGTTAGTTAACTTCTCACTACCTCAAGCTGCCTATTTGTGAGATGAGATTATTAAAACTTTATATCCCAAGGTTGTTAAGGAGAGTGTATTACATAATGTAAACAAAACTATTTAGCACAACTTCTGTTATATACAGCCGATACTCCATATATGTTGGTTCCCTTACACTTAATTTATAGGCAAGTTTGATCCCAGATCGCTTGATCTTAGTGTCCTTTAGAAAATTTTGTTTTAAATTTCAAATAACCAATTGACAAATGCATTTTAGAATCATAAATAACCAGGAGTTGCCTATAAAGTACTTAGCACCATGGCACTTAAGAATTCGAAAAAAAATTAAATGTATACTAACCTTCCTTTTCTTTGAGTAGGAGCTAAGTCTTCATCTGTTGGCTGTTTACATGGTAGAGACTCAGATATGTAATGAGTGAAGGTGACTGATTTATGTGTATATGATTATTAACAAAAATAATTAACAAGATTCAGCACTTCCTAGTTTACAAAGCTCATTCACTATCACAATTTTATTTGTTCACCAAAGCCCAGGGAATAAGGTCAAAAAAAATTATCATTCCTATTTTACAGTTGAGGAAACTAAGACTCAGAAATCTTCAGTGACTATCTTAAGGCCACAGAGCTTAGAACACTAGTGTGCTGACTCTCTTTTTGCAAAATCCTGTTACTTTTCTCGTGATGTGCTTTTCTTGTTACTTTTCTTGTGCTCTGGGAGAGTGTGTGGACTAAATAGAGTAAGGATAAGAAGGTCATTTGAGAGTAATTTGGCAAATACCCTGTAAGCTTGAAAATGTGCAAACTCCATGACCCAGCAACTCTGCTTCTAGGGATATACCCTAGGGTATCTCTCTACAGGTGCATAAGGACACATGAACAAGAATGTTTATTGCAGCATTGTTTGATATTAGCAAAATTTGGAAGCAGATTAATGTCCATCTGTAGGATAATGAATAAATAAACTATGTTCTCTTCATAAGATGAAATGTTATACAACGGTTAAAATAATAGGTTAGTGTGCAGAAATGTGATATTGAGTGAAAAAATGAATTTGGAAAAGTTGCAGGATACAAAATTAATGCACAGAAATCTCTTGCATTCCTATATACTAATGATGAAAAATCTGAAAGAGAAATTAAGGAAACACTCCCATTTACCACTGCAACAAAAAGAATAAAATACCTAAGAATAAACCTACCTAGGGAGACAAAAGACCTGTATGCAGAAAACTATAAGACACTGATGAAAGAAATTAAAAATGATACCAGCAGATGGAAAGATATACCATGTTCTTGGATTGGAAGAATCAATATTGTGAAAATGACTATACTACACAAAGCAATCTACAGATTCAATGCAATCCCTATCAAATAACCAATGGCATTTTTTACAGAACTATAACAAAAAATCTTAAAATTTGTATGGAGGCACAAAAGACCCCCAATAGCCAAAGCAGTCTTGAGGGAAAAAAGCAGAGCTGGAGGAATCAGACTCCCTGACTTCAGACTATACTACAAAGCTACAGTAATCAAGACAATATGGTACTGGCACAAAAACAGAAATATAGATCAATGGAACAAGATAGAAAGCCCAGAGATAAACCCACGCACCTATGGTCAATTAATCTATGACAAAGGAGGCAAGGATATACAATGGAGAAAAGACAGTCCCTTCAGTAAGTGGTGCTGGGAAAACTGGACAGCTACATGTAAAAGAATGAAATTAGAACACTCCCTAACACCATACACAAAAATAAACTCAAAATGGATTCGAGACCTAAATGTAAGACTGGACACTATAAAACTCTTAGAGGAAAACATAGGAAGAACACTCTTTGACATAAATCACAGCAAGATCTTTTTTGATCCACCTCCTAGAGTAATGGAAATAAAAACAAAAATAAACAAATGGGACCTAATGAAACTTCAAAGCTTTTGCACAGCAAAGGAAACCATAAACAAGACGAAAAAACAACCTGCAGAATGCGAGAAAATATTTGCAAATGAATCAATGGACAAAGGATTAATCTCCAAAATATATAAACAGCTCATGCAGCTCAATATTAAAGAAACAAACAACCCAATCCAAAAATGGGCAGAAGACCTAAATAGACATTTCTCCAAAGAAGACATACAGATGGCCAAGAAGCACGTGAAAAGCTGCTCAACATCACTAATTATTAGAGAAATGCAAATCAAAACTACAATGAGGTATCACTTCACACCAGTTAGAATGGGGTTCATCAGAAAATCTACAAACAACAAATGCTGGAGAGGGTGTGGAGAAAAGGGAACCCTCTTGCACTGTTGATGGAAATGTAAATTGATACAGCCACTGTGGAGAACAGTATGGAGGTTCCTTAAAAAACTAAAAATAAAATTACCATATGATCTAACAATCCCACTCCTGGGCATATACCCAGAGAAAACCCTAATTCAAAAAGACACATGCACCCCAATGTTCATTGCAGCACTATTTACAATAGCCAGGTCATGGAAGCAACCTAAATGCCCATCAACAGACGAATGGATAAAGAAGATGTGGTACATATATACAATGGAATGTTAGCCGTAAAAAGGAATGAAATTGGGTCATTTGTTGAGACGTGGATGGATCTAGAGACTGTCATACAGAGTGAAGTAAGTCAGAAAGAGAAAAACAAATATCGTATATTAATGCATATATGTGGAACCTAGAAAAATGGTACAGATGAACCAGTTTGCAGGGCAGAAGTTGAGACACAGATGTAGAGAACAAACGTATGGACACCAAGGGGGGAAAGCGGTGGGGTTGGGGGTGGGGGTGTGAAAAAAAATTTTTAGAATGATACATGTAGCATGATAATATTTATATAACATTTTTTAAATGAGTTTTTTCTTTTTAATTATTTAATTATTTATTTATTTTTGGCTGTGTTGGGTCTTCGTTTCTGTGCGAGGGCTTTCTCTAGTTGCGGCAAGCGGGGGCCACTCTTCATCGCGGTGCGCGGGCCTCTCACTTTCACGGCCTCTCTTGCTGCGGAGCACAGGCTCCAGACGCGCAGGCTCAGTAATTGTGGCTCACGGGCCTAGTTGCTCTGCGGCATGTGGGATCTTCCCAGACCAGGGCTCGAACCCGTGTCCCCTGCATTGGCAGGCAGATTCTCAACCACTGCGCCACCAGGGAAGCCCTATATAACATTTTTAAAAAGTGAAATCCTGGATACAGTTTATCTAGATATCAGATACTATTTATCTAGATACATATTTATGCTAGGTACTATTGATCTAGCTTTTATAGGTAATCTGTAAATTAAAGAGGAAAGTTGTCTTCAATCTGGAAAGGGTCTCCCATCATCTCCTTTTGATTTCATCAGACTGTTTTGTCTTTCCTACTTCCATTATTGCTAAGATCCCTTTCTTTGTAAAGGCAGGGGGTCTGTCCCCCTTTCTTCTCCTCTTCAGCAAGGTGGCTGTTAAGAAGAGAGATTCTTCTGAATAGCCCCCAGAGTCATCAGATACAGATAGGCTCTGTCAAGACCAGCAAGGTTCATTTGATGTGGGCAATTTCCAAAGTCCTTTAAAAAATTCTACTTATTTTTTGGTAGCATTTGTCATTTCCAGCTTTGGGCAATATCTATAAGATGTCTTGTCACAGCATTAAACATGAACATCTCAGTGTTCACGCTTTATATCAGCATGAGGATCTGCCTGGCTTAAGTCAGGAGTATCTTAAGCCAAGGAGTATCTTAAGCTGTGGTTTCTTCCATACCCACAGTGGCTTGCCTAATCCTAGGAATTCCCCCAAGAGACACTTCAGAAGGTGTCATACATGTCACATACATGATTGTCTCATTTTCACCCCTCCAAATCATCACATCCCATAAATCAGTTGTTCGAAGATGGGATTTCTATGATTTCAATGAACTTGTTTCATTTACTAAAGATGTGCAGATTTCTGATACAATGCTTGTTTTAGCCTTGGATGTAATCCTTAGCCTGGGCTTCGAGCTATAGCCTGCAAATTGGGAATGAAGGGTTCTATTCCAGGTCCTGTCTTTGACCTTGGTCTTCATTTGACCTGGGGTAAATTCAGATCTCCTGGAGGGCAAGTTGTCCAGACAGAGAACATTTAGCTATGGTTTACCTTGGATTTGAAATGTTCCCCCCAATGATTTATGTTTCTGACATGGTCTCATTTTATATAACCCCAAATAAAGCCTCATTTGTTTCCCTTGGCCTCTTTGGAATCACCAGAGCTGCTTACTCCATATACTCAAGTTTTGCAAAGTTCCCCGGGATGTATCCCCTTATATATATAAAAGCCAGATCTGCTTTGTCGATTAGCTTGGTGATCTTCTGGGACTCTTTTGGGATTTCAGAACTTGTGTTCTCATAGTAAAATGTGCCCAAACTGGCAGATAGAAAATATTAGTCAACTCCTTAGAACAGAGGGGGCCCCTGTACTCACTTCTTAGTAGTTGAGCTCTGAGCTCGAGGTCTTTCTGTAATGATCTAAGAGTATGGCATGAACTATATTAGGGGTCAGAGCTACAGTGACCCCGGCCAAGTCTCTTCTTCACTGAGGATATATAATTACCCTCAAAATGCCAACTCCTTAGTTACAAAAGCCATTGTTAAACCCTTTGTCTTTTCAACTTAATTTGTCTGGTTGGACCATATCATAAACAGCATGTCGGTTCATGTCATAAACAAACATGTTTGTATGTGCACCAGTCAATTCACATGTAATTTTCATCAAGCCCATTCCATTACCAATACTTTGCTATAGAGGAAACAAACAAAGGTAGAACTCCAGTCTCTGCTTTCCAGGAACTTCCAGTATGGTTGGAGAATCTTAACCACAGGAGACAATTAGGAGGTCAGTTAATATTATTTAGTATATTAATATTATTAGTATTGAGATTTGGTACGAGGAGAATTGTGGAGCTGCCAGGCACCTGAAGGGCTAATCTGACTGTCCTTATAGACTTTGGGTGACAAAAAATAGTGTTATACTTTGGTATAATCCATTAGCATGCTTCAAAAGAATTATAATAGTATTGTCTGGTGTGTATGTCTGTGCATGGGTGAGTATACTACTTGGGCAGTTTATGTATGGAAGAGATACAAGAAAACCAGATAATTTGGACTAGGATGATACCTCCCCAGTGCCTGGGCAGCTGTCCGTAGGTGATGTATGTTCTCGATGCTTTGAAATTTTACTTAAATGTTGGGATAGTTGAATGACCCAGGACACTGAGAAGGAGGAGAAGAATGGTTAACATACTGGCTTTAATCCTTAATCTTTGGGCTGATGTCACTCATTTGGATTATCTGTTCTCTGAAAATTCAAATCTATTTGTGCCTTGACTTCTTCTAGAGAAATGCTTCTAAGATTGTTAACACACTGTGACTAGCTCCATCATGGCCACCTTCAAAGACTCCATCCTTGTTCAATTTTGGATGACTTTCTTTCTCCAGGCCCAAGTGACCAAATTCATTATTGATGTTCTGGCAGATGCATTGCTCACATTTTTCCAGATTAAATAGGATTTAAATGCAATCATTCAGGTAGTCTGATTTGAATTTGAAGGAGCGTGTTTCTACTTCATGGAGATGGGGGGATCTGTAAGTACTCAAGAAAAGTAAAGTTAAAAGCATTTCATATCACCCTTCCCTTTCCTTTTGATTTTTCTGAATCTTCTTTAAAAACAATCTTGGACTTTATTGAGGAGGCCCATCCCTCCCTTCCAATGTCAATCTTTTTTCTCAAAGCAGCATTTCTTGGATAAATTAATTCAGAATTGTGTCTATACAGTCCACTGAAGTGGAGCATTTCAGATAATTCAAATAATAAATGATGTTTCTCCTCAATTATCCAAACATTTTTAGGTGAATATGTTAAAAAAATTTTTTGGCTGTAATCATCTAGATCAAGAACTCCACAAATTCTCCACATTATTTTGCATAAGTACAAGGGATATATATATCTTTTGTTAAGGGTTATTAATCATAAAAGCCCAGTGTTGGAGTTTTAACTCACTTTTATTCCAGTTTCCTGTAGAAAGAGAATTTAGCAAAGCATTCTGTGTCCCTTCTTTACCCCATTATATTCTCAGAAGTAGCTGCTGTTGCCTTGGCCACAGTACAGCATTTATTTGCTGATTTTGGGACATTTATGTCCAAAGTTGGCTGAGCTGTGGGGATGCTGAACTTCTTGGAATACAAGGCTACAAGTCATGGGTCATGGGTCTATGAGACACCTATAAGCATAACACCCTTGCTGGTCTGTAAGTGCAGAGCCCTGGCTTTCCACTAACTATGGCCTAAACCCAGAGCAGGCTCTGGTGGCTTTTAACTGAGATGGGTAGACTAAGGCCAGGCCTTCACACACAGCTTCCATGAAGCAAGGGTTTTCTTCTGGACTTCTTCAAAGATCTAGAGACTCACTACACATGCTTATTTGTCTGACCAGCTTTTGTGCTTCACTGGGGAAAGAGAGAGACAGTCCAAGTCAAATGGACATTTCTGGAATCTTCCATTCTTGAGAATTTTAACCCAAACTCAAACCACTTCCAAAGACTTACCGCTGGCCCCGTAAGTTCAGGAGTAAACAGTTTTCTATGCCCCCTGCCCTAGGCAAACTGCCATAGTTCAACCTTATACTGTCCTGAGAACCCTGCTAAAGAACGGGAGAACTCTGACAATGATGTAGTGGGAGGCGCCACTTCTGATTCCCGTGTCTGTTGGCTTTAAAGCCTTCAGGGGCTCATGATCTACTGTGGTCTAGTCCTTGCCTACACCTCCATCGTATCTCTTACCACTCCTTGCCTTGTTCTTTATATTCCAGCAATTCCAAACCATCTGAAGTCCCCATTCTCCCCGAATAAAGCCATGCTCTTTCTTGCCTCTCTGGGTTTTTTTAAGGGTTCTTTCTATCTGCAATGCCCTCTTCGCAGTAAATGCTCATCATCCCCCTCCTCCACCCCCTCCCGTTTGCCCCTTGTCTTATTGTTAAGACCTTATACTGGTATCATTTCTAAAGAAAGTCCTCCCTGAGCCTGGTCAATCCAGTTAGAGGGTGTGCACACACCACATTGTTTTAGAACTGTCCTGGTTGTATGTCTGTCTATCCCATTAGACTGTAGCTCCTTTAGAGGAGATACTAAGAATCTATTGTCTTTATTTTTCTGATGCCTGACTCATAGACTGGAGCACAGTAGGCTCTCAAAATAAATGCTGAATAAATTGAATGAATAAATAAGGGTTTCTGGATGGGTAGGAGATGATTTTTTTTTTTTTGTCAAGAGTTTTATTCAAAGGTAGACAGAATAAGCAACATCACAATAATAATAGTTATAGCCTATCTGAGCAACTACCATCTGACAAGAGTTTTCAATGTGTGTAACCCCTGCAATAATAATCTGTGGTAGATACTATGATTATCCCTATTAAAAGATAAGGGGATAATTATGATAGTGAGAATTATAATAGCAATAATAAAGAATTTAAAAAAATAAGAGAACCACACAAGAGAGAAGTTAGTGACTTTTTTAAGGTCACACATAGTCACACAAAGTAGTGCCTGGGATTGCTATACCGTGCCAATTGTAATACACTTAATAAATGACATCTTATTTTTTGGAAGTGGGCGTAGAAACTGGCCATGTTGAAGACCAATTGAAATTCCCCCAAATGCAATTAGACTTTGAATTACTCTACTGGGAAAACTCTAAAAGCAGTAGAATCAAGAAATACTTCATTCAGCCTGGGGCTGGCAGAGTCTGTGTATACATGGACTCTAAAGGCAGGAACAGCTTGTTAATCTGGCATTTAATTACCAGAAATTTCTATTAACCGTTATTGCTGGGAAGTGTAATTGATACATAATTATGGCCCTAGGGTATTGCTTGGTCATGAAGTACCTTCTGAATCATCAAAGAAAATTGAAATTATGTTCAGTCGAAGTTTAGTATTAAGTCTGTTTTATTGTCTTCAAAGTCTTTAGGTGTTAGTAATTGCTGAATAACATAGATACATTTAACTCTCTTAAATATTTTAATAACCAGAACCTTCCCCTAAAGAGAAAGTTTATTATTATTTCAAATATTCAAATATTTGAAATTATTTAAAAGATATGTAGATGTTTATGTAATTTCTGAAATGCAAATTTGTGAGAAAATACCAATTCATAGTAGCTTTCGGTTATTATAAATTTTTCAATTAACGTATTTCATTTGCTCATTTAATAGATATTTACCAAGCATCTACCATGTGGACAGGCACTTTGTTGGTTACTGGAGTTACAAATGTAGTTAAAATGGATATAGTCCCTGTCTTCCTATAATAAGGGAATCCATGAAAGTTTCTGATGTTAAAGAAAAGAATTCTGATTTTCAAAGATGAAGGCTATCATGAGTAAGACTAAGACTCCAAGGTTGAATTAAATAAATACTACAACTGAACTATAAGCACATTGCTGAGTATAGAAAAGAAGATAATGATTTGAATTGGGGACTGAGAAGCAAGACAGTGTGGTGATTGTTTGGGGTTGGGCAGATAAGCAGGAGGCATGTGGTCTTGTAATGGGAAACATACTTTGGACAGATTGTTGGGGCCTAAGGAGTTTAGACTTTATCCTGTAGAATGGATGGCAAATAGACTTTGGTCTGTGTGCAAATTCATTGGTAGTGTCTACTTGGAGCACTGTTTGGGAAGCTTTGCATTTCAGAAAAAGTTCTGTGAATAAATTTTGAGGTCCACTGATGGTATTGGAGGAGGAATGACAACTCCAGTGCAATGAATGCATTTGTCATCCTATCTGTGGAGAATGGAAAGTCATCAGTCAGTCAATCAATCAATCAATTAATCATTCTATATTTATGGATCATCTTCCATCACTTGGATAAAGTATTGTCCCAAACCAGGCTCAGTCCCATGAGAACGTAAAGACATCTAAATGTCTAGTGTCTAATTGCCTAAAGTATTAGACATTGCTCTTACAATGTAGCTGTGAAGAAGCATATCCATGTCATAGTCAGTTTTCTGTACAGACTCAAGAAGATATGAAACCCTGACTTTTCTTTATGTACCAGGCTTTGATGTATGGAAATATGTTATTTTCTTGCAGGAAAATTCAAAGGCAAGGATGGAGAACTAGAGAGAGCGCTTGCATCATTTCCTAAATGTCTGGTGACAAGACACAATCAGGGCATAGGGGAAGGAGGTCAACAGCCTGAAACTATCATCCAAGCAGGCCCTCAGCAGAGTGCTAGCCAACCAGAGTGCACATGAAGAGGGGTGGGCTATGAATTAAAATTTTAGGTCTCCAATTCCCTTCTCACTAAGAACCTTCAAATCAAGGGTTCAAAGCTTGAATTGGCTCTGGCTGTGGATTGGCAGTTCACTTAGACCACTGGAGTGCTGGGATTTATTTGCTTTAAAGTTTCCTCCAAGAAATATTTAATAGGCAGATGTAAACCTATATGTTCTCCATCCAACAAGTCTTGGATCCTTGTGTTCCTTGATGCTCGTACTGCTTTCCCAGGGTGTCTTTAGCAACATAATCTTGACTTTGCTGAAGGAGAAGGGCCTTTGGCTTGTATGCTTTCCCACCACCCTGTCAGTTATTATGTCTGTTTTATTGAAATGGCTTGCTCCAGCTTGTTTATTTATGATGGGCCTTGTGGTCAGCTGCAAAGTTAGTTTGCAGTTTTTTGGTAACATTTATTGTTTTTATCTGATTAAAGAAAAATACATGCCAATGGTTGAAAAATTGAAAAATACAGGGAAGTATAAAAATAAAAATTCAAATCACTTATAATTCCATCACCCAGAGTTAATCACTGTTGACATTTTGGAATATTTTCTCTCAGGCCTTTTTTTTTTTTTGTATGCATATATATGGTAAGCATGTCTCCGTATCTTTCTAAACAAAAATTTAATGGCTATATAATTTTGGTTGATTCTGATTTTTTTAACCATTTTTTACTAACATAGGCACCTAAATTTTTGTCCATATTTCTCCTTATTTCTTTAGGAATAGATTCCTGTAAGAGAAATTAGGGTCTCCATTATATAAATATTTTTGATGACTATTGAAACAAATATACTGATTTAAATCTCCACAAGCATGATAATGCTAACATTATTTCACTATACCCTTACTACCATTGTATGTTATTAATTCCAGTTTGATAATTTAGTAGGCCAAAAATGGTATATTCTAATTTATATCCCATTTCTTGGATAACTGGTGAGTTTTATAACCTTTGATAGAAAAGTGATTCCAGAAGACTTGGTCCTTATTTTTCTGCACTTACCATTATTTATGTTCTACTGATGTTGAGTTCCTGGCTTCTCTAAGTAGAGCCTCTGCACCTTTTTTGTTCCATAAGACATTTTAACTCTGCACTATATATTTTCTCTTCACTCAACAGTCATGCGCTCAAAATATTTATTGAGACTCTATCATATTTCAGGTTTGTGAATCTAGAAATAAATACATGAAAATTGAAGATCCTTGACCTCTAGAATCTCAAAATATAGAGGCAACACACACACACATAACATGAGAAATAAAACAACAGTGTTTTGATGCTATGCAATTGATAAATACTTATTGATTGCCATCTACGTTTCATGGATTAGGCTAAGCATTAAAGATACTAAAAATGAGCAAGATAGACATAGTTCTTTTCTTTACAAATCTTAAACTCTTATTGGCTATACAGAACAGTATAAAGATTATTATAATACAGTGGGGTAAGTTGAAAGCAGCTTAAAATAGTGGTTAAGGACATGGCTCTGAAGCCAGGCTGTCTGGGTCAAATCCTGGCTCAACCACTAATTAACTGTACTCTGTGATTATGGGCAGGTAAATTAGCCATTCTGTTCTTTAGTTTCCTCATTGGGAAAAGAGAGGCAATAACAGGATTGTTTCATAGACTCTTACAAAACATTTAGAACAAGGCCTAGTATGTAGTGAGTGCTCAATACATGTTTTATTTTATTTTAAAATCTATGATATGGAAAGCACAGTTTGTTATTGAAATGTGTAATAGGGCCTCTTAATCTAGACTTATAGAGCAGGGAAGAGTCAAGGAAGCTACTTTTGGAGGAAGAAAACCCAAAAGCTGAAAGATGAGGAGGTAATATGGCTCATTTGGGAGTGTGCAACGGAATGTGAACATGTGTGAGGGTGTAGTTCTCATGAAGGAGGAACCACATGTGCAAAATCCCAGAAGAAAGTGAAGGGCTTTCAAAGAACTAAATGAAGTTCAGTGTGGATTATAGAGTTTGAGTATCTTTCTATTGCTGTGTAACAAACCACCCCAAAATTCAGTGGCTTTAATATACAAAGGTTAGGAGAACAACAGGTCAAATAACAGTGAAATTTTCATCAGAAACCAGAGTGACTTGAAGAGAATGGAACAATATCTTTAAAGTGCTGAAAGAAAAGAACTATCAACCCAGGGTTCAATATCCAGCAAAAATATCCTTCAGGAATGAAAATAAAATAAAAGCCTCTCAGATGAAGGAAAACTGAGAGAATTTGTCACCATCAGACCTACTCTAAAATAAATGGTAAAGTAAGTTCTTCAGGCTGAAAAAAAAAATTATACCAGAAACTTGAAATTTCAAGAATAAAGAAAGAGCAACAGAAATGGCAAATAGCTGAGTAAATATAATAGATTTTTTTCCCTCACCTTAAAATTCTTTAAAAATTTGTATGACTGTTGAAAGGAAAATTTATAACATTGTCTGATGGGATTTTTCAATATGTGTAGATATAATACATATGACAACTATATGGGAAAGAGGAGACTAACAGGATCTATTTGGTTGTAAGGCTTATATGTTTTATTTGAAGTGGTAAAATATTAACTCTAAGCATACTGTGAAAAGTTATGCATAAATATTGTGATCTGTAGAGCAACCACTAAAAAAATAATAAAACAAAGAGATATATCCAGGAAGCCAACAGAGAAATTAAAATAAAATAATAAAAAATATTTAAATTTTAAAAAGGCAGGAAAGAGGGAACAGAAGAACAAAAAAAAAAACTAGAGAGGGCTAACAGAAAACAAATAATAAAATGGGAGACATAAATCCAACCATATCAATAATTGCATTAAATCTAAATCAATTAAAGGATTGAGATGGATTTAAAGATAAAGTCACAACTATATGCTACCTACACAAAATTTACTTTAAATATAATGAGGTAGATAGATTAAAAGTAAAAGGATAGAGAATATATACTATGCAAACTCTGATAAAAAGAAAGCTAGAGTGACTATATTAAGTAGACAAAGTAGACTTTAGAATAAAGAAAATTACTAGAAGCAAAGAGAAACCTTACATAATGGAAAAGGGTCAATTCACCAAAAAGACGTAACAATACTAAGTGTCCATACACCAAGTAACAGACCTTTAAGATACATGAAGCAAAAGCTGATAGAACTAAAAGAAGAAATAGAAAAATTCACATTCTTTTATCAATAATAGATAAAACAATTGGAAAGAAAATCAGTTTGAACAACACTATCAAACAACTTGACTTGATTGACATTAATAGAACAGTCTACCCAACAAGAGTAGAAAACACATTGTTTTCAAGTGCACATGGAACACTCACCAAAAGAGAAAATATTCTGGGCCATAAGAAGGAAAACAACAAATTAACACATTTAAAAGAATTGTAATCATCCAGAGTGTGTACTGTGACCATAAATAAACTAGAAACCAACTACATAAAGATACCTGGAAAAGTCATAAATATTTTGAAATTCAAGGCACACTTCTAAATAACTTGTGGGTTGAAGTAGAAACCTCAAAGGAAATTAGAAAACATTTTTGAGCTGAGTGAAAATGAAAACACAACAAAATTTATGGAATGCTGCTGAAGATAGTGCTTTTAGGGGAATTTATAGTATTAAATGTGTATGTTAGAAAATACCACTTTTCAGTCAATAATCTAAGCTTGTACATTAAGAAACTAAAATTGAAGAGCAAATTAAACTCAAAGAAAAATTAAGGAAATTATAAAGAGCAGAAATTAATAACATTGGAAAAATAGAAAAATAAATGAAGCAAAATTTTTTTTCTTAAAAAAGTTGATATATTTGGTAAACCTCTAACTAGAACGACCAAGAAAATTAAAAAATAAAAAAGAGAGAAGAGACACAAATTACCAACATCAAGAATAAAGGAGGATATCACTACAGACCCTAGAGGCATTAAAAAGATAATAAGAATGCTATGCCATTAAATTTGACAACTTAGGGACTTCCCTGGTGGTCCAGTGGTAAAGAATCCACCTTCCAATGCAAGGGATGCGGGTTCGATCCCTGGTCAGGGAACTAAGATCCCACATGCCGCAGGGCAACTAAGCCCACGCACTGCAGCTACTGAGCCCGTGCACTCTGGAGTCCACGCACCACAATTAAAGAGAAGCCCACGCGCCTCAATGAAGAGGACGTGTGCTGAAAGTAAGACCCAATGCAGATAAATAAAATAAATAAATAAATAAATAGAATACTACAAAAAAAAATAATAACTTTGACAACTTAGATAAAATGGACCAATTTCTTGAAAAAGCACAAACTGCCAAAACTCATACAAGAAGAAATATAAAATATGAATAAGTCTATTTTTAAAAATTGAATTTGTAATTAAAAGCCTTCCAACAAAGAAAATTCCAGGCCAGATTGTTTCACTAGCAAATTCTACCAGACATATCAGGAGGAGATAATCCCAATTTTATACAAACTTTTCCAGAAAACTGAAGATAATGCAACACTTGTCAACTCATTTTATGTGGCCAATATTACTCTAATACAAAGATTAGACAAAGACAGCAAGAGAATTATAGATCAACATCCCTCATGAACATAGGTGCAAAAATCCTCAACAAAAATATTAACACATCAAATCTAGCCATATTTTTAAAAAGGGATATTGGTGTTTGTCCAGTGGTATGCTGTTTAACAAACTGTTTTTTGGATTAAAAAGCTCTGATTTCTACCATTTGCTAATTTCCATGAGGCAAACATACTCCCAGCATGGCGAATTTCAAGCTACCCACGTGACTCTACTAATTACAGAATTGGGAAGAGGTATACACAATCAGCTCTCACGAGCCAGTGGCTATGAATCAGCTCTTCATAACCCATGTTTCAGAATTTGGTCTTTAACATAAGGAGAATGGGAATGTTTGAAGTTTTTAAGCAGAAACAGATTTGTGCCTTAGAATGATCCCTCTTGCTTCAGACCAGAGAATGGATTGGAGGTAGGCAAGGTTGGAGCCAGAATAAGCACTTGACGACCTGCTTATTGGTGTTACTAAGAAATGGTGATGACCTAAACCTGGGTTGTGGCATCTGGGATGGAGAAGGTGGACACTTTTGAAATATTTTTTAATATGTAAACTTGATGAGGGGTCAAATTGGCTGTAGGATATAAGACAAAAACAGAGACGTCACACATCCCATCTAGGAAGGCCCTTATTGTTATTTTTGACAAGGGGGGCATGCACAGTTGCTCTTCATGGGACAATTTTTTATTTTCTGGAATTCCTCAGTTGTATGACAATAGGTGGTTGCTAGTCTAGGGAACAACACTAGTATTTTTTAAAGTTTCACTCAAAGTGAAGCATCAGACCCTTATGCTCTTTCAATGAGTTGCATCTCTAAAGTTCATTATTGAATGCCTTCTTGTGCCATGCACTGTTCTAGGTACTTGGAATATATTGTTGAATGAAAATACACCCCTGTCTTTGCGGAACTTCTGGCTGTGGGTTGAGAGGAAGGCATGGGAGAGGCATTAAACATAACATAAAAGCAAGTTATATTGTATGGCAGAAAGTGAAAAGTATTTTATAAAATTTAAAAAAAATGTGGAGCAGGGTAACAGGAGTTCAGGAGTGTGGGTGAGGCAAAATTCTAGAATTAAGTATGGTGGTTATGGGAGGACTCATTTAAGAAATAACATTTGAGCAAAGTCTTGAGGAGATGGAAAAGCTACCAGCAGTGACTTTATTCCTGTAATTGTGAGCAAATATATCCTCTCCCCTTGTATTGATCCCAACCACATTTCTGGTCATTTTGCTGTAGTACAAAATCAAATTTCTTTCCTCACCCTCCCCTCCCAGTTTTTCCTGACCTACTTGGGGATGCAGGCACGGGGCGCCTTTCTGTGGTAGCCTGAGCCTGCTTTGACTATAGCACTTGCCCCAGGAGGTTGTAAGTGCCTCTTTCCTGGGCTGTTGTTCTGACTGTTTTTCCTTGAGGACTTCTCAAGGATTTTGATGTTCTCATTTAATTTTGTATTCCAGTGCCTCTAGCATGCCTGGCACAAAGGAGGTGCCCAATAAATATGCCTTTAAAAATGGATGAATCTAATATTCTAATGAGTTTCTCCTTGATAGGGAATGCCAAAATTTGAAATCACATCTAATCATGGGGTTTGATAGGAGGTGAGAAGTTTAATTGTCTGATTTCATTATCATCTCTTTGTCCTCTCATGTGTTTTGGCCCCTTCCGTGGGAGTAGCTTTGAAAGTGCAGATCAGAAATAGTATTTGACTCTATGCCTGTATGTAAAAAGCCCATTGTTGTGGATGTGTGTTGCCAAACTAGTAGTAGATATACAGTTTCTTTGGCAAGAAAGAGATGAAATAAATAGTTCTGAGTGCCTGGGGTACCAAAATGCTAGGTGCCTCATAAATACTTAGTTAGATAAGAGGTCGGCTAGACCAATTAGAAGTTAGAAACATTTAATTAATTTATTTATTTTAAATAAATTTATTTATCTTTGGCTGCATTGGGTCTTCGTTGCTGCACGGGGGCTTTCTCTAGTTGCGGCGAGCGGGGGCTACTCTTCGTTGTGGTGCGCAGGCTTCTCATTGTGGTGGCTTCTCTTGTTGCGGAGCACGGGCTCTAGGCGCGGGGGCTTCAGTAGTTGTGGCTCACGGGCTCTAGAGAGCAGGCTCAGTTGTTGTGGCGCACGGGCTTAGTTGTTCCGCGGCATGTGGGATCTTCCCGGACCAGGGCTCGAACCCGTCTCCCCTGCACTGGTAGGTGGATTCTTAACCACTGCATCACCAGGGAAGTCCCAAAAGTTAGAAACATTTTAAAACTAAAGCAGGCAGCGATGTTTCGTTTATTTATTTTGTATGTTTTTGTGGGGAGGTGGGGAGGAGTAAATAATTCTTCAGCAGTGATTGAACTACTTAGAGTATATAGAGTTCATCTTTGTGTTTTGACTTTCAAAGGTAGAAATCTAGCAGTGATATCAAATGATAATGGACACACACACACACACACACATACACACAAGTACTAGTGAGGACTAGGGAAGAAACTGTGAAAACAGGACAGCTTGAATGATGGCTGCCGCAAGTAAATATACTGAGCAGAGTAACTGGCTGATTACGAATCTGGTATCTGTTATCAGAGCATTTTATAGCTCTTGAGAAGGCATCCCTGAGGAATCCATGAGAGGCCAAGAAAACGTTTCTCTTGGAAGAGGAGATAGTATGCCCTGAGCACCCCTAGTCTTGTCAGAGTTCCAAAGGGATGAAAGAAGTATGGATGAATGAAGGAAGGTCTTGGAGTGCCACAAAAAAAGATTCTTCTGAATAATGGTCTGAGGAATCAGTTCCAAGATAAATATTGGAGTATTTGGTCTTGGGCCTTTAACAGAGTTTCCACATCAACATTGTCACAGCGATCAAGATATCCATTCATTCAATCAAGCAATCCTTACTGACTGCTCTGTATTATTAGGCACTAGGAACTGGGAAACACAGAGATGAACAAGACACATCACTGTCTTCTTGAAATTCACAGTAAACTGATGACTTACAATATAATGTAGAAAGTGCTAGGATAAGAGTATGAACAGAGTGCATTGGGAACACCAGAAGCAGTAAACACTTTTGGCTCAGGAAGCCAGGGAAGACTCCAGAGAGGAGTCAGTACATGAGCTGTGTCTTGAAGAATGAGTAGGGATTGGCCAAGTGAAAAATGGCGGGAGGGTTGGGAATGGCATTCTACACTGAAGCAGCCTACCCTAGGGCACAAAATAGTGAAAAGTCCTACCCTGATCAAAGAGTGATATGACATTAACAATGTCTTAAGACAAATGAGTGGGGAAGGGAAAAGGGATGGGAAAAGAGCAATGGAATTGAAAGTCCAAGGGGATGGAAGGTATGATTGAGGAAGTCTTGCTTTACCACCCAAAGGGTTTGGAGTCTTAAATGCTTTTGAGGCATTCCCATAATGACAGTAACCGTTTATTGAGCACTTATTTTTCTAAGCTAGGGCAGAGTTAGATATGAAGGTGGAAGAGAGGAAGCAGAAATAGGGAAAGGAGGGTATCAGAGGCCTGGAACCAGACAGGGTGATACCCACAGCCTGAAAGGTATTTACAGAAGGGGTGGTACAGGGTTATCAGTATCGCCCTTGTTGAGTGGGAAGGGCATGAGTTAGCAAGGACAGCAAGAGGCACAGCAAGGGGCATTAGGGGGCAATTGTAAAGAATGAGGCCGGGGTACTTCTTCTGTATGATTTTTAATTTTAACTCCTTCGCCCTGTCAGGAGAGCAAGTTCTTCTTCCTTTTAAAAACTCCATCCTTAGCATCCAATACCTGACAGTCATCAGAACTCCTCAATTCTGATGAGGGCCGGGAGTGATGCAGGTCAGAAAACTATGGACAACAAATGGAAAATTCTCTGATTCTCCCCTTGGTGGACTGTTCTCTGTGGTACAGATCTCAAGCCTTGTGCCTCCCAATAGTGACAAAAACCAGGCTTGGTCTGTGTATCCGCACCCTCCTCTCTCCCATCCCGCTGCAGGAAAGTGGGAAGAGGGAAATCACTCAGCACAGTGCTTCTCCAACTGTAGTAAGAGGGATGCTGGGAATCCTTGAGGTACAAGAGAATTTTTCTTTCCTTCATTTCAAGGATAACCTTGAACAAAACGATTTCACCGGTTGTAAGGGAAAATATCATCTTGTCATTGGCAAATCAAAAGTATATTCATGAGATAAGAATTGTCTCAAGTCAAAATTTTTAGAACTCAATGCCATAGATTCTGAGGATCCTAAAAGAAATCCGTGGGTATCAGAGAAAATTTTTTCCCCTTACAGAAGTCAGCAAACTATGGCCCACAGGCTAAATCAGCTCCTCACCTGCTTCTGTAAATTCAGTTTTATTGAGCTCAGCCACGCCCATTTGTTTACATATTGTCTGTGGTTACTTTTCAAATACAAAGTTAGAGTAGGTACAACAGAGAATGTCTAGCCCACAAAACCTAAAATCCTTACTATTTGGCCCTTTACAGAGAAATTAGCCCACCCCTGCCTTCAAGGATGCTTTACATCACTCAAGTTTAAGTAACACTGGCTCAGGTATCTAATGTTTATGAACTGATTGGAGTTAGAGTTATGTACGTAGTTCTCAAGGGGGATGTCTGGCATTCAGTGCACAGTCTTTGGGCCTTACAGACCTTCTTTTCACACCAGCCTCTGCCGTTCATAAGCCATCTCACCTCTTTTTTTCTTACCTGTAAAATGGAGGCAATAAAGTGTGTACTTCGTGATAAAAACCCATGATTACTCACCCCACTCAAGTTTGGATGTTTGGGGATTGATACCTGGACACAGGAGTTCCAGTTGTCTGCACAGCCCCTTTCTAACCTTGGAACAGAGCAACCCTGTGCTTTACAAATTCATTAGACTCTACCTAATGCCTGATATAGCAAGATTAACCATTTTTCATATGCCTGGCACGTAAAAAGGACACGAACATTGTAAATCATGGGTTTGTCCGTTACTATTGTTACCTCCAAGACCTGCTTCTCCTTTGTATAGGAATCCCTCATTGTCTAAACTCTCATTACTCAAATATTTACCTCCCCTGAAAAAAGCATCAGTATATGTATGCCAGCAAAATCGCTTAAGTCACCTGTGATTATAGGTGAGAGAACACTCACAAGTATGTTATAGCTGAATCTCAGCTGGTCTAATATAATTGCATCTCATTATTTCAACATGTTATGCATTATCACTGTCATGTTCTCCACATTAAGTGATGATGTCTCCTAAGAAAACAGAAAAGCTTATAAAGTTGATGGGCCTGAGATGCTTTGGAAAGTTCATTCATTGGAAGAAAGATAAGAAGGTATAAAGTATATTGAGAGAGGTGACTGAGTAAAAAAAAAATAGATGTGTATCACAATTTTGTCCTCATCTATGGTGCATCCAAAGTTTTTCTATGCATGAGAAAATGAGAAAAATTATTAAAGTACTGTTGGTTTATTTGTGCAGAAATCCTTAACAGATTGCAATATGGCTACTCAGTGATGTTTTGGGATATTGTTTGGGGTTTAAAGAGGGATACAAATTATTATTATTATTATTATTATCTTTTAAAATAAGGGACTGTAGGCTCCCACTATCTGAACATTTGTTATCCAACAGGTTTTGAGGGATAGGTTGAATTCAGGTAAAGAGGTAGGCTTCTCCTGCTTCTCCTATCCTTTTGGGAATTGGATTCCTATCTTGTTGCTGTGTGTGAGTCTCTCCCTTGTTAACCCATCCACACTGCAGGCCTTGCATTGTTGCCAGTCGCCTCCCAAGAACTAGAATCATTGTCTCTGGTGGGTGGGCCTCTGCTCTCCACATGCTAGCTGCCTCTGCCTGTCTGCCTGGGTTTCCTGGCATAGCCTGCTCTTGTATTCTGCTAATTCTTTTCCTTTCCTGTTCCAAATGTGTCTCTTTTGAAGCTGTGCATGCCTAGGCAAAGGTCCCATCCATTAGTCAAGCAAATTCAAGCACGCTTGTCTGTTCCCAGCATCCCTTTTCAATATGTTCCTTCCATGGGTCAGAACATGCTGTGCTTGGCCCTGGACTTCTCCAATGAATGCCCACTGCTTTACTGACCCGCCACCTGTTGCCTGTTGCCTTTCCTTCCAGGTGTGGTTCTGCACGTGGGACTGAACTCCCTCTCAGATCCTACATGTGGGCCTGTTCTCCCACCCTTACTCCTCCCAGATGATGGTTCTGATTCCAGTTCCCTGCACTCCCAGCTAACTGGACCACCAGCTGCAATGAACAGAGCAAGCCCTAATCAGGTTCAGACACACACAAGGCTACCCTTTCAGGATTAGTTTGCATCTGCTGCCCTTTGTTGGTATATTTTAAACTGATTTGTCAAATATACAATGTTGGGTAGAGAAACAGGAGTAACATGTGGGTATCGTGATGTGATGTGACTCAAGCCGGCATTTCTGTAACAAACCACATGCAGTGAACTCCAGCATGGCTGACCCCAGTCATGGACCCTAAAGCGTTTGTGATGTGAGGAGGTTGACGATCTCTTCTAGCTTTCCCTTTCTACTCACTAGATGTGTGATCTCTCTGAGCCTCAGTTTCCTCTTTTATAAAGTGAGGGAGGTAACTCCCACTTTAGAGGTTGTTATGAAGATGTAAGGAACCTAACATAGTGTCTTGACCCAGTGATGGCACAATATCACGTAACTGGGTTCATGCCTTTCACTGGCCCCTTTGCAGCCCTTCCTTCCTACAAGCAATGGGCCCTAGGTATATAGAGGTGCCCTGTTGTTCTACCTTGAAGTTCCAGAAATGAGACATTGGAGCACAAAGATGTGTCTGAACTAGAGCTTATTCAGATGTAGGGAAAGGCCACCCCTGACTGCCTTATCCAGGTTTCTTTCCCCAAGAAGAACCTTTCTCCCTCTATTCTGCCCACTGACCTCTCTCTTTCGCTAGTGTTATATGGTCAGCAAGGCAAACACTTTGTTCCAGGCTGAGCTTTGCCATGTCTCTCTAATTAGTCCCTGCTTGGCCATCTTACCTTGCCAGCTAGAAAGGATTTTTCTTACCTTTCCACATAGGAAAGAAAACATGGGCTTCTAGAAAGAATACAGGTATCCCCTGCTTTTCAAAAGTTTGCTTTATGCCACTTCACTTTTACCTACATTATTACCTGTTTTCACTAATGGAAAGAAATCCGAAGAGGACTTTTCCTGTTACGAAAACAAGGAGAAAAGTAGGAATAGCATTCGATGTTTGTTTTGCGGGAGACTTTTAGAGGCAACTCACACGCCCAGCAGTGAGAGCGGCCCCGCCAAGCTCCTTCCCTGGGAACCACACTCAGCTTCTCAGTGTCAAGCCATCACAGCTTTGCACTGTGTCTGGGAGCATCTGTGCTTTACCTTGGTTTATTTTGTGTATCTGTTAGCAAAATGTGTCCTAAGGTAATTGCTTCTTCCCTTTATACTATTTCGGCTTACAAAAGGTTTCATAGGAACGCTCTACTTTCGGATAGCAGGAGAAATCTATACCAGATTTAAAGTCAGAAAGCCTAATTCAGTCCAGGATCTACTCTTTTACCAGTCACATGATCCTTGAAAGGAGTTTTACTTCCTTGTGTGTCATTTTCCTCAACTCCCAGATTTTGAAATTTGAGAAACTCTATGTAATTCCTAATTACTAAAAGTTATTCCTCTTAATTGGCATCAGAGTCTTGCACAGTCCTAAAGAAAAAGACAGAAACTCAGCAATATACTTGTTGATAGATGAATTGAAGAAAACCTATGATGTTCTAATGCACCTTAAGTAATTCAAGTTGAATTTTCCAAATTAATGAGTTGACTGAAGATGGGGGCTCAAGCATGAGAAACATGCCAAATTCAAGGAGCCTTGTCTATGCACCTCAAAAATTGTTCTGGCTCTTTTCTTCCCTGTCCACACACAGCTTCCTAAAAGTGAGTGAGACCTTTAGAAGCTTTGTTCTTTCTTTCTCATGGTAGCTGTTCACCACTTGATGTTTTTAGAGCTCTGATGTCTGAAGGGTTGGGCATGGTTTTCCACGTGGCATGGACCAAGTGACCCTTTTCAGTGACCTCAGTGGGTGAACATTTCTTCTGCGTTTGGTCCTTGCCTGAGAGAGTCCCCAAGTGACCGATGTCTCCAGAGGGCCCACTCCACTGTCCCCGAGCCCCTGGCCATCCTCTAGCTCACAGCTCACTCTGTATCCATTTTGCCTCCTTCCTCATCGATTCCCCCAATCTTTCTCCGCTTACTGCACCACTGGTGGTCTGGGGGTGTGCGGCCCAGATATTTTCTGCAAGCGATTAGAAGATGACTTTTCAAGTGTCTTCACAGAGCAGATGTTCCCATCACTCTCCCCTCCCCTGCCCTGCAATTGCCGAAAACTCTCTCTGCCCCAGAGAACACATGGTGTGGTTGCTGTGTGTTTGATCAGGAGAGCATGAGCAGGAACAAGAGAATCCCACACCGACGACTGTTTGGCAGGCGAGCTCCAGGGTGTGTTTGTCTTCCTCCTCCCTTTCTTCCCATTACAGTTGTGAGCAGATGTTCTCAACTGGCTGAGTGGCCATGCTTCCTCTGGTCCCTTACACCAATGCTTCATCCCATTCCTCTGCTTCAGGCTAATCACAATTTGCCCAAGACTCTAGCATCTTTCTTTGCTTGGATACACCCATCCCCTTTACTTCATCCAGAGCTTTGCTTGCTCAGCCTGATAGATAAATGAGTTTGCTCCTAAGCCTAGACTTTAGTTACAGGTTGCTCCCTATCCTCTGCTTCCCTTGAGTCTATTTTTTATCCACCCTCTGCTTCCCTCTCCATCCCATCTCTCACCCCAAGCTCCAGTCCCACTCAACTATTGCAGATCGGCCACACTCTCTCTCACTTCTAAGCCTTTAAGCGTGCCTTCCCTTCTTTGTGGAGCATTCTCCCCTCTTCTTTTCCTTTTTGCCTGGCAAATTTCTGTTCATCCTGTGGATGTTTGTTTACGCATGATATTCTCTTTGACCTCCACCTGCCAGTCATAAGTTTCCACAGAACTCCTATGTTAATTCTAACCCTTATTTCTCTGTATTACAATTATCTCTTTACTTGTCTCTCCATTTTGCCATTAACTTATTTTTATAAATCTGAGCAAGAATGTTTCCATAGTATCAAACAAGAGAGCTAGAGTGGATTCCAGATTCCTCTCTCCATCTTCTGGCAGTGTTCATTGAGCAGCTATTGTGTTGGCCAAAAAGTATCTTCTGTTTTTAAGTAAAAATAAAAGGCATGTTTTTCATTTTCACCAAGAACTTTATCGAACAACATATTCACCCTTTTGTTCCACTACCTTCTGCCACTTTTCAGGCAACTTCATAATTCCATTTTCCCAAAACTTTTTATCTTTTTGAGCAAAGAACTGTTCCAGGTGCCTTTTACAGTCTTCCAGGAAATTGAGATTTTTTCCATTAAGAGAATTTTGTAAAGACCTAAATAAATGGAAATCCAAAGGTGCAATGTCTGGTGAATATGGTGGATGAATCAGAACTTCCCAGCCAAGCTGTAACAGTTTTTGCCTGGTCATCAAAGAAACATGCGGTCTTGTGTTACCCTGATGGAAGATTATGTTTTTTCTGTTGACTAATTCTGGGTGCTTTTTGCCATGTGCTGCTTTCAGTTGGTCTAATTGGAGCAGTACTTGCTGGAATCAATCATTTCTTTTTCCAGAAGGAGCTCACAATAGAGGACTCCCTTCCAATCTCACCATATACACAATACTACCTTCTTTGGATGAAGATCGGCCTTTGGCGTGGTTGGTGGTGGTTCATGTTGCTTACCCCACGATCTCTTCTGTTCCACATTATTGTACAGTATCCACTTTTCATCGCCCGTCACAATTTGTTTTAAAAATGGAACGTTTTCATTACGTTTAAGTAGAGAATCGCACGCGGAAATATGGTCAAGAAGGTTTTTTTTGCTTAACTTATGTGGAACCCAAACATCAAAGCAATTAACATAACCGAGCTGGTGCAAATGATTTTCAACGCTTGATTTGGACATTTTGAGTATGTCGGCTATCTCCCACGTGGTGTAACGTTTATTGTTCTCAATTAATGTCTCTATTTGATCGCCATCAGCTTCAACTGGTCTGCCCGACAGTGGAGCATCGTCCAGAGAGAAATCTCCAGCATGAAACTTTGCAAACCACTTTTGACATGTTTGATCCATCACAGCATCTTCTTCATACACTGCACAAATCTTTTTTTTTTGCATTTCAGTTGCGTTTTTACCTTCCTTGAAATAATAAAGCATAACATGCCGAAAATGTTGCTTTTTTACTTCCATCTTCAATATTAAAATAGCTACACAAAAATTCACCAATTTTGATAAGACTTTTTTTGTATGCACGCCGATATGACAGCAGTCACATACAATCTAACAAAATTGTTTCAAATGAAGTTAAAGACAACTAAGTGCTACTAGAGCCATCTTACGGAAAAAAACAAACAAGCCTTTTGGCCAACCCAATACTCTGTATGAAACACTCTATTAGATTTTGGAGTCATAAAGATAAGGGAGAGATTGTCCCTGCCTTCAACTAGGTAGGCCCCATACATAGACTTCAAAAGTAGTATGATGGTATTACAGTGGTGAGATAGTCAAGATCACATGGAAAGCAGATACTTAGACGATTGACCAACCCTGAAAGCAGAACCCAGAAGGGATATTGGAAAAGCCAGGTTAGTATTGAAAACAAACTGAAAGTAAGAAATAGTTGAGAACAAGGCAAACTACTGCCCACCAGCCAAATCCAACCTGCTGCCTGTTTTGTAAATAAAGCACTATTGGAATACAGCCACATCCACTCATTTACATATTGTTTACAACTTCTTTTATGCTACAACAGTAAAGTTGAGTAGTTGTGACAGAAACTATATGCCCTCAAAGCCTAAAATATTTACTATCTGCCTTTTTATAGAGAAAGTGTCCTGACCCCTGGTGTAGAGCATAAATAATAAAAGTGGAAGAGACAGTTTTGGAAAAAAAATAGAAAAGGGTGAAATTCCTCAAACAGATTTTAAAATGTATTATACAGCTACTATAATCAAAATAGTATGGTACTGGTTTGCCAAAAGATAAATAGCATTGGGAAGGTAATAAGAAGTCCAACATAAACCATGTACATAAGAATTTGATATATGATGATATTTCATTTCTATCAAGAACATATTTATTTAATAAACAATGTTAGAAAAATTAGCTATTTCTTTGGAAAAAAATATTTCCACTAGATTTTTAACATTCCTCACCCACCTGCCTCTCCCCCCACCCCAAAATAAGCAACATATCATTGTTTTGTGGTTAATACTTATTTTTTTGCTTACCATTGTATCTTGTTTCCCACTTTTTCTTCCTAGATTTAATTTCTCGTTGCTGCATTACAGCCTTTAGTGTCAATAAATCTTTCTATTAAGATATGTGACTAGTAAATTTTCTGTCTTTGCATGTAAAAAAATCTTTATTTTACCCATACTCTTGAAAGATAATTGAGCTAAATATAGAGTTGTACTCTCACAGATCATTTTCCTCATCACTTCAAAGACATTTCACTGTTTTCTGACAAATTTAGTGCCGATGGAAAGTTTTCCCTAGGTCTAATTATAGAGCACATTCATCTGTAGAAAATCTATCTTTTGGCTTTTGTGCCTTTTAATATATTTTCTTTGTCTTTGACACTGTAGGTTCCCACAGTGTGTTAAGATGAGTATTTTATGTCTTTCTTCAATTCTAGAAAAATTTTAGCCATTATTACTTTGATGATCACCTCTTGCCCATTTCCTCAGTTCTCTCCTTATTGAGCTCTTGTTAGACATTTGTTAGAGTTTCTCACTCTTTATTTCATGTATTTTAACAGCACTTACATGTTTTCCAACTTTAGGTGATTTGCTCAGATCTGTCTTCCAATTTGCTAGCACTGTGTTCAGCTGCGTCCACTGTGTGTGTTTAATTTCAATGACATTTTCCATTTAAAAAATTTCTATTTTTCAAGAGAATGAGAAGTCAAGCCACAGACTGGGAGAAAATATTTGAAAAAGACATATCTGATAAAAACCTGTTACCCAAAATGTACAAAGAACTCTTAAACCTTAACAATAAGAAGATAAACAACTTGATTTAAAAATGGGCAAAAGACTTGGACATCTCACCAAAGAAGATGTAAAGATGGCAAATAAATATATAAAAACATTTCACATTATGTATCATCAGGGAAATGCAAATTAAAACAGTGATGAGATACCACTGCGTAACTATTAGAATGGCTGAAATCCGGAACACTGACAACATCAAATATTGGCAAGGAAGGGGAGCAATGCGAATTCTCATTCATTGGTGGGAATGCAAAATGGTACTGCCACTTTGGGAAACAGTGTGGCAGTTTCCTACAAAAGTAAAAATACTCTGACCATATGATCTGGCCTTTGTACTTACCCACAGGAGTTGAAATGTTATGTCCACACAAAAACCTGCACACAAATGCTTGTAGCAGCTTTATTCATAATTGCCAAACTTGGAAGTAACCATGATGTCCTTCAGTAAGTGAATGGATACATAAACTGTGGTACAGTCAGACAATGGAATATCACTCAGTGCTGAAAAAGAAATGCCTTTTCCTAGCTTTTCTCTCAAGCTAGGAAAAGACGTGAAGGAAACTTAAAGAAATGTTACTAAATGAAAGAAGCCAATCTGAAAAGGCTGAATATGATTCCAATTATATGACATTCTGGAAAGGCCTAAACTTGGGAGACAGTAAAAAGGTCAAGGATTGCTAGAGGCTGGGGGTAAGGGGAATGAATAGGTGAAGCACAGAGAATTTTCAGGGCAGTGAAACTATTCTGTATGATACTATAATGACGGATACATGTCATTATAAATTTTTCAAAGCCCATAGAATGTGCAACACCAAGAGTAAACTCTAATATAAATTATGGGTGATAATGACGTGTCAATGTGGGTTCATTGACTGTAACAAATGTACCACTTTGGTGCAGGATGTTGATAGGGAGGGAGGCTGTATGAGTCTGTATGTGTCAGCATAAATTTTTATTCGACATAAGAGGTTTTAAGGTAGGCAGTTCAGGGCTGTGCAGTTACTCAAAAATGTCACCAATGATCCAGGTCTATTAGGTCTTTCTGCTCCATAATCTTTTGTGCTCATTTTCACAAGATGGATGTGTGCTTCCAAGCATCATGAATACATTCCAGATGTGAAAAGGGGTGAAAGTCAAAAGGACCTTCTCTCAGTGAGGCTTTCTTTTCACTTGGGGAAAAAAAATGTCTCACCAGGGAATTCTGCTTTAGTCTCATTGTCCAGGACTGTGTCACATGCCTTCTATTCCTGCAAGGGACGCTGGAATAGTATTTCTTTTTCTAGCTTCTATAGTAGAGGAAGGAAAGTTAAAGGGAGGTTAAGAATAGAGGTTAAGGAAGTCAATCTACCGTATTTTCTATAGCTGTCTTGTACATCATGCGATTTCTTTAAGTGTTTTGAAATATTGATTTGTAGGTTCCTTTTGAGTGGGGGGTGTTTTATTTCTCTCTCTCTCTCTCTCTCTCTATGTAGTCACCCCTCCTTATCAATGGCCTCAATCAGTTCCCCAGCCCCCAACTTAAAGAAGTAGGTCTGTGAGTGATGGGACAGGGATTTTATGCTGCGGTGTTATTGCAGTCTTCACTTATCTTGTCACCAAGCTTGGATGGCTATTTAAATTTTTGGTAGTAAAGTTATGTCTATGCCCTCCTTCTTCCCTTGGACCCAAACATCCTATAAGCCTAGTGCACTAGACAGCAGTTGCCAGCAAATTTTTTGGAACAACTATTATGAGTGGAAGTCTAATTTTAGTTCCTTCTTTCACACAGAGCCTTTTTCTCCCCATTAGCCCATAGGTGCCAAACTTCTGGTCACTGTTATCTGTTTCTAGACCCAGAGTCCAGTATGTCTGTTTATTATTTGGTGTTATTGTTCCATTTCAAGTTGGCTGAAATGCTTTTCTTTTTTTAAATATATAGTTTAGCCATGTCTCTCTGATTTTCTCTTCTTATATTTTGACCAGCATGTCTATGTGTTTGAAATAAAGTCGGGTGTTAATGTGTGAACTAACCAAGCCAACTATGACTTACTTAAATTCTTGATCACACAACTCTTTTGTATTGTTTTCCACTTGTTTGTTCAATTAATCTTCATGATACATTTATGAGATTTTTAAAGGTGCAGACAATGTACTTTAATATTCCTTAAGAGGCTTGATGGATACTCAATGCTGAACTGTAAAGACAGATGCACAGTAGTGACAATCACTAGAATTTTGGGTAATAGAATACTGGGTTCATGTTAACTCTACTGAGGATTTTAGGGAATTTCCAAGATATCCCAATAATCACTGGCCTAGTGATTTAAAGAAGCAGCTCTGGGATCAGACAGACCTGAGTATATAGTCTAGTTCTGCTATTGTTAGCCAGTATGAATGTGGAAAAGTTTCCAAAATTCTCTAAACTTCTGATTCCTTACCTAAAAGAAAATGGATCTAATAATAGTACTAACCTCATAGAATTGTGGCAGAAATAAATGAGACACATGTAAAGCTCTTAGCACAGTGCCTGGCATGTAGGAAACCAGTTACAGAGGCTACCTGTTATTAATCTCTTAGAATTAATAAACTAGTATTAATTTATTGATAACAGGTAATCTCTATAGTTATTAATTTTCTGGCCATTCACAAAAAAGTAAATTATATTCTTTTGTTAATTCTTTTTTTTTAATAATGTAGATCCAGTGTAACCAAGGTCAACATGGCTAACCCAAGGTAACCAACAAGTCAACTTTTAATTGTAATCTGAGCCAACAGCACATGACTTCTTTGTACTTTTGACTATTGACTATTAACTTTGTTGCAGGATTTTCTGAGAACTGCTACCCAGCTAAGGTCAAATTCTAATCAGTGTTGTGCAATTAACAAGTCCCATGATCATCAAATTAGGAAGGCCAGTTTTAATTTCCTTTAGCCTGTCAATCATTGTAGACTCTCCTCTTTCATCTCATCTTTACCAGTTCTCTGGTTTCTACCACTTTCTATTCTGTGTCATCTAAAAATGTCTGTCTGCCTGGTCATACAAAACAAGTCTTCACTGAGTAAAAAAAATATTAATTGCACTGAAGCTGAAGATTAATGTATTGCTTCTACACTATACTTCCCCTCCAAAGTGTTAGTCATTTCATGCACAAGCCATGCACTCTGACCAGAGACGTACAGTAGACTGAAGGACTTGATTCAACCATGAAGTCATCCCGTAATTCTAAGCAACTTAAAGGAGCATTATTATGTAATTTGCCTCTTAGATATCACAATAACACTTTACTCAGGAGCAGCCGTCGGCAGCCACACTTCCAGAAACTGGGGAAATCCAGTGCAGTGAGCCATAGCACTCCCTATAGCATCATCCCCACCAAATCTCTTCCTCCTTCATTCCTTTCCTTTGGGTGACACCACCATCCCTCTATTCAGTGAAGTTGTAAAGTGTGAGTCATTCTTGACTCCTTCTCCTCCATAAATTTCGCCCCTCCATCCTAAACGTATTCAACTACCAATTGTTGATTGTTATTTCTCTAGATATTTATAGACTCTGCCCCTTCCTCACTTACTCTGGTTGAAGCAGTACAAATCTGAACTTAAAAAAAAACACTACAGCCTCAATGTAATAAAAAGCAGATTAATGGGAGCAAGACTGGCAGTAGGAAAAATTTAGAAGATTAGTGCAAAGAGAGAGACAGTAGAAGCTTGAAGGTTGCTATAAGTTGGAGGGTAGGGAAGTAGCTAAAATACAGCAATATTAATAAGGCAGACTTGACAACCTGCAGGTGAGTGGCAGAGGAATGCAGAATGACTTCTAGGTGTCAACCTGAACAAGGTGGAGAAGGAAAATAACACTTATTGAATTCTAGTCACTGTGCTAATTATTTACACATGTGATCATAGGCGATAGTAGGAGACCTGTATTTCTCATATTTCACTCATTTTAGGAATTAACTGGTTTGGCTTTGGATTTCTGCATCTAGCTGTCTATCTGGAAAAGAAAATGTTTAATTTGGCTGTGAATAAGAATCAGTCTTGCAGATAGCATTCTTTAGTCAACATACATTTTGATTTTTTTTTCATTTAATCTGCATCTGTAGAATCTAACCAGTACCTGGCACACAGTAGACATGCAACAGTTATTTGCTGCACTGAGTTAAACCATTTAAAAAAATTAAACCGTTGTTTAACTGAACTATTAAATAATTATTTGCTAACTGAGACCGTGGACCTCTATGAACCATACATAGGCTGTTAGGAAGCTGAGTGGGCAAAGTGATCAGGGTAACATTTGGTTCATATCCATCCCCACCTTCCACCATGTTTTCTGGGTTGGAATAAACTCTGAAAGTCTAGGATGGAATCTTAATAACAGCAAAACAATCACTTGGATTGCTTGGAAATTAGCTTGGATAATTCATCATTGTAGAGGACTTTGTCAGAACAGGCAAAGAGAAATGGAATTTGGCTCCAACAGTTCCTAATAATCTTTCTTAGCTTAATAACGCTGCTTTAGTAGAGCCATGGAATGCTAGAATTGGAAAGGGCCTTAGAGACCATAAAATCCGATCTCTTCCTCTTACCAATGGGGACAGGGAGACCTGGTAAGGCTAAGCAAATTACCCAATGTTTCATAGCTACTCAGTGATAGTGTGGGACCCAGAAGCCAGTGCTCTGTCTAGGTCAGGAAGCGTAAATTGAATGACTAATGCATTTCAGACACTTTGTTACTTTCTGGTGCTGCAGAAATCAATCCCCTGACCTCTAGTCTCTTGTCTGATGGGAGAAAGACACATAATCAGATTTTAACACCATGGATTAAGTGGTAGGGTATAGATGCAATTATAGCTAATTGCTATAATTTGTTGAGCACTTACTATAATCAGGATTTGGCTGATCACTTTCCATAGCTTAGTTCACTTAATCTCACCATGAACTGCTTTATCTATTAATTCCCTTCCACCTCCAAGCTGTGGACAGGAAATACACATTGGGAAGATCTCTTCAAACCAAAAATCCATGTTAAGGCTGTTCCCTTTTACCCCAAGTCTGAAGATATCTGCTGCCCAGATTGTGGGAGATCACCAGACCCTTCTACCATGGATAGGGCCATAACAGAATAATAAATGGCTCTGGGAACCTTAAAAAGTCCAGTACTAGGGGAAAGATACGTGATAATCTTAGCAGATGGAGGGGCAGCTCGCCATGTTTATGATTTCTTTGGGGATCATATAGAAGCATTATAAGACAAAGTTCATATTTAAAGCTATTAAAAGGCCTTTTAAGGTTTACAAGGCACACAGCAGAGTATTGGTTGGAGTTTCTGACACCCAAGCCATGAACATGGCTTTTATTGCTTCATAGGGATTGACTGCTGAAAACCTATGACAACATCAATTTTCATTTTGACAATTCCCTAAATGCATCATTCCCCTGTCCAAAAATGCTTTACAGGAAGGCTGGGCAATTGGCTGTTAAAAGCAAGGAATTTCAGTGAAAACAGAATCAAAAGGCCAAGATTTACTTTGCGATTTTTACTGATCCACATGGGGAAAATGTGTTCCCTGTATCCTCAACCATTCCGGTGAACTGATGTCATCTCAAACAAGAATGTCTCAAGAGGTTGCTACATAACTGTTTGCATATTTTTAGTGCTTATCTCCCTAAAACTTTTGCTACCCACAAAACAAATTTATTATGTCATTAGATAATAAGAGTAGCATCTTTAAGAACTCTTATTGTAAGCTCTCCCCTTCTCCACTTGATCATTTATTGTTTACTAAGCACTATTCTAGACCCTGGAGGAAAAAAAAAAAAAACATAGAAAAGTAGTCATAGTTCCTAACTTGAAGGTGCTTACATTCTACTTATGAAGATGAGTGGGCGTAGAAAAACACATAAATACCACGATTCTGGTACTAAGGTAATGAAGAAGAGAAAAGAGGGTAATGAAGTAAAGGGAAGTTTGTGTGAATGTATGGGGGGTCAGGTGGTGGGAGGGTGTTGTAGCTAAAATGATTAGGGAAAACCTCTCAGTAATGGAGACTCTAATGCAGAGCAGGGCACAGCTTTACAGAGCTCTGGGGCAGAGTAGTTCAAGTAGAAGGAACAGCAACTGCAAAGGTCCTGAGACCAGAAACAGGAAAGCATTCTTAGACTCTTAATTTTATGGTTTTAGATTCTTTTCCAATAATAAATATTTTGAAAGCCTAAAGATTTACTTGGATATAAATCTGACATCTAGAAAGGACTCATACATAAACAAAAGAAAACCAGAGTAGCTGAAATGTAGTAACGGGGGATGGGAGAGGAGGGGCTGGAGGGCAATGAGGAGAGAAGCAGCCAAAGCTGCATCATAAAGTCTTATCTAGGAATTTAGATTTCACTCTCATTTCACTTAGAAGTCGTTGGAGAACTTGAGCAAAGAAGACACAGTCTGAATTGTTTTACAAAGATCACATGGTTGCCATGTGGATGGGGTGGAGTGACAAGGGCAGGTCAGGGGGACCATTGAAAAGGCAGGTGAAGGTCTCCAGGTAAGAGTTAATGGCTTAAATCATTCTCTCCCTTCAAGGCCCAATTTAAAGTTTACTTCCTCAGTGAAACTTTTCCTGACACTGCCTCTCCCTCCCCACCAGCAGATAGAACCAATCCCTTCCCAGTGTTCCTGAAGCACTTTGCACATGCCTCTCTTTTTTTCTGTCGACAAGTACCTGCAAGACTAAAGAGAGGAAGTAGAATGTGTTGTCAGACTGCACATTGTACTTTTTTTTTTAACATCTTTATTGGAGTATAATTGCTTTACAATGGTGTGTTAGTTTCTGCTTTATAACAAAATGAATCAGCTATACATATACGTATATCCCCATATCTCCTCCCTCTTGCATCTCCCTCCCATCCTCCCTATCCCACCCCTCTAGGTGGTCACAAAGCACCGAGCTGATCTCCCTGTTCTATGTACATGCCTCTCTTGGGACCTATACTTCAGTCACGATTAGCAATAAGTTTACTTGCGTGTCTCCATGTAATTTACAAGTTATTACAAAACAAAGATGTGTCTTATCCATCTGGGTCTCCTTAACACTTAGTAGTGGACCTGATTTATACAAGTGCTCAATAAATATCTTAAAGTAATAAATGTGTGAATGAATGAAGTGGCACTGTGCTCAGTATTCTACAAACGTAATCCGATAGCTGATTTTAATCCACATACTTTGTAGATAGTCCCAGATTATTGAAGCAAGTCTTTTATTAACTTATTAATTTATTGATTTAATTCATACAGAATGAGAAGATGGCAGTGCAAGTGGATGGGTGTGTATGTTTCGTAAAGGTATCATTTTGTCTGGGGGATCATTTTGCAAGCTGAATTTTAAATCTCTGATTTACGGGGTAACTATAAAGTTATAGATAATCAAAGCAGACATACTCATCTAAGTAGCTGCTATCCTGTTGCCATTAGTCATTTTGGAATCGAATCCTATCATTCATCCCAGCGATGCTGCCATGGATTCTCAGGTGAACGGGTAGCCCAGTGTCGGAGGTGGGTGAGACTCAAAGCTAGAATTCTCAAAATCTGCAACTGACTGAATCATTTTTAGAAAAAGGGATGCTGACCAATTGCATGCCTTGTTGTAATTCTGGTCATTCTTGACAGTATTTAAAAAATACAACTTTTTATAGTGTAAAACTCCCACATTTCCACTTCTCAACAGTAAGAAAAAGCTCAAGGGTTGGAGTTAAGCAGTTCTAGATGAGAGTGGGTTTCCCTGGACATGGGTTCTCGTGCAAACCACTTCACAGAGCTGAAATTCATAGCTTTGCCTGTGAAGTGAGAATAGTAATGCCTGCCTTATAAATTTCGGAGAGGGTTAAATAAAATAATGGGTGAAAAATGCCTTGACTCTTGCCTGGCATGTGGGAGATAGCTAATGAATGTCAGTCTTCTTGCCCTGCTCCCACCATATCATGGAAATCTGTCCACACCTCCCAAACATGGGTGTTCCCTGTGTCCTCACTTGCATCTTCTTGAGCCTAGGAGACACTGTGGTTTAATGAAAAGGCAATGGGCTAGAAATGGAGGCACTTGAGCTGTAGTTCTGGCTCTACTGTTAACCAGCTCTGAAACATTGAGTAATTCACTATCTGTTTGGGTTTATTTCCTCATCTATAAAAAAAAGTGTATGGGTGATGGTGATGGATGAACAATGAAGTTTTGGTGGTGAGCTCACTGTAGGGTCTACAGAAGTAGAAATATAAGGTACACATGAAATATACAATGTTATAACTCAGTTACCTTAATAAAAAATAAAAAATTAAAAATTAATTTTTAAAAGAGTTTATTAGAATGGATTAATTCTAAGCCTTCTTTGATCTTAACTGTCTGCTTTTATAACCACAGTGTCTAATAGAGCTAGGCGGCAAAATGTCACCCGTAGTTGTTGCCATTTACTTGATGATGTCCTTCACTGAGGAAATTCCTTAAGAAACTAAACAAAGCAAAATAAAAACAACAAAAAATTATTTTTTGCTTTATTGATCATTAAATTTTGTGGTTAAGCAAAGTAGGTTTCCCTTTGCATAAGTATACCTGCAGGCATTGACATATTTATTAATAATTTGATGTGACAGTAAGATTGGATTGGGCTGTTTTATTATTACACTAGGTGTCACAATCACTGACACTAAGTAAGTGGCATTGAGAACATCTAAAGGCTGGGCAAGTCCTTGAAATCCAGTTGTGGTTCATTCAAATGCCATGCCATTGTGCTGATGATGACAGGAAGAAAATTAAAATCAGAAATTTGTTCATATTTTAGCTACCCAGAGAAAATTTTTTCCTTTCTCCATATATTGTGGCTGTAAAACTTGTGGAGAAGATAAAATCCTGCTTTTATTTTTAAAATTGTTTCCTTTTTTTATTGAAGTATAGTTGATCCATAAAATCCTGCTTTTAAAAATTACTGGGATTAGAATCAGTAAGTTGAATTCAGCAAGTTATTGAACACAAGATCAATATATAAGAACTAATTATATTTCTTTATTGCAGATACAAACCAACTGGAAAATGAAAAATTTTAAAAGATGCCATTTGGATAGCATTAAATGACATCAAATCTCTAGAAATAAATCCAGCAAAAAATGTACAAAACCTCTATAGAGAAAATTATAAAATATTTTTAAGGGAAATTAGAGAAGACCTAAGTAGAGGGATATGTTATATTCAAGGACAGATAACTAGGCAAAGTGGAACAAAATGGGAGGCTCCAGAAAAAGACGCACACGTACACTGCCACAACATATGACAAATGTAATACTGCATACAATGCAGAAAAGAATCTTTTCAATAACTGTCACTAGGTCAATTGGCTATTCATATGGAAAAAATAAATCTTGACTCTTCCACTTCACGCTGTACACAAATATCAATTCTAGATGCAATATATATCTAATTGTTTAGGGTAAAGTAATGAAATTTCTAAAAGATAGCATAGAAGTATACTTTTACAACTTTGGAGAAGATGAACATTTCTTAAATAGGACACAAAATGTGCTAACCACAAAGGAAAAGACTGATAAATTGATAAACTGGACATTAAAACTAGGAATTTCTATCGTTAAAAGATAGCTAAGAGAATGAAAAGGCAAGTCAAAGAGTGGGAGAAGAGATAAGCAATACACATGTATTGGATAAAGTGCTTGTATCTATAATATATTAAGAACTTCTACAGTAGACAACCCTTAGAAAGATGTGGAAGAGGGAATTAACCACTGTTAACCCTGTTAATTTCTCTGGACCACCAGGGAAATCCCTTCCTCCTCTTTGATGTAAGCCAGAATTAAGTTTCAAGATCATGAAAAGTCATTTCAGTACACATAATGGCATCCAGAATTATTTCTTGTGGTGGTAAAGTCTGAAGTATTTCAACCTTCTAACTATGTCTAGTTTTGTCCTTCCATACTCACTCATTCATTTATTCATTCATTCTACTCAAAAACATTCGAGCAAGGTATTATGATCATTTCTGACCAAAGGTCAGAAAATGATGCCACTGGCTAAGGCTGGCAACGCCTAATCATTTACATATGGTCCATGACGGCTTTCACTCCACCTCAGTGTGTGAAAAGCAATTTCCATCACCTAGAGGTGTTCAGTACCGTAGCCACTAGCCACATGTGGCTATTTAAATTTAAATTAATTAAAATGATAGAAAACTAAAAATTCAGCACCTTGGTTATAATAACCACATTTCAAGTGTTCAATCACCACTTGTGGCAGGTGGGTATCATATTGGCTGTACAGCTATAGAACACTTCTATCATCCCAGAAAGTTCTGTTGGACGACACTGCTGATACCTATGGAAGAAGAGTTGAGTTCCTTAACATGACACATAAAGTCTTGCAGGATCTGATTCTGCCTTGTTCTTCAGTCATCTCCTGTCACTCCCTTCTAGAGCTCTATATTTCAGTGATAGTGAAGGGTTTATCATTTCCAGAACATAATGCTGTTTATGCCATCCTGCTTTTGCTCATGTGATACTCTCTGCCCAGAAAGCCAGTGCCCATGGCAAACCTCTGTTCTTTCAGAACCAATTCAAGTGTTACCTCTTCTAAGAAAACTTCCATGCTCCTCACCCTTCATTCCTCTCTTAGTAATTTCTACATCTCAGACATATTTTTGTTGGTGCATTTGTAACATTGTACTGAAATTTGTTTTTATCTTTTTTCTCCTGTCGACTGTGAAAGAATGCTTAAGGGTAAGGCTTATGTCTGGTTCAGAAGTCTGCAAACTTTTTCTGTAAAGGGCTAGATAGCAAATATTTTTGACTTTGAAAACCATGTAGCCTCAGACATGATTATTTAACACTGTGGATATAATGTGGAAGCAGATACTGAGCAAATGTAAATGAGTGGGCATGGCCAGCTTTATCCAAAGGGCATCATTTTCTGACCTCTGGTCAGGAATGGTCATAATACCTTGCCCAGTACACATTTTTTAGTAGAATAAATGAATAAGTGAAGAATGAGTATGAAAGAACAAAATTATACATCATTACAGTGGTGGAACGCTTAAAACTTTAATTGCTGGGTGCAATTAAGTTTATTGAGATTAATTTTCTTCATCTTGAAATTTAATCCTGATTTAAATGAAAAGGGGGAGTGAGATCTTGTTATTTAATTCACTATTAAGCACATGTATTAAGCACAAATATGACTACATGATAAATTTGATTTTTCAAATATTTGATAATTATTTTAATACAACTGGCTTTCTTTGTAATCTTATACACTTTATTTTAAGCATTTAAAAAAGGGGACAAAAAAGTCAAAGCCCTCTCCCTGTCTCTGGTACCGCGTTCCTGGAGCACACAGAGGGAGGGACTGTCTCCTTCTTCCGTCTAGACTGGAGGCGATGGCGGTGCAGCTGTAGCTGGGGAGTCCCAGCGCAGCCAGAGGAGCCCCTGTGGTACACGAACAATTACCAAACTAAGAAGCCGCCTGCTGGAACACTCCCCACCAAAGAATGCTTGGCTGCTTTCTGGGTATCAGTCTGGATGTGGATTCCCCAGGGGTTGGAAAACCTGCCATCCCAAACACTCCTCTGCCCTTGCCATGGAGTGAGCTAATGGGACCAGGGCTCTACCTGAAAGCTCTTTTTAGCTCCATTGTGCGTCTGAGCCAGGGGGTGGGTGGAGAAGAGGAAGAAGCTGAGAGCCCTGGGCTTGTGGACATTGGCTAGGGCTAAATGTGCAATGATTAACACCAGGGTAAGAAATTGTGGCCTGAGACTCTGTGCCTGAGTGGATGTTAATTATATTTTTTCTCACATCCTGCCTCAGGCCAGAGCTCAGGCTGCCAAGTGTAAATGTGGGCTGGAGAACTTTTTTCTTCTAATTGTTTTCAAAAGCCTTTGCATGTTCCAATGCTTTATAACACAATTGAATGCACATTAGGTGAATTAAATAAACAAGGGACTGGCCAGGGATTAATCTGCAGAAATTCAGTGACCTGATCCCTTTTGAGCAAGGAGGCTTAAATGGCTGCTCAGAGAAGACAGACCCCCATGCTCTCAAGTCTGGAAATGCCCCACCCTTCAAGCTATCCAGACTGTGTATGTGGATTGTGTTAAGAATCAGGCTGACCTGGGTTTAAATCCAAGCTCTGCCACTTGCTAGAGGTGTGACCCTAAAATAGTCACCTGATCTCTCAGGTGAACTTGTGTCCTCATGTGTAGAATGAGTATGATAATACCTGCCTCATATTCCAAAGACATGGGAGAGCAGAGGTGTCACACACCAGGTGGAGTGTAGGTGCTCAATCACTTTGTATTGGGATCTTTCGTTTTGCGAATCGAGGCCCACAGCTTTCTGTTGGGCAGATGCAATGCAGGCACATCTCATTCTTGGCCTCAGAGCATCAGGCCTGCAGTGGGGCGACCTCACAGTAGACACACAATAGCTACTTGATCAAGATTATTTTTTAGAGTCTTCCTTTGGCCATTTGATTAACCATGTTCATTTGGACCAAGATATGAGCCTTGTAACCCAACAGACCCTCCTTGTATCACTTATCCTTGCTTCCCACACATTATTTATTTATTAGCTTTTTTTGCTACTGGCCATTTTTATCATCTAGGTCATCTTTCCTGTCTCTCACCTCAGTCTCACCTTTTCTGGAGACATGCAGGTCTCTTTCAGGCAGAGTGGCTTTGAGTGCTTGTTGGTGCATTCACAGTTTGGTTAATTTGGCCACCAAGGTCATCACTTCTTATCACATTCAGTGACATTATTAGATATCTGGACTCCTGACTAGGCCAGGAGACTTCCAAGTTAAAAACATCCTTGAGGATTCTGTGAGGTTTTTTCCTTGTGATTGAGGGAGATTGAAATACTTAGATGAATTACTGGGATCCAAGAGCATCTCCCAATGGTAGACTTTAAAAGTGAGATGGTGGAAATAGTTGACCATTGATTCAGCAAAAAGTTGTCGAAATGTAAAACCACCCCAGCCCACTAGAATGCAAGTACTCCGAGGACAGGGCTTGTATGGTTGGCTCATTGCTGTGTCCCCAGTGCCTTGAACAGTGACTGGCTCAAGGAATGTTTGTTGAATCAATAAATGAGAGCCTTGTGCAGCCCTCATGGGGTTACAGATGTACAAGTAACTATGAGAAAAATGGAAGCATGAAAGAAGGAAGACCTTAGCTTGAGGGAGTCACGAAAGACTTCGTTAAGGATGTGACTCTTGAGCTGAGGCTTGAGGAATGCTCAAGAGTTTTCAAATGGATAAATGATGGAATTCCAGACAGAGGAACTAGTGTGCATAAAGGAGACACAGAGGTAAGATAGCGTGGTGTGTTCCAGGGATTGTAAATAGTTGGAGGTGGCTGGAGTGTGTAGGGATAATTGGGCAAAATGTTAGAAATCAGATCATGAATAACTCTCTATGACCTGCTAGAGTCTGGATTTCTGGGAACAGGTGAGCCACTAGAGATATAAGTAGGAAAGTGGCAAGATAAATTTTAGAGAGGTCTCTCTGGAGGACAGATTTGAGAGGGTAAGACTGAGGCAGGAAGACATAGGTCGTTGTAGAGGCTTAGTGAATGGGAAAGGAGAGGTGTGTAAGGCAGAGCAGTGCAGTGGAATGGTGAAAGGGTGTTCTTAATATATTTTTAAGAGGTAAAATTTATATAACTTAGGTGCAAAAGAAAAGTAAGAGCGAAGAGTTTCTCCTAGGTTATTGATTTGAACATCTGGGTCAACAGGAAAAGAAGTGGTTTGCTGGCAAGAAGATGAGGGAGTTATTTTTACACGTCTGTAGAACATCTAGTTGGAGATGTTCAAGAAGCACTTGAATACTCAAGTCCAGAGCTGAGGAGAGCTCTGGGGTGGAGGTGCTAACAGGACAGAGATCAGTATGGTGGTGATATTACCTGGATTGCCATGAAGAATGGAAAGAGAAGAGGCCTCTGAACAGAACCCCAGGAAGCACCAAGATTTAAGCAAGAGAGAAGCAGGAAAGAGGAATGCCATAAACCAAGAGAGGGGAGGTTTCAAGAATGAGGAAGCCCTCATCAGTGCCAAGCGAAGATAAAGACCATTGGATTAAGAACTAGGAAATCGAAGGTAACAGGAGCAGGATTATTTTGGTGGTAAAATAGGGGCACAGGACAGCGTCCAATGGGTTACAGAGGAAATGGGAGGTTATAAAATGAAGACAGCAGGTGTAGACTCTTTGTTCTAGATATTCAATAGGCAACAGTGAAAGCAGAAAGTAGAATGGGACTTAGAGAAATGCATAGGCTTGAGAAGTTTTTATTTGTTTTTTGTTGGTGTTTTGTTTTGTTTTTTTTTCCTTAAAGGTAGAATGTACCTGTGGGAAGGGAAAATAATTAGGAGAGATGAGAGAGTAAAGATACAGGTGAGAGGTTTTCTAAAAATTCTTTTTGATGGAACAAAATTATGGGATTTAGTTAAAGAGAGAGGGATTAGTCTTAGAGAGAAAAAGGAACCTTCTTCCTTTGGATGTGAGAGCATGATGGGAGCTGATGCAGATAAGCAACCTAATGGAATTTGAAACAGCTAACCTGCCTTAGAGTATAATAGATGGCTTTTCTGACACTATCCAGAAAAGAGAGAAAATATTTTAGGAACTATAGATTCTTGAGTGTATCTCCATCCTCTTTCCTGCTCAGCCTAGAGATGCTGGGTAAAAGTGTGGGCTTTAGAACTAGACCCCTTGGGTTTACATGACGGTTATACTATTTACTGCCCATACAACCTTGGGTAACTTTCTTCACTTCTGTGTACTACAGTTGCTTCATCTGAAAAATGGATATAACAAACAGCACTAATTACTATATAGAATTGGGTGAGGAATAAATAATATACAAGTAAAACTCTCAGAACACTGCCTGGCAGTAGTAAGCACAAAATAAATGCTAGCCGTTATGATACCAGGAAAGCTAGTAGGCTCACCAGACACTAAAAGCGAACACAACTCATAGGGGGAAGGACACCAAGGTTTATAATAGAGAAAGGAAGCTTCTCAGTTTCACCAAAAATAAAGCAATGTCACTGTTAAGTGAACAAAAGTCTAACTTGAATCATAAAAACAGAAACTTGCAGCCCCTCAATCAAGTCCAAGACTGAGTCAGTTTATAGAACCCCTTGAATGAAGAGGAGCCTGGGTCCCACTGAGGAAGACTGCCCAAATATTTGGCTGTTGGTCTTTCTCCCAGTCTTTCTCAGAGGGACGTACAGCTTTTTACCAGGGTAACTGCATCAGGGAAAAGGAAATAATCAGACCATTTGGGGACTACTGGCTCTGAACTGACAGTAATTCCAGGAGACCCAAACTGTCACTATAGACCACCAGTCAGAGTAGGGGCTTATGGAGGTCAGGTGGTTAATGGAGTCTTAGCTCAGGTCTAAAGCTCCTGGGTCCCTGAACCCACCCTGTGGTTATTTTCTCAGTCCTGGAATGCATAAGAGGAATAGACATACTCAGCAGCTGGCAGAATCCGATACCCCACACTGGTTCTCTGACCTGTGGAGTGGGGTTATTATCATGAGAAAACCAGGTGAAGGCTACTCATACTGATTCTACCGAGGAACATTGTAAACCAAAAGCAACACAGCATTCTTGGAGGGATTTCAGAGATCAGTGCCACCGTCAAGGACCAGAAAGATGCAGGGGCGGTGATCCTCACCACATCCCCATTCAACTTGCCTATTTTGCCTCTGCAGAAGACAGATGGATCTTGGTGAATGTGGAGAATATTGGAAGCTTAACCAGGTGGTGACTCCAGTGACAGCTGCTGAACCAGATGTGTCGTCATTGCTTGAGCAAGTAACACACCCCCTGGTACCTGGTATGTGGCTATTGATCTGCAAATGCCTTTTTGTCCACCCCTGTCCATAGGCTTAGCAGAATTTTGCTTTCAGCTGGCAAGACCAGCAGTACACCTTCACCGTCCTACCTCAGGGGTACAGCAACTCCCCAGCTCTATGCATTATTTACTTTGCAGGGATGTTGATTGCCTTTTCCTTCCACAAGATATCATTACATTGATGACATTATGCTGATTGGACTTGGTGGGCAAGAAGTAGCAACCATTCCAGACTAATTTGTAAGAAATTTATATGTCAGAGAATGGCAAATAAATCTGACTAAAATTCAGGAACTTTCTATCTCAGGGAAATTTCTAGGGATCCAGTTGTGTGAAGCATGTCAAGGTGAAAGATAAGTTGCTGCATCTGGCCCCTCCCACAACCAGAAAAGAGGCACAATGCCTACCTAGTAGGTCCTTTTAGATTTTGGAGGCAACATTTTCCTCATTTGGGTGTGTTACTCCAGCCCATTGTTGAGTGAACTGAAAAGTTACTAGTTTTGAGTGGGGCCCAAAACAAGAGAAGGCTCTGCAACAGGTCCAGGTTGCTGGAAAGATCCTCTGTCACTTGGGCCATTTGACCCAGCATATCCAATGGTGCTTGAAGTGTCAGTGGCAGATATCTCTGCTGTCTGGAGTCCTTTGCAGGTCTCTACAAGTGCATCACAGCAAAGCCCTTCTATCCTCTGTGGATAGACAACTACTTTCCTTCTGAGGAACAGCTCTTGGCCTGCTACCTTAGTAGACTGAACAGTCAACCATGGGCCACTAAGTTACCATATAACCTGAGCTGCCCATCATGAACTAAGTGTTATCTGACCCACCAAGGCATAAAGCTGAGCATGCACAGAAGCACTTCATCATCAGATGGAAGTGGTACATAGATGATCAGGGCCGAACGGGCCCTGAAGGCACAAGTAAGTTACATGAAGAAGCAGCCTAAATACCCACGGTCCCCACTCCTGCTGTCCTATCGTTTCTCTCCCAGCGTGCACCTGTGCCTCAGAGGAGTGCTCTATCATCAGTTGACAGACTTGGGCCTGGCCTACAGATGGTTCTGCACGGTGTGCAGTCACCACCCGGAAGTGGACAGCTGCAGGGCCACAGTCCCTTTCTGAAATCTCTCTGAAGGACAGTGGTGAAGAGGAATCTTACTGGTGGAAAGAACTCTGAGCAGGGCACCTGGTTGGTCACTCTGCTTGGAAGGAGAAATGGCCAGACAGGCGATGATACACTGATGGACGGGCTGTGGCCAGTGGTTTGGCTGGATGGTAAAGGACTGGAAAGAATATGATTGGGAAATTAGTGACAAGGAAATCTGGGGAAGAGATATGTGGATAGACCTCTCTGAATGGGTGAAAAACAAAACATGAAGAAACTTGTATCCTGGGTGAATGCTCACCAAAGGGTGGCCCCAGCAGAGGAGGATTTTAATAATCAAGTGGATAGAATTACCCATTCTGTGGATACCAGTCAGTCTCTTTCTCCAGCCACCCCTGTCGTCGCCCAATAAGCTCAGGAGCAAAGCAGCCATGGTGGCAGGGATGGAGGGTATGCATGGGCTCAGCAACATGGACTCCCCAAGGCCAGACTGGTTACAGCTGCTGCTGAGTGCCCCTCTGCCAGCACCAGAGACCAACACTAAGTCCCCGCTATGGCACCGTTCCCCCGGGGGATCAGCCAGCTGTCTGATCAGCTGCAGGTTGATTACATTGGACCTTTTTCTATTATGGAAGGGGCCGCATTTTGTTCTTACAGGAATAGACACTTACTCTGGATACAAATTTGCCTTCCCTATGTGCAGTGCTTCTGCTAAAGCTACCATCTGTGGACTTACAGAATGCCTCCTTCACCCTCATGCTATTCCACACAGCAGTGTTTCTGATCAAGGAGCTCACTTTACAGCAAAAAAAGTGCAGCAATGGACCCACGTTCACTGGTCTTACATGTTCCCCACCATCCTGAAAGCCAATGGCTTGATAGAATGGTGGAATGGTCTTTTGAAGACTCAGTTAAAGTGTCAGGTAGGTGGCGATACCTTGCAGGGCCAGGGCAAGGTTCTCCAGAAGGGTATACATGCTCTGAATCAGCACCCGATATATATGCTATTTCTCTGAGAGCCAGGATCCACAGGTGGAACAATTCAGGGGTGGAAATGGCAGTGGCACCACTCCCTAGTACCCCTAATGACCCACTAGCAAAATCTTTGCTTCCTGTTCCTATGTCCTTATGCTCTGCTGGCCTAGAGGTCTTGGCTCCAAAAAGAGGAGTGCTTACACCTAGAGACACAACAAAGATTCATTGACCTGGAATTTAAGACTGCTGCCTGATGCCTCAGAATCAACAAGCAAAGAAGGGGGTTACGGTGCTGATTTGGTGACTGATCCTGACTACCAAGGGGACGTTGGACTGCTACTTCACCATGAAGGTAAGGAAGAGTATGTCTGGAATACAGGAGATCCTTCAGGCTGTCTCTTAGTATTACCATGCCCTGTGTGTAAGGACAGTGGAAAGCTACAACCCAATCCAAGTAGGACTAGTAATGCCGCAGACTCTTCAGTAATAAAAGTTTAGATCACCCCCACTAGATGAAGAACCAGGACCCGCTGAAATACTTGCTAACGGCAAAGGGAATATGGAGTGGGTAATGGATGAAGATAGTTATAAATACCAGTTACAACCACATGACCTGTTATAAAAGTAAGGGCTGTTATTGTCATGAGTATTTACTCCTTATTTTGTTATGATTATGTGTGTGTGTATTTGTTTTCTTCCCTCTCTTAGCTCCTTATCATTGGTATAAGATGCACTGACTTTATATCATAGTGTTCAAGTGTTGTTAATTTTACATCATAGTATTTTAGTTATGAGCTATGAAGGGGAAGAATAAACATCACTCAAGGATTTTAATCTCCTTTTCTGGGGAAGGGGTTAGTGCATTTTAGATTGAACGCAGGTTAGTTATATCATATTAGGTGGAATTATGATCTTGTTATTGTTTTCATTTGGAGATTAAGTATGGTTTAAGGAGATGCATGTGGATGCCAAGTTGACAAAGGGTGGAGTTGTGATGGTTAATTTTATGTGTTCACTTGACTGGACCAGAAGGTGCCCAGATATTCAGTCAAACATTCTTCTGGGTGTTTTTGTGAGGGTGTTTTGAATGAGATTAACATTTAAATTGGTAGACTGAGTAAAGCAGGTTGCCCTCTCTAACGTGGGTGGGTCTCATCCAATAAGTTGAAGGCCTGGATAGAACCAGAGGCTGACTCTCCTGTAAGTAAGAGACAATTCTTTCTAGCTGATTACCTTCAAACTAAAGCATTAGCTTTTTTCCTGACTTTGGATTCAAACTGAAACACTGGCTTTTGCTGGGTCTTGAGCCTGCCGGCCTTCATACAGGAACTATACCAAATCATCAGCTCTCTTGGGTCTCTAGCTTGCCAGCTCACCCCGCAGAGCTTGGGATTTGCCTGCCTCCATAACTTTGTAAGCCAATTTCTTAAAATAAATCTCTTCACACACACACACACACACACACACACACACACACTTTATGTGAATCCATAAAGTAGCATGTCCTTAAGATTTATATGACTGTATTAAGTTGGAGGTGGATTAATATAGGCAATAAGACTAGTCTTTAAATGTCTTCTAGAAATCCTAGACCTTCTTCTCCAACCCTGCCTCCTTCCTTCCTTGAACCAATGAGGGCACCAACCCAGAGATTTATAAATTATCTTTTATCTGCATCTGCTTTGCTTTTTACTCTCTTGGATCTTACCTTGGGTGAGCTGTGTCTCTCTCCATCATGTATCAGTGACTTCAGGCTAGCATTCATGGGAATGTAGCCAGTACATAAAACATTCAGGAGACCTCCCTGTCGGCATGGGGTTGTCCAAATGCATGCAGGGGTCCCCCCAATAGGCACACTGTCCTCACAACACCCATTCAGCTGTTGGCTGTCGACCACTTGCAGATTCCTCTCTTGAGCTATTCCCAGATGGTTCTGACCAGTCCTTTTCATTTCATTTGTATATTTGTATAATGCAATGAAGCATATCCTTGCTGGGACTGCAGAGCAAATTGGTGGCATGCCTTCTGAGAGTTCCAAGGTTGTCATGGGCATGATAGCAATACTGTGCTTTAACTAAAAGTCAGTTCTAAACTCCCCAGAGAGTTCCAGAGGGTGCATGTTCTTCATTCTTTTGGATACAGAGCAGACATCCAGAGTGTCCTGAGGTGCCCTAATAATAAAAGCCCATTCCCTCCACATACCAGGGGGAGAAGAGCACCAGGTCGGTTTTATTTCCTTACTGATTTGCTGAAACCTCTCTCTGATTGAAAGTCATCTTTTTCGTAACACTGAAAAGATGTAACATTAGCTTAATCATTCCCAAATGAATCCTGAAAAATATTTGGAAACAGTACACTTATACAAAATCATTTCAGCATTACTAGAAAGTTTCAGCCTTTTGCTATGAACTTGTACTTTTAAGTGGTGACCATGTGGTCTGCCTTCAGAACATTCAGTTCTTTCTTTTTTATAGAATTAAAACCCCTGACACTTGTTTTAAGACCCAAGAAAACCTTTAGTGCTTAGCAAAATGCAGAACCTGGCATAGTCACGAAGAAGATATATTTGATTTTACTCCTTGAAGCCATTTAAAAAAAAGACACAAGATACTGTCTGTAAGAAAACTAAAATGGCAGCTGCAACTTCTTCCCAGAAGTCTCTGGAAAAAGACATCTAAGGTCACTCCTTATTCTCCCGGGTACCAGGAAAGCAATTTACCCGCCCTCCCCGCTTCCCCCTCAACTAAAGCAAAGAGCAGTGGGGAGACATCCAACTCTCAACAGAGCCTGTCTTGATTGAGGAAGTTAACACTTCAAGAAAAGGATTCTGTCTTCTTTCAGGGCTCTTGAAAAGGATCCTTGCCAAACCCAACCCCAAGATAGAAAAAGTCCTTTTCCTAAGACTTGGGAATTAGTCACCAACTTGCATTAGCATTTGGACCTGTGAAGAATTCCATCAAATCATGCAGCCTAAGGACCCTAATTTCAAAAACAGCCAATTTCAAAATGAGAGTTCAGGTGGGAAATCAAGGAAAAGATTCAGGTGCCAGGGAGAGATGAAAATTCACATTGGATGTACCACATTGGAATCTAGCACCTGTGAGATGAACAAGAGCTACTAAGAGGGTAACTCTCTTTTGGGAATATGAGGGAGACAGATTCTCAGTTCCAGTCTACTCAGGGTTTAACCCTATATTGAAGGCAGGCATTGATGTGTCAATAGCAACATATTCCTACCAGTCTGGCTTTAGCTTCTCTGGGTTTTGGGAAGCATTTAAGCAAAAAAAAAAAAAAAAAAAAAAAGAGAGAGAGAGATGGTTGATGGGATGGGAAATAGTTGTAGAATAATTTATACAACCTCCCTTCACATAAACTCTATTGTGTGTTGATTTTTTTGTGTCTAACAGTGCTTTGCACAAAAGAAACACTCCATACATACTCGATGTTAAAGGAATTAACTAATTAAATAATTTTGTATTTAAATAGGCTCATGCATTGGCCAAAAGTTATTTCAGTGCAATTTGATTCCTTCCAAAGGAATTAAAAATGAGCAAATGTGAGAGGAAGAGTGAGCTAATTTGAACACACGGCGTCTAACTTTTTAAAAAGATCATGCTTTTCTTTATCACTAGTCAATTTAGTGGTCCAAGGAACAAAGGAGCTGCACACCACAAAAGGAAGCAAAGGCAATTAAGACTGTAACAGGATGTTAAAATTGAAGTTATGACCAGGTCCCAAAATTCAGTCGATGGAAAATTCCAAAAGGAGATACCAAGTCACCAATGGCATGTTCACAAAGGAAATGATGATCCTGAGGAACTGGTTGAAGAATTTTTGACCTCTCAGACAGGTCAAGACTATAAAAAGGGAGGAGTGGCAGGTGATCTACTATTCCGTCACCTCTAGAGAGAGGAAACTTTGAGAAAAGCACTACATAGCTGGGAGCAGAGTCTGACCCCTTCCTGGGGAATCTGTAAGACGATGAGGGCTGTCCAGAGTTTTGGCACTGGAGTCAGGAGAGAACTCCGTGATGGGACTGGCCAGTACTCCCAGGGCATGTTGGAGCAAAGGATACAAGAGGATTTCCTAAGGACCAAATGTGGACCAACCGAGAGAAAGAGAGAGAGGTTGTTTCTGATCCTTGAGGTACAGAGGTATCCCAGCAGCAAGAATCTGGAGGTGAGCACCTTGGTGAGGGAGGAGTTAAGAGCAACCTCTCAAAAGAAATGTATATTCACATCTCCCAAGATCAAGGGATCTTCAGGGAGAGGAGCCCAGTGTAGAACGTCTTGTGAACCTATTGAAATACCCGCATAGAGGTACAATCTGCCAGGCACAAAGAATAGGAAACCACCCCATGTGGTTCCATTAAGACTTTTCTTCACCAGTCCTTTCTGACCTTGGAGGGGTCAAAAACTGATGGCCAGCTAGGGAGGGGGTGGAGAAGAGAAGCACGAGGTAGAAAAATATAGAAGAAATCAACCAACCTTCCCCTTGCTGACTGCAGTTTTCCAAATATACCCAATATATATTTCTGAAATATACCCAAAGAAGGAAAGAAGAAGCAACCCTAAATCAATTTAGAATTTTTTAGTGATATCTTAGATTCCCATTAACCTTTCTAAACTGAGACTATGTTCTCAATTTAAAGTAATTGTACAACTGTTTATTACCTAAGTGTGTACAGAAAGTTCGTGGGTCATGACCACAGGCAGATCCTGGTTTGGGGGATCCTCATTAAGAAAAATATAAAACTGTGCTTATAGGAAAAGAAATTACAACAAATTGAAGACTTTTAAAAGCTGACAAATAACACATTTATCACAAAATAAAATTTTTGTTAGCTCCCTGGCACATTGATATAATATTTTTTCTAACTAAATTTTGATTGAATATTCTTTGATAGTTTCTTCATATGACAATGTTTCAATAATATTATTTTCTGAAAAGAGAATAGAAAAATGTTTGTATTGATCAACTTTACTTATAGTACCAATACAGGTTTGTGCCCTACAAGAAATAGGTGTAATGATAAATTCTATTTCCTTTGTTTTCCCATTTTAAAAAAAGAAAAATTATAAATGCACATGGCATTTATAATTATATAGACTGCATTTTCAAGTTTGTTCTAAGAATCTATGAGAACCGACTCTTCTGCTTAGTCTTATGTGTGAGATGATTAGAAAAGTTTTCAGCAGACTAGTTTCTGGTTCTGTATGGTTCAAACCTGGTTACCCCTCTCCTACCCAGGCTCTGTGTGACACATTCCTATCTAGATAAAACCTCTGGTTTTTGCCTTATTGTTGGAACACCACTGAGTCAGCCTGGTAAGCAGTAGAAGCAAAATCCAGACATATTCCTGCCTTCATTGAGTTTTCAGCCTGCCAGGCAGAGACAGAAGAATCAATTGACCGCACTAAAAAGATGGGAGATGTGTTTCAGAGGCAGGGAGCATTGCACTATAAGAGTGCCCAAGGAAGGAATTATTTTTTGATAATAATTATTTAATGGATAATGGACTAAGTATGAAACAGAGACCTAGGTAATGTGGGTAGTTGCAAGAAGCCCGTCCAACTCTATCTTAAAGCCCTCTGTTGAATAATAGAGCCCTTCCTTTATTCCGGAATCTCGTTTCTCCCTCTGCACTTTGTATTGGACTTTCTGCTTAGTACCTTGCTGTCAGGCACTACTGGGATCTACTCTGCTCAGCCAATAGTGTTGTTTTCCTGGAGAAGGTGGGGAAACACAGGAAAGAGGCAGCCCAGTCTGGCTTGGGTATAAGAAGACTCTATTGAACTCAAGCTACCTCTTGGCATCTCAGAGCCCTCTTGTACTTAGGTTGGGCTTCTTTCCAAATTAAACAATCTTTCACAATCACCTTCTAATTCTGCACCCTTATCCCATCACTATAACAACTCCCACCTCATAATACACAGTGGGGGATAGGCATTATCAAGAGAGGCAGGATGAATGAATCAACAAAGGAATATTTGCCTTAAATTGCAGGGCTTTTTCCCCAGAACATGTATCTTCCTCTTCTGAACCCTTGGTATGTTTGCCTTCTATAATTCCAGGAAAACAATATTTAAAAACCCACTTCTCTGTGTGTGGCAGATCAACTGCTTCATAAGTATCTGAGGTGCTTGTTTAAAATACAGATACCAAGCTTCACTCTAGAACGGCTTCTCAGAGGATCTGGGGACTGGGTCCTGGTAATATGAATTTTTTTTACATCTTTATTGTAGTATAATTGCTTTACAATGGTGTGTTAGTTTCTGCTGTATAACAAAGTGAATCAGCTATACCTATACATATATCCCCATATCCCCTCCCTCTTGCGTCTCCCTCCCAACATCCCTACCCCACCCCTCTACGTGGTCGCAAAGCACGAGCTGATCTCCCTGTGCTGTGCAGCTGCTTCCCACTAGCTATTTATTTAGCCTTTCAGGTGACTGTTTTGTAGATTAAAGTTTGAGAGTGACTGCACTAAGGATAGTGCATAGATGTCCTTCCCAATGTCCAGCATCAAGAGAGAAATCAGATACCCAGACTGTATGACACCAACACGACAACTATAGGACAAGGGAGAAATCTCAGCTCTATAAAACAATCCATGGAGGAAACTATAAAATATGCTAAATTAAAAAGGCAACAGCATGAATAAACTGGCACAGGTATAAGTTGATCCTTTACAGCATTGTTGAAATAGCAAAAGTGTCCACATATGATGTACTGATTAAGCAAACTACAACAGAGTCATGCAAAGAAATACTATGCAGTTTTATAAAAGAATAGAAAACTAGAGACTGCTAAGATATGTTGTTAAGTTAAAAAGGCAAAGTTCTGAGCGTATATATAGCATATATATGGTATACTGTCGTTTGCATGAGAAAAGGGGGAAAGTAAAATATGTGTTCATATTTGCTGTGTTCCCATGAAGAAATGCTGGAGGGATACAGAAGAAATCAACAAAAGTGGTATGACATTGTTTGCAGTAACAGCCCAATCTGCTCACACTTCTGTTTATCCACTCTCTTTGGGTAGTGCCTTCCACACTGTCTCCGGGCATGGCCACATAATTTGCTTTCACCAATACGAAGCAAGCAGAGTTTGGGATCTGCCTTCTCTGGCTGCTCATGCAATCCTGTGAGAGCCATGTGAAGAAGCCCAGGCTAGCCTGATGGATGATGAGAGACACATGACCAGCTGCCTACCTCACTTCCCAACCACTAACCTAGCCAGCAGCATATCAACTGCAGAGTGGTATGGAATAAGGGACTTACTGTAGGGATTAGACCTTGCATAACTGAAAGTCATTAGCCAGGGACCACAAGGAAGAGCTGGTAAAGAAGTCTACAGAAGGCTGATACTTTTGCATTTTATGCTATTCCTGAAAGTCACCCAAGGTCAGCAGGGTAGATTATTAAAAAGAACAAGTGAACACAAAGCAAGGGAGATGGAGGCCGAACTGGAAACTGTGTCTATCTTTCATTCCATCTAATCCTTTTGTTATGGAGCTGTAGTTGTGCCTGGCCCAGGACTCAAAGAAGCAGGAGGGGATCCATGGGAGCGGTAGGAGTTGTGGGTCTTGCTGCTGCCCCATGGCGAAAGGGGGAGCCTGTGGATCAATGACAAAACACATGGGCTACATTGGTGCCTCAGGCCCTGCACCAATATTCCAAGCATAATGGCTGCTGCCTCACTTCTACCCCCCAAATATCATGCAGGTATCCTGTGTTTTCTACTCGAATCCAGAATTATACAGGGAAGGGAATCCTAAGACATGTGCTAGCAATTCAGCTAAATGAATACAGCAAAACCACCACGCCAGTCTAGATCACCACCTTCCAGCCAACTGACTCCAGAAGCATGGAGTGTACTCAGAAGAGTTCCACCAAGATCACCCAGACCAGAAGAACTACTCAGCTCACAATAGAATCACAAGCTAAATTGTTATGTTAAGCCACTAAGCTTGTTGCACAACAAAAGCTGATATAAGTGGATATCTAAAAATGATGAGATGGGTGGATAACAGTAGCTGGAGACAGGGTAGGAGCTAGACTTCTCAATGTATACCTTATTCTATGAGACATATCATTTAAGTTTTTTGAACCATGTAAATGTACATAAGAATAAAATTAATTTTAGAAGTATCTGAAGTGATCGTAGGATGCTAATGGATAGCTATTGCAAAAGGCACTATATAAAGGGGTGTAGGTGTAATTCAGAGAAACAGAAGAGATGTGTGTAAGTCAGTTGAGTCCCCCAGTCATGTCCATCTCAGATATGGAACAAGCATCCACCCATCCTCTGTCAGGCACTCTTCTCAGAGTCAACCTGTCTTCTCTCTCTTTCATCCTTTAGTCCAAATTGTCATCAGGGCTTTGGATTCCATCTCTGAGGTATCTCTGAAATATGCCATCTTCTTTTTGCCTCCACCACCATCACTGTGGTCGAGACTATTCCAACAGCTCACATCCCTGCTGCCATATTGCCTCTCTGCAATCCACTCTCTGTATTTAACAGGAGAGGTAGTCTTAAAATAGAAATTGTGTCATGTCATCCCCTCTCCCCATCTCCTGCTTGAAGCCTTCAATGTCTTTTCATTATGTTTGGAATGTATGCAAACTCCTTGTCCTAACTTATAAGATCTTGCAAGACATTACTCCCACCAACCTCTCCGATCTCCAGCGTCACTCTCCCAGATGCCCCCCACACCACCAGACCCCAACCACGGCGGTCTTCTTTCAGTTCCTCAAATACTCAAGTTCTTTCATACTTCTGGCTTTTGCACGCAGTGTTTCTTATACCTGTTAACTTCTTTCTCTTCCATAGACTATAAGCTCCATGAGGGCAGGGCCATATCTGCCTAGTCTATGATTGTATCTCCGAGTCCTGGCAGAGTGTTTTGCACGGTGGACCTTTGACAAATACTTGACAGATGAATGAATAAATAAAACAAGGTGGATTGAAGTAAACCATCTCCTTCCAATTGCATTGGAGTATCCCTATTTTTAAGCATTCTCTGTTTCTTCTTAGATTTGTTTATCTGGCTCTATCCCTCACTTCATCCCGGTCTCTGTCACAATGTCTCTTCCTCAGAAAGGCCTGTTTTGACCCCTATCTCATGTAGTCTGCACTTGACCCTCTCTAAGTCCTTATTTATTTGTCACTCTCTGAAAATATATTTTTTACGTGTTTATAACATGGCAGGAACTGTGCCTGTCTTAATAATAGCTGTATCTGTAGTACCTAGAACAGCGCTTAACACATAGGAGATGCTTGATGATAAATACATATACACATACATACATAAATGGAACAACAGATAGTGTCCCTGTCTTGCTCTTCCTTCCCTCCCTCTGAGGACTGGCAGTCCTGACCTTGAATTCCAGCCTAACCTTGGAACCCAGCTACCACTAACAGGGCTGCCCATTGCTGAGCGTGTCAGAGTAGCATCTACTTTGAATTCTGTATTTCTGGGCTTCATCCACCTCCTGGAACGTATCTTCCCTTGTTATTCTGTGATTGCTACTAATATGCCTGAACCATGACAAGATTGCTGTATACCCTTGGATGCCACGCTTGGCTTGCCAAACTGAACCTTCTCTCTCACTGTGTCTCCCCACCTCACCTCTTTTAGAGCCTATTCCTATTCCTTCCCCCCAGCTGCCTCAACTGACCACACCTCCCTGAGTCCCGAGACATGACTGTCAAAGCAAGTCCCAAAAAAGGTAAGGAAATTCAGCAACACCTCTTGAAGCTTTAATTGCGCATTTAGAGCTGCATCATTCTTCTAAAAAGCTGCATAGAATCCCATAATTTGAACGTACCACCATGTATTAAACTATTCCTCTGCAGATAGCCATACAGGCAGCTTTACTTTACAATGTTGGCAGTTAGCATCCTTGTGCAGGCCCCCTTGGAGACATTCACTGTGATGACATTTATATAAAAAGAAAAGAAATTCTGCACATTTTCCATGGCATGGCACATATATAGGTACACAAATGCATAGAAACCATCAGTAGTAGTTACTTTTGGGGACCAGGGTAGTGTTCAAAGACACTTCTTATTTCTCTATAATATTATAGTTTGGTAATAAGGAAAATGCAAGCATGTATTACTTGTGTAATTAAAGATGATTAAAAACATTAATGAAACAAATTTTAGCCAAAAAATTGACCTCCCTTTTCCAAAGTACCTTTCTCGGGGATAGTAGAAAGTGATCGTATGATAGGAATTTCTCTATTCCCATTGCTGGGTGAAGGTGTGGCATGTTGCAAAAGACAAGCTGTCAGTTTGCCCTGAGAGGAGGCCATCTGGGGAGGTCATCACCCAGTTAGGCAGCATGGTAACTCATCTTCCTTCGGTTCATTTGAAGGACTTTCAACTTTTACTTTGAACTTTGTCTCTTGAGTCAGGAGAGTAGAGTCCAATAAATGGAAATCTGCCTCAGCATTTGATCTCAGATTTCTAGACTATAGCTGCATCCATGCAAAATCTATCCAGTACTTACCAGGGAAGCCCAGGCCTGGATTCTGCAATTGTATCATGGTGTAGTGATTGGGTTCCACAGCTAAGTCAGTAGGATGTCATGGGGCTGTCATCTGGTATCTGGGCCACTGAGTTACATTAGAATGGTGTAACAGCAATGAAACAGCACACCCCTGATATTTTTGTGGGGCTTTTCTTTCCCAAATGCTTCCTGACACCTCACACATCTTTGCAACATAACAATGTGATAATTCTGGGGCAGGTGTCACCTTCCCTGTTTCACTGAGGTACTTTAGTCCAACAGTACTGGTCTTTTAGTCTCTTGGCCATGTACCCCAGGGCCTTTGCACTTGCTCTCCTCTGCCTGGGAATGCTCTTTCCCTAGATCATCTGGCAGGATTCTTTTCTCATTCAGTCCACAGTCCAGTCTAGAGCAGTCTTACCTGACCACTCAGGTACCCTTCCAGTTACTTTCTATTATATCACCTTGTCTTATATTCTGTACAGCATACATCACCATCTGAAACTACGTGGTTTATTTATTTGTTGATATATTGTCTTCCCCCTCTCCAGCTGAGTGTGAAAGGGCTTAGGACGTTGTCATGTTCACTGTTAAATACCCAGTACAGTTCCTGATACCCTGTAGGCACTCAGGAATATCTTTTGAATACATGAATAAGTGGTTTCCCAGAGACTGGGCTAGAATAGTGATTCTCAACCGTCGCAAGCTCATTAGAATCATCTGGAGGGCTTTTTAAAAATACAGTGCCCAGGGCCCCCCTCCAGAGATGCCCATTTAACCATGCGTCAGATCTGGGGTGGCGTCCAGGGCTTGGTAGTTTTAAAAGCTGCCCAGGTGATTCTAATATGTGTTCAAGATTGGGGATCCTGGGCTGATGATCTTTCTGGTCCTTTCTGATGATGTTGCAATCCCCCAGGAGGAAGATTATGGTGATGAGGACCACAGTAATCACAGAGGAGGTGGTGAGATTTGGTTGAACTTGAGCTGGATACAAGATGTACAGCTGAGGCCAGCCCGGTGAGTATGTGCCTGAGATCACTGGCTTTACCAGCAGAACTGAAACAACAACCCACATTGTCTGATTATAAAATAGCACAGCTCTCCCTGAAACATGGCATCTTTCACTTCTTCAATGACCAATCACTCCACAGTATTCTAAAAGATTCTACAGAAATCAGTGCACAAATTTTGACTACCTCCTCGCTGAACTTAGAATTGCATTTAAATGGAAGATCTGCTCAAAGGCAGAAGCTTCTGGATATAAGCCTCCTCTCATTATTGTCCTGTCCTCCTTTTTTTCCTTCTGCTTCAACTCTTTTCTTTTCTCCATTTCTTTTTCTCTGTAATCTTACCACTTGCTATTTCCCCAGCACTTTCCTCAAATATTTGAAAGTTTTTTGTGTGTTTTGTTTTGTTTTACTCCAAAACTTGGAAAGTTCTCTGCATAGCATTGTGGGCAATCTATGGATAAGAAAAAAACTATTCATCCAAACATTCCATCTCATCCTCATGCAAAGAGGCCACACAGATTATCCTTGGCCACAAATCCCAGATGATACTCTTTTCAGACCAGAGAAATGGGGAGAAAATTGGAGTGCAGGCACTTGACCCTTCTCCAGACCTTGGAAGTTGCAAAGTCCCTGGAAAACAATAGACTATCAAGGTCTTCTGGGCATTTGGCAAAGATGGGTCATATGAAATTTTGAGTTTTGGGAGCCTCTAAACAAATCCCCTCTTCTGTCAATTAAACAATTGATTTATGAGGAGTGAAGTTGCCGCGTGGTTTGGATACACCATGCTGCGGGGATGAAAAGAGAAGGAAATGTGATTTTGCTTGGAAGACCTTTTAGACTGTTGGCTGTCTAGCACTGAGAATGAAATCTGGGTGCAGAAAGGATGGAGAGGGGGTGGGGCTGATGCAGAGCGGAAGGATGGATTGGCCAGGATGCAGCATCTGGCCCTGAGTGAAGCATTACATTGCTTGCAGCTGTGGGATGGTTTGGAGGTCCCATTTTCCTAGATTCCTTCAGGGTCTCCTTTCTTTCTGATGAGGTGGTAAGGAGACACAGGGCGTGTTGGGTTCAGCCCTCTTGGCACCGGGGGGAGTGTGTGTTTTGTGTCTGTGTGCATAGTCGTGAAACTCAGCAGACCTGACACTATTCTCCGCAGGGGAGGTTCAGGGGAAAGGCCAGGTGGGACGTGGCATGGTTATTACAGTGACCACACAACACACACTGTCCTCCCCTGATTAGGCACTTCACATTCTCCAGTGAAAAATTAGTGGGAGATGCTCATTTGTGTCAGGTTTTCTTTATGATTTAAATGCTCTGTGCTTCACCCAGGACACCTGCGTTTGTTGAGTGATACTAGAGGAGGCTTTTGAGAGGTTTGCAAAAGACCAAGCAGTGAAAGAGATGAGTAATGAAATGGAGGGTGCCCCTGCAGTTGAAGAGAGCATGTGGGAAGATGTCACTGGGAAGAGGGGGTAGAGAAGGCTAGGCAGTCCTCTTTAGTCATCCATTCAATAATATAGCTATTTATTGAGCATCCTTGTGACAAGGTGTTTTCCTAAGCCTAGTGGGTATAGCAAAGTGAATCCGAGAGACCTTGCCTTTCCCATGTTTGCTCATCATAGTCCTGCTTATCTTCAGTGGAGACTTTCTTGACTCCTGGGTGGACATCTTACCCTCTCCTCTATGCCTCAGTAGCCCTTCATGCAGACTTCTCCTCTGGCACTCACCACATTTATTATGCTTTAATTTTCTGTGCAGACATCCGTCTGCCTCATAAGACTCTGAGTTCTGCAGACAGGGATCATGTCATAGTCATCTTTCACTCTCCTGCATATGGAAGTTTGTCAATAAAGGCTGATTAAATGGATTTGACAAACAATGTTTAATTTGGAAAGGTGGATGGGTCTTCACGTATTTATAAATATGATGATGATGATTTAATTTCCCAATCTGTTCCAGGCACTGAGGAGGCAGGTTTGGAAATGATATGTTGAGATCCATAGATTTTCTATTTTGTTCTCCAGACAATCAGTGACGTCAGAACTATCCCATGGAGTATTGGTGGGTGGATGAAAATTAGTGGTCATTATTTAGACACAGTTGATACAGTTTTTGGTTTTTTTTTTAAAGTCAGTGTGGTCCTTCCCTGATTAATTGCTCTCTCTTTCATTGTCCCTAAACCATGCCCTCAACATGTGCCACATCCAGGAAGTACTCAACAGCAGTGACAACGATCGTAACAACCAATATTTATTTGGTCTTTCCATGTGTCAAGGTTTATTCTAAGTGCTTTGCATGTTTCATTTCATTTATTCCTCATGCAATCCTATGAGGCTGATACTGCTATTATTCTCATTCTAAAATGAAGAAACTGAGACACAAAGAGTTTAAGTAACTTGCTCAAGGTCACACAACATAGGGATGGGGTAGAAGCAGGATTCCTGCCCAGATAATCTGCCTCTAGAGGTTCTGCTCTTAACCTCTCTGCTAATTGTGTCCCTTATTTGGCTATTGACCCCAGGAGGTTTATGCACAAGAAGGGATCAAAACACCTCACCTCTTGTGTTGAAGATCTGTTGTTAGAGACATTTCTTGAACTGATTTTCCCTCACCTACTCTTCAAGACTTGGCATCACCCCCTCTGGAAAGTCATCCTTGATCTCTTCCAGACTTAGCCAGATGTTGCTTTCGGTATTTCCACAAAACCCTTTGCTCTTATTTTTCATGTGGCATCAATTGTAATAGTCTAATTTCTTGTCTGTTTCCCCTAGAGTCTGTGAGTTTCTTAAAGACAGAAACATATCTCTCAGTGCCTAGCATCTGTTATTCAACAAATATTTGTTTAAGAAAAAAATTACAATTTACTTCCAACTTCTCAATAGCCTTACCAAAAGAATGCTTATTGCTAGCTATATTTATTCATTCATTATTTCATCCACTGATTTATTCATTTTTCAATAGATATTTATTGAGGGAGAATCTATCTGTGTTAAGCATTCTTCTAGGGGCTGAAGGGGTAAAACATACATGGTTCCTGTTCATAAAAGGCTACTGTGGGAGGTCAAGACGTTAATGAGAAATGTCTAACTACAAAATCAGGATATTGTTATGTGATAAAGGCACAGAATGCTATGTGAAAATATAAAACTAAAAATAAAGGTCCCTGGGACTTCCCTGCTGGCACAGTGGTTAAGACTCCACACTCACAATGCAGGGGGCCCGGGTTTGATCCCGGCCAGGGAACTAGATCCCACATGCATGCCACAACTAAGACTCATGCCACAACTAAGAGGCCCAGCTGCCACCACTAAGGAGCCCATGTGCTGCAACTAAGGAGCCAGTGAGCCACAACTAAGGAGCCCTCAAGCTGCAACTAAAGGAGCCCACCTGCCACAACCAGTGCAACCAAATAAATAAATATAAAAAAAAAAGGTAAACGTCCCTGGGTCTCAGAGAAAACCCATAATCCTACCAAAGAGTCAAGCGGGTCATCCTTTGACTCTCTAGGGTGTGCCTCTGAGTCAGTAGCCACTACTGATGATAGCAGGCCAATTGAATGCAAATTTGGAAAGTCTGGACAAGTCAATAAGTTATTCCTACAAAAGTTTTAGAGTGGTTGAGTTAAAGAGACTACAACAATCATTGAATCCAACTTCACGTACACTGGAAAAGCTCACATTAAGATTCCAGGTAAACTGATTGTGTAAGACAAATGCAAATCAGTCCCACTTCATGAGGATTTACTCAATGTCCCAACACTATTCCTGGTAATAAATAGAGACCAGTGTCTACCTAGAAACTTTATGAGGCATTTAGGGACTTCTCTTGATGTTCTCAGGTATTTTACACAGAATCCAGAGCACATCATCCCAAACCAATTTCGAGTTTTGCCAGGGATTTATTCCAAATTTGTCTTGGTGCTATGCTCTGATGGGTAAAACCAGATAGCAGAGATCCACCTTCTAATCCCAGAGGACATTCTGATAGAGTGAGTTTTTGTTTTATTTAGAGGAGGGATCATAAGATATTATTAAAACAACTTGAACATCTGGTTTGGGGATAAAGTTATTTTATTGTGCGACTGCCAAGCCACAGAGCCAAGCTTACCAAGAAAGCCTCCTTCTCTCTCAGCCTTCTGAAAAGCCTAATACCCAACTATAATAATGTGTACCCTCCAACACAAACGAAGAGTAAAGGGGAACAGAATGAGGTCTTCAAGACGCAAGGAAAATTCACCTGTGGTTGGAAAATCAGAGCAATAAGGGGTAGTTAGACTCCATTTTGAATCTTTTCTCAAGCTGATTGCCTCCTATTCAAACTCTCAGTGAAAACATTCAAAAAAGGAGCAATATCCAAAAGAAGTATTCACTGAATCCCAGGAAAATTCCTCCTCCCGTCATTGCTATCCTCTCCTCTCTCAAGTTGAAGGCAGACATTCAGTCTCAGAGAAAATAAAAATCAGAGTTAGCAAGGACCCTTAGAGAACACATAGAATGGGGCTAATCTCTCTACATGAGTCCAGTGCTAATGTAGTCCTCTCCTGCTGTTATACTATTGCTCTAGATATGCCCTTAAGCTATTTAGACCCATTCATTTATTCAAAACATATTAACGAGCACCTGTCAGGTAACAGGCTCTGTACTAGGCACTGGGCTCTCTGATCTGATGGTATTTGTATTTTAGGCAGCCAAGATACAATTAAACAGACATACACATAAAATGATTGCTAGTTGTGAAAGAGCCAGGAAAGAAACAAACAAGGCACTGGGAATGTAATGACCTGACCCTCCCATGTCTCCCTGTCATGCCCATGGAAGATCCTATAGTCAATTATGACACCCTTTCCCACATTCCAGGCAGTCAATACCAATAGATTAGATTGGTGAACAAGGTGAAGTCTACTTGCTGTCCCCAAACCTGGGTTTTCAGACAATGGCAATGAAACTCCCAAATAAGATATAACTATGTCCTGTCTTTCTACTCATAGTATCAAACAGTTGGAAAACAGCCTAGAGATTTGTTTTGCTCAAGCCCCTTGTTTTGCAGTGACCCACATTGGGGCAGTAACCTGCCTCAATCTCCCAGCTCACCAGTGGCAAAGCCCTGGCTGGAGACCCAAGTCTTATGACTCCAATTCCAGGAACTTCGCTTGCTGTCTTCAATGGAGATTGTAACATTTTTGTCTTATCCTACTCAACCCTCTCTCCATTCACTCATTGTGCTTTCATAACTCAAAGAACCTAGAAGAGGGAGGAAAGTAAAGCCCAAAAGTTTAGGAGCTAACTAAAGTTTGTGGTTGGCAAAATGGATTCATGAGCAGTAGATTGCAGAAGCTTAAATAGGGAAAGCATATCAGAACCCAGGAACTGAACAGAGATTAGGTTCTCTCTTAACTGTTAGAATATCCAGATGCAGAGAAATCATCCTCCTGTTGAGTTCTCAGTTTGCCTTTTCAGGGATGGGAATTTGGGACTGAAGGGAGGGGGATGGTGAGGGACATGTGAGGCAGGGATTAGATTCTTTCTTTCTATATTTGCTACCTGCTCTTGCTTGACTACATACCTAATGCAAATTCTGACAATAATCCAGCACATGCCAAACGGGTGACGCTATTTTTTTTGCATCTGACAGCAGTTTGCCAGAGGAAGTCAACTATAAACAGGTTTTTAGGCTGACAATCCAAGGCTCCTCACAGAATTGACTCAGCGGATATTTTGTCCAAGGTACATAGAGCAAGTTTGCTAAGTCTGGGTCATTCTGATAAATTCTTGAAAACAGGGACCCCAGACTGCAAGGGGAGAACATCAAAGATCTCCTGGGGCCGCAACTAAGAGTTGGCAACTGGCCTATGTCCTCACTTCACTCCAGCCTTGGAGCTTGCAGCAAAGGAAGCTCACTAGGCAGAAGTCCTCTTCTGTCTTCTTCTTTTTTTTAATTTAATTTTTTATTGAGATATTACTGGTTTAAAATGTTATATAAGTTTCATGTGTACAACATTATATTTCTACTTATGTATATACTACAGCATGCTCACCACTAAAAATTTAGTTTCCATCCATCGCCATACAGTTGATCCCCTTTATTCATTTTGCCCTCCCACTGGTCCCTTCCCCTCTGATAACCCCTCTGATAACCACTGATAACCACTACTGATAACCACTACTCTGTTAACCACTACTCTGTTCTCTGTATCTACATGTTTGTTTTCATTTGGTTTGGTTTGTTCATTTACTTTATGTTTGCTTGTTTTTTCATAGTCTACATATGAGTGAAATCATATGGCATTTGCTTTTCTCCACCTGACTTATTTAGCATAATACCCTCAAGGTTCATCCATGTTGTCACAATGGCAAGATTTCATCTTTTATTATGTCTGAGTAGTATTCCATTGTATATATATACCACATATTCTTTATCCATTCATCCATTGATGGGCACTTATGTTGTTTCCATATCTTGGCTATTATAAATAAGGCTGCAGTGGTGCAAGGATTGTTCAACATCTGCAAATCAATGTGATACACCACATTATCAAGATAAAGTTTAAAAACCATATGATCATCTCAGTAGATGCAGAAAAACTATTTGACAAGATTCAACACCCATTTATGATAAAAGCTCTCAATAAAGTAAGTATAGAAGGAAAGTAACTCAACATAATAAAGGCCATGTATGACAAACCCACAACTAACATCATACTCCTCTCCTTTAAGGCCATCTGCTTAGTTGTGACTCCCCTGAAGAATCAGAGCTTCTTGACTTGAAAAAATCTCAGTAGATTATCTAGTCCAGCCCTTACTCCAGGGAGGTAAGTGAACATTGTCCTTAACAAGACTGTACTATAGGCTTTCATGTGGAGAGAAGAAGAATTAGAGCACAGAGTGAGCAGAGGGTCCCAGAGGACCCAGCGGGACCACAAAGTGACTCCCTGGCTCAGGTAGGAAAATAATAAGATATAATAGGATGTTAGCCATCACATTTTTACATGCATCAGAATCACCTGGAGGGCTTTTAAAACACAGATCATGGACCCCTCCCCTAGAGACTCTGATTCTAGTAGGTCTAGGACTAAAGATTTTGTCATTTATAAAAAGTTCCAGGTGATACTGATGCTGCTGGTCAAGAAACCACACTGGGGAACTTGTAATAGGTAAAAAGAGGTAAAAAAAATATGGCCATTGTCCGAAGTCATCTAGTTCCCTTGCCTTCTGGAGGCCTTGGAGAGGGAGCTGGTGAGTAGGTATTGTCCATAGTTAGATTGACTGACATTCTTTTCTGTCTATGAAATGTCATATTTGAACTTAGTAAGGAAGGGAGACCTGTGCCAGTTGGTATAGGCCACAAAAAGAATTCCCCAGGGGAATTCACTTAAAAATGAAAAAATATAAAGCTAGGTGCTATATGCAGATGATGTGGCTAAGGCCTGGAAAGAGCGAGGGACTTCCTTGGATCTGGTGATCTAGTGAATTGAGGTGAGTGTGGGAAAAGCAAGAGAACAAAGGAGACCCAGGTCTCCTGTTTGCCAATGCTCTTTCACTGTATCACCAAGTATGTGGTAGGTTGCAGATTATGTTGTTTTGTTTTCGATTATGTTAATTTTATTCATATTTAAGGAGACATTGCAATGTGGGAGAAAGAGCCCCAGACCAGGAGTTGGCAGGGCCCAATCCTGGCTCCCCCATGGTTGGTTTTGTGATGCAGGCAAGCCACCTTAGCTCTCTGTGTCTTAGCTTCTTCACCTGTAAACAGAAATAACAATGTTTGCCTTATAATCCTGCTGAACTCCTTGAGGGTCCAATGAGAGCCAGTGTAAAGACTCTTTACAAGGATATAAAGTGTTACAGAAATGGAAGAAATTATTATTCATTCATTCATTGAACTAAATTGTATTGGGCATCAACCACATGCTGGGCTCTGAGGGCATTGTGAGGAACAAAATAAACACGGTTCTTGCCTCTTTGTGGGAAAAAGAGGAAATATAGGCTTTCTTTTCAGTCAATTTTTCCTCACTCCCTCCCCTCCCACTTTGCCACTACTGAGAAGACTTTTCATGGCACCAGCAGAGAGTTAATAAATGCAGCTTTAGAAGTTTCCTGGGAGAGACTCTTCTAGTGCCCTTGCATGTCCTCTCTAGAACACTACATGTTCTCATCTCTAAGCGCAAAATGACAAAGGAAAGAAGGCAGAGAGCCAGCAAGGTGGGTGGAAAAAAGCTTGCAGTTGAGTCACTGGGTCCCAATCCTATAATCAATGCATGGCTTTGGGTGAAGTATTTAAAACCTCTGTGGCCCCATTTTTATCTGTAATATGGAGATAAGTCGGGGCTAAGATTCAACAGTATTGGTTGTCTAAACACTGAAATACTTCTGTTCCAGTTGATGAAAGTTCCACACTCCAGTGCAAGTTCCATATCATTTCTGGTTGGTAGGTAGCTGTGCCAAACCAACCGTTAAATATTTTTAACCATCACTTGACTATTCCTTGTCTATACAGTTTTTGTGATGATCACACAATGATCTCAATAAGTGAATGCCTGGGTTGCTACTATAAAGTGGATGCTCAGTACCGTTTTGTTTTCTTCTGGGCAGGTTTCTTAGTGATGAAGAGTGGGCAGAGGTGGGCATAAAGGAAAGGAAGACAAGAAGTTGGTTGAGAAGGAGCAGAGAGTGAGGATATTGTAAGTGGGTGGGGAGACACACTTGTCTCTGGACCTGGGAGATGCTTAGGCAGTGCCTCCTTGAAGTTCAAAGAGAAAGCAAGAGTCTTGTCAAAGGGCTTGGCATTCCTTGAATGGAGCACAAAGTGTTATTGTTATGTAGTAACAACTCTTGCCCACATCGCTAATTTATTCCATTCTAATCTCCTCTTCACTGGGGAGACAAAAGTCTGACGGCTCTCGCTTGCACAGCCCTGAAACCTGCCACTGGGAGAATAGTTTCCTTGTTTCACTGTGGCTCCTCTCACATTTGCACTTTCTTGGCAAACCTGCCCAAAGGTATCAGAATCACCAGGCATACCCCGGAACATTGATATGTTTGGAATTTAATCAAGCATCCCACAAAATGGGACTATTTACCTTACCCCTGGAAGCGCTCACTTTAAAAATATTTAAAAGTGATCAAAATACAAATGATGAGGGCTCTGCCCTTCACAATGAGCTTTTTAGGATTTATGTATTTTGATACACACCTCACTCTTCCCAAGAAACGAGGTCAGGCATTTCCCTGATTCTGACATGTTAGCGCAGCCAGTGGTAGAAAGGTGGCTGGGGTCCAATCCTGTTTTTTTTAGTGATACTTCTTTGCCTTGCTCCTTGGCATCCCTTTTCTTGCAGGAGGGGCTTGGAAAAGCCTCTCACTGCAGTCTCGGGTGGCATGGTCTTAATGCTTGGAATTACCAAGCTAAGAGCTCCAACCCTGTGGCTTTGAAGCCTGGTGGGGAGTAGTCTCAGGCCTGAAGTGAGGACTCACAGGAGCCCAAGGGTCTAGGAGCCCAGAGAGAAAAATTCCTGTGTCCCCTGACCCCCACCCAAGGGGTTGCGTTAATGCTTCTTTGTGATTCTCAAACCATCAGACCCACCATGGCACCTGACTCTTACCCACTTCATTGAGAAGATCCATCTCCCTCACTCACCACTCCTCTCTGTCTCAAAGATGTGCCCTTCTGTCTCTGTTCTTACCCACTCTCATCCTTTCCTTTGGCTGAGGAAACCTTTGCCCTCCTTGCCAAATGGAACGCACCCACCTGGGCTCATCATCAAATATCACCCAGTGGTCTTCTCTCTTGGGTAGTTTCTCCTCTCTTGGGCAGGCTCATGCTTTCCAAAACCTCCTTTCCCCATTTTGTAAGAAGGACCCGCAGTCCTTCCCAGCATGTAAAATCAACACAAATACCCTCTTAACGCTCATGCACTAGCACACCAATCCTCTCCTTTCCTTCCTCACTGGAACTGTTGAGTTAGTAGTCTCCACTGGCTGGCTCCTCTTTCTCATCCCCTCTCTTCCATACACCCTTGTGATCTGACTTCTGCCCAAATGACATCATTGAAACAATCTTAATAGTTGGCGAAATACCTATTTCACCTTTGATTCAAATCATCAAGCCAGCTTTTTCTTCCTTTTTCAATCTTACCTTCACCTTTCCCCACTCCAGGGCATATGACCCTGTTGACATTTCCTTCTTTTTGAAATCGTTCCTGTACACTGTGATAGTAATAGGTCTCCTCCTGCAACAAAGAATAGTTTTTCTCAAGTTTCCTAAATGGCTCCTCCTTGGCTGAGGAAAAAAAAAAAAGGGCATTCTCAAGATTCTTTCCCTCTTCTCCCTTTCTTTCTCTTGTCCCCTTCCCTCCCCTCCTCTTCTCTCTCTCAATAGTGTCATCCACTGCCATGGCCTCAGTGACCACTCCTTCCCTCTACAGAACTATCCTCCAGAACTCCCTTGCCTCCTGGATTCCAGACCCATAATTCCAACAATCTGCTGGACTTCTCCTTGTATATGCACTGCTGGCATCTCAGCACAGAATTTTCAGTACCAAAATCACTCTTTTCTCCTTGAAACCTAGTCAGCCTTCTGGCTTCTTTATTCTTGTAAGTGCTACAAATATTACATTAGTCATGCAAACTGAAACTATTTGACTCCTTTGCTGTGTCTCACCCCATTTATTTAATTCACTTTTTATGTTTGGCTGTTTTCTGAATTTTCTCTTAGCTCTGCCCCCTCCTTTTCCTTGCACATGTTATCACCCCAATTTACATGTTCTCTTCCTGTCTGGATTACTGCAATAACCTGTTAGGTGGTTGTCTCCTAGATTTTGTGTCCTTCTTGTGTATTTGTCTCGTGCACCTCAGCCAAATCAATCTTCTTGAAGCCCACTTCTGAGGAAAGTCTTTCATGGTTTCACCTCTCTGCTCAATTAAATTGGGAGTCTTCTAAATGCCATTCACAGCTTTTCATATGTTGGGTCCTAAAGATGTTTCCAGGCTTAATAGTATTGTCCTATAATTAACGTATTTTCTAGTCAAGTGAGATGACAGGATTTCCTAGTTATGCCCAGAGTGATTTCTAATCTCTGTCCCTTTGTTTATATTCTTTCTTTTGCCCAAAACCCTCAAGAACATGTTAACTCAGTGCAGTGGGAGCTGTCTCTTCTCTGAATCCCTACAAAACTTAGTCTGAGCTTCCTTGTGTTCCGGACCACTGTCAGCTTAATATTGCCTATTTTGAGAGCTTGACCTCTCTCCTTCTCTCTTCTCCAGTTCCTAAGAGCTTTGGGGGGAAATAGTATACCATAGAGCTTTTTAGAAGCTTGCACAGCATCTGGGCCAGTGTCTTCTACATAGTCATCTCTGATATATATTTGTGCAATGTTGAATTTTCAAAAAATCACTATAATTTTAGGAAACTTTAAAATCCATTTCTTCTGCTTTGAAAAGTTTTTGTTTCTTCCATTTATTTTTTTATTTTAATTAATAACTGGAAAGCACTAGAAACTAGTCACCACACATAAACATTCTCACCACAAACTCATTTGTGCTCTCCTCTTCTACTGTCACCAACATTTTTAGAGTGATCATGAATTCCTATTTAAATAAGTTAGTGGAAAAAGAAAATATAAAAATCCAATTGTAATGTACCCAGAAGCTTCTAGGCCATGATGTTATGGAATTGGTACTTCTTATTTTAAAAAAAAAAATGTCCAAAGCTTTGTAATAATGAGACATCCAAGGTACTGAGCACAAAGTCCCCTAGTCTCTTTCCCAACACCCATTCTTATCCCCTTCATTCTGCCTGTAAGAAGATTTAAGGAAAGACAAATAACAGAAGGGTCTATACCTCATGACAAAACCTTAAGGAGATCCCTTACTGGTCTTTGTATGTTTTTTCATGACCCTGTACATCCAGAAGAAAAAAATAAAACTCAGTCATCTACCTGGATATTGGTTCTCTATATTTAAAAAAAAAAAAGAAATATTGGGAAAATATCCTTAATAACTAACAAAAAAAGAGTTGGCTATTGAGTGCATATCAATCCCTTGCTTGTTTCTCCCACAGGATTAAATCCTGATCTTAACACATAGTGAATGATGAATCAGTTCTCATCGATGGATTATAGATGGCAGATTTACTTTTAAGGGACTCTTTTGGAAACTTTCCTTAATCCCTCAACTCAGGTGAAAGTTGACAACACGTGTATCTGTATCCAGGTTCACGTATTGGCTGAGAACCACAAGAAAATTTTGTCAAACAATTGGTTGTTGACAAAATTACATCTTTGTTAAACGGGGGGAAATGTGGTTGGCAGGTGGAATGCAAGTCTTTTTATTTATGTATTTATTTATTTTTGGCTGCGTTGGGTCTTCTTTGCTGGGTGCAGGCTTTCTGTAGCTGTAGCGAGCGGGGACTACTCTTCGTTGCGGTGCGCGGGCTTCTCATTGCGGTGGCTTCTCTTGTTGCGGAGCACGGGCTCTAGGCACGTGGGCTCAGTAGTTGTGGCTCACGGGTGGCATGTGGGATCTTCCCGGACCAGGGCTCAATCCCATGTCCCCTGCATTGGCAGGTGGATTCTTAACCACTGTGCCACCAGGGAAGTCTCGGGATCCAAGTCTTTTAAAGCCAATTTTAAACCATGTATTTGTGTGCATGTGTGTGTGTGTGTGTGTGTTTTGTTTCCAGATGCATTTGTATGTAGTACAAATTCCCTTGGCTGCAGAATGGAAACAAGTAGTTCTATCTCACTTGGGGCGATTGGAGCCCTCTTCAACAGGTAGAATCCTCTAGCCATCTTGGACCACTTCTGTGCCACAGGGAAAGTTTTCTTCTTCCCAAACTTTATTTTGAAGCAAGTTCAAGGAAATTCAAAACAGCAGGGTTGGGTAAAAAAATAAGAAGTCTTTTGTTCAGCATGTACAGTTCGGATCGTGTCAGGAAATATTGCTACTTCCATTTCATTACACTTTACTTTGGAAGAACCATTTTTTTCTTTTAAACAAAATCAGGAGAACTCTAAGTCAGGAGGCTGTCCATAGCTGATTCTCATGGACAGATGGCCAGCTCAAACACATAACAAAGGGTCTGTTGTGATGTTGCCAATTCTATTCCATGAAATCTTTTTTCGTATAAACTGGAGAAAGCACTTTGTTCAGTTAAAGATTTTTTTTTTCCTGCCAGTTGTCTTTGCCAAGGTCAATGTTTCTATTACATGGGGGAAGTATACACTCCCCCTGGCGGCTGACTTAACACATTTTTCTTTAGAAAAGACCCATGGGTCTCAGTAGCTAGAATGTCCTGGTGTGATGTACATTCATTTAACAAATATTTATTGAGTTCCTATTATGTGTCAGGCAACATACTAAGTAAGTAGTGTTGGAAAACCCAGCGTCTTGCTCTGGGTCTGCCCCATATTAATTAACCATTGGATCTGTCCACAAGGCAGCCACTCAACCTCTTTGTGCTTCATTTTCTCAATGCAGTAAATATCTGCACTGCTTATCTCAAAGCATAGTATCGAAGATCCAAAAAGATGAAATAACAGCAAGAGTGATCATAAGTTGTAAATTAGATTAGGTCACTCCAATGCTTAAAATAATTTAGTGCCTTCCTGTTGCCCTTAAAATAAAATCCAACCTCTTTTCATGGATTCAAAGACCCTGAATAATCTAGTCTCTGCCTCCTTGTCAGCCTCATCCCACACCATTCTTCCTCTGGAGAATCTCACACCTCTGTGCTGGCCAACCATCATTTCCTTGAAAGCACGATTTCCCTCTCAAGGCCTTCATATATTTTCTCCTCTACCTGATAAGCTCTTTCTCGTGCCCTTCGCCTGCCTAAACTCTTATTTTCTTATTTATTCTTATTTTAAAAGCCACTTTTTCTGAAATTCCTTTGCTAACCACTAACTCTAAAAGTGGTTTCCTTTACTATTTTCTTTTATAGAGTCTTATTTTCCTTCATAGCATTTATCCCACATAGAAAGGTATTTATTTGTTTGTTCAAAAAAAATTTTTTATTGACTATCTTCCCCACTAGAATGAAAGCTCCAAGAGGGCAGATACCATGCCTGTAGAATTCATTACTATATACCTCACATCAATTGGAATTTGGGGAATGAATGAATGAATGAATGAATGAAACCTGTGGAGTATTATGGAAATGTGAATTTGTCATTATATAAAAATAAAATAATATGTACTATCTAAGAAAAAGAGGATTGGAAATGCAGTTTGAGAAAGAGGAGGTTGTATATTTAAGAAGTACTATTGGGATATGGATTTTTAAAATTCTTTTAATTGTATACTCAATTATGTTAATATCATATATTTCATGACTGCTTAATTAAATAGAATTATAGAAATTCTAAACCCTCATGATAAAAGGCTTATGATAAAACCCTCATGAAGCGATGTGTCTAAAGTCACACAGGGGCAGACACAGGGCTAGAATGTGTATCTCTGACCCCTGATCTAGAGTTCTTTTCACTACATTCTGCTTATTCATGTATATCATTGTTATTATAAAACCTCATTTCTTAAAGCTTGATAGGTTTATTAAACTCTTGTATTAATTCTAGACTAGAGCAACTGTAAACAAGTTAATATTTATCAAGCATTTTACCTTTCATTCTGACCTCCTGGTACTAAAATAAACATATTTCTTAGCTCAACCCCTCTCTTCCTTCCTTCCTTCCTTCCTTTTCTTTCTTATTCTTTTCTGTTACTGGGGGCATTTTGTCATCCTTTGTGCTCAGAGGGTCTTTTCCGCCTGAAAACTCAAACTCTTCAGTTCTGGGGAATTTTCTTGAATTATTTCTTTTATCACTTCTTTTCCTCCATTCCCCATGTTTTCTTTTTCTGTAACTCTGCTTTCCCTTCAAACTCTTCTATTGAATTTTTCATATCTGCTATCATAGTTTTAATTAACAGTAGCTCTTTGATGTTTTTTACTATTTCTTTTTAAAACAAACTAATCTTGTTTCAAAGGTACAACATCCTTTCTTAACTTGCTGAGAAAACAAATGGCACAATTCTTGAAATTTTTCTTTTCTTTGCATTTTTTGGTCTTTATGTTCCTTTTCCCCCATTTGTATGTTTTAGTCATTGTCTTTGTGTTGAGGCTTTCCTCAAATGTTTGGTGATTCTTGGCTGTCCATTCTTATCTCAGAGAGGATAAGGTTGCCAGATAAGATACAGAACACTCAGTTTAATTTGAATTTTTGATAAACAATGAATACATTTTTAGTGTAAGCATGTGCCAAATACCACATTTTTTTATTTGCTAAATCTGGCCAGCTTAAGAGAGGAGCATAAAGCAGCTGAAGAAAGATCTGTGTACATGGATAAGACTTGCTGACTCCTAGGTGTCACTAAACTGATCTAGCTGGGCCATTTCATTAGAGGATACCTGGCCATCAGTATCTTTAAGTCTTAATGTTGGGCTGGCCAGAGTCCCCAGACCAGAATCATTCAACCTTTGGTCTAGGGGATAAAAGCATGGCTGTCAGTGTTTTCTGGGAGCTAAGTTGAGACAAGAAGTTGATATTCTCACCATTCAGAATGTGTACTTTAATGAATCTCCTTGTTCTCAGTAGGATATCTCTTCCCTCAGTAATGCCTGCCATCCCTCTGTCTATGGTCTTTCTGATACAGCCTCACTAGAGAGTCTGTCTTCAGTCTTCTCCCAGGAGGGTGAACAGACCACTTCTAAAGCACACTATTAGCAAATCCTGTATCAGCTTCAGCTGTGTGCCCACTTTCAGAGGTACTACTTGCTGCCACTTTCTGAGCCTTTCTTGGATTTTGCAGTGCAAATCAGGTTGCTTCCGGGTTTCCCCCACTGTAAACTTAAATTTCAGCTTCATGGGTCTGCTAAGCCAGTTACCACTCAACCATCTGCTTTCTATCTTCCGAAATGTTGTTACTGTTGTTTTCCTTCTCATTCTTTTTGTCCTTATGGGTTAATGTCTTTAAAATCAATCCCTTTATTGTCTTTTTAGTGGGTTTTGGAGATGGAGTGTAATGTAAAGCATATGTTAAATCTGCCATCTCTAACTAGAAGCACAGCTATGAATTTTCAAAGTGACTACAGGAGAGTCATTTAATTGGTCTTTTCTCAATGTTCTTTTTTGTAAAGTGAGAAGACTAAGAGAGATGATTGCTGATGGACCCCACACAAAATTTTATGATTGTATAATCTCCTGCATTATCATTCTTAACTGAGACCATCAGGTTACAACTTCCTAAACCTTCAAACAAATTCTGTGTTCAGTCTTCTAAGGAGTAGACAAAGACACGGTCTACATTTTCAATTATATTGAGCCTCCCAACTCTGCAACTTGCTATCATGGGGTATTTTCTGAAGTTTATTTCCCCTCAAATGGAGATAATAGTAGAAATTTCTCTCACAAGGCTATTGAGATGAGCAGATGAATTAATCCATAGGAAAGTGCTTCACATACAGAAAATTGCTACTCAAATATTAGTTGATATTTTTGGATTATGCATCTTCTCAATACATTAGTTCTTGGCCTTTTAAAGTCTTCTGGTTGGGAAATCATAGTATTTAACCTTTAGTTGCCTGAACTTACTATAATTTGTGCTACTAATCCTTGCAGGTTGCCAGTGAATTTGTTCCTATGAAGCATTGAGTCCTCCAAGACATTAATAATAATATGAGCCACTCTTAATTGAAAACCATTAATGTGTCAGGTAATTCTTGAAGTGCTTTATATAAAGTCAGCCCTCTGTATCTGCTGATGCAGAACCGTGGATATGGAGGGTGGAGTATAATGGACTTGAGCATCCAGTGGATTTTGGTGTCTGTGGGTGGTGTGAGGGTGCTCCTGGAACCCCAGATACCAGGGGACGACTATATCTACAGCATCTCTAATCTTTACAACACTCCTGAAAGGTGAAGTCCTATTGAACCCATTTTACAGATAAGGAAAAATGAGGCTCATGGAAGTTGTCACCTGACCAAGTTCAGTTAGTAAATAGTGAAGTTGGCATTCAAACCAGGTCTACCTGGCACCAAGATTCATGAGTACTCTTTTCCTTATGTCATAATGTCTTCTTAACTCTTCAAAAACCACTAATATCTCTTATTATATTGTGAATGAGCTTCAAATAAGAGCTGTAATTTGGTTTCTTCTGGCCTTTATTTGGGCATCCCCCCAGTGGATTCTGAGCTCTGACCATAAGAGTCTATTGGTCACACTTTCACATCTCTCCCTTTTTCTGTTCAGTGACTGTCTACTCAGCCTGCAGGGCTCCATCAAGGTCTAGCTTCTTTGTGAAGCTTTTCTTTACTTCTCCAACCGAAATTAATTACTGCCTTCTCTATGTTCTCTGAACATTTTAATTTGTGTCAAACAAAATTTCCTCTTTTTAACCATTCCTTTTTTTCTAAACATTTTTGAACTACAAAAATGACTTTGAATTGTTTGACCAAATATCTCTTTATCCCATCGTATTGAAGTTGGGGACAGGATCTGTCTGTCCCCTCCCCACCCCGCCTTCAGAATATAAGGTCCATAACAGTTAACCATAATAAGAGTTGGACTTCTGAGCACTCACTATGGGGCAAGACTGATCTAAACACTTTCCGTGAAAGAACTTTTAATTCTCAGAGCAACCCTGTAAGAGTTGCATATATATGCATTATATGTAAAAATATTATATATTATAATATTTATAATTATCTATAAATATTATATAATATATAAAAACAATATTATATATACTATGATGCAGTATATTATATAATATTATGTATAAGCTAAGGTGCTCCCAGGTGTTATGGTTGTAGGCACCAAGAAAACTGAAGCTCAGCTCTTGCACTTACGGAGATCACGGCCCTGCAGGGGACTCTTGCAAAGAACACAGCAGCGATAATGGTAATGAAGAGTGATTGCTGGACTCCAGCGATGAGCCTTAGGGGAGGCGTGAATGGCCTGCTGAGCACCTGGTGGAAAGGAGGAGGTGACAGAAGAGCCAGCCCAGTCCTCGTGGAGGGGAGGGGTAAAATCATCCAAGTGAATAGGTATTCCAGGTCAGGGCAGATGTGTTCCAGGCCTACGGAGCAGCTTATGCAAAGGTCCTGAGTGGGGGGTGGGGGTGGGAGGGGAGGAGCAAAGCAGCGGGTGAGAGTTCAGAGCCCAGCAGAGCAGAGTGGGGTAGGACTGGGGGCCATGGGGCCAGTGGCCTGGATTTGAACCCCAGCTCTATCACTTACTACTTTAGTGGCCTTGGGTAGATTTCTTAGCCTCCTTGTGCCTCAGCTTCCTCACCTGTAAAGTGAGTGTGATAACAGTACCTACTTGGTGGGGTTGGAAGGAAGATTACCTAAGTTAATACTTGTAAAGCACTTAGAACAGTGCCTGGTTTATAGAAAATGCTTACAAATAGTTCTTGGGTAGCTAATTTTCCTTTGTTTAGAGTTAAGGAAAGAAAAGTTTTGCTTCAGAAAAGGTAGACGTTTATGATTAGAGCCCGTAATTGGGTTCTCATAATTATAAAATAATTAGAATAATAGCCATCACATATTTATTGGGTGCTTAATAAGCATCCCGTGGCATGCTAACCTCGAAACAACCTTGGAAGAACGGTACTGATGTCGTCATTTTACTCATGAGTTCACTGAGGCATAGAGAGGTGAAATAACATTCCCACACTCTGAACAAGTAGCAGAGACAGGTTTTTTTAAACCAGGCATTTGCTTCCAGAATCCTTGAGCTGAGCCACCATACTGTAATGCATTTTTGGTTTGCAAGATTTAAAATGAAAGTGAGATGTGTTGGGGCCTAGATCATTCATGGTTTAATGGGGCTATTTCAAAACAAAAACAAGAATACAAAGGAAGGAATAGATGCTTATAGGACGTATTCTTGTTGGTTTCTATCGCTTCAGGCTTTTTTCAGTGAACTGATGATGTCCCAGTCCCCTTGAGAAAAATCGGTAAGACCTCACATAGAGCTAAAAGTGGCTCCCTTGAGATGCTCAAGAAATAATGATCAAACCAAAAAAAAAAAAAAAAAAAAAACCAAGAAAATTAAAAATACAAAGAAATAATCGGTGGAGTTTTCTCTCTTCCTCATCTTTCATCTTTTCCTTTAAAATTTTAACCCAAGCCAAAGATGTCATTTAAGGTTTTGATTGCAGTCTTCAAAAGAAAATATTTTTAAAAGAAAAAATTCATAAAACACTAAGTCACTGGTAGAATTATACATAATTTTAGAAAACAAAGCAGTAGGGTGTGGCTTCAGAACTAAAGATTTTGGAAGCTTATGACAGTGAACCTATATGAGACTTTCAAGAACATCCAGTGGTGAAAAAGTTACGGGCAAGGACCTTCTTTGAAACTTGTGAACTTAGGTAACTTATTTAACTTCTCTGTGCATCAGATTCCCTTATCTCATGAATGGGGATGATAATAATACTTGCCACAAAGGTGATGACATGAAGAGTAGGTGAGTTAATTCATGAGAAATGCTTCCTACGATGCCTGGCAGACAGTCAGTGCACAGAGTTACTTTCCTGAGGTCATCCAACAAGCTAATGTCCGAAAACAGAATTCTCACCCCCAGTCCTGTTTTCCAGGCAAGCTGTTGTTTTTTTTAAACAACAGATTATTATGAATACTCTCAACATAACTGATATTGAGTTCCAGGGTTTGTGTTGCTTCTAGGAACTGAATTCATATTCATTTCCTCTGATTCCATTTTCTTCCAGTATTGTAATATTAACTCCTTATAGATAGAAAGCCCTTTGATAAATTTCTGAGCAATAATAATAGTCTTAGGTCAAAGCTGGGCAGCTGAATTTATGGTATGTATCCTTTTAAAAATTATAATTATTTTAACTTTACAGAAAAGGAAAAAGCAACACCTGATGTTAAAACTCAAACATGTGTTTGTTTTTAGCTAAAAAATCCAAACAGAATTACCAAAGTATTAAAAATCTTCAGAAATTGTTGTAGATGGAGCTATTAAAGTGACAGTGATGCTGGCATCTGAAAGTGATATAATTGCAAGGCTTAAAATTTAACATCTTTTTGTTTTTGAAATTAAACCATTATATAAAGACACAGACTCAAGTTATCTACAGCTCACAGAGTCAGAAGCAGGAAAACTTGTCTCCTGCTCATTTTATGTTATGGAGTACAAGGTTAATTTGAGAAATTTTGTCATGGGTTGGGGAGATATGGCCATTCCTCCCGTCTTTCTCTTCTAGCCTGGCTGAGGGGCTTAGGAGAGATTCACAGTGGAGGGAATAAGGATTAGGAGGCTAACTGTATTATGAGAAAAAGCATGTAATTCGAAGAGGTCATCAGGAAATCATTTCCCAAGGAGGGCCCTTGTCTTTGAAATCCGTTCTCACTCCTGGTCTAACAAAGCCCTAGTTCATTGAACCTCAAAGGATGATCTTAAGCAGCTGGTTTTGGCTGGCCCGCTTTGATGGCTGGGGTGTTTGAACTGCAGTGGGGGTTAAAATGGTCTATTTCAGTTTAATTATTTGTGTATCTGCTCAGGATTCCTCTCAAGGAAGAATGGGCTTCAGCCTGTGGGAAATGAACATCTCTCTGTGAGTAATATAGGGTCTTAGGCGAAATGAAATACCTTTTTCGGGAGCTCAAGTTAATGTTTTGGCGAATTAGTTCATCCTATAACTTGGTGCTTCTGCGGTCCATTTGGTTTGAGGGAGAAGAATCTACACTTTCACATCTCTGTGCCTTTTATCTTCTGCAATCTAGAAGACCCCTCCACACCTTCACACTCTCCTAAATCCTGCCCTTTCTCCAGGCATTTCTGTCTGTAACCTTTCCAAATCATTTAACTTAAAAATTCAAAATTAAAATATGATTTTAACATCCCTTTGGTATCCTGGGGAAGGAGCAGAGTGACCAATGCCCTCTGGACTTGGCTTCATTTGAGAGAAGATTGTTAAGAGTATATTACAGGATGGAATTTTCTATTTTTAGCCTTGTCTTCAAGGAGAGGGGGTAATTTTCTTCTACAGTATATCCCTTCTTTTCTGGGCTAAAGAGTTGCTGAATTAGATCTCACTAGATCCTTCCATTAGAATATAAGTTCCAGGAAGGCAAGGACTTGTCTAGTTTATTGCTATATTAAGAATGCCTAGGACAGTGTCTGGCACAGAGTGGGTTCTCATTCATTTAAATGAGTAAATGAATGACCCAGTGTATCAGTCAGGGTGGGCTGGGTTGTGCTGCAATAATGAGCAACCTTCAAATCTTAATGGTTTATTTCTCATACATTGCAGGTCAGCTGGGAGCTTTGCTCCACTCCACACCTCCTCTCTATGGAACCCAGGTTGACAAAGCAGCTTTCATCTTGAATGTAGAGGAAAAGAGAGTTCTATGTTTCTAAATTGCAATAGAATATTCTGACCTGGAAGAGATATGTGATCCTTTCACTCACAACTCAATGGGCAGAACTAGACACAGCACTTCCCAAACCACATGGGGGTATGCTGGCGGTCTTACTGTGTGCTCCAAAAGTATTGGTAGCAGTAATGACTACTACACTGAGAGTGGTAAGATTTTAACTGAAGTGTTTTGGGGGATCTTATCCCTTATTAGAATTTTGGTGAGGCCATGAGGCAGTTTCATTTCTCAGAATGACTTTTAAAGTCATAAGTCAATTACTTTAAACAAGGGCAGTATTACCCAGAGATGTGAAAATTGGTCTTTGGAGGGTGAAAAAATTTACAACTTTTAGCTTTTCTAAGGGTCACACTACATAGACAAATATATAGTATATGGTGGTATTTAAATGTCATAGTAGTGGCAATTAGGAAAAATGTTTATGCAAGCTCCATAGGGATCAATAATGAAAAAAAGGTTAAAACATTGCTTTAAACCTATGTGATGTGAGCTTGTATCTGGACATCTTGTTGCTGGTGGTATTTCATGGGAGTTATGGCTCCCTAAGGTTTGTGGTTTGTTTCTTCTGGTAATGAAGAGATGATGCCTCCATTCCAGGCCACATTCATTAAAGTGGTCCTTTCTTTCACTGTATCTGCTGTTCTCTAAAATGTCCTCATACCTGTTGGTATAAAAGGCCTATAGAGAGGACATTACTAATATTAGTAGCAGTAGTAATTTCATAGTCAAGGCAAATTTCACCCCTCAGGACCACCATTTAGGATAACCAGTGCCAAATCAGATGGACTCTTTGCTAAATAATGGACTGACTGGTATTCTTGTTCTGATATTTTTGGTCATGTGACTGTGGAAATTTAAGTCTCAGACTCACATTGGCTAGTTAAACATTTGTTGACTTTCATTGGAAAACCTTATTATAAAGAGAAGATAAAAGAAGCAAAATGTCCCTTTCTTATTTCTTACGAAACCTGGGTTGGAATTTTTGTTCCATCTATTTCAATTGCACCTTGAGCACTTATTCACCATGGGATCTTCTTCAAATTGAATAATTTCTTTGTGCCGTGGTTTCCTCATAGGTAAATGGGAAAAATAATAGTACCTACCTCATAAAGTTGTTGCAAATATTAAATGAAGTAATTACCGTATATATGTGTCTTGAACAGTGCCTGGTGTATAGCAAGTCCCAGATAAATATTTGTTACTGCTAGCTATATTACATTATTATTATTATCAATCCTCATACATGGTCCTCAGCCTTCTTTGGTATAAATTTTCTCTCTCTTTCTGCAACTGTCTTTCTCCTAGCTCCAGAGATTTGATTGGGTATGCGTGTGTGACTCAGTGAGCTCTAAATGGAAGTCACTGAATGGGACTTCAGGGAAAGATATTTCAAAGAACTGTACCCAGAAAGCTTCTACTTACCAGCTGAAATGCAGATGGACTTTATTTCTGTTGGTGCAGCAGCCACCTTGTGACCATCAGGCAACAACAATGATACTGTTACTTTAAGGGTAGTGCAGCAGAAGGATAGAAGGAAGTTAAATCTATGACAGCATTGTTGGGCAACTACTTCACCCTAGAAAAACTTCCTCCTGCTTCTTGGTATGTGAAAAAAGCACATGCTTATGTGTTGAAGCCACTGTTTTCTGTTGCTTGCAGCAGAAAGAAGGCATTTTAAGTTGATACACTATTTTTACCTATTTGAAAATGTTTGTGTAAATCTGGACACTTTATAAAAATGAATGGAAAATGAAAAAAATGTATACATTTATAAATTACTGGTAAGAGGCATATTACTGGAACATAGTAGGGGTAAAATAAGTTTTTGAATTTCTTTACCCTAAAATTATAAAATACAAGGGTCACTCCATATGACACAGGCAAATAACAACTTGTCCATATTATTATTTTTAAAACATTATTTATTTAATTTTATTTTTTTACAGCATGGCTGAGATATAATTGACATATAACATTGTGTAAGTTTAAGATGTACAAGGTAATGATTTGATATATATGTATACAGTCATGCCTCATTATCCACAGGGTATTTGTTCTGGGAGCTCCCACAGATAGCAAAATTCATCAATGCTTAAGTCCGTATATAAAATAGTGTAGTGCAGTCAAGCCCTCCATGTTCCCAATCCCCAATCTGGGGTTGGTTGAATCCGTGGGTGTGGAACCTACAGATACAGAGGGCTGACTGTATATTGTGAAATGATTACCACAATAAGGTTAGTTAACACATCCATCAACTCACGTAGTTACAATTTGTGTGTGTGTGTGTGGTTGGGGGTGGGGGTGGTGAGGACTTTTAAGATCTACTCTCTTAGCAACTTTCAAATATATAATAAAGTAATTGTTAATTATAGTCACCATGCTATACATTACATCCCTAAAAATTATTCAGCTTAAAACTGGAAGAGTGTACCCATTGACCACCTTCATCCATTTCCCTCCCCTAACCCCACCCCCGCCCTGGCAACCACCAATCTTTTTTCTTTCTATAAGTTTGGGTTTTTTTAGATTCCAAATGTAAGTGAGAGTATACAGTATTTGTCTTTCTCTGTCTGATTTATTTCACTTAGAATAGTGCCTTCAAGGTCCATTCATCTTGTTGCAAATGGCAGGATTTTCTTCTTTTTTATGGCTGAATAATATCCCATTGTGTATACACATATTATATTTTTTATATTATATTATATTATATATATTATAATTCATATTATTATTATTTTTTTTTCACAGCACTATTTACAGAAGATGGGGCCGAGTGGGGGGTGCATGGGCACACATATTCTTTATCCATTCATCTGCTGATGGGAACTTAGGTTGTTTCCATGTGTTGGCTATTGTAAATAGTGCTGCAGTAAACATGGGGGTGCAGATATCTCTTTGAGATAGTGATTTCATTTCCTTCAGATGCATAGTCAGAAGTGGAATTGCTGGATCATATGGTGGTTCTATTTTTAATTTTTGGAAGAATCTTCGTACTGTTTCCCATAGTGGCTGTACCAATTTACATTCTCACCAACGCTGTACAAGGGTTCCCTTTTCTCCACATCTTCACCAGCCTTTTTTATATCCTGTCTTTTTGTTAGTAGCCATTCTAACAGGTGTGAAGTGATATCTCATTGATGTTCATTCTCCTGATGATATGCCAACAAATTGGAAAATCTAGAAGAAATAGATAAATTCCTACAGATATACAACCTACAAAGACTGAATCATGAAGAAATAGAAAATCTGAGCAGACCATAACAAGTAAAGAGATTGAATCAGTAATCACAAACCTCCCCAAAAGAAACCCAGGGCCAGATGGTTTCATTGGTGAATTCTGTCAAACATTTTTTTTTTTTTTTTTTTAATTAATTAATTTATTTATTTATTTTTGACTGTGTTGGGTCTTCATTTCCGTGCAAAGGCTTTCTCTAGTTGCGGCGAGCGGGGGCCACTCATCATCGCGGTGCACGGGCCTCTCACTGTCGCGGCCTCTCTTGTTGCGGAGCACAAGCTCCAGACGCGCAGGCTCAGTAATTGTGGCTCACGGGCCTAGTTGCTCCGCAGCATGTGGGATCTTCCCAGACCGGGGCTCGAACCCGTGTCCCCTGCATTGGCAGGCAGATTCTCAACCACTGCGCCACCAGGGAAGCCCCTGTCAAACATTTAAAGAAGAATTAATGCAATCCTTCTCAAAATCTTCCCAAAAAATGAATAGGAGAGGGTAATTCTAATCTCATTTTACAAGGCCAGCATTACCTTCACCCCAAAGCCAGATAAGAAAAATATAAGAAAAGAAAACTATAGGCCAGTATCTCTGATGAATATAGATGCAAAAATTCTCAAAAAATACAATAAACAGAATTCAACAGCACAATAAAAAGCTCATACGCCATGATCAAATGGGATTCATCCCTGGGATGCAAGCATGGTTCAACATACACAGATCAATAAGTGCGATACACCACATTAATAGAATGAAAGACAAAAATCATATGAGCATCTCAATAGAGGAATAAAAAACATTCTATAAAATTCAACATCCTTTTATGATTAAAAACTCTTAGCAACTTGGGTATAGAAGGAACATACCTCAACATAATAAAGATCAAATGTGACAAGCCCACGGCTAACATCCTTCTCAATGGTGAATGGTTGAAAGCTTTTCTTCTAAGATCAAGAACAAGACAAGGGTGCCCACTCTCACCACTACTATATAACATAGTACTGGTAGTCCTAGCCAAAGCAATCAGGCAAGAAAAAGAAATAAAAACCCTCCCAATGGGAAAGGAAGAAATATAATTGTCTTTGTTGGCAGATGACACGATCTTATACATAGAAAATCCTACAGACTCTACTAAAAACTTTTAGAATAAAGTAATTCAGTACAGTTTTGGGATTCAAAATCAAAATTCAAAAATCAGTTGTGTTTTTGTACACTAACAACAGAATTATCTGAAAAAGAAATAAAGAAAACGATCAACTTACAATAACATCAAAAACAATAAAACACTTAGGAATAAATTTAACCAAAGAGGTGAAAGATCTATACACTGAAAACTATAAGACGTTGATGAAAGAAACTGAAGAAAACACAAATCCTAGACCTCCTGCTCACAGTGCAGTTTTAAGGGAGGTTGGAGAGATGGAATCTGTTTTCTATACTGGGAAGTGGACATTACCTCCTATGAAGACTCATATATGGAAGGGCATTTCCCAAATGTTGGAAGGGAATTCAAATATCAGCCAACCAAAAAGAATGATTCTGCACAACTAAGCAGCAGAGTCAGAATTCAAAACCAGATCTCTCCAACAAATAGTCCATACTTTCAAACACCATACTGAAAGTCTCATAATTTGTAGTCAGGGATCGAGATCCCACATTTTTAAGATAACAGGGCTCCCATCTGGTGAATCCAAGGGGATGAAAACACTATCGTGTGTGTGTTTTTCTAAGTCATTTTCCCCTTCTTTCTCTTTTGAGGTTTCTTCAAGGATCTGATGGCATTCCCATGGGGTGGATTTATCAAGAGGAGACTTTATTTTTTTTGACAGCTACACAGACAGCTGTATAAATTGCAGTAGTGAAGTGGTATATCTGTTGAGGATGTATTCTTAGAACAGGCAGATATGCAGGCATGAAATCAGCTTTGGAACATGAATCATTAGGATGATTCCCTTATCCACATCCCCTTACCCCTCCAATGGGTTCTACACAAATAATGAATCTTGGCTGAACTGATCAGTTGCTTTCTACACTTACTTATTCATGTGTCTCCTCATCTTTTGGGGAGGAGTGGGAAATCTGGTTGATAAGAACCTAGGCCATTTTGTTTTTACTGATGGGTGGAGTCACCATCAAAGGTTCTTAACCATGCTCTGTTTCTTATTGCTGCTGCAGCAACCACTTGCAGCCTCTGACCCTTGTTTCCTATCTCCATGTGTACAGCACAGAGGTCTGGGGGAAATCACCTAGCCTCCCTGAGCCTCAGTTTCCCCAACTATGAGGTGGGGATAATACTATCTTCCTCATAGACACAGAGCCTCAGTAAGGACTGAAAGATACTCTGTGTGTTAAAAGTGTTACCTGGCCAGGTCCATAGTAGATCCTCAAACCATGTGAGCTGAAAAGGAATCATAGAAAAGACAGGGACTGTTTACATTTTAAGATAAAAATAGCTCGTTGAAAAGGGTAAAATAGAAAATCAGTGTACGTCCTAATTTGTTGCATTTAGGAAAGGCAGTTTATTTAATTGAATGTCATTTCTTCCTCCTTAACAGTAGCTATTATTGAGGATTTACTCTGTGTAAAATACTTTACCAACATGATCACATTTAACCCGCACCAAAAAAACCCTTTGAATTCAGTGCTATCATAAGTGGTCTCATTTTATAGATGAGAAAACTGATGAGAAAATCTAGAGAAGTAGTTAAGTGGTAGGACTGGTATTGGACTGGGGCCTGTCCGGCTCCAGAATTAGCGTTTGTAACCACGGTTCTCTTAGGTGGGTACAAAGGAAAGTTGGCTCAGTCCCCGCCATCACATGATTGCACTTCCCCAAATGGTGGAGGTGAGTGAGAGAAAGTTACTTTCCCTTTGAGCAGTGGATCATAATTCAAACCCAAGTCTGTAAGCTGCCACACCTGGAATCTGTGATGCTGAGTAATATTGCCATCCTAAGTTCTGTGTAGCTTGTCTGCATGGGTGGATGTGTTCCAAATTCCGGCACAGAGGTCAGATGGGGCACTAACTGCTGAGGCCGTCTGGATATGAAGTGACACCTGTACCCCGTCAGGATGTCTCATTTTGTTTACTCTTCTCAGTTGGCTACGCAAGCAGTAATGAAAGTGGTCAGGGGCCTGGTTTCATCTGGAGAGCCTGGGCTGAGCGATACCTATTCAGGGAACAAAGTTCTGTTGAATAAGCAAGCTGTGTTTCAAGAGAACCATCCAGCTCAAAAACAGGCCACATATTCAGAATCTGATCTCTTGGCAATGGGGGCTCCCAGCATTATTGTTATTACGATATATTCTGACCCTTTCTTCACAAAGCCAGGTAAGTTCCCTTGAAAAGAAATCATGGTGTTGGCACTGGATGTCATTTCCAGTAGCAGTTCTTCTGGTACTGGCTACAGGAACCGAGTGGTAAGATATACTCACACTAAAGGGATCCTGGCAGGGGTGTGAGAATGGGGAAGAGTAGGGAACATTATAACTGCAGGGCCAGCACACGCCTGCCACAGACAACACTCAGCTATCATGACTGTACACAGTGGTCCTGACAGGGAAGGATCTGCACGGCTGGGGAGGAATTGTACGCTGTGTGTATTTGTGTGTGTGTGTGTTGGTATGGTGATGGTGGTGCACTCTAATTAGACTCTCTTTTAGAGGGAGTCTAGACCCCAGAGTTCATCCTGTGAAGGACAAAGTTATCAACAAGGTGCAGTTCCTGCCCTCAGGAGACTTAGAGTCCAGGGACTAGAGAGGACTTAAATGACAGCTGGGAGGAACGAAAGATTCTTTTCAGCTGGGGGGCTGTGACATTTGAATTGTGTGTTAAGGTGGATGTAGGGTTGGGACACATGGGATGTGGGTGCAGGGGGCGGCCTTCAAAAGAACAGTGTGACAAGTTGTAAAGGGACATGAACTGGCTGACTGTGTATTGACGCAAAGGGTATGTAAAGAAAAGTAGTAAGAAATAAGGTTGGAGATAGTGAGACCTTGAATTGCAATTCGCATTTCCCTCTGTAGAAAGTCTTGTGACTGGGTGATGTGGTCAGAGTAGGTTTCAGGTAAATTAATCTGGTAAGAACATCAATAAAGAAAGAGACTGGGGTCAGGGAGACTGGGTAAAAATGTGTGATTTGACTGTTCTTTATGTTTTATTCCAATTCTCAATTTTGTATATTTTTACATAACACTGATCCTTTTTAAAGCAAACTGTTCTAAGTGAGCCATGCTTACTCTTAAGTAATTTCATGTACAAGTTAAAGCAGGAGAATGTTTTTGTAATGCGGTTCAATCCTATGAGTGAATTTATAAATAACTGACATTTCTTATCCTGTCCTAGCTTTTTAAAAAATAAACAATTAAAAATAAATAGAATTCTGTATTTGAGGAATTCCTAGCAATGCTGTTACCAGCCACTTGATTCAACGGTTACAGTCTTGGGCTTCCTCTTAGCTATGGCCACCTGTTTGAGCTGAGTAGGGAATTGATGGTGGTGGAAGTTTCTTCCAACATTGCTGATGTTTTCTTGCCCTTGGACGGAGCTCCACTAGTGGGACATTCCTGGATCTTGTCCCATTTCTTTCTTCTCCCCATGGAAGTGGAGTAACTAATCTGATTGGTGAGTTTGGGAGAGGAACTGGGTATGTATAGTTCAGCCACGCCCACTTGGGAGTGAGCTGCCTGCAGGAACCATTGTTTTGCTCTGTGCCCCCCTGCCTTAAGTTTTCCCCGGGCAAGCCCCACATGGAGAGACCTGTAATAGCCATACTGCTTGTACAGGGTGGGTAAATCAGTCTAATTCTGGAGTTTAGTTTTAAGAAGCCTATTTGCTTAGTGTTTCAGACTAAATTCTCAAGTATAATGATAAAGGTGATATTTTGATTTCTCTTCTTCCTTGCTTACTAGTCGAATTTCTTAATTGGCTCAGAATTTAGGCAGAGGTACACAACCCACTGAACCAACCTTAGCCACTGGGGACAGATACCAAAAACAACGGGAACTACGAACCTGCAGCCTGTGAAAAGGAGACCCCAAACACAGTAAGATAAGCAAAATGAGAAGACAGAAAAACACACAGCAGATGAAGGAACAGGGTCAAAACACATCAGACCTAACAAATGAAGAGGAAATAAGTAGTCTACCTGAAAAAGAATTCAGAATAATGATAGTAAGGATGATCCAAAGTCTTGGAAATAGAATAGACAAAATGCAAGAAACATTTAACAAGGACGTAGAAGAACTAAAGAGGAACCAAGCAACGATGAAAAACACAATAAATGAAATTAAAAATACTCTAGATGGGATCAATAGCAGAATAACTGAGGCAAAAGAACGGATAAGTGACCTGGAAGATAAAATGGTGGAAATAACTACTGCAGAGCAGAATAAAGAAAAAAGAATGAAAAGAACTGAGGACAGTCTCAGAGACCTCTGGGACAACATTAAACGCACCAACATTCGAATTATAGGGGTCCCAGAAGAAGAAGAGAAAAAGAAAGGGACTGAGAAAATATTTGAAGAGATTATAGTTGAAAACTTCCCTAATATGGGAAAGGAAATAGTTAATCAAGTCCTGGAAGCACAGAGAGTTCCATACAGGATAAATCCAAGGAGAAACACGCCAAGACACATATTAATCAAACTCTCAAAAATTAAATATAAAGAAAACATATTAAAAGCAGCAAGGGAAAAACAACAAATAACACACAAGGGAATCCCCATCAGGTTAACAGCTGATCTTTCAGCAGAAACTCTGCAAGCCAGAAGGGAGTGGCAGGATATACTTAAAGTGATGAAGGAGAAAAACCTACAACCAAGATTACTCTACCCAGCAAGGATCTCATTCAGATTTGATGGAGAAATTAAAACCTTTACAGACAAGCAAAATCTGAGAGAGTTCAGCACCACCAAACCAGCTTTACAACAAATGCTAAAGGAACTTCTCTAGGCAAGAAACACAAGAGAAGGAAAACACCTACAATAACAAACCCAAAACATTTAAGAAAATGGGAATAGGAAAATACATATCGATAATTACCTTAAATGTAAATGGATTAAATGCTCCCACCAAAAGACACAGACTGGCTGAATGGATACAAAAACAAGACTCATATATATGCTGTCTACAAGAGACCCACTTCAGACCTAGGGACACATACAGACTGAAAGTGAGGGGATGGAAAAAGATATTCCATGCAAATGGAAATCAAAAGAAAGCTGGAGTAGCAATTCTCATATCAGACAAAATAGACTTTAAAATAAAGACTATTACAAGAGACAAAGAAGGACACTATATAATGATCAAGGGATCGATCCAAGAGGAAGGTATAACAATTGTAAATATTTATGCACCCAACATAGGAGCACCTCAATACATAAGGCAAATACTAACAACCATAAAAGGGGAAATCGACAGTAACACAATCATAGTAGGGGACTTTAACACCCCACTTTCACCAATGGACAGATCATCCAAAATGAAAATAAATAAGGAAACACAAGCTTTAAATGATACATTAAACAAGATGGACTTAATTGATATTTATAGGACATTCCACCCAAAAACAACAGAATACACATTTTTCTCAAGTGCTCATGGAACATTCTCCAGGATAGATCATATCTTGGGTCACAAATCAAGCCTTGGTAAATTTAAGAAAATTGAAATCGTATCAAGTATCTTTTCCGACCACAACGCTATGAGACTAGATATCAATTACAGAAAAAGATCTGTAAAAAATACAAACACATGGAGGCTACACAATACACTACTTAATAATGAAGTGATCACTGAAGAAATCAAAGGGGAAATCAAAAAATACCTAGAAACAAATGACAATGGAGACACGACGATCCAAAACCTATGGGATGCAGCAAAAACAGTTCTAAGAGGGAAGTTTATAGCAATACAAGCCTACCTCAAGAGACAGGAAACACCTCGAATAAACAACCTAACCTTGCACCTAAAGCAATTAGAGAAAGAAGAACAAAAAAACCCCAAAGCTAGCAGAAGGAAAGAAATCATAAAGATCAGATCAGAAATAAATGAAAAAGAAATGAAGGAAACAATAGCAAAAATCAATGAAACTAAAAGCTGGTTCTTTGAGAAGATAAACAAAATTGATAAACCATTAGCCAGACTCATCAAGAGAAAAAGGGAGAAGACTCAAATCAATAGAATTAGAAATGAAAAAGGAGAAGTAACCACTGACACTGCAGAAATACAAACGATCATGAGAGATTACTACAAGCAACTCTATGCCAATAAAATGGACAACCTGGAAGAAATGGACAGATTCTTAGAAATGCACAACCTGCCGAGACTGAACCAGGAAGAAATAGAAAATATGAACAGACCAATCACAAGCACTGAAATTGAAACTGTGATTAAAAATCTTCCAACAAACAAAAGCCCAGGACCAGATGGCTTCACAGGCGAATTCTATCAAACATTTAGAGAAGAGCTAACACCTATCCTTCTCAAACTCTTCCAAAATATTGCAGAGGGAGGAACACTCCCCAATTCATTCTACGAGGCCACCATCACCCTGATACCAAAACCAGACAAAGATGTCACAAAGAAAGAAAACTACAGGCCAATATCACTGATGAACATAGATGCAAAAATCCTCAACAAAATACTAGCAAACAGAATCCAACAGCACATTAAAAGGATTATACACCATGATCAAGTGGGGTTTATTCCAGGAATGCAAGGATTCTTCAATATACGCAAATCAATCAACGTGATACATCATATTAACAAATTGAAGGAGAAAAACCATATGATCATCTCAATAGATGCAGAGAAAGCTTTCGACAAAATTCAACACCCATTTATGATAAAAGCCCTGCAGAAAGTAGGCATAGAGGGAACTTTCCTCAACATAATAAAGTCCGTATATGACAAACCCACAGCCAACATTGTCCTCAATGGTGAAAAACTGAAACCATTTCCACTAAGATCAGGAACAAGACAAGGTTGCCCACTCTCACCACTATTATTCAACATAGTTTTGGAAGTGTTAGCCACAGCAATCAGAGAAGAAAAAGAAATAAAAGGAATCCAAATCGGAAAAGAAGAAGTAAAGCTGTCACTGTTTGCAGATGACATGATACTATACATAGAGAATCCTAAAGATGCTACCAGAAAACTACTAGAGCTAATCAATGAATTTGGAAAAGTAGCAGGATACAAAATTAATGCACAGAAATCTCTTGCATTCCTATATACTAATGATGAAAAATCTGAAAGTGAAATTAAGAAAACACTCCCGTTTACCACTGCCACAAAAAGAATAAAATATCTAGGAATAAACCTACCTAAGGAGACAAAAGACCTGTATGCAGAAAATTATAGGACACTGATGAAAGAAAGTAAAGATGATACAAATAGATGGAGAGATATACCATGTTCTTGGATTGGAAGAATCAACATTGTGAAAATGACTCTACTACCCAAAGCAATCTACAGATTCAATGCAATCCGTATCAAACTACCACTGGCATTTTTCACAGAACTAGAACAAAAAATTTCACAATTTGTATGGAAACACAAAAGACCCCGAATAGCCAAAGCAATCTTGAGAATGAAAAATGGAGCTGGAGGAATCAGGCTCCCTGACTTCAGACTATATTACAAAGCTACAGTAATCAAGACAGTTTGGTATCGGCACAAAAACAGAAATATAGATCAATGGAACAGGATAGAAAGCCCAGAGATAAACCCACGCACATATGGTCACCTTATCTTTGATAAAGGAAGCAAGCATATACAGTGGAGAAAAGACAGCCTCTTCAATAAGTGGTGCTGGGAAAATTGGACAGGTACATGTAAAAGTGAAATTAGAACACTCCCTGACACCATACACAAAAATAAACTCAAAATGGATTAAAGACCTAAGTGTAAGGCCAGACACTATCAAACTCTTAGAGGAAAACATAGGCAGAACACTCTATGACATAAATCACAGCAAGATCCTTTTTGACCCAGCTCCTAGAGAAATGGAAATAAAAACACAAATAAACAAATGGGACCTAATGAAACTTAAAAGCTTTTGCACAGCAAAGGAAACCATAAACAAGACCAAAAGACAACCCTCAGAATGGGAGAAAATATTTGCAAACGAAGCAACTGACAAAGGATTAATCTCCAAGATTTACAAGCAGCTCATGCAGCTCAATAACAAAAAAACAAACAACCCAATCCAAAAATGGGCAGAAGACCTAAATAGACATTTCTCCAAAGAAGATATACAGATTGCCAACAGACACATGAAAGAATGCTCAACATCATTAATCATTAGAGAAATGCAAATCTAAACTACAATGAGGTATCATCTCACACCGGTCAGAATGGCCATCATCAAAAAATCTAGAAACAATAAATGCTGGAGAGGGTGTGGAGAAAAGGGAACACTCTTGCACTGTTGGTGGGAATGTAAATTGATACAGCCACTATGGAGAACAGTATGGAGGTTTCTTAAAAAACTAAAAATAGAACTACCATACGACCCAGCAATCCCACTACTGGGCATATACCCTGAGAAAACCATAATTCAAAAAGAGTCATGTACCAAAATGTTCATTGCAGCTCTATTTACAATAGCCAGGACATGGAAGCAAGCTAAGTGTCCATCAACAGATGAATGGATAAAGAAGATGTGGCACATATATACAATGGAATATTACTCAGCCATAAAAAGAAATGAAATGGAGGTATTTGTAATGAGGTGGATGGAGTTAGAGTCTGTCATACAGAGTGAAGTAAGTCAGAAAGAGAAAAACAAATACAGTATGCTAACACATATATATGGAATCTACGAAAAAAAAAAAGGTCATGAAGAACCTAGTGGCAAGACGGGAATAAAGACACAGACGTACTAGAGAATGGACTTGAGGATATGGGAAGGGGGAGGGGTGAGATGTGACAGGGTGAGAGAGTGTCATGGACATATATACACTACCAAATGTAAAATAGATAGCTAGTGGGAAGCAGCCGCATAGCACAGGGAGATCAGCTCGGTGCTTTGTGACCACCTAGAGGGGTGGGATAGGGAGGGTGGGAGGGAGGGAGATGCAAGAGGGAAGAGATATGGGAATATATGTATATGTATAACTGATTCACTTTGTTATAAAGCAGAAAGTAACACACCATTGTAAAGCAATTATACTTCAATAAAGATGTTTAAAAAAAAAAAAAAGAATTTAGGCAGAGGAAGAGGTATGCTCCGTATTGGGTCCATGTAACTTTAACAACATTGTTAATGGGGGAAAGGAGGTGTTTAATTGTGTTTTCATGTAAAGTATGATGGTATTCATATTTTGCACAAAATGGAATCTGTTTCTGGCTCCAACTCCAAAGAGAAAGGTACTGTTTTTGCCAGATAAGGTCTAAAATGCACCTCCCAGCCCAGCATCCCCATGGAAAATATCAGGTCCTGAAAGTAAACACGGTCATCAAAGAGGACTCAGATTCAGGGTGTACCTGGGTGAGACAGAACTGGAGCATCACACAGTCCCTCTCCTTAATAGCTAAAGCTGGCAGTCAGCTTTTGGAGAGAAGAGCAACATCTTCTGTAGGAATCAATTGACAGCAGAAATGGTACTTCAAGTGATACATAAGCAAAGATGCACTCTTCTTAGTAATTAGTATTGCTGTGGTTGGCTAAGTAATGTTCTTTTAAAGATGTGCATGTGGACTTCCCTGGTGGCGCAGTGGTTAAGAATCTGCCTGTCAATGCAAGGGACACGGGTTCGAGCCCTGGTCCGGGAAGATCCCACATGCCGCGGAGCAACTAAACCCGTACGCCACAACTACTGAGCCTGCACTCTAGAGCCCTTGAGCCACAACTACTGAGCCCACACGCCACATCTACTGAAGCCCCTGCGCTCTAGACCCCGTGCTCCATAACAAGAGAAGCCACCACAATGAGAAGCCCGCGCACCGCAACAAAGAGTAGCCCCCGCTCGCTGCAACTAGAGAAAGCCCACACGCAGCGAGGAAGACCTAACACAGCCAAAAAAAAAAAAAATGTGCACGTCCTAATCTTCAGAACCTATGAATACATTACCTTACTTTGTAAAGGGACTTTGGGGATGAGATTTAGTTAAGGATGTTGAGATGAACAGATTATTTTGGATTATTCTGGTGGGCCCAATGTAATCATGATATAATTCTTATAAAAAGGAAGCAAGAGAGTCAGAATCAGAGAAAGATGTGATGACAGAAGCAGAGATCAGAGCATCAGAGAGAGATTTGGAGACACTATGTTTCTGGCTTTGAAGATGGAGGAAGGGGCCATGAGCCAAAGAATGCAGAGGGCTTCTAGAAGCTGGAGAAGGCAAGGAAATAGATTCTTCCCTAAAGGCTCCAGTAAGAGCCAGTCCTGTCTATACCTTGGCATTAGCCCAGTGAGACTGATTTTCGACTTCTTACAAAACTATACAACAAAAAGTTTTTGTTTCTATACCTTGGCATTAGCCCAGTGAGACTGATTTTCGACTTCTTACAAAACTATACAACAAAAAGTTTTTGTTTCTGTAAGCCAGTAAGTTCGCACTAGTCATTACAGCATCATTAGGAAACTATTATAAGTACCCTAAAACAAGAATTATAATCCTGACAGAATATCATTTTCAAATTAATTTTTTAATCAACTCTGTTTTGGATAAGATAGTCTGATTTACAACTTACAAATCCAAAGAAGGACGGACATAGGTTAGTTCAATTTTCCAGGCTGCCACAAAATATTATGTACCACACACATTTGTTTATGTGTTGGCTACTTTTGCGTTATAACAGCAGAGCTGAGTAGTTGCAACAGAGATCATATGGCCCACAGAACCTAAAATATTTACCATCTGGACCTTTACAGAAAAAGTTTGCTGATCCCTGTGCTAGATGCTTAGGCTACAAAGTTACATTATTTTGCCTGCTCTCAAAGAGTTTACAAACTAGGGTGAGTGTTGGGAAAGAAAACCACCCAGTACAGCGAAGACATTTCTCTAATTGTGTGAACCATGAGAATGAGATTATAAAGAAGGAAATGATTAGTTCTTTCTATGAAAAGTTTTTTAAAAGGCTTTGAAGAGGAGATGAAATTTAAGTTGAACATCACACTGTGTAAGAATTTGCTCAGTGGGTAGGGAAAATGCATTTCAGATGAAGATTCAGTGTGATAGAAGGAGGCGGGGCAAGTAAACAGAAAGTATAGGAAACACTCATTAAGTTGCCCAAGCGACTGTAGCATCTGGTGTGTGTGGGGATGGACAGAAGGAGTGAGTTAGGCTAGTGGTGGGTGGGTCCTAGAAAAAGAGAGGAAAAAAAAAAACCCTCCTAAACTCTTAACTATGATGTGAGAATCCCCTTGCTATCTTGTTGCAGTCTTCATCAGAGCTGCAGCTTTCTGGATGAGTCACTTTTTTCAACTGATACTGTTATCTTAAACCATGTAAAGATGGGGAGAGAGTAGCAAGGGTGGATCCGGTCATTGTGACATTAACTTCCTAATTTATGTCTTTGTCAAGATGTTTTCATGGCAAAGTTAAATTTTATAATTGGGAAACTATGAAAACTCTTCTGGAATTGCTAACTATTCATTGTAAAAGGAATCCCATTTTTCAAAGCACAGTGTGGACAACACAAGAAAGAGAGTGCAAAGATAAGGGGAGAAATGTCTTGAGAAACTGCCCCACTCCCCGCCATAGTTGTTTAAAAATGACAAGCACGTGAATTTTGGATAGAAGATGGGAAAGAAAATTCTTTTTGTAGAAAGGCAGTTTCCAAGAACAGATTTTTCACTGGGCAAGCTATGTCAATAGCCCCTCACATGGTGCACAGGGAAGATGCTCTCCTTTTCATCATTCTTTTGTCATTGAAATCTGCCTTCTTGATTGCCCCTTCCTTGAATTCTGGATAAATTCAAACTCCACCAGGTTCTGTTGGAAGAAGAAAGGTTAAGTGGAAAGTAAGTACACTGGGAGGATTTGGGAGAAACTTTATTAGGAAACATAGAATCACAAGCATAATTGTGCCATAATAATTCACAAAGTTTCAGCATGCTGTATTTAAACTGCATTTGACTAGTTCTTCAGAGTATTTATGTTTGCTGTTACAAATTGATCCTGGATACAATATCAATTTCTTAATGAAGAGTTGCAGAACTGGATCTGCTTCATTACCTAGCTGTGTGGCCTTTGACATGTTCTTGTGTCTTTCTGAGTACTAGTCTCTCCAAGTGCAAAATAAGCATGCTAGAGAAGTTGTCATGGAGGGGTGGAAGAGCATTGGGTTTGAAGCTAGGATACAGGACTTCCCAAGACAGCTCTAACTCAGTGGCCTCTAAGTTGCTACTTACTTATTCTGTGATCTTGGACAAATGGCCCTTCTGAACAACAGTTTCCTTATCTGTAAAACAATAAGAATAATACATAGAAATCTTATGAAGCTACTAAAAAGATTAAAAAGTAAAGGAGACTCATAAACTAGTCAAGAAAGACTTCATCTTCCTCTACAGTTTGTTAAAGATCCAGAAGACTTTAGGGTCAGTCAGATGACGAGTTTTAAAGATGCTTAATCACTTGTTTTTAATATGTTTCAAGAGCCTTAAACATAATCCTAACTCCTACCCAGTAATCTTCCTCTTGGAAATCTTTCTTAAGAAAATAATATAATATTTAGGATTATTTTGTGATAGCAGAAATTGTACATAATTTTTATAATGAATGTTTAACTAATGGTTAATAAAATAGGCTGCCACTTTGTGGATTATTGTGGGGTTATTTATATGGGTTTATGATTCTATAGCCCCTGGTGGAGTCTCTTCCACTTGTCTTTAAAAACACAATGGCAATTTATACAATGTATCTAAAAATCACAGCATTAGTATGTGATATGGTTTTTTCCAAGAAAAAAATATAAAAATTTATGGTATTGTGCCTGGAGGAAAAAAAATCACAACATTGAACATTCCTACTGACACACAACCTAGTGCCAGAATCTTTGATAATTTTCTGGTCAGTGGGGTTGGATTGAGAAAAATCAATCGGTGGCCTACCAATGCATCATCCAATTAAGACTAAGAAATCCTGGACTAAAATGGGACAAGGTGGGATAATATTTCATCTCTTCCCCACTGTCTGCCCTCTGGTTCAGTGATTCAAGACCTTTACTTATCAGAAAACAAGGTAGCCATGTTTAAATCAGATAGGTCCTATGTTTTGAGGAGGCCATTGTTGTCTTCTTCCCTATCTGCTCTGGACTGAATATTTGTGTTTTCCCCCAAATTCATATGTTAAAACCATAATATGATGGTATTTGGAGGTTGGCCTTTGGGTGGTAATTAGGTCATGAGGATGGAGCCCTTATGGTGGAATTAGTGCCCGTATAAGAAGGGACATGAGAGAGTTTCTTCTCTCTTCTCTCCACCATGTGAGGATATACTGAGAAGATAGCCATGTATAAGCCAGGCATGGTCCTTCACCAGACATTGCTGGGACCTTGATTTTAGACTTCCCAGCCTCTAAAACCATGAGGAATGAACTTTTGCTATTTAAGCCACCCAGTCTACAGTATTTCCTATGGCAGCTCAAGCTGTCCAAGATGCCATCCCGCCTCTGATCTATCTTTCAATATCATTTTGCAAAGTGTTCTTTCCAGAAAGCAGGGTAGGAACCTGTGGGATGGTGGTGATAGTGGTGGTAGTCATCTGGTTACCACTGCACTTTTGCATTCTGGAAGTAGAGTTCCCTCGAGCAAAGCACTTTAGATGAGATGGCAACAGGTAACCATCAGGTTGGGCAACAACTCGAGCTGTGCAGTTCAGAGTTTCAGAGAACCACCCTGTAGAGGTAGGCCACATTCCATTGTGGGCTAGGAGAGCTGTCCTAGGTGAATTCCTGCTAGGTATTGGCCAGAAGCTCTGCAAATTACCGTATTCCAGTTATGCTTTAAAGTGAAGGTGATGGATATGGAAGGCAGAGAACAGCAGTCAAACTAAAATTAATTAAAACTTTCTTTGCCTAGAAAAAGTCTTTAGCCCATCCTTCCAAAAAGCCCACTAAACTCTAAGTAAGCAAATATGAAAATAAACTCTAAGAGTGCAAACATTAAAAAAAAAGTATAAATAAAAATCCAGCAAGGATTGACAATAAAAACAATTACCCACTGATTAGTTAGGAACTTGTTTGGCTATCTAAAACAGAAAATCCAAATAGTTAGTGATGGCCTAAATAAGATAAGGTTTATTTTTCTCACATGTAAAAGAAGTTCAGAGACGGGCAGTTCAGAGCTGGAAAGGCAGCCCATGATGTCATTCAAAGACCCAGGTTCCTTCTAGCTTTCCCCTCTGCAATCCTTAAAGTGACCCTCTCAAGATGGCTGCCAGGAATCCAGCCATTGTGTGGAGGCAGAAAGATGACAAAAGGCGAAAGGAACACTTGCTAGTTGATTCTTTCCCATTTAGGGGCCTTTCTGAGAAGCCCCACTGGTGACTTCTGCCTATAATTAATTCATTGGCCAGAACCCTATCACACAGCAACCCCCTCTGCAAGGTAGGTTGGGAAATGTAGTCTTAGCTGTGACTATGTCTACACCCAACTAAATCAAGACTCAGTAAGATAGGAGAATGGATCAACATTGAGTCAACAACTAGCAGTATCTGCCATGTCTACAAATCTACAAAAAAAGAAAGTCTGTTCCAAGAATCAGAACTATAACCAATTCCCAATAAACCTCATCTGTGGGGCTCTCGGAAAGCAGCACGTAGAGAATCCCCAAATCAAAGTTAAGACTATACTAACCACAGAATATAGGAAATGGATTGAATGTAAACTTATTTAGTTAAACTTCTATTCTATAATTAGGAATCCAGTTTTCATTCTATAGATATTATCTGAAATTCTAAAAACTATAAAATAAACTAAGAATTGTATCATATTAATTGCTTGGGGAGAACTGGCCAATAGGTTAACTAATTAAAGGACTGTTACCTATCCTTTGCCTTTCTTTAAATATTGGAGTGGAATTGAAGTGTGCTGCTTCTCTCTTCTTCCTCTTTTTTACCCAATCTCTCTATCTCCGGCCTTGAGTTTATAAAATTCAGAGCCTCTCAAGTATTTCCTTTGTTGGGCCACTGACCCCTGTTGGGCGGGGGTTAGGGGCAGAGGGACCAAGCTTAGGACTAGCCCCTCCCCTGGTGGGTGGGGGAGGGGACAGGGCTTCCTTGTGTTAGAGTTAACTCCATAGCGGTCCCTGACATAGAATTGGTGCCTAGTAAGTACTGATTTGAACTGAAGCTCAGATTTAAAAGATGGGGTGGTGGCAGGAGGCACATTCTGGTTTATTCTTCTTGGTACTTTACCCCAGCCCTCCTTGTTCCTGAGTGAGTGCAAACAGCCACTGAAGTGCACCTGAAATTTTCTCTGTTCCTTCTCTTTCCCACAGCAGCAGGGTGCATGGTGGAGGGAAGGGGGGAGAATTAGAGACAGATGGGAACCTACTGATTCCCTGTTTGCATGCCTCCCCTCAAGAACTATGGAAGAAAATTTATATTTTATTGAAAAATACAAAATTTGAAGTGAAAGAGGAAACTAGGGCATCTAATAATAATAGTAATAAGATTTAGAATCTGTCCCATCTTACACGTAGCACAAAGAGCCTTCTGAAGTGTGCTTCCATTCCCTCACACAAGTGATTCTGTCCAGGCACTGGCCCACCTCCTACATCCATGGGCTCTTTTTTGGGCCGGGACTCTTGCTGGGTGACTCCACCTAGATTCTCAACTAAGAACGGAACATTTTCTTCATTTTCACCACACAGAGGAATGATATTATGTGCAGAACATCTGCAAATCTTAAGTGTGGGCCTCATGCAGTACCAGTTTCCCACACATAAATCTTCCTATGAACTCAGGTCCACTGATACTTGCCTTTATAGGTGACTGTGAGGCCAAGCACATGTTGTCCTTTGGAGCAGAAAACCAAACCCCCTTTCCAGTGGAAAACAGTCCACAGTTTTAGGAGGTTTGAACAATAGCTCACGGTCCTCTTGCTTGTCTGCTTTTTCCTCCCACAGTGCTCCAGTTTGGATGACTGGACACTCATTCAGGCAGCCGGATTCTGAGACTCTCAGATTGGAAGGTGTGGCCTATTCACCCATCCAGGGCTAAGGTTCCTCCTCAGTGTGTGCAGTCCAGCCTCTGTTTACCCTTCTCCTTGGGCAAGGAGGTGGCAATGTCTTTGAGATCTATCATTCACTCCATCTTCAGACCACTTCAGTCAAATGAATTTGCTGCTAAACACCCTAGATGCCCAACTATAACGAATGGCTAAAAAACTAAACAAACAAAAAACTGGTGCTTCCATGTGATAGGATGTAATGCATCTATTAAAGATCATATTTTAGGAAAAATTATTGAATCACCTGGAAAAAAGTTTATGATATATTATGACATAAAAAGAGCAGGTTATAGGACAATACGTAAAGTATGATCCAGATAGATAGATGGATAGATAGATGACAGATGATAAATAGATGATAGAGTGAGTGAGTAAGTGGACATAAGGGATGATGAGTGTTTCAAAACACTTAACTCTACCCTGAGGGCTGTGTTACTATTACCTTCCGTTTGCCTTACACCATCTAGAAAGACTAGTAGGCACTTCTAGAAGGAAAACAATCTTATGACTACTCAAACACAAAAATGCAGAGAATTCAGGGGATGGTGTTCCCTTCCAGTCCATTCATTGAGTCAGTGATGGTCACTGGGAGCCAGCCCTTTGTCTCCCCTCTCTCGCCATTGTTTTTCCATCCTCTCACACATTTCTGCAGCATCCCAGCTCCACCCTGGCATTAAGAGATCCTTACAATCCTCCACGGGAGCAGGCATAGGGCTTCTAGAAGTTTCAGGGTGGGGCATTGTCGAGATGAACTCCTCTTGCTAATATTCAGTCCATCACATAAAATTTAAGGTATTATTTACAATTTAAAAAAAAACCCTATCAAGATTATGGGGAACAGAAAACCTCATTAAGTTACTTTGACTTTGCCATATAATTAGGCAGATGTCATGATAAAAGGTGTTAGCCTAGAAGGGAAAACACTACAGTTTTTTTGGAGAGCAGATGAGTTGCCCAATCATAATCATGGTCAGTCTTGAAAGTTGCATTTTCTATATCTTAAAGGACTCTCCTCTCTCTCTCTCTCTCTCAATCATTTCTCCATACTCTTTTATCTCCTGAAAAACAATTTCACCACACCCACTATTTGCATTGCTTCTTAGAGAACATTCTTCTTTGCAAGCTGGAGCTATGAATTTTCTGATTCGGGTCAAAGTTACTGAAGCCAAAAAGAATATGAAAGAAACCAAAGGGATAGTGAGGTGAGCTCTCTAGGTTAGATCAGAGGATGCCTGTTGGGGAGTAGGGAGTATGGAATGGGTAGCTAGGATGAGGCTAGACCGTGGAGGGCTGAAATCTTAACTTGGTTCTGGAGCCCACTGGAAAGACAACTGCAGAGTTGGGGTAGCAGGGGTTCCCGCCTGCCCCTCTGCTATTATCTTGTCCCAAATTCTGTTCCTGGCTCATTTCCCTCTTTCCTTCTTAGATGGGGTACTCAGCTGTTCTGGACAACAGAATGGGAAGTCGCTTAGATGCCCTGGAGTCTTGCTTTTGCGGTTCTGATACAGAGCATTAGACCTAATTTAATTTGAAAATAATACAGTAAGATGAAAGGAAATCCAACTTGAGCTCCTCATTTTAAAAAGAGTCCAAAAACAAAAAGATGATGTGAGCCCAAGACATGAACCTCAAAGGAGGCCCTCTGGTCAATGGAAGCAGACGGGGCCAAACGTTTTTCCCGTCCGTGTCTTGTCCCTCTGGCATGGAGGCTGGATGAGGGAGGGAGGTACCTAGCAGAAGAGCTGGCCAACTTGCTGATGCTGCCCTCTTATTCAGCTCATGGAAACTTCATAGCATCTAAGGTCTATCTTTCCCCCTGAATTTGAGGGGAAACCACCTATAGCTCTCTTGAACTAGTTTCATGGAAGGAACTTCGATACTGTGCAAAATTTCACCCAAGATTAATTGAACTTGACATCCTGAATGTCTTTTGCATGACGTACTAAGGTAGTATTTTTGAAAATGTCAGTATCTGATCCTTGGTGTGTGGTTTTTAGATGTCTAAAGTATTCCCACTTCTCAAATTTCCTCTAAGAAGCTGGAATGCGATACATTTCGGGGTTTTCTTTATTTCGGATGAATCTCCACCTTGCTATAGCAGAGATAAATATACTCCAAATCAACAATTCATCACAATAAAAAAAAAAAAATACTGAAGGATAGCCAGAGTGGCTGACCTCAGTTCAACACAAACCATTCTCTACTTTACGGGAAATTAAGATCACAGGCCAGCTTTACATTAAATGGAAAGTGTACGCTACCATCTTGTGGACAAAATATAAATAACACTGAAATCTACTCAAGACTACTTACCTTTCTCGGTATTACAGTGAACAGCTATCTTGTCCTGGGTTCCCCCATGCCATCATGATGACCGTCCCATGCAGTTTGGAACTTTGGTCTTAAGTGATCTCTGTCAACAAAATCAGGTGTAGTACAATATGAAAAAATGGGAGTTTACTGAGAAAATTGTAGAACACAAATACCAGAGACCTGAGTCCTTGTGTAACATTTTGACTCTGGCTTCTTCTAGTTTTCATTTTTCCAATTGTAAAATGACTCTGGTCACCTCGTATGGCACACCTAGGTTTCTGGGTGGTGTTGACAGAGTTAGGTTTGCACAGTGTCCTGTGGAGTTGACTGTTTTAAACCAAAATAAATTGGTTTATTAATCAGTTGTTTTCTAATGAATGTAAAAGTTGGTTGTTTTTCTCCTGAATGATTTTTACACATACACATACACTAACTCATACACAAACACACTCATTTCCCACTTCCCATGTACTAAAAGAATGACATTCTAGAACGTGGAAACATGAATAGTGTCATTACAGCTGAATAAAGAAGAAAACACAGAATCCCAGCATCTTAGGGTGAACAAGAACCTCCAAGTTCATCAAACCCAATCACTTTTCTAATGCTTGCATCACTTGTACAATATCCAGCCATTCTTTGAACATCCTTTTCCAGAATGTAAGAAAGTACTGGCAATGGTAACCACAAAAAAGACAGAGAACTAGATTTCTACCATAAATTTCCATGGATACATTTTTTTGTTAATAGAGAGAGATGATCAAAATTAAGCTAGGCGCTAGAGAATCTTTACAGAAGATTCTGTAAATATCAGTCTCTTTTCCCTGATGTAGAGCTTGTAGTCTATTTATAGTATGCCGAATGGCTCTCATGCCCACTGGAGCTTAAAAGATCTAAAGTTAGAACTTTCCAGTGTTAAAAGTTCTTTCATCTTGTAGGGAAGCAAGACATCTACCATAAGCTGAAGGTGTTTCATTCCATTAATTCTTCCTCTAAGCATCATATCTAAGTTAGGGATATATGTGCAAGTGTGTGTGTGTGTTCCATATGTTTTTCTTACTCATAGGAAAATCATGACTTTCAGGTTGATCCTAGTGGTAAATCACCACTTAAGAAGGCATCATAATGTTCATTTTTATTGTGAGCAAATAATGTAACTGGTCTTTCATTGTTTTCCTAGCTGTATAAAAAGAAATAATTTATGTCTTCTCTATCTCCCATAGAGAGATTGCAAAGATTATGATACCACTATCCCTGATTAATCTCACTAATCTCGGTATTTATATTTCTATTACAACTTTGCAATAGAGAGCAGAGTCTATTTCGAAAGAAATATGTTCACCTTCACTTTACTGTCAATGTTGAAGCACTGAGATTCCACAAATAGAAAAGTTCTGAAACCACAACAAAATGACAACAACGATGACAACAACAGTAACAAAGACAGACAGGGCAGGGACCTGTTCTCAGCACTGGCTCTAGGAAGGACAGGTGAGAATTAGAAATTTTACTTAACATACTTGAGTTCCAGGCCTTCCAGATCAATTCCATTTGTCTCTGCATTTTTATTTTTTTGACCTCTCTCCTTGGGGCGGTGGGGGGGTGGTTAGTTTGTTTGTTTGTTTTTACTATACTTTGTGGCCAAATGTATAAATGTAGTCTCTGAAGGGAGGCCATTACTTTAAAAGGTCTGAGGAAGCTTTAAAAAGAAAGGTAAAATAGACTGTGCCTTGATTAGCTAGGAGACCACCAGTGCTAAAGTACCTTAAAATCAGTAAGAAAATTTCCCAAATCTGATAAGAAGGAAACTTCTGTATTGCATTGTTTTCCACAATTTAGACATGGTATTTTCAGTTTCCATGTATTTTTCTGTGAATGATGAATTTTTGAATGTTAATGCTAACATTTTATCACAAACATTTCATGGTTCTTCTTGTGCCTCAGAAACTGCTGCATTCTCACATATATATTGCATATATCCTTACCGATTTGGGATAACTTAAAAGTTATTCTTGTCTCCAACAGGACTTATCTCCAAATTAATAATGGAATTCAATGGGAAAACAAGGCTCAGTGTCCAGAATGTTACTGGACAGTCAGCTGTTTGTATACTTTGCTCTGTATTTGAAAACTTTGTGTAATAGACATAAAAGATAATCTGAGTTGAAGGCATTATATAAATTGCAAATGAGCTCAAGGATAGGACGAATGATATTATTTATTGAGTGTCTGTGATGTAACAGGTAGTCTGCCAGGACTTTTCCATTTACAGGAAACTGACCATCTCCATTTCAAGCTTGGTGTGTATGAGTGACTTACCCAAGTCACAGAGTTAGAAGTACTGAATTAGCACTCGAAGCCCACACCCTGTTTAGGCCATGCCTGTGGTTCCTATATAAAGACTGAAGTGTGGCCTGGGTGAGTTTTGATAGAGAAGTAAATCTCATAAAGCAAATCATCCACCTAGACAATTTCCAATGAACATTTTGGCTAAATAAGATCGCATCTTGGGAGAGAAGTTGAAGTTGGTGATACAGATTTTCTGGTCACCTGCAAAAATGCCAGACCTAACGCTCTGAGAAAGGGTAAGATCACTGAGGGATGACATGAAAACAATGGGACACAAATCCTGAACCCTGGAGAATGCCCACAGGTAAGTGAGCGGGATAAAGAAATGAGCCTCAGATTCACAACCAATCCATTAGACAAGGAGGCGGGGTGGTGGTGTCTCATTACTCCCCCCGTTACAGATCAGGAACTTGAAATACAGTGAGATGAATGATTTATTCAAGGTCACACATCAAATCAGCCTCCAACCCAGGACCATAAACCAGAGTCCCTGTCATGCAGCCCATTGTTTTTTGCCCCCATGATTTTAAACTGCAGGCCTTCTGTCTTTCCTAAGCCCATCATTTCTCCCCAGTGGGTGAGAAAAAATAAACAAATTCCAATGAGTGCACCCAACCCAGTCTGGGCTTCCATCTCTGTTGTTCTGACAGCTTTCTGGTCCCTAAATGAAATGACCCCATATTAAGCTTTGGTGTATGTGGAGGGCGGGAGGGCAGACAGTGGGGGAGAAGCAGGAGTCAGTATTAGTTTTCTCATTTAATTAACTGTATTCAACAGAGCTAATGCCATAGACAAGTTACTAAAGGCCAGTAACACATCCCTTAAGGAATACTTGGGGCCCATTTTTTCAGCCCATTAGTGACCAGAAGAACAGCCTCATAAACCCAGGTCTGCCAAAGCCAAAAGAAAAATGTGTATAATTGGAAAAAGGTTGAAAACAATCCTGGATAATAAATTACACTTACTCAGTTCCTTTGTCCTTCCAACTTTACAGCTAGCATCACATTTCATAAGGGAGCCACGGAGAAGAGGGAAATGCTGAGAGGAAGTCTATACTTATTAGACACCAGAGAAAGGCCTCCGAGATTAGTGAAATCAGTTGTTTACTTTGAGTCGCTAACTTGAAGGGTGCATCAGGCCAAGGATGCTGCCTGCTTCCCTCAAGGAACAGAGCACGCACTGCCCCACAGCTTGACCATTATCTATAAGAAAGTGGGCAGGAAGAGCTTAACAAAATATCTTCTAATTAAGTGTTCTGATAATCTTCTAAATTCCCTTGTGCAAAAGCCAGCTACCTACCTCATCCCCTTGGACTGCCCAGAGTTATAATCTACTCTTGACATTTAATGGATCTTCCTCTCCAGGAGATAGCCATTCAGGCAAGAGGAAGATGAATGGAGGTCTCCTGCTTACCAAGTGCATTTTCTTTAATAAGTAGATACACAAACATGCGTGCACACACGTACTGGTGTCTCGTGTGGATTGAAACCAACTGGAACACATTTGTCAGGGAATGCCAAGCTTCAGTTGGTCTTAGAACTTGAAATGGATCCTCCCTGTTTTCTGGGATAAGTCCTCTGGACGTTCACTTATGCTGCTGCCGGTGATGCATGAATTTGATCATTCAATCCTTGTCCATTAAGACATTGGAGGACTCATATTTTTAAGCCCCAAAACTCCTGGGAGAGCCAGAGGAACCAAGGCAGCATGACCTCCCTGCGGAGAAGTTCTCATCACTGCCCCCTGCCTGGACCACCACCTACCTACCCCATCTAGCATTTAGACTCATTTTGCCTACCATTTCCCTCATGGAAACATATCCAACAAGAGCTGGCATGCCCATATGCATGGGTTGTACAGTGCAGGCTACTGGGAAAAGAATTTGCTCCCAAGAAACATCCTCTAAAAGTGGCCCCTTTTCAACATTGTTAAGATACTACATTCACCTCACATTTACTATGATCTGTTGTGAAAGCAAAGGTCAGTCCGCTGGCTACTTTCTCTATTGGAACAGTCAGTAGTCAGACCATGAAGCAATACAAAGACGATGTCTTTTTATGCAAGGTCACCCCCAATATTAGAACCAGGATTCATTTCTGGTTGTCAGAAAATCTTTCTGATGTGATTTGAATGATCTCTTGCTCTTCCAGAATCTCTTCCACCCAACCTCCCCTGCACCATTGCCCCCAGCAATTTTTAAAGCCCTGCTAAGAAAGTAAGTCCTGTGAAAGCAAGAATCTTACCTGTTCTGTTCATCACTGTGTTGGCACATCACATGCCCTAGACACACACCGTAGCAAATTCGGAGGAAAGAAGCAGGTAGAGAGAAAATTTTGAACTACAGTCAGTGCTCAGAGAAAGCCTGTCCCTTTGGCCATTAAGTTGCTGGGGACTAAGCAGAGAGCAGGTGAAGTGTGAGGTATTGGATCTCTGATTGGTGAGAACAGCACACCCTACCTTAGCACAAAAAACCCTTTGGTTCAACCAAAGGTGCATCTTACAACAAGCATGGATTTTGTGTTTAGGTCTCTATTGAGGTGGCCAGCTCATCCCGGTCTACCTGGGAATTTCCTGTAGGTCCTGCATCCTGGGAAACTCTTCTATTCCAAGCAAACCATAAAGATTGGTCACTCTAGCCTCTAGATCTTCCTAAAGGAACAAATGATCGTTGCCTTAAACTTAGATTCTGAAGATCTGAATTCAAGTTCCAGCATCAGCACCTTCCATTCCCCTTGTCTTATGCAAGCCACTGAACTTCTCTTTTCCTTCTTCTGCAAAACAGAGATAACTTTATATGGTAGTTGCAGGATTAAATTAGAAGCTATAGCCTTTAAGATTATCAAGGCAGGGACAATTTATATTCCATCTTAGTAGCCCTGAATGAGTGTTTGTGAACACACTTTGTGAACTGAGACATAATTTTGCGTCCGAAGTGTTGCCAGTATTATAAGCATATCTTTTTCTCAAATACCTCTCTGTCCAATTCTAACGAGTCTGTATAGCTCCAGGTGAATCATAGTCTCTTCTGTGAAGCCCCTCAACTCACTCCAGCCACAGTTGTTTCCCTTGCTTTCATAGAATCTTAAGTCACTTGAAGAAAATTGTTCAACATCACCACCATTAAGAGTATGTGCTCTGCATCCAGAGATTTTTACTCCCTGACAGGCAGGGTCGACAGCCCTACTCAGCCTTGAGAAGACGGACCATCGCCCTTCTGCTTCCCATGAGAATATGGGATAAAATCTCTGAGGGGGGAATTAAACAGGAGGGAAGGGGGCAGGACACAACCTTTGAAAGAATGACATAGCCTAAGGACATGACATCAACCGACTAGAACTAAATGGGCCCAAGATGGCGGACACTTTCACTAGACCTTGAGCCTCAGTATACACATCAGCAAGCTAAATGACACACCCACAGGAGGCATGACAGTTTCAAGGCCAACCATAAAGACCAAAAAGTGGCCGGTGGCCCAATTCCTGGAAATCCCCGCCCCTTCTTGAAATAGCTGGAATACTCCTCCCACTCATTAGCCTATGAAATTACCAACCCCTATAAAAACTGACAACCCCATACCCTGGGGCCTCTCACCTTCTGAGATGGCCGACTCTCTGTCTATGGAGTGTGTTTCTCTCTAAATAAATCCACTTCTTACCTATCAAAAAAAAAAAAAAAAAAAAGAGTATGTGCTCTGGAGTCAGTGGAGCAAGTTTTGGCTCCACCATTTAATATTAAGGTGACTTTGGGCAAGTTAGCTAACCTTGTGGGGCTCAATTGTTTTCCTTTATAAAATGGGAGCAAGTTGAATAGTACCTATCTCATTTGTAGTTGGGTGTATGGAATGAGATAATGTTAAATCTATGCCTGGCATAAGCTAAATGCTTAGATATGTTAGCTGCTCTGCCCTGAAATATATTTAATACTTACATGCTTAGAATCTTTCTCGTATGACCTCTGACTTGGAGAAAGATCCCTTTGCAGTTATAATCTTTCATCTTCCTTAAACTTTTTATGGATTTACTGTGTTTCCTTCTCCTAGATTGTAAGTTCCTTGAGGTTAATAATAATAATAATAATAATAATAATATTATCTGGACCACCACCACCAAGACCAACAGTAGTGATAGCATTTTGAGTACTTTTTATTGTACCAGGCACTGTGCAAAGCAAATTGCCATCAATGGGAGAGCCCTAACTATGAAGCAGGTACTTTACTTAGGTCACTTCATTAATCCCCATAACATCTCAGTGTGGTAGGGATTATTAGCTCCACTTTACAGATGACCTTAGATGAGGTGGAAATTAGGTAACTTCCCTGTTAGCTGAGACTCATTGAAGACTGTCTGGTTCCAAAGCTCATGCCCTTTCTATATTGCTTAAGTCCTGGGGTCCCCCAGACCATCTGGTACAGTTCCCCTCACACACATAACAAAGCACTGCTTCTCAAATTTTTATGTGGATACAAATCACTTGGTGGTCTTAATAAACTTCAGACACTGGTTCTGTAAGTCTGGGGGGCGGGCCTGAAGTTCTGCATTTCTAACAGGTTCCCAGTGATGCTGCTGCTGGTCCAGGGACCACACTTTGAGTAGCAAGGCCACATAGCTGTCCGGTTGGTTGTTTAACAGGTGAAGTCTCTAGGATCTACATCTTCTGAAATTCTTGGGGCTAGAAGTGGGTGAGGGGATGGCAGGAAGAGAATATTTAGTGAAGCTGAATAAGTGACGGGTCATATATCAGTATTATTCCTACCTAGAGTGAACATAACTTGGGACCACTTTTATCTATTTCTCTTAAATTCTATGATACTCGCTGTTCCTCAAATTCCCCTGATGATCAGCTGGGGTAATTAGGAACCATGCAGCTTCCCCAGGCCCTTTACCAAGGTGGGGTCCAGGAATTTTTCATTTTAACAAGTATTCCCAGTGACTCAAAATTAGAACATTTTGGAAAATGCTGTTAAGTGCTAGAGAAATTGCAGAAGCAGGCAATAAATGAGGGGTGGTGTTATCAAGAAAGGTCTGAAAGGGAGGTAGGAGATGGAGTTTGTCTTTAAAGAATGAGAGGGAAAAACAAAAGGAATTCTTACACATTGGTGTAAATTGGTATAACCATTTTAGACAATTATTTAATGGTATCTACCCATGTTGAAATACATCTATCCTATGAGTCAACAATTTCACTTCTAGATATAGACCAAACAAAAATTCATCCATATGGGTACCTAAAGTCTGACCGAGAATTTCATAGCAGCATTATTTTTAGTGGTCCCATGCTGGAAATAAATCAGATTTTAATCAATAGTAAAATGGAAAGATTACATTATAGTCATACGATTGAATGTTATAAAGCAAGGAAATGAATCAACCATTGCAATAAATACACACAGAAAAATATGTACAATATTGTTCCTGTTATTTGAAGTTAAAAACAGGCGAAACTAATCTATGGCATTAGAAATCAAGATGTGACTATCTATGGTGGGTTGGAGGGGGCCAATGTCTGGGAGGGGGCTTAGTAAGGGAGCTTCTGAAGTGCTGATAGTATTCTATCTCTTTGTCTGGGTAGTGGTTATATGGATATGTTCATTTTGTGATAATTTGTTCAGAGGTACACTTAACAAATATGTGTTCTTTTCTATAAAATACTGTGTTTTAAGAAAACACACAGGGGCACACACACACACACACACACAAAGGTTTTGAAAAGAAGGGGGAGACCACAGAACAGTTATGCTCTAGGCAGTGTTTGCATTGACTATATTTCTCAAGGCTCATCTCTGGGATATAACATTGAACTGGCCCTCAGGGACTTTGTTTTCCCCAATCTTATGGTATAATAATGTTTGACATTGATTCTTCCCAAACCAGGTATTTCTGAAGAAAATATCATATGGACCACATCCATCTTTCTCTTGGAGAGATATTTAAGCATCAGTCACCCTGTGGGCTAGTTTTGTTCTTGATTGGAAGGAACAGCCAAGACTCATTGCCTCTGGAAATTTGCCATAACCATTGGGCATCCCAGAGAATTTTCAGTAAAGCATGATAATCCTGCAAACAACTTAGTCAACTCAGTAATCACATGTTTCCAGTTTCCATCTCTCCACCACCTCCCCAAGCACACAGACGTGCCCATTGTTCTGGCTTCTGTGACCAACCTTGCAAAATCTACCTTCTACAGCTCCCAAGGCATGAGGTTTGCTTTTTCTGATTACCCAGCTGGCCCTTAGTCCTGGCTTTATCTTCAAGCCAGAGGCCTGGGTGGTCTTTGAGAAACCTGAGGAGAAGGTCATTAACAAGGGATCATATCCCCAAAGTGACATTTTATGAAACCTCAAACTTAAATCCTCCTGGAGCCTTGTCTTCTCCTAGTTGAAGGTAGTATCATGGAAACTTGGGCAAGAAGTTGGAAGTGTTCTGAAATGATGCAAAAGCAAGTGTTAATCTCAAAACAATACAAAGCAAGTGACTTATTTTAATAAGTCGGTCAGTAGACACATAATGGGGAGATAATATGCAAATAACTAGAGTGAAAGGAAATGAATTATAGTAACGGGCCAGTTGCTCATAAGTCATTTACCTTACTTTCAGAAGATCTGCCCTTGGACATCAGTTTTTAAAGTAGGACCTGCAAACTGACAGCCGGCAGGGCTAATATCACCCACAGATAAGTTTGGTTTGGCTTGAACAGATAAGTTTGGATGAGCTTTAAAACTCAGGAACTTCACACTAAAATCCATACTTATGGCTTCTCTTTAAAAACGGAAAGCTCTGGCACCATTTCCACATGTTAACAATTGCTGGAGCCACCATCTCCCATTGCTCTACACCAGACTGCTTGCTCATTTATATTGCTTGTCTGTAGGAATTTATGTTTTCTACCCTGTTATGACAGTGTCTGTCTTCAGAGACAAGTCCAATGAAAGGGGGTTTGTACCTGCCCACATGGATGTTGACAGGAGGGGCTTAGGCAGCCATATTTTCTCTGATGTTACCTCTCCCTCTGGCCCTCCACACCTCACCTGTGGCTGACTTCACCCGGGATGGCACCTGAATCAAAGTTGGCCCGTCCTGAAGCTTGCCAGGGACTTCTGGCCTGGCAAGGAAAAGTAAGCAAGGGTAATCACATTCTTCACTCAGAATGTTGGAATTAGAAAACTGAGCAACTGTTGCCAGCTAGTGGGGGAGAAAACTGAAGAGATTACCAAATGCACTTAGCATCACAGCAAGACAAAGCCCTGTGTGAGCTGAGCTTCATGGTGGAGGAAACCCATTGAGAGAGGAGAATAAATTGTGCACGAAAAGAGGCAGTGATAAGACACCAGGTGGCCCTGAGAGTTTGAGAGCACAGATTTGCCCCTTGATGCCATGCTCAGTTCTAGTTCTGGTGAGAGCTGATGTCTTTGGTTTCTACTCCTCAGATGTCCATGAGTTAGGAGAAATTTACCCCACTTGTCTTATATCCACCCTTCTTAGGAAAATAACACCATGAATTTCCTTAAGGGAACCATTCCACCGTGAGAGAATAGCCCATGTGAAAATGAAGCCTATGCACAGGGGAGAGAAGACCCCCTACCCTAAATATTTCAGATCTTTCTTGTTTCTGCAGAAATGGTTGTGCTCAAAAAAAAGGCTCTCTAAGCCTTCATTCAGCATATATCCCTATATTTAAGGTACAATTGAGAAATTCAATAATGATAAAAATACATTTCATAAGCGTTTATAGAGTATCATTTGTACATTGCCCACTGTGGTAGGCACTGAGAGGGAAACAAACATGACCGAATCCCTACAGTCAAGGAGCTTATGATCCAGTGGAGAAGACAGAAAACGTACATGAATTTCTATAACAAAACAGAATGAAATAAACACTATAGTAAATACTTGCCAATCCTCATAGGGAGGAGAAGGGAGGGAAGAGAGGGGAGGAAGCGATTCTCTCTAACTGAGGTTGGGGACAGTTTGGTAATCTGGCTTCCTAGCAAATGAGAAGGAGAGATGGCAGATGCAGACCAATTTACAAGGAGGCACCGACAGCAGGACCATGTTGATGGACATGAATACAAGGAAAGAAAAGGAATACAAGAGAACTGGGAGCATAGCAGGACAGAGAGAATAATCTCCTTCCCAGGGACTTGAGGCATCATTGAATGACAACCTGTAGCTGCCATCACAGTGGCACCAAAACTGAATATCATGAAGGGGCAGAGGAGGAAGAGATCACTGTGGATGTGATGGTCAGGGAACCCTTCCTAAAGAGACTGGCCTTCAGTGGGGCTTTGAAGTTTACATAGGGTTTAGAAGAGAGTGAGAGGCAGCAAGGAACACTCCAGGTGGAAGGAATCACGGGAGCAAAGGCATAGGAAGCTGAAGAAGCCGTCCTTTGTCCTCTCAGGGCCAGTGTGTGTGTGTCTGGGAGGAGGAAAGAGGGAGCAGACCAGCTTTACTGGAGTTGATAGTTCAGAGTGGAGAGTGGTGGAAAAACACTGTTGATAAGGCCGTCTGGAGCCAGCCTGTGGAAGGCCTTGGATTTCTGGACAAAGGGTTTGGACTTGATCCTGGAGGCAGTGGGGGCCAGAGAAGACCGGGGAAAGGGGTTGACTTGATGAAAGAGTTCCCCATTCACTAAAGAAAAGCACCAACGCAGATCATTTTTCTCCTTAGAAAACAATCACAGAATTTAGCTTTAAATGCACCCCCAACTCCATGAAAAGCATATACCAGCCCCTGCAGGGCTCCCGGGGGGAGTTCATGAGTTCAGACTCAAAGCGCAAGACGTGTTTTACTTGGCATTTAAGCATGTCTATGGGTGATGCATGTCCTCAGACGAGGACAGACTGATATGATTAAACATTTTATATCAGCTACTCTGCCTCTCCCATTGTGCCTTTTCCCTCCACAGTTCAGCCTCTGATTCCTCCATTTCTGGATATCCAGAGTAAAATAGCTGTAAGACAGATAGTATGGCTTCTTAGTGGCATCTGTAGTGTAGACGTTAAGGATAAGGGCTTTGGAGACAGTAACTACTGCTTTCTCAAGCTTTCTAAGTCTCTCTGGGTCCTTAGCAGTGTTTAGGAGCACCTAGTCTGGCACATGGCTGGGACTCAACTAGAAATAACTAGTAACAATGTTTATGATACATATGGTTTTTAATGGAAACTTTCAATATATTTATTTTCTTCTTTCTCTCATCCTTCCTGCTCAGTGTCTTCCTACTATTTCTTCCTTTCTCTTTCTTCTTTTTTCTTTTCGATTTTCTGTTCAGTTCATTCTTCTCTCTTTCCCCACTTTTCCCTTTTTCTTTCTACTTTCTATCTCCTTGTAACTTTCTTTTTCCTTACAGGAACTGGGAAAGACAAGGGTGTGTGGGCGGCCATGGCGTCCCTCCAAGGAAAGTGTGAGGCTTTGGGCAAAATAGATCTCTCATTTCTTCCAAACATAGGTCTAATCTGAACTGTCTCCAGGCTCTAGTCTCCAATCCAACTTCAGTGGTTTCAGTTGGACTCCATGAGAAGGGACCCCAGGGATGCTGTGTCGTTAGTCTTGTCTTGGAGAAAATCACTTTCTGTGCGCCTACTTGTCTCGAAGGTTGGGGCACCCACATTCCCTTTCCTCAAGTCACCAGAGCCCAAGAGAGACTTCTGAGCAAAATGCCTGGCTGAAGAGAAGCAGGACTTCATTAAGAGTTTGATTTATCCCCAAATGATCTATTGTTATGCATCAAACATGTTTTCCCTACAAACCAGTTGGCAGGGAGCACGCAGATAAATTACTACAAGATGTAACCAGTCAAGCTGTTCAAAAAGGAAATGGCTCTCTGTGTGTGGAACTCAGGAGAGCACATCTATAAACATGTGTTGGGAAATCAATTCAGTCTAAGTTTGCTGGAAGAAATGAGCTACTGCCCCCAAACTACCAGCTTGCTGTGATAGCTGACTGCTCTTTTGAGGTCATCGTCCATTGTCTCAGTGATGAGGATGAAAAAACAAGGTCGAGACCTACTCTGAAGTGTCTTCAGAGCAAAGGGGATACTGAGTTATCCATACACAATTGCGAATTCTCTCCTTTGGTACAAGTCAAGTTAGCTAATCTTGTTCTGTTGGAGAGAAAGGGTTAGAGTTTATTCTATCTGCATATTACAATATTTAGTTGTAATGATAGATTTCAAAGGAATAATAGTAATATAGAATATAATATAGTATAGTACAGTATAGCACAGTGCTGTATAGTTTGATGTGGAAGAAGAACCCCTGGGCATGACATCAGAGAAAAGTGGGGGGTATAAATCCTGTCTGACCACATGCCAGTTGCTAGCTCTGTGACTCTTGGAAAGTTCCTTAACTTCTCTGAGATTTCCTCCTCTTTTATAAAGGGGGGCAGGCACATGCAACTTGCCTTACAGGTTGTTTTGTTTTAACGCATGCAACATGCCTTATAACTGCACTGTGGCCAATTAAATTTAAACGAATTAAACTAAATACAATTAAACTTTAGTTCCTTAGCCACACTAGCTACATTTCAACTGCTCAATAGCTACATGGGGCTTGTGGCTACTGTATTGGGCAGCACAGTTATATAACATTTCCATTATTATGGAAAGTTCTACTGGACAGTACTGTCCCCGAACATTCCAGAAGCAGTGTAAGTACTTCACACATAATTGTTGCTCTCTGCTTAATAGTTCAAAGCACTTTCACATATAGGACCTGATTGAAGGGCTGTCTATCCAGCAAAGTTGGAATGCCCTTTCTCTTAGACATCACTGTCTCTCTGTATCATGTTCTAACCTGACTCAAGTCTACAAAGCATGGTGATTGCTGGAAAATTGGAGAGTATACAGAGAGAGGATTTCTGGGTCTTTAGTTAAAAGATACCAAATGCATATACGATAAGCCTTAACTCCAGCCACAAAACACATCTCAGTAGAGATAACAAATAGGAGTAGAAATGAAGTGCAATCAACAACAATAACAACAAAAACAAACAAATCTTTATCTGATAACCCAGTATCCCTTTTTCTCTGAAGACAGTTCAGAGTAGGTCCTGACCTTGTTTTTTCATCCTCACCACTGAGACAATGGCTGATGACCTCAAAAGAGCAGTCAGCTATCACAGCAAGCTGGTAGTTTGGGGGCAGTAGCTCATTTGCTCCAGCAAACTTAGACTGAATTGATTTCCTAACACATGTTTATAGATGTGCTCTCCTGAGTTCCACACACAGAATATCCACCAAATACTAAACGTGGGCTAGTGCTAACATGCGTGTTACCCTCTTAATGTTTCATTTAACCACCTTGGAAAAATCCCAGTGTAGATGAAAGCTACCCCAAGGCGTATAGCTGAAGCTTAAGAAATGTTCTCAAGGTCAAAGCAGAGTGATCACAAATTCACTTTCATTTGGTTGAGGACCATCTTGACTTTCCATGGTGAGACCAACACATCTATGCTGCAGCTGAAGGGGTTGTAGCATGACAAGAAGGTCCTCTTGATCTTCAGAGCATATTTCTTGGCAGAGACAAAGTAAAGTAAGCCCAAGGTAAGGTCACCCTCCATATGCAGGAGTGAAAAGAACAAAAGCAACAGCTACATTTGTTGAGTGCTTAATGTATATACTGTTCTATTCATATTATGCAGGTCATCTGACAGTCTCCACCATAACCTTATGAAGTAAGAACTTTAATATCTCCATTTTATAGGTGAAGAAGTGAGGCACGGAATGGTTAAGAACTCACCCAAGCTCATGAGCGACTAAGTGGTGGAACCAGGACTGGCCTGGGTGATTTAGCAAAAGTTCACATTTTTAACCACTGTTCTCTGAGGCCTATCAAGGTAAGTGATCTCTCTGTGGTTTCCTCATTTAAGTTTCAAAAAAACATTGAATTCTTTTATAATATTTAGGGTTTTCCGCCTGCAGTTTTTCTGGTCACTGCAAGAAACAGCTCTAAATATTAAAGAAAGTTATCGTATTACAGACAATGATGGAAACACTGCTTTCTAGATTAGTCAACTTATAGATTTATGTAAACAAGTATTTCATGAGTAAATGAAGATAACAAATGCAAATGAGACAGTGAGATCATTTTATCTTTGAAGGTGCGGAAACATTTTGTCCCACTGTTTGAGTGAAGAATATGTGAAGTGAAAAATGGGCACTTAGATAGGAAGGTCAACAGACGAAGACCTCTAGGCCAGCTGCCTGCTTTCATAAACAGTTTTATTGGAACACAACCCCACCCAGTCATTTATGGATTGTCTATGGGTAGAGCTGGGTAGCTGTATGCCCACAAAATCTAATATATTTACCATCTGGTTCTTTCCAGAAAAAGTTTGCTGACCCCTGACTTAGATGGCAGTGAGAAAATAGCATTATGTTCTGAAAGTGGGTCTTATCTTAACCATCATTTTCACTGGACTGAAAACATGACTTCAGTGGTACAGTATTAATAAAATTTGATATTGTTGAATTTTACATAATTGAAAACTGCAAATAAGAAGAGTTGAAAGGTCAAATGGTAACTTTATAATAAACACTGTTGCAGTCCTGAATTTGAAAGCCAAAGGCAATCATTAAATAAGGTAGAAGGAGGGTCTGTTCATTGACCTCACAGGATATAATGTAGTAGTCCATTGGTATCTGCGGGGGAATTGGTTCCAGAACTCGCCCTCCAGCCCCCACCCATGCCTGCAGATACCAAAATCCAAATGGATACTCAGGTCCCTTATATAAAATGGCATAGTATTTGCATATAAACTATGGACATCGTCCCATATACTTCAAATCACCTCTAGATTACTTACAATGCCTAATGCAATTTAAATGCTATATAAATAGTTGTCATTGTGTGCAAATTCAACTTTTGGTTTTTCGAACTCACGGGAATTTTTCCCTCTGAATATTTTCAATTTGCGCTTGGTTGAATCCGAGGATGTGGAACCTATGAATGCAGAGGGCTGACTGTATTCTGTACCTCTGGAGGTAATGAGAGTCAAGTTGATAAGAGCTTGATATACTAGGGGCAAAGGCCCCATCCTAGCTGTAAAAAGACTTAGTGGTTCACAGTTCTGATTGCATGATGGGATCACCAGGGGAGCTTTTAAAAACCCCAGAGCTATTCAGGGTTTTTTGTGGTTCCAAATTTTAGAATTGTTTTTTCTATTACTGTGAAAAATGCCACTGGAGTTTTGGTAGGGATTGCAATGATTCTATGGGTAATATGGGTAATATAGACATTTTAATAACATTAACTCTTCTGATCCACAAGATACCGTTCCATTTATTTTTGTCTTCTTCAATTACTTTCATCAATGTCATAGTTTTGGTGTTTGGATCTTTTTCTTCCTTGGTTAACTTTATTCTTATTTTATTGTTTTCAATACTGTTATAAATGGGATAGTTTTCTTTATGTCTTTATCATTCTTGGTGTACAGAAACACAACTGATTTTTATATTTTGATTTTGAGTCCTGACACTTTATTCATTTTTTAGATTTAACAATTTTTTTGGTGGGGTTTTTAAAATTTTCTATATACAAGATCACCTCATCTGCAAACAGAGACAATTTTACTTCTTGTTTCCCAATTGAATGCCTTTAATTCCTTTTTTCTTTCCTGTTTGCTCTGGCTAGGATTTCCAGTACTATGATGAATGAGTGGTGAATGTGGACATCCTTGTCTTGTTCTTGATCTTAGACTGAAAGCTTTCAACTTTTCATCATTAAGTATGATGTTAGTTGTGGGTTTGTCACATATGGCCTTTATTATGTTGAAATATCTTTCTTCTACACCCAGTTTGTTGAGTTTTTATCATGAAAGGATGCTGAATTTTGTCAAATACTTTTTCTGCATCTATTGAAATGATCATATAATTTTTATCGTGCATTCTATTAATGTGGTGTGTCACATTTATTGATTTGTGTGTGTTGAACCATCATTGCCTCCCAGAGATAATTCTCACAAAGCTATCTTGAGAATGTACAAAACTGGAGGCATCACACTCCCTGATTTCAAACTGTATTATGAAGCTATAATAATCTAAACAGTGTAGTACTGGCATACAAACACATAGACCAATGAAACTGTATTGAGTGACCAGAAATAAACCCATGAATATATGGTCAACTAATTTTTGACAAGGGAGCCAAGAATACTCAATAGGGAATATATAGTGTCTTCAATAAATGGTGTTTGGAGAACTGGATACTCACATGCAAAAGAATGAAATTAGACCCCTATCTTACACCACTTACAAAATTAACTCTAATGGATTAAGAACTTAAACATAAGACCTGAAATCATAAAACTCCTAGAAGAAACATAGGGGAAAAGTTCTTTGGCATTGATTTTGGTGATGATTTTTTTAAAATATGACATCAAAAACACAAGCAACAAAAACAAAAATAAACAAGTGGGACTGACTACATCAAACTAAAAAGCTTATGCACAGCAAAAGAAACAATCAACAAAATGAAAAAACAATCCATGGAATGGGAGAAAATATTTGCAAGTCATATATCAGATAAGGGGTTAATATCCAAAATATGGAAGAAACTCATACAACTTAATAGCAAAAAAAAAAAAAAAAAAAAAAACCCCAAACCAAAAAACAAATGATCTGATTTTAAAATCATCAAAATACCTAAATAGACATTTTTTTCCAAAGAAGACATACAAATGGCCAGTAAGTACATGAAAAAGTGCTTAACATCAATAATCATCAGGGAAATGCAAATAAAAACCACAATGAGATATCACCTCACACCTGTTAGAATTGCTGCTATCAAAAAGACAAGGATGTGCAGAAAAGGGAACCTTAGTGCACTGTTAGTGGGAATGTAAATTGGGACAGCCACTATGGAAAACAGTAAGGAGGCTCCTCAAAAGATTGAAAATAGAACCACCATATGATCCAGCAATCTCACTTCTGTGTATTTATCCAAAGGAAATGAAATCACTATCTCATAGAGATAGCTACACCCCAAGTTCATTGCAGTATTATTCACAATATCCAAACATGGAAATAACCTAAATGACCATTGATGGATCAATGGATGAAGAAAATATAGCATATATATATATATATATATATAATACACACACACACACAATGGAATATTATTCAGCTTTAAAAAAGGGCAATCCTGACATTTGTGACAACATGGGTGAAACTTAAGTGCATTATGCTAAGTAAAATAAGTCAGACAGAGAAAGACAAATACTGTATGGTGTCCCTTATATGTGGAATCTAAAAAAGCCAACTCACAGAAACAGAGAGCAGATTGGTGGTTGCCGGGAGCTGAGGGATGGGGAAATGAGGAGATGTTGGTAGAAGGATACAAATGTCCAGTTATAAGACATTTGGGGATCTAATGTACAGCATGGTGACTATAGTTAACAATACTGTGTTGTATAACAACAATAACAAAATGGTAATTATGTGAGGTGAAGGATGTGTTAAGTAACTTTAGTGCAGTGAACATTTCACAATATATAGACATATCAAATCATCACACCTTAAACAATATTATATATCAATTATATCTCAATAAATCTGGAAATCAAACAAAAAACCAACCCAGAGCTCAGGCTGCTTACCATACCAATTAGTTCAGAACCTCTGGGGGTGGGATCTAGGCATCAGTATATTTTAAAGATCCCTGGGTGATTCCAGTGTGCAGCAAAGGTTAATCCCTTTCTGGAAATGGGCGGTTCTTTGTGAGAGAGGACAGAATGTGCTTCTATTTGCCTGAGACTTTCCCATGAGGTAGTACTTCTACCCAGACCCTCTCCACTTGTGTAACTACTGACAAAGGTTCTCTCTTTGACCAAATTTTAGTCAGCCTCCTCTGAGCTCTCTGCTCAACTAGACTCGACTGTGGGCTTTGGTCTCTATCCTTCTAGAGTCCAGTTTTAGCAAGAATCCTCTGAAGTCAATTTAGCTAGAATCCCTCATCCTCAATATTTGGAGAATCACCCTCAATATCTGATCACCTCCCTCATCCCCTACCCACCATTCCCCGGTATCTGATCCTCTTGGCCTGCCCTCATCAAGAATCCTGTTTGGTCAGTTTAGTGAGAATTATCCTACCCTCTTAGTAATTTTCTATCCACTGACCCCCGTCCTGCTCCTTGGCTATAAATCTCCACTCCCTTGGTATTCAGACTTGAGCCTGAGCTCTCTCCCCTTCTGCCAAAAGGCATTGCAATAGATCCTCTTGAAGGAAGTCTTCCTTATCATCTTTAACAGGCACCAGAATAATTTTTTCTTTAACACTACTACTCACCCTTATTGTCTCAGTTTAAGTCTTAAATGTCCTTTTCTCTAGGAAGTCTGAATTAGGTGTCCCTCTCTATGCTCACAGCACCCCCTCTACTCCTCCTATCAGTTGCTATTGTAATTTCCTGCGTACTCTTCTCTGTGTGTCCCATTTGACTCAAAATGTCATGATGGCAACGCTGCATCCACCTTGTTCCACGTGAACAACAGCAGCAGCAGTGAATACTCATTGCATCACACACGGACTATGTGTCCCTCCCTGCGCGTATTATCTTAGTTAATACCTATCTCAACCCTATTATCATCTCCATTTTACAGGCAACAACCTGAGGATGGGAAAATTAATTAACTTGCCTCAGGTCACACTGCTAGGAAGTCCTTAGTGCTAAATTCAGTTTCTGGCACATGGTAGGGTGTTCAACAGAGATTTGTTGAGTGAAAAAAAATAAATGCATGAGTTGCTTTCCTCTCTAGTTTGTCCACAACCTCTCTGGTGGGATTGAAACCACAGTGAGATTCCCTTCCCCTACTCCCATGTTTACTAAGGCTCAGCTTTGACCTCTTCCAAGTTTTCTGTCCCAAAGTAGATGGGCTGAAAGTCCTGACCTTCATATGACTGAACAGCAGCAACTTCTAATGAAAGGGCTAGTATTCCAGCTTGTTTGACAGAGCATACTTAAAGGAAAATGAAAATAAGAGAGGAGAGACTGTATGTGTAACATTTCCCGAAGTGTGTACTTTCAGCTTACAGCCTGAGAACCCAGTGTGGGAGGAATAGGGCACGGAATTGTTACAAAAGACCCTTAAATCCTTAGACATGTCACACATTTTCTGAAAATGGAAATAAGCATTATTTTCCACTTCTAGATATACTGTTGGATTTACTGCTGTCACAACCAGTAAAGCGTGAGCTCGTTTAAAATTATTATCGAATCCATATTAGCTTCCCATCATCTTATTCAATAAGTACAAACTGCAGCACTAAAACATTTTGCGGGGTCCAGTGGGATTTTTTTTTTTTATTAAAAATATGGAACGCTTTACAAATTTGTGGGTCATCCTTGCGCAGAGGCCATGCTAATCTTCTCTGTATCGTTCCAATTTTAGTGTATGTGCTGCCGAAGCGAGCACCAGTGGGGTTTTTGCAGTTATTAGTAGTAATAAAAATTCTAAATATTTATTGACTGGGCAGTGTATTGTGGATGCAGAATACCTCATTTAATTCTCCATCAACCCTTTGCAGTAGATACTATTATTCTCATTTTACACAAAAAGAGCACAAGATATCCTAGAACACTGACAATAATATTTCCTGCTTAATACTGTGATGAAGACAAAACACCTGGGGGACTGCCGGGCCAGTGCCACAGTGGCAGCAACAAGAAGGGCCCATGGAGGCTCAGAACGCTTGGGTGGTTGGAAGGGGGATGCTAATAATATCTGGACATGGAGGAGGGGCCTCAGGTGGACTGACTGTGTCTAGAACTTGGGAGCTCATGATGATCCAAAAAGGAGGTGGTGTATACCTAAAGATTAGCAGGGGCTAAAGTGGTTGCCTTGGCAAGTGGCGATCTTCTTGGGTGGGGTGGGGAGAATACGTAAGGGACCTGGAACCTCCAATGCTGGAAAGAGTGGTGCATGAATACCCAAGTATTCGTTGAATCCCTACTGTGTTCTAGGCACAATGCAAGTGGCTGGGATACAGTTCTAAGCAAAAGAGCTGTGATTTCTCTCTTAATTGGAATTGTTTAGAGAAATTATTCAAATATTAACAAAACACATAATTTAAAACTGTGATAACTGTGATGAAGGAAAGGTACAAAGTGCTCTACAAGCATACAATAGGGGAATCTGGTCTCATTTGGAGGGCCAGGAAAGGCTTTCTTGAAGGAGGAACTGGAGAGAGGGAAGGAGAGTGAGCATTCCGAGCAGAGGAAACAGCAAAGGCCCTGAGGTGGAAGGAAAAGGATACATTTGAGAAAATGAAAGACAGCCAATATGTCTACAGCCCTGTGTGCTGAGAAGACTACTCCTGGGACTCCAGCAGGCTGGAGAACAAGACAAGGAACAAGCCATTGAAACTTGCCTCCAAGCTGAGACCAGGAGGACTAAGGCTATTGAACCATATAGGTCTGAGCTTCCTCAACTGGCCCCATACTAGGGATCCAGGTGGTCCCAAGGTAGCCTTCACCATGCTGCCTGGCAGTTTCGCAGGTGGCAAGTACCCTGGCTGGGGGGGGAAATTTGGGTTTCGGCCCTAGTTCTACCTCTTTTTCAATTAGAAACCACTGGAGCTCTGCTGACCCTGTGGGATTGTGTATGGAGTGGTTCTTATACTGGTTAAAGTTTTTGCAGCACTGGTTTAGAGCAGTGGCCTTCAACCTAAGCTGCACATTAGAGTCACCTGGAGGAACGTTAAAATTACAGCTGCCATTATCCACAATAGCCAAGACATGGAAACCACCTAAGTGTCCATCAGTGGATGAATGAGTAAAGAAGTGTGGTATCTATACAATGGAATATTATTCAGCCATAAAAAAATGAGGAGGTCATACCATTTGCAAAAACTTGTATAGCCCTTGAAGGCATTATGCTAAGTGAAATAAGTCAGACGGAGAGAGACAAATATTGTATGATCTCACTTGTATGGGGAATCTTACAAACAACAACAAAAACAGAAAACCAAACTCATAGAAAAAGAGATCAGACTTGCGGTTACCAGAGGCAGGGGGTGGAGGAAAGGGGAGGTGGAGAAAGATGGTCCAAAGGTACAAACTTTCAGTTATGAGATAAATAAGTACTAGGGATGTAATTTACAGCACGATGGCTATAGGCAACACTGCTGTATGATATACAGGAAATTTTTTAAGAGAGTAAATTCTATGAGTTCTCATCACAAGGAGAATTTTTTTCCTTTTTTATGTTCTCTTTTTGCCTTTTATTGTATCTATATGAGAAGATGGATGTTAGGTGAACCTACTGTGATAATCATTTCACAATATATGTAAATGAAACCATCCTTCTGCATGCCTTAAACTTACACAGTGATGGATGTTAATTATTTCTCAATAAAGCTGGAAAAAAATTACTACTGCCTCAGCCCCATACCCACGGTTTATGATTTAACTGCTCAGAGTATAGGCTGGGCATCAAGACTTTTCAAATCTCTCCAGGTGATTCTAATGTTCAAACAAGTTTGAGAACCACAGGGTTAGAGGCTAGTTCCCAAATGCCAGTCTACAGATCAGCTATATCCTAAGTACCTGCAGGGCTTATAAAGAAATCTCCAGCTCTATATCAAATCTGCTGTGTCAGCACTTAAAAATGGAAGCCTTAGGTGATTTTTTAACCTATCCAGGTTTGCTAAGGCCTGATTTAGATCATGGCCTCTCAAACTTTAATCTGATTCAGTCTGAGGTGGGGCCTGAGATTCTGCATTTCTAACAAGCTCCAAGGTGTTGTTGCCTTCCAAGCTTGAATAGCAATGGCTTCAGGGGATGCAAATGGAAGAATGAGTGGCTTTTCTCCAAAACCTGCCAAGGGCTGGACCTGAAATCTATGAGCATACAGGGACCTTATTTACATGTCCATGTCCCCTTCCCAGATCACTTTGTTCGGGGCAGGGATTGAGTCTTTTTTTTTAACATCTTTATTAGAGTATAATCGCTTTACAATGGTGTGTCAGTTTCTGCTTTAAAACAAAGTGAATCAGCTATACATATACATAGTCTTTGTCATGGCACCATCTCTAGCATCTAAACTCAGTGCTCAGCATATTAGAAGCACCATAAATGGGATTTGAATTGAATAAATACCATGATGTCCTCAGGGTCCGAGATATAGAGCCAGCTGAAGGTGAGACATTGCTGTAACACGGGCCTCCTGCCACTTCCAGTCATAAATTCCAATTGGATGGGGTCCAATGCGAAGCTGTGTGTTACTGAAGCCTGCTCAGTAGGGGGTAGGGTCAAAGCAGGCCTCTGGAATATTAATAATTCTGAGCAGTGACCACAGCTATGATATTTACAGACCCATGAAGCACAGGGGACAGCCTGAGGCTGCACACACAGCTATAGACTCCAAGGATTTACTCTGCTCCAAATGGACCATGTATATTGCCCAATGCTGCCAAAAGCCATACGGCTCATTAGCTTTTACTATACAGAGAAATGCGCCAGGCCTGGTGCTAAAAGGACATGACAAAGCACATTTGACAGCAACGGTCAAAGGAAAAAGCACAGTGGGAGCGGAACTGCTCTGTGGGAAGTTGCTCATGCCTTTGGAACAGGAGACAAATACCTCCGCCTCTCCGTTTGGAGGCCCAGGCTGGTTGGAATCTGACAAGGACTTATTACTTTAGAAACTTTTTTCAGGGGTTTGGTTTCTTCCCCTGGATACTCCTTGCATGGTGATGGATGTTTTATTCCTGAATATTTTTTGATGTTATAACTATTGGTGTAGTTTGTGAGTTATATATTGGGAGGGGGTCAGAAGAGAGAAAGGAACAGAGAGAGAGCAGAAAGAGAGAGAAAGAGAAAGAAACAGAGAGATACAGAGAGACAAAGAAATAGAGAAGGGAAGGGGAAAAAAACCCCACAATTATAAGTAGATGGAAAGGAGCAGAAAACTGTAAAGAATGGGGTGGGAAGCCAGACAAGGATGGAGGTAGGACCTCAGGCCAGGGCTCCCCCTTCTTTTTGTTGCTTTATACTAAAGGATGGTCGAAGTATCCTTCAAAGGGAACTTACGTGGTACACACCCTTTCATCCTGCCAGAGGCATAGAGGGTGACATTTTTGGTCTCACCCTTTAGCCCTGATGAATCGCTGCTGACTCTCACCATGAAATCTCACCCTTATATTTTTTTTCTGCCACCAGCACTCTTTTTACTTTCTGTCAAAGGCTAGGCTATCTGGTTCGGGGCAGTTACCTTTTATGGGTTACATTTTTTTAGTGGTTGGAATAATTAAGATCTAGCCTCTTAGCAAGTTTGATGAGTATAACACAATATTATTGTCTATATTCACTATACCATGCATGAGATCTCCAGGACTTTTTTACTACTTGTGGCAAATTTGTGCCCCTAAACAACATCTGTCCTATCCCCTGACCCTGCATCCCCTGGTAGCTACCATTTTACTCTCTGTTTTTACAAGTTTGGCTAAAAAGAAATGATAACTACGGGACGTGACAGAGGCGCTAATTATCGCTGCGATGGCAATCATATTATAATATATAAATGTATGAAATCAACATGTGTACACCTTAAATTTACACAATGTTATATGTCAAATATATTTCAAAAAAAAACAAAAAACCTTTGTCAGGCTATTAGAACCCAACTTTATCTGACCCTACCACACTTAAATCTCTTCACTCAACTCCCCCCATGTCTCTGGCCCTCTTCTCTGCACACAGCCTGTGATGAGATCTTGTTCTCTGTCCCCCCCGCCCCACTCCATCCTGAGGTATAGATCCCACATGGAATGTTTCACATCGCTCAGGGTTTCCCAAAGTATGTTCCCTGGACCACCTGCTTCGGAATCACACGGATGGGGGTAAAGGAGGAGGAAGAAAGGAAGAGTTTTTCACATGCAGTTTCCTGGGCCCAGTGCACACAACCCTATTAAACCAGACTGGGCAGGGGGCAACTGTGGAAAACTGCATTTTAACTCTTTGGCCCAGTTGATTCTGATACACAGGACAGTTTAAGAACCTCAGCAAGAGCAGCCCTTCAGGGGTCTCAAATTCTTCCTCTTTCAAGACCCTGTTCAGAAGATCAGAGACCACCCTCCCTAAACACATGCTGTGTCCAGAGACTGGGTCACACACTTACACAACTCATGGAAACTCTCCAGGCCTACACTTTCTCATCTAAAAGCAGGGGGCCGTGTCTAAGTCGTGAATGGGAACAGGGACAGGACAGATAACAAGTACAGAAGTGCAGCTGACCTGATGGGAATTAGGGGAAGCTGGAGGCTACATGCTCTGGTTAAAGGGGCAGCTGCTTCTCCACTGCACTCAATTGTGGCTGGAGGGGAAGGCCACCCAGAGGTGCCAAATATTCTGAATTTGTAAGGAACGCTAGAAATCTGGATTTGTACGTAAAGTTCTCTGATTTGTAATTTCTGGCTAAATTTTTTTTAACAGGCCAAACAAAATAGATATACACATTCAGGCTGTGAGTCTATGTTTGCAACATCTGGCCTAGAGCTTCCTAGGGTTGCCTTCAGCACGAGGGTGCTGGGATTCACTGACCTGGAACCTTCCTGGCTTAATAAGTTGCTCTGTTGCTGGTTGAAGCTTCTCTGCTGTCCCCTCTCCTTTTCAGAAGAACCAAGGTTCTCAAAAATGAGCACACATTAAAATCACCTGGCAGACTTGTTAAAATACAGATTGCCAGGCCCCACTCCCAAAGTTTCTGATTCAAAAGATCTGAAAATTTGCACTTCTAACAAAATCCCGAGGGATGCTGAGGCAGTTGGCCTAGGCTTGATGCTTTAAGAACCACTACTATAAAACACCACTCACTGGCTATAATGTTTCCTCTCTCCTTAAATCAGCGTTCACACCTTAGCTCCTCTCGCATTTCTGAGTCACTTCACACAGCAGTCACTTTGGGCCCTTCTGGGGTTGCTCACATGATCAAATCCATTTTGACAATAATAACTGTCTTTTTTGAGTGTTTACTATGTGCCAGCCATTCATGTAAACACGTTACTATATTAACTTTGATCTTCATCACAACCCTATTAGGAAGGCATTAGCACCCCTAATTTCTACCTGGAGGGAAGTGAAGCCCAGAGAAGTTAAGTAACTTACCCGCAGTCACATAATTAGTGGGTGGCAGAGCCAGAATCCAAACCCAAAATGTCTGACTCCGGAGCCTGTTTATCATAGAATTTCTAGACAAAGCCTGGATACTTTTGAGAGTGAAAGGAAACATTATTAATGATTATGCCCAACGACAGATGTAAACCAGTACTATCATAGGCAAACCAGGACGTAAGGTCACCCTGTGCGTTCTGCCATTTCAAATGTCCTTTTTGGATGATCTACAACTTTGCGAAAAGGGCACAGATGTTGCAGCCAGTCAAAATCCAGCTTAATTGAGCTAAAGCATGAAAGGACTTAGGTCAGGGCCTGCTACATGGTAGGAACTCAACAGATGTCTGTTTCTTTCAGTCAAGCTTCTAAATCCTTACAGGGGAACATAGGCAAGTGTAATATATAGCTAAGATTCTGGAGGCCCTACAATAATGTTGATAGAAAAAAAAAAGAACATAAATGAAAACTCTTAAAAGGTCACACTAAGATTCTAATAATCCAGGGCTAAGCATAAGAGTTCATAGAGGGCAACTCCCTCAGGTTTTACATTTTTAAGGAGGTATGGAGTTTGAAGTGAGTCTTGAAGATTGAGTAGAAGATGGGAAGGCTAGAACTGGTGATAGGTAGAGAAAGACACAGAGTTTATGCAGAAACTAAATCAAGGCTAAGAAGCATCTCTGTGACTAAACTCTGTTGCATGCTTCAAGTTCACTCCAACCTTTGTAAGACTCCAGATAGGATAAAAGAGGGAAATATCTTTATTTATTTAGTGAGTTTTGTATACTCTGTCATTATTTTGCCCTCACTCACAAAGCCCTAGAGAACCCGGATGAAGACTTGATCCTCCCAGGCACGCAAGTACAGACAGAGAAATTTCTGAGAAGAATTGGCCTGGGGTTTTCGAGAACTTTTGAATTTAGGGATTTTGAACAAAATCCTGCCCATCACAATGGTTTTCACAGTAAGAGCAACAGCTGCTGGTACTTAGTCCCCCTGATTTATGTGAAAAGGAAGGGCAATTTCATCATACTTTTTCTCAGTCCCAAGTGTGGGAAATTCCAAACAGGCTCAATGCTACCCTCTAGCGTGCAAAACGGGCAGATGTGGGGATCAGAGACCGTTCGTGACAAAACCCCTGGAAGAAGACTGGAGAAGGTAAGGAGAAAGAAACATTCTTGTATTTGCAGAAGGTCCATGAATTAATAAGTATCCAAGGACTCTAAGAAACAGACAAGTACTTCCCTGATGAAAGGTCTAACATGGTACTTCCCATAGAATATAATGTTCTGTAAAGTACCAGTCCTATGTGATATTCCATTCACATACTCTCCTGAGGCCCATGGTGAAAAAGTTAGGAATTCTCTGTACACCATGCTCCCCAAGCCCTCGTTAGAGAATCAGTGTTTAATGAAGGCTTGTATAGTAAAAGCTCTGGGAAGTTATGCAACGATGAAATTCTACTTCCCACACATATTTGAGCACTGAAACCTTTTCTTTTTTGTTTTCTCACAAATCCATGTTATCCCCTGGGAGAACTGCTCCTAGAGCATACGTCGGCCAGTGCTAGTGGGAGAAACACAGAGTTCTTACCTTAAGCTCTCCTATGATGAAAGAAGATCTGTCTCATAGGGTTTGATTACTCTACTTTGCTTGCAGAGATAGAACTCAATAGTAACCCAGTAGAGCTGACCAAGGTACAAAAGGGCAAAAGAACAGGGTGATGACTGAAACCAAGTATCTGATCCATGGCACCAAGGACTGGAAGATCCCGTAAGAGGCTAAGAGGTCATCCAGCTCCACCCCACCCCACATCCCATCCAAGTCTTTAGGCAAGACACGCAATCTTCTTACAGTTCTCCTAACGCATCATTCTCACTCTCTGTCGATCAAAGTCCGACTGAGGTTTCATTCAATTGTCCCCTTCTTCAGATTTTTCTCCTGACTCTAGGCTCCATTGAGCATTTCCATTTCTGACCTTGAGTTAGATCATTGATTTATTCATCGAAGGCATATTGAACACCTGCTATATGTACAACATGGTGCTGGGAATGCAGATCTGAATAAGACAAAGAGCCTACTTTTGAGGAGCTCATAATTTCTGCCACTGAAGGAAGATGTGAAGAAGGGACAATACAGACTCCACTGAAGCAGATGAAGATACAATACGCCACAAAGACATTGCCGAATACCATCCAAGAGCGTTGTCAACATGATCGCATGGAGTTCCTAGAACAAAGCCTGGCTCATGGTAAGCACTCCGTAGATGTTAGCTGTTATTGTTGCTATTACTACCACTGCGATTACAGATTACATTCATTTTGCATTACTTGGTTCTTTTTTTTTTAAACTGGATACAATTTATTTATTTATTTATTTATTTATTTTTGGCTGTGCTGGGTCTTGGTTGCTGCACGCGGGCTTTCTCTAGTTGCAGCGAGCGGGGGCTACTCTTCGTTGCGGTGCGCAGGCTTCTCATTGTGGTGGCTTCTCTTGTTGCGGAGCATGGGGTCTAGAGCGCAGGGGTTTCAGTAGTTGTGGCACATGGGCTCAGTAGTTGTGGCACACGGGCTTAGTCGCTCCACGGCATATGGGATCTTCCCGGACCAGAGATCGAACCCGTGTCCCCTGCATTGGTAGGCGGATTCTTAACCATTGCACCACCAGGGAAGTCCCATTACTTGGTTCTTAATTTGCTGTAAGTGTCCAAGAAAATGGAAGGGTAAGATGCCATCTCCCCCACAAGTGGTTTACTTGGTGAAATTACTCCTTTACTCAGTGGCTGATAAATACCAAAGCCAGTGACACTTTATTTCTCTGCCTGTAAAATGTTGCTACTGATGACTCTCTTTTTGGCTTATTTCATTGATTCATCAATTCCTTCCTTTATTTTTTTGACTAATACTTATGGAGTCCCCATTATGTGCCAGACTCTGTGGGAGGGATGGGGAATATAGTAATCAACAAGACAGATATGGTGTCTGCCTTCCTGGAGCTTGCTATAGCCCAGGACTTGGGAGAAAATTTAAACAAAATTATGTTATGTGAATGTATTTTGTGACATACAAGGCAGGGGTAAATGTAGAGTATTATTACAATTTAACAACTTACCAACAGTACTGCTGTCAATCTTGGCCTTTAGTCTCTGGAATGGAGAATATCATTGTGCTTACTTGGCACTGTGCCTGGTTTCATGACCTTCAGAAATGTCTGCTGAACAAATTAATGAGTGGACAAATTAATTAGAAGCATTATTACTAAAATTCCATTTGCTACATAAATATAATCATGATGAAAAGAAAGGGGGCGATAAGAATACATATGAATTAATGAACTCCTATTCTGTGATAAATGACATTATGTACCTCATTTTAAGGATGAGAAAAAAAATGAAGTTCAGAGATATTAAGTAACTTGCCCAGGGCTTCAAACCTATACACACAGATAGTAAAGGAACCAGTGGCCTGAGAACACACATTTTCCTTCTCCTTTAAGGGGAAGCTACATTCTTTCCCCAGATCCCGTTTTTATTATTGGGGAACACTGTCTTCTTTTCCAGACTAAACTAAGTGGGAATGGATGAGGGGATGACTTCCACCTAATATGTCGCAGCTGGAGATGGGTGCCATGGCTATTAGCTGAAATTAATGCCCTGAAGGCAGTCATTACCAGCCCCAGTCTAATAGGAACCCAGAGCATCTCTGATAATGCAGTCTCGATGTCCTCCTAACATTTTCCAAATAAAGTGAAACAAACAGATTTCCTTAACACCAAAAGGCCAGGAGTCTCTGTGCTGAGTGAACTTGATGGAGAACTCAGTCATACAATAACAGGGCCAGAGCGGGCCTGAAAGTCACCTAGTCCGACTGTTTACTTGACTGTTTAATCTCCTCTACTCCATCCCCACCAAGTACCCTCTAGCCTATGGGTTGGAGAACTTGTTCACATTTAGGGTAAGCTATTTGGAATGAGCTGATTGGAAAGTCTACTATATGTTGAGCTGAAATCTGCTTCAGGCAGCTTCTACTCATTGGTTTTCACTTTCTCCCTTGGGGTCACCCAGAAATCTGATCTGCTATCCACATGATTCTTATTTCTATATTTCTCCTATGATACTTGTCATACCACACGCTCACGCTATTATAAACTTAATCCTTTTCCTTTCAACTCATTGTAAATAAACACCTATTTTAATCTCAAAACTGAGCAATAATATCCATGAAATTGTAGGTTTGATATGTTTGTTTTCTATTTTTTCTAATAAATATTATCAGTATGTTATTAATTACATGTATTATTTGTATTAATGTATTATTAACTAACAGTATTATTAATGTATGATTAATGTGTTGGTGGTGGTATGACTACCCCATTTTGGGAAACACCATACATATTCCTTCTCTATATACAGTATTTGAAAATAACAACCACAGCCTTCCTTAGAACAAACATTCCCATTACTTTCAATCATATAATATTATGCAAAATTAATTTACCATCCTAGGTATTTGCCTCCGATTTGTCTACATGTCTACTTAGGTTTGGGGGAGCCAGTCTCATATAAAATTCTCTAATTATTTATGTTCTGATTTTACTAATACAATCTGTATTTTCATTAGCTTTCTGGGCAGTTGAACTACTGTATGTATTTCTAAAGAGTTCACTGGTCCTTAAGATCCTTAAGCATTTTTTTATCCACACCAATGTTATCCTTTCCCATCTTGTTCATTCTTTTTTTCTTTCCAGTAGAGAATGTTCTTCTTGTCCTCCAGCTCTATTGAGATAAAACTGTTGTATAATATTGTGTGAGTTTAAGATGGACATGTTGATATGACACACATATTGCAGAATGATTACCAGAATAACGTTAGCTAACCCATCACCTCACATAACTATCATTTTTTAATGTGGTGAAGACATTTAAGATCTACTCTCTTAGCAACTTTCAAGTATATAATACAGTATTTTTAACTGTACTCATCATGATGTGCAGTAGATCCCCAGAACTTATTCCTTTTATAACTGGAAGTCTGTACACTTTGATCAACATCTTCCCATTTCCTCCCACGCCCCAGCCCCTGACAAACCACCATTTCCTCTCTGTTTCTATGTTTGGCTTTTTTACATTCCACGTAAGTGATATCATACACGGTTTTTCTTACTTATTTCACTTAGTATAATGCCAAATTGTACTAAGAAGACACAAATCAATGGAAAGATATCTTGGGTTCATGAATCAGAAAAATTAATATTGTTCAAATGCCAATACTACCTAAAGCCATCTATAGACTCAGTGTAATCCCTATCAAAATTCCAATGGCATTTTACACAGAAATAGAGAAACAATCCTAAAACTTTATGGAACCACAAAAGACCCCAAATAGCCAAAGCAATCCTGAGAAAGAAGAACAAGCCTGGAGGAGTCACTTCCTGATTTCAAACTGTACTACAAAGCTGTAGGAATCAAAATGTTATGGTATCGGCATAAAAATAGACTCATAGAACAATGGAACAGAATCTAGAGCCCAGAAATAAATCCTGGCATACACGGTCAACTAATATTTGACAAGGGAGCCAAGAATACTCAGTGGGAAAAGCATAGTCTCTTCAAAAAATGGTGCTGGGAAAACTGGCTATTCTTTTGCAGAAGAATGAAATTGGACCCCTTTCTTACCCCATTCACAAAAATTATTCAGAAATAAGTAAAGACTTAACATAAGACTTGAAACTTCAAAACTCCTAGAAGAAAATATAAGGAGAAGGCTCTTTCATATGACACCAAAAGCCCAAGCAACAAAAGCAAAAGTAAACAAGTGGGACTCATCAAACTAAAAAAGCTTCTGCACAGCAAAAGAAACAATCAGCAAAATGAAAAGGCAACCTATGGAATGGGAGGAAATATTTGCAAATCATACGTCTGATCAAAAGTTAATATCCAAGATATATAAGGAACTCATACAACTCAATAGCAATAATAATAATAATAATAATCCTATTTAAAAAATGGGCAAAGGACTTAAATAGATATTTCTCCAAAGAAGACATACAAATGGCCAAGAAATACATGAAAATGTGCTCAAAATCACAAATCATCAAGAAAAGGCAAATCAAAAAACTCAACAAGATATCATCTCACACCTGTTAGAATGACTATCATCAAAAAGACAAAAGATAACAAGCTGGCGAAGACGTAAAGAAAGGGAACCCTTGTGCACTGTTGGTGGGAATGTAAGTTGGTACAGCCACTACAGGAAGCAGAATGGAGTTTCCTCTAAAAATTAAAAATAGAACTACCATTTGATCCAGCAATGCCACTTTTGATTATATATCAAAAGGAAATGAGATTAAGATCTCAAAGAGATATCTGCACCTCATGTTCTTTCTAGCATTATTCACAATAGCCAAGACACGGAAACAACCTAAGTGTCCATAGACAGATGAATGGATAAAGAAGATGTGGTGTATGTTTAAACAATGGAATATTACTCAGCCATGAGAAAGAAGGATATCCTGTCATTTGCAACAACATGGATGGACCTTGTTCTTTCTTTTGGAACCAAGTACAAGAGCTTGCATTGATCTTTACTATATTTCATCTTGGCCTATCAATTTAACTGTAAAGATGGTTGCTGATTCTGATTCTGTTACCTAAAATATTCATTCTCTCTCCTAGTCTCTTGCCATCTACAGATTTGATAAACATGCAATCTGTATCTTCATCCAAATCATTGACAGGCATATGGTCCTAGAAACTTGCTTCCAGGTTGATATTAATTCATCAATCATCTTACTTTGGGTACTAGTTTCTATTATTGAATTCATGTTTCTTCATTATTAATCTTCTAGAGACTTTTGTCATTTAATATGGTTTATGTAATACTCTGGTAATCACTTTTGACATACTTAAGTACTGCTTCATAAGCACATTTTTATTTTTGTAAGATTATTAAAGAATTTCTTAAAGACAACTCACCACTGGAAGTTATAATAAGGTTTATTATTATAACGTACCTACTTATCTACTCATTGAACAAAACACTTGATATATGCTGGGCAATTTTAATATAATCAACTCATAATGGTAGGTATTACTGTCCCTAAGATACAGGGGAGGAGTTTCTGAAAGGTCATAAAACCATCAAAGTAACCCATCTAGTAGTTGGAGAAGCTAAGATTTAAATGCAGGTCTGTCTGACATCATAGCACCATCCACTTTTATTCTAAAATGGTAGACTCAGAATGGGAATTGAGTTTGGACAGATAGGCATGTCTGCTCTCAGCAGAGTGTCTGCATTTGCAAAGCTAATATGCAACAGTGATCCTGGAAAAACATCAAACCTCTGCCAAGGGCTTTGATTTGGAAACATTGAAAACCTTAGTCACATAATCTGCACAGAAGAGAGGTTCATATAGAAGAAAAGATGCAGCATACTTTGTGTGAGGAGTCTCAGTATGGAAGCTAGGAGCAGAGAGCAACATGGGGAGGGGTACGTGCTTTAGTTCTGCATATTAGAGAGTAATACTTCTGAAGGCTGGTGAATTCCAGAAACTAGAATTGAAGATGAGTTTATTTATGGCCTTTAATTGTGGTACAATTCCATGGGAAGAAGAAATAAATATTGTCTAGATTGATCTTCCTGATCCTGCAGCTGCTGTCACTATAGCTATCACTATTTTGCTTCTACTGGATGAGTAACAGAGTAATGCCATCTCTCTGGACTTCTCCGACCACATTCATGGACACAAAAGCAACCCAGGTCGTTTCCCTTAAGAGTTTCTGTAGTAGAAAGGGAGCTGCATTCTTCACCCCGTCCTACACAGGCTACAGAGCTCCAGTCAACATGGGAACCATTTCAAAGTGATGTAGGAGACTGATGGCTCCCAAAGGAAAGACAGACTAGTGGCTGTGCTGTATGAACTTCAGTTCCTGGACATTTACCCCTTTGGGAGAGAGTTGAGATGGCTGCTTTTCAATGGGTACAGCCTCTCTGCAACCTTGGCCCTATTTCTTAGCTTTTAGAGGGTGGGTAGCAAGCAAACTTTTCCAGTAGAAGGCTGTGTTTCCAGGTGCCAAAAATGCACTTGGCCATGGAACTGCTGCAGAAGGCCTCTGGGGGAAACCTCTGTGTTTTTGCATGGTTGTGGGTTGCTAGGTCTGGGATAACCTGGGGCAGGCTGCATTGCTCACCAAATCCTTAAATGAAGTGCTTTAGCATCAGAACATGGGGTAAGCTTGCCTGGCTTTTCTGTCGGGGTTGGCAAAGCCAACTACATAGCTGCCATGTCGAAGACTTCATGCAAGGTATGTCCAGCTGAAAGCGTGGAACGGCTTGGTCAGATCAGATGGCTAGTCTGTGTGGAAGGGAGCCAGTCATCCACCAATGCTTGTTTAAGGTAATCTGAAACATTTTAAATAGTAATTTCATTAAAAAGCCCTTTCCACCTGCCTCTAAATAGCAGAGGAGGCAACTCTAGGTAATGAGAATTTCATTACAGTGGAAACTGTCTTGCACATGTTGTTTTCTTCTGTGGTTTGGTAACTATGCTCCCAAGAGAGACCAGGCTAAGACTTCCCAGGATGTACTACATCAGTGATGCCAGTGCCAACCTGATCCTAAGGGAAACTGAAATCTGACCTGACCTATAATGTGATCTGCTTGATTGCTAAAACAAACAGAAGGCCCTCCCACATCCTGCACTAGAGAAAGGCTTGAGTTGGCATCCCTCTGGGTGTGGTCCCTTCACATGGTGAAGGGAAACTTCCCTGTTTTGGATGATGCCTCTGAAGTCACCAGCATATCTTGACAGCGGCTAGCTAGCTCAGAGAATTTTCTGTATTTGGCCTATGGGGGTTGGCATTTGGGGTTCCATGTCTGGCCCCAACCAAACAGCAAGGGAAGTCTGTCTCCACAGCTGCTCAGTATGCCCTGATGCACAAGAGAACTAGCGGGTACTTAGGAGGTGCCCACACAGTACAGTGGGAGAAACTGTGTTACTTTTCAGACTGGCTGCTCTGAGGCTCTTCCCCATCTCTGGCTGGGATTATTGCCACAATCTCCCAATGGCCTCCCTGCTTTCTCCCTTGCTCCCTCAGTCTGTTCTCAACACAGCGGCCAGAGTCATGCTGTTCAGACCTAGGTCAGATCGTGTCACTGCTCTGCTCAGAACCTTCCAAAAGCTTCACACCTCACTCAGTAAATTAAAAGCCGAAGTCCTCATGGTAACCTGTAAGACCTGATTCTATCCTTATCACCTACTACTCTTTCCTTGTATCCACTCTGTTCAGCCACAGTGGCCTCCTTGCTCTTCCTTGGACACATTTCTGTCTCAGGACCATTTCTGCCTCTTACTTTTTCTTTGCTTATCTACATAGCTTGCTCCCTTATACACTCTAGATTTGCTCCCATGTGATCTTCTTAAAGAGACCTTCTCTGACCCATCCTCACCTAACAGCACCCTCTCCTCCACTTCCTTGTCTAACGTTTCACCCTAGCATTTATCAATGTCTAATATACTATACAGTTTGCTTATTTATTTTATTTATTGTTTGTCTCTGCTGGACAATCTCTGGGAGCAAAGATTTTTGTCTAATTTGTTCCCTGTTGAATCCCCAAGATCTAAAGATCTATAATAAGCACTCAACAAATATGTGTTCAGTAAATGAATTATACCATTTAATCCTTTCGACAAACGTGTGAAGCAGATTTTGCTGTATCCATTCACAGATGGAGAGAATAAGCTTAGAGATGTTAAGTGACCTGCCCCAGGTCACATTGACAGTCATTGATGTTTCTCTGGCCTGATCACTTACTGCAGGGCATCATTATGTTGCTTCTCCTGCCACAATACCAAGTCTCCTAAAATCAGTAGCTTTCAGGTACAGTCTTACCACACCTCTAATAATCGCTAGTTCCTTCCACACCAATTCCTACAGACTGAAGTTATCAGCATTTCTTCCATAATTTCTCTTAGACTTTCCAAAGTAGCAACCCATACTTTTCCATGTTGTAACTCATTCTCTGTCCACAGTGGATCCGTGAGATGAGGAGCTCTCCTTTAGCCCAGCCCAGTCAGATACTAAAAAGAAATCCTGTAAATGAGAACATTCTAAGTAGACTTTCTATAGCATATTGGGTATGAAGCGCACTTTATAATGCTTTCTTATTCTTATTGTATGTTCTTCCTGACCACTCCAGGAAAGAACTTTGACCCTGAACTCAGAAGGTCTTCATTCAAATTTCATCTTTGTTATAGGCTAGCTGTGTGACCAAGGGCAAGTGACTTAAACATGTCTTTGACAAGACTTTCTAATCACCAAATAGTTCTTATTGCAGAGGGTGATTGTAAGGTGTGAATGAAATTATGTTCATGAAGCACTGGTGAATATTATGAGAATGCACAGAACATTTAGATATGATAAGGAGATGGTAGTATAATTATCGAGAGTAGAGAGCTAAAGAGGCCCACATCAGCTGCGTTGTTTGTCACCATTCCATTAGCCCAAGTTAGAATGTGTGAATTAATTCATCACCATTGCTAAAAACAATAAGAAATCTTCAAAATCATCAATCAATCAAAAAGCATTAGTTAACAAACTTCCACTATGTTCTCTTCATTACCAGGTCGTGAGTTAAAAAAAAAAAAATCCCATTGGATCTTGCCAGTATATTTGTGGAGATAAACATTTATATGGGAAAAAAGAACTAAGAGTACTCTACAGTAAACAGGTAGGGCCAAAGACACAGCAATGGCCATCAGCAATAGAGGGGTAGAGATCTTTCCCAGAAAAGGTAGTCAAGGAGGACTCAGTAGGGAGGTAGTACTTAGGGCTGGCCTTACATGTGAACTGAATCTGAATAGGTATCAGGAAAGCAGACACATCACTGGAAGAATAAGTTAGCTTAAAAGAGGAGGCTGACAAGGGAGGATGGAGTCAGAAGCTAGAGGGCCTTGAACAGCAGTTGAAAAACTTTGACCTTGATCCTACCAGAAATGGGGGAGTGGGTCAATGTGTAAGAACATAAGAAATGTTTAAGAGTCAAAGAGGCAAAGAAATCTGGAATGTTGGAGCTGGAAGTTACCTCATCCATTTCAGCCTCAACCTGGGATTGAGGAGGACACAGAGGTCCAGAGAAATGAAGTGACTTGCCCAAGAGACAATGTCAGTCAATCCATGACAAAACCAAGACTTCGGGGCTTCCCTGGTGGCGCAGTGGTTGAGAATCTGCCTGCCAATGCAGGGGACACGGGTTCGAGCCCTGGTCTGGGAAGATCCCACATGCCGCGGAGCAACTAGGCCCGTGAGCCGCAACTACTGAGCCTGCGCATCTGGAGCCTGTGCTCCACAACAAGAGAGGCCGCGACAGTGAGAGGCCCGCGCACCGTGATGAAGAGTGGCCCCCGCTCACCACAACTAGAGAAAGCCCTCGCACAGAAACGAAGACCCAACACAGCCAAAAATAAATAAATTAATTAATTTAAAAAAAAAAACAAAAACTCACTCACTTTAAAAAAAAAAAACAAAAAAGAAAACCAAGACTTCAACTCAGGTCTCTGGCTCCTAGTCTGGTATTCCCCACTCTTCAGAAAAGGACAGCACATGCATGGCTAATTTTATGGACCATAGCACCAAAAAAGTCTTCTCTTATCCCATCTCCTCACATGTGCATCAACCATGATGCACACTTACCATTGCTAAATTTTAAAATCGGCATTAAATGATCTAAGATAACTCAGTCCAGTATTCTAGTGAGCAAACAAGAGGAACAAGAGTTAACACAGGCATCTACACTTGCTTTTCCAATAGCCTGAAATCAAATGATACCTGTTTTTCTTTCACATTTGCTCTACTTTCCCTTCAAATTCCACTTCTTCCTCTCACCCATTATTTAATCAGAAGGTCTTAATCCCAGGCCCTGTCCACACCACGTCTGAGCCTTGCAACCAGGTCCTGGTTGCCAACAGCCAAGTATTTTCTTAAGAAACTAGAATTGACTAGGCTTTGATTGGAATAAAATTCGTTTTCACAATTCACATCTTGAAATAAAATTTAAACTTCTGCTTGGTGTGTTGAGAGGAGCCAAATAATAAACTGAAAGTGAAATTGTTGTCCCTCCGTACAGTCCAGGAACCACATGGCAGTGTGATTTGCCTGGACCGAGAGGTGATGACGGGCCTGACAGTGTGATGGGCTGAATATTGGATCATGCTCAGCCTCGTATGTTTCTCCAGAAATTACTTCCTGGAAATAGAATTACCTCACTGTACTAAACTCTTGAATTTGCCTTTGTTTGAACATCTATAACATAAGGGTGGGTAGGTATGTGGATGAACTAGATGACAGGTGAACTTTGAGATTCATTGAAGCCCTATAATCATTATATTCAATTTTAACCAAAATGACTCAAAGTTAGCTTTTCAGAATTTTAGTTATTAGGAGAAAAATCTATGCTTTCTTGCACTGTACATTGTCTTATGCCTCATACAACACTCCATACTTAGGGATCACAATGTATTAGCTTATTAAAGGCCCCAAGAAGTTTTGCAGTAAGTAAACTGCTTAAACAGCTGCTGCCCAAACTTATTTATCATGGAATCTTTTCTTTTCCTGCAAGAAATCCCTAGCCTAGTTTTACTAAATTTATTAGCAAGACAATAATGAATGAAAAGAATAATCACCGGTGAGAACTGGGCAGATTTCTTACCTACTAACATGAGAATACGATCCAGTAATTCATGACAACAGTCCCTAGAGGAGAAAAACAAGAGGTGATAGATATGATTTTTAATCAACTAGAAAAGGCTATATATAGGGGTATCTATGGGAAAAAAAACTAAACATGATTTATATTTTGACATTCAGGAATGATTCCAGAGTAGCTCACCTGCTGGCTTGTTAAAATAATGTTATCTCAGAAAGTCCAGCTATTCAGAAGATAAATTCCTACATGACACAACTATTACAAGTAGGTTCAAATATCGTAAAGGATTCATGGCAGAAACACTAAAGTCACATAAATTCCCTGTAACATCAACAACCCCCATTTGCATAATCACATTGTCAATAAAATCCTTTCTTATACATTATCCTATTTGAGTCACTCCATTATTCTGATTTTTATCTCCAGTTTATAGATAAGGACACTCAGAGAGGCTAAGTGTAGTGGATGTTGCAGTGTGCCACCCAGATTCCCCTTAGCACCAAGACCCCCCCTTCCTCCTGCCAAAACTGTAGGCTGCTGATGGGTCACCACTGAGTCCCTCCCCAGGAAAGGGAGTTGTCTTGCACAAAGTCAGATCTGCCTCCCAGGATAGCCCACATCTACTGACTTGTCAAGAAAAGTGTACAAAGCTTCATCCCCTTGCCTCGATTCGGGACATCTCTGAAGGGTTAGCCCAGATTCACAGTTTCTGAACCTACTGTAACAACTTCATCACAGTTCCTGAGCCTCTGTGGCCTCTTCCCAGTTCTCCTTCTCTCATTTCTCTTAGGTGTGGATCCCCAGGGCCTCCCCAGTTAACATCCTGCATGCAAATCTCCACCTCAGAGCCTGGTTCCTGGGAAACCCAACCTAATGACTCTAACTTGACTAAGGTCACCCCACTAGCAAATAACAGAACCATAACATGAATGCAAATTCCATGCTCTGTCAGCACAACGCTATGCCACTTGGCAGGTGGACCTATGAATGGATGTGACCTCTATATTCACATCCCCTGCCATTAGGTACCGCATTTGCTAGCTTCAGTCACACTGGCCTCCTTTGCCTTCCTTGAACCCACCAAACCCAATCCCATCAGAGCTTTGCGCTACCTCTTCCCTCTGTCTGGAAATTTCTTCCTCCAGATCATTATATGACTGGCTCTTTCTTGTCTTTCAGGGCTCAGCTACAGGGTCATCCCCTCAAAGGTGCCTACCCTGACCATCCAATATAAAGTAATCCTTTTGTTCTAGTCTTTCTTCTCTAGCGCACCGTTCTGCTATATGTTCATATTAGCACTTAATTCTCTGACATTAGCTTATGCATTTATTTGTGTATTATCTTCTCCCTCAAGGCTTGGCCTCCAGAAAAATGTAATTCCCATGATAGCAGGAACTTTATGAGTATTCTCAGTATTTTGAACAGTAGTTCTCAAAGCGTGGTCCATGAACCACCAATGAAACTGTTTTCATAATAATACTTAGACATTAAATGTCTTTTTCATTATGTCAACATTTTGCAATGATTGTATGAAAGCAGTGATGGGTAAAGCTGCTGGCTCCCTAGCACGAATCAAGCAGTGGCATCAAACTGTACAACTACTCATTGTGTTCCTCACTTTAATGTCCTTAGAGGGCGGAAAAAAGCCGGTTTCATTAAAGAATGTCCTTGATGAAGCAATAAAAACTATTGTTTTAAAATTGTGACCCTTGAGTACACATCCTTTTAATATTTTATGTGATGGAAAGAAAGCAACCATGAAGTATTCCCCTTGAGTGACAAAGAAACTTTGTGTTGAAGAAAAGCATTTGTGTGCTTGTTTGGTATGAGCTATACTAGCTGCGTTTTTCATGAAACACCATTGTTACTTGAAAGAACGACCAACAGTCAAACTATGGTTATTTATATGTGGGTATCCGACAGACATTTTCTCAAAAATGAATTAAAATGCCACTGCAAGGAAAACAGCTGACAGTATAGTTGCCCGTGATAAAATTCAAAATTTCAAGTGAAAATTAGAATTTTGGAAAACTTGCATCTGCCATCATCATTTTGACAGCTTCCCACTACTTAAAGGTTTTTTTCTGATGAAATTGGTGATATTAACAAATATGTGATTTTAAAAAGTATAGCATATGTATAGTGTGATGCAGTGTGTCAACTTTTAGACTACCTGAATAACTCAGGGAACTATCATTTTCATAGTGAACAATGCATGAAGTTACAAAATTACACATGGTTAAAGGAACCATTCTGAGTGCAAGATAGACCAATGGATTTTAACGTAATAGATATGAAAAATTAATTGATGTGGTTTCAAAATCCTCATTGCTGCTAACTTTTAAGAGCTCACTACTAATTGAGTTTTATTTTAGCATCAAAGATTAGCCACAGTTATCCAAAAAGGCTATCAAATCACTTTCCCTTTTCTAGTTACGTAAATATATGAGAAACAGATTTTTAAAATATACTTTAACCAAAACACATATCACAACAGATTGAATGCAGAGTGCAAAGACAGAGCTGTCAGACAAAGCCAGATACTAAAGAAATTCACAAAAATGTGAACCAATGTCACTTGTTTTTTCTCCATTCTTTTTTTTTTTTCTTTTTTTTTATTGGGGTATAGTTGTTTTACAATGTTGTGCTAGTTTCTACTGTACAGCGAAGTGAATCAGCTATATGTATACATATATCCCCTCTTTTTTGGATTTCCTTCCCATTTAAGTCACCACAGAGCATTGAGTAGAGTTCCCTGTGCTATACAGTAGGTTCTCATTAGTTATCTGTTTTATACATATTGGTGTATATATGTCAATCCCAATCTCCCAATTCGTCCCACTCCCCCTTTCCCCCCTTGGTGTCCATACGTTTGTTCTCTGCATCTGTGTCTCTATTTCTGCCTTGCAAACAAGTTCATCTGTACCATTTTTCTAGATTCCGCATATATGCATTAATATACGATATTTGTCTCTTTCTTTCTGACTTACTTCACTCTCTATGACAGTCTCTAGGTCCATCCACATCTCTACAAATGACCCAGTTTTGTTCCTTTTTATGGCTGAGTAATATTCCATTGTATATATGTACCACATCTTCTTTATCCATTCATCTGTCGATGGGCATTTAGGTTGCATCCATGTCTTGGCTATTGTAAATAGTGCTGCTGCGAACATAGGGGTGCACGTATCTTTTTGAAATATGGTTTTCTCCAGATATATATATGCCTAGTAGTGGGATTGCTGGGTCATATGGTAGTTCTCTTTTTAGTTTTCTAAGGAACCTCCATAGTGTTCTCCATAGTGGCTGTATCAATTTACATTCCCACCAAAGGAGCAAGAGGGTTCCCTTTGAAACAATGTCACTTTTCTCACTAGTTTTTTTATTGTTTTGAAAAATAGAGCTCTTTTATAAAATTTATCAATGTTATTTTTGTTAATATGTAATGGAATTATTGACTTAAAATCAATCAATCAATTTTTTAAATGTCTTAGTCTTAATTTAGAAATTGATAAATATTGATAGATACTACCCACATAAACAAAAGCTCTTTGGGGTCTTCAAATTTTTTTAAGAGTGTAAGGGGATCCTGAGACCAAAATGTTTGAGAACTTTTGGTCTAGAATTAGTGCTGGCATAGATTTGGCATTCAAAAACTATTTGTTGAATGTTCCAATATTTATAAAAGGAAACAGGTAATTTTAAAAAATACACTCCCAGTTGGGTTATAGATCATGTCTCTGCACAATGCAAAAATAGAATATTGTATCCATCTGAGTGAGCAAGTACACTTTCCCAGTGGCTCAAAGTACGTAGCTGTCAAGAAAGAGAATATCCATCCCAAGTTTGACTGTCTTGAAAGGAAATCTCCATTTCCTACAGACAGCCAAAATCAAAGGTTTTTTAGGATGCAGGAAGTCTGTCGGCTTAAAATTAGTTCTCATAGACCTTGCCTTGCTTAGCAGTGTTCTTTACCTGTAGCCAAGGAACATTTATGAAAGAGAAGAATCCAGCACAGTCCCAGACAGTTAATGACTTCATCTATGCTCTACCCAACAGGTTGTCCAAAGGCATGGCAGCCAATGCTGTCTGAACAGGAAATGTGCTTTGGAAGACCAGACGCTTAAAGTTTCTCTTTAACGGAGATGGATCAAATCAAATTCATAGTCAGGAGCACCAAGCTGCCCCTCTTCCTCAAGCTCCTCTCTCAAGCCAGGGCATGATAACCAGAGAGCAGCAAAAAAACTAAGATTATCAACTGAGATGGGGACCCTTTGGTAGTGCCAATGCTGTGAAAGATAAAATTAAGAGGCACTGAAGTGAGCGTTCTCAATATTGGAACTCAAAGATGACAATGGGATTCTCTGCCCAACATTTTCTGGAGCTGACCCCGGGATTTTCAACAGTTTTAAAGCAGGCTCATTCTATGGCTCGCCAGATTTTGAGCAATAGTCCTGACCGGCCTTCATCAGAAAAGTAGAGGAGGTTCACCTCAAATTTTGGAACAAGAAGATTGCTTATATCTGAATTACAGCAACATCCTGATTAAGTAGAACCAAAGTAACAAGACCTTTCCATTAGACAGACACTTTTTGTCCTACTTTATAAAAAATGAAGTGATAAGAAAAGCAAGTGACATAAATAATTTCATAAGGAGAAAGGCCTACTTACAAAGAGTATCTGGGGTCAAACATCCTTACGGCTCAGTCTTTTCTGTACTTTCAGTGTTCAGTGCAATTGATATAATTAATAGCAACTACGGTTCAAAATGATGATCCAGAGGCATCAGAAATTCAGGCACTCACCAACTCCTCATGAATCTTAGAAAGTTAATAGACACAATTTATTATTGAAACCTTTGCATCATGTCTTGAGATAACTGGGAAGGCTATGAGTAGTTTGTACTACTACTCACAGGCTACAAACTACTGTGACACATTTCCCTGGACTGATACAGTCACATTATAGGTACTACCAGTTAATAGTTTGTTACTAAATAATGGCTGAAATATTGAAGGTGGATACAAGATCATCTTTATCATAATAAAACAGCCATCCCTGGACAGCCTGAACGTCAGGTCCCCTCCCCGTTCTTCCTTCACTCTCTTCAGTTACTGTATTATCAGTACAAGTGGTTCATGTTTATTGTTTGTCTCTCTCCATGAGAAAGGAAACTCCAGGCATGGAGGGTCCTGGTCTCATTCCCTGCAGTTTCCCTGCACCTAGAACACAGCCTGCTGCATTGTTAGGGCTGATAACTGTTGTTGAATAAATGAATCTTGAACATTCCTCAAATGCTTGCATGTTCAATCATAGGTGACAAGTTCCAGTCTCTCTCTGCCTCTCTCTGTCTCTCTGTCTGTATCTGTCTTTCTTTTTCTCCCTCTCCTTCTCTTTCTCTCTATTTCTATTCTCTCTCTCTCCTCCTTGTATTCTGCTGTTTGTTCAGAGCCTAATCAGGTACCTGGCACATAATAAGAGTGTCTCAGATATTGAATTGTCTTTGTTTGTTCAGTCTGCTATAACAGAATACCATAGACTCAGTGACCTATAAACAACAGAAATTTATTTCTTGCAGTTCTAGAGGCTGGGAAGTTCAAGATCAAGGTGCCGGCAGATTCTGTGTCTGATGAAGCCCTGCTTTCTGGTTCATCGGTGGCACCTTCTCACCTTCTCATGTGTCCTCACATGGTAGAAGGACCTTCTTTTATAAGGGCACTAATCCTATTCTTGAGGACTCTGCCTTCATGACCTAATCACCTCCCAAAGGGCCCATCCTCTAAAACCATCAACTTGAGGGTTTGGATTTCAACACATGAATTTTGGGGGAACACAAGCATTCAGACAATAGCAATGATGAAGGAATAAATGAATAAATTGTAGGAATCTTTTCTAATTGCAGTAAAAGTTTTGTCTGGTTTTAAGCATTAGCAAGTGGATGGAGAAAGGAGCTTTTCTGATATCCTTGGAAAAGTTTCCCAGAGAGTACCCCTTGCTCTGCCCGTGCCTGGGGCTAGGGATGATATTCAAAATATTTAACAACTGCTCTGGTGGCATCCACTCATTAGTTTTGACATCAGTGGTAGACCGGATCAGGTCACTGGGCCAGGTATTAACTCTCCAGTGGCTGGCTTCCAGAATGTTCTGGGGCACCAGGAGAGTGGTTGGATCATAAGGGATCACGTAGGAAGCTTATAGCAGCTGTTCAGGTTATTTAAATATTTTATCAACCACTCCATCTCCATCCTGGCTCTATCCTGAATCACAGCCCTGCCTGGTGCCCCTGTAAGGTGGTGGCCCTTCCTAGGAGTGTTCACAGAACAGCCTTGGGGGCTCAGCCCTGGAAGAATGCACATCACACAGCAGGCAGGGGCAGGGTGAGCATCCTTGGCACTTATGGTTCAGAGAATGTACTGAGAACTAGGGGTGTCTGATGACCGAAAAGTGAGGCTGGCAAGGAAAGCCTGACCTGAGAGCAGTCCTCAGTGGGTTGCAGCTAAAAGCCTGTTTTGCCTGTACATAGAGAAGAGGATGAGCTGCACCTCTGACACAGAATCCCAGGCCACTGGGACACTCCCAGATTCACCGGGACAGCCCCTCTGTAAGGGTGGATTTGGAGGTCCGGGGAGGAGAAAGTGTTTACCCAGCTACTGAGTGACAGAGCTCTGTCTAGCATCCAGGTTCCAGATCTAATTCAGGGGCCCTTTCTCCTGTCCACCCAGAGCATGGAGACAGGAGCGTGGGCTTGGCGACCAGCTAGCCCTTAGTCAGCACTCTGATTGTGCTGTGTGGTAACCATGTGTCACTTCGTATGCCATTTTTTCTCTCTGAGCCTCAGTTTCTCTCTGGAAAATGGGAGCAGCTGCATCTGCTTCACATAATGCTTGGAAAGCGCTTAGCACAGTTCCTGGCACGCCGTAAGGACTCAGCAGATGTTCGTCATCACTTACATGACTGCTCTTATTATCTCTTTCCTGACTCTGGAATATTTTGGTTGGCTTACTCCAAATTTGCATACCGAATGCCGAATTTATTGGGTGAGAGCTCAGACCCAAATCTTTGCCTCTCGATCCTCTGTACACTCTTTCTATCCCAGCCACATGTAGCTCTGCCACTGAATTTCTGAAAGGACAGCTGACCTGCCCAGGGTTACCCACCGTTACCTAAAATTAGTAGCTCTTGAACCTAGTGCTTGGAGAAAGGGCTGCTCCTTTTAGCAGTCTTCTGATGAACGAGGAGGTTCACCAGAGACACCCTCTCTGCCAGTCTTACAGATGATCCTATTAGGAGTCTGAGGGTCCCCCCCTTGCTTTGGTGACACACAGGATGGAAAATGCCATTGAATTGTGATGATTCTGAGCCTGCAGTGCCAAAGAGGGTTACTCTGAACTTAAACTATAACCATTCTACCCAACTGTTGCCAAGTTGGGTGTGTAGACGGGATCCCAGATGCAGTGATACTAGGAGGGGAGCTGCAAACACTGCTTATCAAGCCCTGCCACCAGCTGCTTCCTTACCCTTATTTCTTTAGCCTAAAAGTAAAGAAAAAAAGAAAAAGAAAAAAAAGGTGTCTAGCTAACTAAGGGCATTTGCTCACTGGGTTTTAGTTAACTAAGAGGCTTACCATCATTCACACTAGGCAAACCACCCCTTTGTCTCCTTTATTTAAATCAATCTGAAAGAAGGAAAAAGAGTCTACTTTTTCCGGGCTTCCCTGGTGGCGCAGTGGTTGAGAATCTGCCTGCTAATGCAGGGGACACGGGTTCGAGCCTTGGTCTGGGAAGATCCCACATGCCGCGGAGCGATTAGGCCCGTGAGCCACAACTACTGAGCTTGCGCGTCTGGAGCCTGTGCTCCGCAACAAGAGAGGCCGCGATAGTGAGAGGCCCGCGCACCGCGATGAAGAGTGGCCCCCGCTTGCCGCAACTAGAGAAAGCCCTCGCACAGAAACGAAGACCCAACACAGCCAAAAATACATAAATAAATAAATTTAAACTGGAAGGAAAATTAAAGTGTTAAGAAAACCCAAATGTATATGGCTAGGTTTAAAAAAAAGAAAAAAAAAAGAGTCTACTTTTTCCACTTGATTTTCCCTATGTGTGTTGACCTGACTTTCGATGGTCTGTGAACCCCACCCACTGTATCTGTACCCAAGGCTCCAGGTGAGAGATTCTTGAGTTCATCTAAAATATTGGCATTTTTGGACACCAGCTAACAAGAAGGTGAATGTTCCCATTGTTGAGTTATGCAATTTTCCATGTTGCTGGCACAGGCTGGTCCCACTTGCCAGAGAAGATCTATGTGGCCTGATAGTTTATGAAAGAGGCTAGGAGGAGAGAGGGACGAGGCTAGGCGGCAAGAGGGTCAGCAGGAGGGCAAGGAAGGCTCAAGAATATGGCTCACAGGCAGGACTGACCAAAGCCGTTGGCTGGGGATGGCAGCAATGTGAGCACAGAGTTCACCCCTGGCCTAAGTAAACCTTCACGAGGGCCTAAATAAAACTTTTTCACTTAAAAAACTTCAGCAGTAATGACTTCCAGCTGTGTGGCAGAGCAAAGCCCCAAGTCTGAATAGTTTCCCTAGAAAGAAACAACTGTGTCTGCCCCTGCCTCTTTAACTCTTTCATCCCCATCCCGGAGGGAGACATCCCAAGTCTGTTCTCTGGTCCCTCACAGGTGGAATGGGCTGGGCAGCTTTCGTGGCCTTTGCCCGGTGGGCCTGGAGCAGGGTTCTGGGCCTCCCCATCCCAATCATATCCTTACAGCCATCCTCTCCATCGTGCTGTAAACTGGAGTCCTGCCTGTTGCCTGTTTTAGTAAATAGAGTCTTACTGGGATACAGCCCACGCCTATTCACTTATGTACTGTCTACGGCTGCTTTCTTGGAGCATGAGAGTTGAGTAGTTGTGACACAGATACTATGGCCTGCTAAGTTAGGTTCCTGGGCCCAATCCTAACGTACGTGTGTGTGTGTGTGTGTGCACGCACGTAGGCTTCCCCACACCAACAAGCAATTCTCAGACACCAGCAGGGCATCTGAGAATTCACCTCAGGTCCGACAGTGTCCACCTGGATATAGAATCAGATTCTACAGGTAAAGGGTTCAGTCCCACAAGACTGCCCTACACTTTAGACACCAAACGTAAGCCCAGGTTACAAGTTGGAGGTTCCAACAACCCCCTCCAACTCAGGAGGCCACTTGCAAGTGCACGTTATTACCTGTACTTTTGACCGAAGGCTATAGATCAGAGGTTCCCATGACACCCTCCTTGGTTTGATTAATTTGCTAGAATGGCTCACACAACTCAGGAAACCTGTTTATTCACTAGATTAGCAACTTATTATGAAGGATATTAAAAGATATGAATCAACAGCCAGATGCAGAGATACATAGGGCAACATCCCAAACAAAGGAACTTCTGTCCTCATGGAGCTTAGGGCCCCACACGGTGGAACATGGAAGTTCTCCAAGCCCCCTCCTTTTTGGGTTTTTATGGAGGCTTCATTACATAGGCATGATTGATTAATTCATTTGCCTTAGGTCCAACCTCCAGTTCCTCTTCTCCCCCCAGAAATCAGGGAGTGGGACTGAAAATTCCAACCCTTTATTCAGGTTGGTTCCTTTGGCAACCAGCCTCCATCTTTAGGTACTTGGCCAAAGTCATCTTCATTAACATAAACCCAGTAGTGGAGGAAAGGGGCTAGTTATGAATAACAAGACGCCTGTGCTACCTTTATGGCTCTAAAGCATTTTCAGGAGCTGAGGACAGGAGACCAAACATCATAACAAAAGATACTCCCATTATTCTTATAGCTTAGGAAATTCCAATGGTTTTGTGACCTGTGAGCCAGTAACTGTGGATGAAGACCAAATATATATATATTTCTTACAAATCACAATATTGCATCTGCAAAGCCTAAAATATTTATCACCTGGTCCTTTACAAAAAAAGTTTGTGGAGCCCTGATTAAATATAATGTAAGGTTACTTGAGGCTTGCCTATCTATATCAGTATCAAAGCTTTGGTCTTGTTTCCCCATTGAAACAAGAGATCATAGAGTTCAATCCATTTTAGATAAGAAACTGATGTTCCCAAAGTAAAGGGACTCTTCAGGGTTGGGTAATGGTAGAAATGGGTTTAGTATTGAGCTCTCCTCCCCACTCCCCTGACTCCCAAGCCGGTACCCTTTTCACCACATGGGCTGCTAACCCAAACAGCAAATGGACCAAAGGGATAGCTCTTTGTTTTCCATGATCAACAGCAAAATACCCACTCTGGGCTGGTTTTCAGAGGGACATTTTCTTAAGATCTTTTTGCTACGTTTTGCATGGGAATACTCTAGTGTTTGCTAAAATATGTTTTGTAGCTCATTGTACCCGTGCAATGATCTGGTGTTTTAATATCTGAGTATTTGTATCTGATAGTTGAACAATTGTTGAACCCGGGATAGAGCCAAAAAAAAGTTCTCTCTGTTCATTTGATCAAAGCCTATGAACACTGGCAAGAACTTGCATAGTGATTTTAATGGACTATTATAACAGATACAGAGTAAGTTATTTTTCAGCTAAATTTTAATTTGATTTTTCTCTAATAATCTCTCAAGGATAAATTTTGACTCTGACCAAATAGACCAAAAGTTCTGAGAGAGCAAGTAACAGATTTTTTTGAAATTTATGCATTCCTTCCAGCTTTTTTGGAACTTAAATAATAAAATAACCCAATAGAGTAAACTCACAATTAACTGGAATCAATCTAAATCAGAGCCCTCAAATAACTGAAATTTAGTTTTTGGGGTCACCTTTTCCCAATCACTCAACATTTAGGGAAAAAGAGCTTCATAGCAACAAAACAAGAGATGGAAATTTAGTTTAAAAATTGACAAAGCAACTTCTGGGAAATGTCTCTGGAGTCAGTACAGACATAGAATGGGAAGATGAGTAATTTCCCGGGGTCCTCACAGTTTGTTAGGTATATGCCCCTTGGGAGACTGGGCTGTGGATTCTGGGAAGCAGCCACAAGAAAAGGTGAAGTCACCAGCTGGAGCTAAAGAAAAGATAAGGCTCATGGTCTTACAACCAGCCCTGAGTCAGACCACCCGAGTCATGAAGGGTCCCCTTAACTCATATCCACGGACTTCTCCAGCCTCGTGTCTCACCACCTTCAACCCCAGCACTGAACAATCGCCAAACTGGCTTCTCCTAAAACCCCCATGGTGTGTGAACTCTGTAGCGGAATTCTCTGGGTTCAAATGCTAGGTCTGTTCTTTATCAGCTGTGTAACCTTGAGCAAGTTACTTAATCCCTCTGTGCCTTTCTTTCCTTATTTGTTAAATGAGAATAATAATGGTGCTTGCCTGCTAGGGTTGTTCTGAGGTTATAAGAGCTAATACATGTCAGGTATTGAGGACACAGCCTATTACCTGCAGGGACTCACACATGCTGTTCCTTCCACCTGGAACACCCTCAGGCTGCCTGGGTAGGAAAATGACTTTCGCTGACTCTCCCCATCCTGTCTGTTCCCATGTGAGGCTAGGTTACATTTCCTGCCTCTGGGTTTCCGTGAAACACTCCACTACGATAGGGTGTTTTGGGTACCTGTCTGAGTCTCCATTAGACTGAGTTCCCCAAGAGCAGGAACTTGGTCTTGAGCATCCCAATGTCCGGCACAGTGTCCAGCACAGGCTATCCTCCCAAGTCTAGTTTTTAAATGGATGCATAATGCATGAACGAATGAACTATGAGTAAATCAATAAGGACACAAATGAAAGGCACATTTCTTTTCCATATCGTCCATCCTTCTGGACCCTAGATTGTGTACATGATAACCACTCACCTATCCAGCTTTGAGTGAATGAGATTTAAAAAAAAAAGTTCGCTTCCTCAAAAAACCCCACTTCCAGCTCTCAGAAAATTGTCAGAATGCACTGACTTTTTAGAACAAGACATTTTACTGTCACCTTCCAGAAAGCTTTCATGATGAATACATCTACAGTGCCTAATCGTGGGAATGGTACCACCTGGGGTTGTGCAGTGTCCAAGCCACACAGAGACGGTGGCCCCGACTGCTTCCTAAGCAGGAAACCAGACTGATGGATTTAGAAATGAGTGTTTCCCTCTAAAACTCAGAAATCAGACCATCCTGTGAACCAGGATGGGTATTTTGCTATGAAAGACTGCAAGTCTGTCTAATGCCACATAGGTACCGCCATGGCCTCAGTCCTTTTACTCAGTTCATTCGTCTTCCTCATTCAGCCTTCCTCAGGAACTTCTGTAAGCTTTTCTTCCCAGCAGTGATACATGGAGTTAGAAGAGCAAGAACTGGAAGCCAAGAGACTTAGGTTTTATTTCCAGCTCTACAGCCAATCAGCTGGGTGATCTTGGGCAAATCTCTTAACTGATCTGAGTCTTAGTTCCCTCCTTTGAAAATAAATAATAAAATAATTTGAAGACCCCAGGACTCTCTGCAGAGGTTAAGTGCTATCATCATCATCTTCATCATTAGTAATTATTACTATTGCTCAATAATAATATCGTTGTTTGGTAATAATAACAATAATAGTACTAATAATATATCCACCCTGATCACCACATTTGAAATTGATTCTGATATTTCATAAATTAGATGAGATCACACATTAATGCAGTAATCAGTTAACAGGGATGTAATGATCTGATAATGCCACCCTCATCTCAGAACAGAGAGCAAGAACCTTGGAAGAAGTGACACTTGATAAGTGTGGATTAGTGAGAAAGAGATTAGGAACATGTGATGCCTCCAGAAGAGTTTAAAACGGAGTAAGAGGAAGTCATGGGATGCTTAAAAAGAAGTGGGAATCTTGTCCTCCCAAAAGCCCTCATCTCAAAGTTTGGCACAAGGACTACTCTGAACACAGGATTCAGAGCCCTGGAGTGGTTTCTAATGGATAGCTCACAATTATACTGTGTACTATAATTTACACACTTGTTTGTGAACCAAACACTATAGTGACCCCATTGGCCTCACAGAGTCAGTTCTAACTCTGGTTAAGGGAGAGAGGATCAGGAGGGAATTGTCTAGACAGAACTTTTCCCCTTAAGATAGAAAGTTCCAGATTGTTGTGAAACTGCCATACTTTGAGGTTCAGGACAATGTTGCAACCTTACAATTAAGATGCTTTGATGTCAAGATACTAGAACGTCAGGACTGGGGACACAGACAATGTAGGCCAACAACATTCCCCCTAGAGATGAGGACCCTGAGGTAACTTGCCTAAAGCCATGCATCAAATCAGTGTAAGAGGCATAACCCCAACCAAGTTACCCTAAACTTATGAATATCAACAAGCCACGTCACTCCAAATCCCTACACACCAGTGAAGTACTCAAAACAGTTCCTGATGAACACCTGCGGGCTCCATGAAGGGAGGCTTTCTGGATTCCCATATCAAGTTGTTCCACTTGTAGCCACCACAGGTCCTGAGGAACCCCAGTTTTCCCCAAAGATTTGTCACTACACACCCATAATAGAGCATTATAGACTGACATACATGGGGGAGGCAGAAAAACAAAGACAATGAACTTGATGGACTGAATGACATTGGAAGTACTCCTGTGTCAGGGTCTCTAGAACTGCTGCAAAGGGTGGGACCAGGTACAGAATTCCAGCCACTGATGGCCCTCTTTCCCATCTCTCTTCCTCACTTGTTCTTCGAGAAAAGCATATACCACTGAGCAGATGTTCCCTCTACCACCTAGGTTTGCACATATACCTGCAAACAGGAGCTCACCACACTGCGACGTATGATTTACAGTCCGCCAGCCAGCTGGGCTGGCAGATGTGGAAGGTGGAAGAGAGATGGAAGCCATCATTTTCTTCTGGAAGGATCAGCACGTGATGCTAAGCACAGGAGGTTTTGCAGTGGTCTCCTGACATTTATATGCCTCAGGTCTGTGGAAGGAACTGGTTTCCAAGCTCTGGACAGCTTCCAAAGTTCTATGGCTGTTGGAACCACAGCTTAAAAGCTAGTGACAGTCCTCCTGACTCTTGCCCCATTAGCCTTTCCAATGGTTTTGAAAGTATTTATTTCCCTGTGTTAAATCCCTTTTTGCTTGACAAACCTCAAGCGATTTTAATTTCTTGGCTGAACTCTGCCTGGTAAAACGAGCCTATCACTCACCACTGTGTGATGCTGGGCAAGTGACTTCCACATTCTGGGCCTCAGCTTCCAGGCTGTAAAATGACAGGTTTGGAGGAGATGACTTCTCAGTTTCCTTCTGGTTTTAATGTCAGTAAAACTCCATGAAACTGTAAGTCCTCTCTCACAGGTTTGTGAGCAAGGAAGGAGGAGAAAAGAAGGGAAACTTGACTTTTAAGAACCTAGATATGTCCTACAGCTGAGGGATGTGGTCTTCTGAGTAGCCACAGAATTTCTCCAGTAGCTGAAAGGCATCCAGGTACTGCTTACATGCATAGGTTTGATAGAGGCTACTTAATTTCTGGTTGACCTCTCTCTTGTAAAGAATACTGGCTGCATTATAACTCTTTTACAAAAGTTGAGCTCACCTCACCCAGAATTCCAAGAAAAGCTCGTGCATCTGCCATATCTAAGTGGAGATTCATTTGCCCCCTTCCACCACCAAATCTCAACTCCCTCTCTCATCTTCCAGCCTGAATAAGAGAGGCATTCATTTGTGTTAAGACATTATCCCATTCAAGCTATTCTTTAGAAAGTTGGGTGCCTCTAGGAGGGTATTTGTGGTGGATGTGATCAGCCATTTCTCGCTTTAAGAGTTAGAGTGGCCAGTGCGGTCAGTGGCCCACCCACATTCCTTCAGCTTTACCACTTCACTGTGCTCCAGTTACTTCCGACTATAGACATCAGCATTGCTTTGTCTGAGTGCTTTCTCCAAAGCCAAGGAAGGCCAATCTGCTCACGTGCAAGGAAGCCTGGAAGTGCCAGAGAATTAACACCTCTCAGCCAGCAACCAACAAGATGGTGAACAAATACCACACTCTCTTGCTTCCTGGTGGAATAACTTGTAGTAAGGTGACATATTTCCTGTGCCATTTTTCATAGTTTTCACATAGGACTAAAGTCCATTTGTCCATAAAGGTAACTGGCTTAATAATGTACCCTTCACTGGCTGTCTTTTCTTCCTGCCTCTCTTCCCAAATAAACCATATGCACTTGAATCCTTGCCTCAAGCCCTGCTTCTGAGGGAACTCAGCTAACGCATTTAGTTCATCAATATGCCAGCCAGTTACATCCAGGGGACTGAGACAGTGGACATTTTTATAGGTAGAGAGGGAAAGTATATTCTGGAGTTAGGATTGAAGAGCAGCCTGTGTCAGGAGTTATGGCAAGCAGCATGGAAGCCCTGAGGGACCAAGGAAAAGCCAGTGAAAGCAGGAAGCAGGTTGAAGAACATGGGATACTTCTTCAGTGTCCTCACAAATAAAGCTTGGACATGTAACAAGGGCTCAAAAGTGTTTGTAGTCTTGTTGAGTAGCTTCATTTTCTTTGGTACTAGCCCTGGGGATCAAATTATTCATTTGCTCTTTCATTCATTGATTCAGTTACAGATTCACTCATTCAACAATCGAAATCATTTCTTAGATACTTATGTTGTGCTAGGGACTGTGCTTGGTGCTGGAATGGAAAAATGGATAGGGCACAGCCCCTGACTTCAAGGTGCTTCTGGTCAAAAGGCTGTAAATGGAAGCCCCTACTAGAACCAAGGATACCGCCCCATTCAGACTTGCTTGGCTGGATCCTTTGTAAAAGGTCTTTGCTTGGCTCTGGAAGAGGCGGGCTGCACACTATTTTGCTCATTCAGGGTAAACAAGCAATAATATAATGGCAGTAAGCCTCATAAAATGGTTATTTCTATTCCCGGACTGCTCCGGAATTCCATCTAATTTATAAACATTGTTTTATGAAAAATTGAGATCATTCTTGGAAGTGACCAGAGAGAGTGACCTTTGCTTGTTTCGGTGCAGTGTTTGTGTGTGAATGTGTACATGGCTCTTGTTGCTAAGGGCGCAATGGCCAGCCTCGGGTAACGGCTGTCTTTCCACTCTGCACATTTCCTTAATCAGGGAGGGTGTAACTGACATCCCCCCCCAGACACCTATTTCTCCCCGGAAAGAAAGAAATGGCAGCAGCAGCCTAACTCAGTGCCTGGGAGAGGCTGACCTCCCACAGTACCATGAGGACAAATTCCATCAATGCCTCCAGTAGCTTTCAGACCCAAACGTCTTTGGGCACAGCCTGCAGGTGGTTTCTCAGGGGCTCTTTATCTAACCTTTTATGGGAGTCAGGTATTAATACCAAGCTCTGTCTCTAGGGATTCACATCAAATTCCAGAACTCAGAGCTGGTAGAAGCTTAGGGTGGTGTGCCTTATGTGGGGGGATTCAGGTGAAGTTTAGGGATGACTAATCCCAGGAACAATTAGACATAGGAAGGGACAGCACTGAGGTAGAGTCACCTTACAGCTCTGTCACTTAACTTGCTCTGTGGCCCGGGATACATCACTTAACCTCTCTGAACCTCAGTTTTCTCAAATTTTGGTAGAAATACCTGTCTCATACTGTATGAACTAATTCAGCAAATATTTATAATGTGTGTAAAATACACAGCAGCCTCTGCCAGGTATTTGGTTAGGCTCTTTCCTTTGTGTGAGATGTTCTTTCCTCAGATATCTGCCTCTAGATCATCCCTTACCTTCATTTAAGTTTCTGCTCAAATGTTGCCTCAGTCAGGAAGTCTTTCCTCCCCCCCACCCCGCCACCTCTCCTTTATTTCCTATCCCCTGCCCTGCTTCCCTTTTCTTCATAGCACTTATCATTACCTGAAATTATGTCATATCAATATATAGCTTTTTGTTAATCAGTTTGGTTTTATTTTCTGTCTCCCTGAACTAGAATGTATGTACCGTGAAGACAAAGACTGCTTTGTTCATCATTGTATCCCCAATGCCCACAATGATGCCAAGCACATAATGGTTGCTCAACATATACTGGTTAAATCAACAGCTATTATGTGTTACTATTACTCCCAGTACATAACCCAGAGTGTGTATTCTGGACTAACTCAGTAATGGGGAAGCCCAGATTAACCCTACATGTTCATAAAAATGCCCCCATCAGAATTTGCCAGACTTGATTAGCCTTGTAATTGGAAGAATGCATATTTTCCCTTAATATCCACAAAGGTCACTGTTTTTTCTGTGGTGTCATCCTACCTCCTTCTTCCCACCAGTCAGCCACCACAGTTTGTTCTAGCCCTGGGGCTGTCTTGGAAGTGAACCTTTGGACTCTGGGGTCATTTTTTTTCTTTTCATGGGCCGGTGGCACAGCAGAGGGGAAGCTTCCTGCTTGCTGCTCCTCTGAAAGCCCTTGGAGGAGGTTGCAGTGGGCTGCACAGCTCCCTGGGGGCTTTGCTGGAGCCATCACACCCATGAGGTAATGGATGTGACCCTCTCACATAGCCAGAGCACATACGAATTAATTTAGAGAGAAAATTTCGAGAAAAGGTTGATGTAACTGGCCCCAGGGGTCCCTGGGTGGGGTCGTGTGGAGAAGACAGCCATTTCACTGGTTTGGCATGGTCTAGCTCTGAATTAAACAAAAATTGCCCGGTAGGAAGACAGAGGCACAAGCAGCAATGAAATGTCAATGTAGATGGTAGCCCACCACTCTCTAAGGCTGTTGGTGCTTCCTATAGGGGCTATGCTGAACTAGAGGTTAAAATAAGAAAATGGAAATCCAGAAAGGTGAAGTAGCCTACCCAAGGTCACACAGCTTATTACTGGCAGAACTGGGATTAAATACTTGTTTACCTTGTTCTGAGCTAGACTGTAAGCAAATTTAAGTCAAGGACTGTGTCTGTCTTGGTCATCATGGATTCCTCAGTACCTAGGACAGTGCCTGGTACTTACATATTTGGAACATTCCATACATTTGTACATTCACTAGTTTGAACTAATGTATTTAGGGAAAAAAAGTCAAAAAGGCAGAGACCAAAAGGGTGAGTGGCTTATCCCTGAACCTTTCAGCATTTTCATCTCGGCCCACAATTCCCCTCCATGACAATTGCCCCTTGGTATTTTTACCAGCAGGTCCAAGGCTCTTCTTCCAAGAGAGCTTTGAAATACTTGATCCAATGTCACAGTTGAAGAAAGAATCTAAGCATTATTGTTTCTCCATTTTAGGGCCATTTAAAAGGAAAAATACAGCCCAACTTTTAGACTTTCGTGTCCATGTTATACCAACAAGTCATCTGAAGCCAATTCATCAACTCACTGGAAACAAATTGGCTCAATGAACTGACCAGAGCTGACTAGTTAAATAGCTCTGTCCCTGGAAATGTAAAATGATACATTTTGTGTGGGACAAAATGCAGATTCCTGGGTTTGAACCCCAGAGGTTCTAATTCAGTAGAGCCTATGAATATGCATTTTAACATGTATCCCGAAGAATCGGATGTAGATGACATTGGGTGCAAAAGCCCTCATGCAGGACTCAAGAGATGAAAGTTCTAGTTGGGAACATGCCTCTGTTAGCTATGGGAACTTGTCCAATTCACTTGATCTCCCTAAATGTGACTTTCTTATCTGGACAACCAGCACATAATTCAGGGCTTGCAAACTAGCAACTTGGTGACTCAAGATGACAACCAGAAAAGTTTGGTATTGCCATTTTTTCTGGAGTTCTAGGTATTCTTCCTCTTTTAGGCCCGTCAAATCTATCAAGCATGTTAAAATCAACCATAATCCATATCCCAAATTAAATATAATTTAAATCAGCTACAAAATAGTTGAATTGCAGTTGATTGGTTGGTATGTTACACTTTGTAAGTTTTGGAGTCAAAACTTTTTTTTTTTTTAGGTCTCAAACATGTTTATAGGCTCTAAAAAAATCTTAGGTCCTAGGTACTATGCCTTTAGTAGTACCTACTAGATGAAACACCCCTAATTTTGTTTGGCTAATAGATTTTAACAGGCAACAAAACTAGTCAGGAGCTAGCTTGATAGGAATACAAGCAGTTTAGCCTCAGGGGTCTTACGCACTGTCCATTTACAAGTGTTCATATTATCTACTTAGCCCTGGGATTTTTGCATATTATCTTTCAGGAGAAAGACTTTAAGATGGCTTTCCAGCCCCAACTCTTACTATTTTATAAATTGTAACTTCCCTGCCTACGAAGCATAGGTCTTGCACATCAAATTGACTAGTATATCTGAGGTAAACAGGTGGCTCTATTCTATCATTTAAGATTATCCATTTGTGATACAGAGTACATATTTGGCTAGATCCAAGCCTTAACCTCTCTATTCACTTGCCTCAAAATGCCAAGGCAACTGACATATAGAGCAATAAATTCTCTAACCCTGCATGGTGGAGCCATCAAAAAGTTATACAAAAAATACATTCATGATAATTTTAGAAACTCTCTTCACAGAGTATAAAGTCAATATGTATGAATAAATGAAGAAAGAAGGAAGGAAAGAAAGAGAAGGAAAGAAAGAAAGAAAGAAAGAAAGAAAGAAAGAAAGAAAGAAAGAAAGAAAGAAAGAAAGAAAGAAAGAAAGAAAGAAAGAAAGAAAGAAAGAAAGAAAGAAAAAGAAAGAAAGAAAGAAAGAAAAGAAAGAAAGAAAGAAAGAAAAATAAAGAAAGAAAGGAAGGAAGGAAGGGAGGGAGGAAAAAAGAAAAGAAAGAAATGGGGTTCACCAAGTTGAAATCTTCTGGGGTGTATAATTAACCCTTGGAAAGGGATAATCACTTGAAAAGTAGGGGAAAAGATAAAACACATTTTGTAAATAGATTCTCACTTTCTGGTTTAGATTAGTTTCCTCCCACAAGGGTACCAGAGTTAAGCATACATGTTTGAGTTCTGGACACCTTAGTTTCTGAACAATCTGGACAATGCTTTCACAAGGTTGTTTTCTCATTGATGAACCTTAATGATACCACCAAGCCTCATCCAGCTAGAGTCTAAGTTTCATGAAGGCAGGAACCATTTCTATCTTGTTTAGTGCTGCATCTCCAGGATCTTGCCAAGAATAAGCTTGAAATAAATATTTATCAAATGAATGAACTCAAGTTGCTTTTACAATTTTTATAGTACTACCAAGTGGCAATAAAGAAAATAAATAGAATTTATGCCTACTAGAAAATCTGAAAATAACATTACCACAAGAGACAGGTATGTGACTCTGGCTAAATTAAGCTAGCATTGGTTCTATAAATCTGGGGTCTGGACAGAAATAATGAAAAATTTATTGGTTATTCAGGTTAATTTTGGTCATCATGAGCAATGATAGTATATGACTATCATTGCTCATGCCTTGGGCATGGGCTACATCACATTATGCCAATCCCAATTCAGTAGCTACTTGTTACATGTGCAGATGTCAAACTTTTCCCATCATCCTAGAAAGTTCTATTGTATAGTATTGCTATAAGGAAATGTCTCTTTTTTTTAACTCTTTTTTGAATTTGTTACAATATTGCTTATGTTTTATGTTTTGGTTCTTTGGCTGCAAGGCATGTGGGATCTTAGCTCCACGACCAGGGATCGAACCCTCACTCCCTGCATTGGAAGGTGAAGTCTTAACCACTGGACCACCAGGGAAGTCCCTGTCTCCTGTTTTTATCAAATAATCTTCTGGTTCATGTTGTTGGAACAGATTTAACTATCTGTATCTCAATTTCTGTGTCAAATACAGTATGGAAAAATGTTTGGTGCCATGATTAATCTATGGATAGATGAAATGCTGTTTGGTAAAGTGAACTTTGCAGTATATTAATATATATTGTACTTGTTAGAAGCAAAAGATGAGTTGTTAAAAATTCAAAATTGCCATGAAGCTGATATTGAATATTAACACAAAGCTGCAATACAGATTTTCATAAATAAAATATCCCATATAATAAACATTCTTTTGGTTTGACAGTTTATTTCAAGTATATTTGATATCTTCATTGCAGTGATTAGAACTAAGAAAAAGATAATCTGTTTATGAAAGTAGGTAATCTGTTTATTCAAACACAGTATTAAAATACAAGCAAAAGAATAGATAATATTTTTAGAACAACCTTAGAAAGGAATTTTAAATTGTACCTCAAAGTAGATATATATATATATTTCATCTCTCACCAATAGTCTTATTCTTCCAATATATTTTAACCTTTTAAAACTCAGTCTCAATTCTACCTTTTTCTTTTTTCACAGCACTGGAAGGATTTTATCCTTTAGAAAAGCATTTCCAAAATAATGGTACACAGATCACTTTAGATGGAACACAATTATTTCTTCAGTTTTAAATTTACATATTAGACAAAGATAATTATTCCTTCAAAACCATGAATTCTCAGATAATGAGCTTTTTAAAAAATTAATTTATACAAAAGTATAAGACAGTTTATGGAAAATACTGGATAAATAATAGTAGTGGTATCCTGATAGGAAAAAAATCATGAAGTTAGTATGTATATAAATGACTAAGGTTTAGAAAATACTGCTTAAAGTAACTACCAGTCTTATCTGGTAGACTATCCCTTAGATGTGTTGACTGAAAGAAAAACTCACAACGTAAGGGTTGTGGGTTTTGGTTTCATTCAGGAACCTTACTGAGGACTATAGCCTGGGAAACAATCTCTGAGTAGCTCTGAGGACACTGCCCCAAGAGGTAAGGGGAAGAAACCAGTATATATATGCTTTTTAGCTTGGGAGTATATGCAGGCAAGCACACATCTGGGTAAATGATTACTGCTAGGGGGCTTCCCTGGTGGTGCAGCGGTTGAGAATCTGCCTGCCAATGCAGGGGACATGGGTTCGAGCCCTGGTCTGGGAAGATCCCACATGCTGCGGAGCAACTGGGCCCGTGAGCCACAACTACTGAGCCTGCGCGTCTGGAGCTTGTGCTCCGCAACAAAGAGAGGCCGCGACAGTGAGAGGCCCGCGTATCGCGATGAAGAGTGGCCCCCGCTTGCTGCAACTAGAGAAAGCCCAACACAGCCAAAAATAAATATAAATAACATAAAAATTAAGAGCTTTGAGATATAATTTAAAAAAAAAAGATTACTGCTAGTCACAAAGATGTCTCAGTTAATGACTTTAGAGTGTTTGTATGTGTGGGAAGATGCAAAAATCTGAGTTCATTAAAATTCTTCACGAGATATACATCTATCCATCTAAGGGGCCTATTCTTACAAATCACAGAGTGCCTCACCCTGTTTTTTGTCCTGAATTCCTTTCAGGGTGTATTGTCGTTCTGGAACTGCAGTGGCTAATGACTTAATCTTTGTAGAACAGGATGATGGGCAACATTCTTTATTTTACAGTCCTCCCTTTTGGTCATAAATTCGACCAAGGTGTGGGAAGGATTTCATGACCAATTTGTGTCACAGTGCTGTGAAGGCTAATTCCTAAATCAGGTGAGGATTTCTTTGACAGACCACTCAATGTGCTATGACTGGACCTTGTTAATGGTAGCCATAAGAGTCTCTGGACCACCGGCCTTACCAGTCTGTTATGGTCCAGGAGATGATTCTCCCTTGTTGCTTTTTCCCACATCTAGAGTTACACTATTACAATAATTTTAATCTTGTATGGAACTATATATTTGGCCAACCATTTTGAGTCTCTTAGTCATCATTATTTTTGTCAGAGGCTCAGTTATGCATTAGGTAATACAAGAAACAACAATCTTATAAAATAGGCAGAATACAGTATATAACATAGCTAGTAGCATAAATTAGGTCATAAGTAAGAATTTAAGCCAAGAATTTCCATTAGATGCAGCCAAGTATATCCCCGGTTGTCTGATCCAGTCTGTTCCATACCCATTGCTATTTTTAAGGGTAATGATATACTGGAATTGTTCATAAGGGATCTAGCCCAATTTCCTAGTGTTATTAGGCTGATTATCCTTAGTATGATCTAATTGCCCTAACATAAGGGGGTCTTTAAACTTAAATAACTGTAGCCTGTATGTATCCATCCCATAACTGAGGGAGAGTCCCTCATAATAAATGGGTGGTTATGATTTTTGACTGAAACTTAGCTTATCACTCTGATTTAGCTTGAGTAACTTTTAAAGAAAATTCATATTTATGGCCAGAGTCATAGCAAGTATGATTGACTGGCCAAATGAGAGGATCTCATCTAATAATATCAATAGTGTCCTGAATAGAACTATAACTTCTTTCTTCGAAACTAATTTTCTAAGGACCGTCTAATCAGAGCCTTGGAGAGGAGAAATCCACCAAGGTAAACCAGAAGTACTAGATGTAGGTAATTGACCATAAACCCAACAATTGGATTTATTTTTATGCTCTGCATAGGGTCGTGCCCATAGAAAAGCATTTGATTCATAGGCAAAATGTCCAAGAAATCAAGAAAGTACTATAAATAATCATATGGGTCAGGTCCAGCACCTTGGGATAGAGGTCTACTTCTGGTGTCATCTTCTGGTCCTGGCATGGGCGTCATTTCTCCTCTGTTTGAGCATTATTTTAAGGTGAATTTGAGGTCAGCAGTCCTCTCTATAGACCAGTCCAGTGCTGGGTCCCCTTTAATGTGGGAAATATGAATCCAAGAGCCAATTTCCTTCTGGTTTTTGTTTTTTTTTTTCCACTGCACATGAGCTAGTTAAGAGTACATGATAAGGGCCCTTCCATCTAGGTTGATGGGAGCCCTTTAAATGACGTCTTTTCCAATACACATAATCTCCTGGTTGCAGGTCATAGGGCATCTAATCTTCATCCAAAGATAAATTACCTTAAATAAAAGATAGATAAGCTTCAAAAACAAGCTTAGAATGTGTTTTTCCTAATTCAATTAAGCTTTACAATAATGCAACATAGTTACAAGGAGCCACCTAGTAAGTGAGTTTAGGCAATAAACACCAAAATGCAAAGACAATTAACAACACTAGAACTTAATATCCACTGAAACATTTTTTTTCTCTAAAATTAACCCTCATTTTTATCAAATAGAGCTGAATTAAGACAAATTTTTCTGCAAAATAAGCCTGGTTTCAATAAACTTGGTTTGACTATTTACATAAGTGTAATTGACCATAGGCTCTTTTAAATTGGCTTTACTGGAACTTTTCATAAGGAATCTCAGATTGAACTTTAAAAGGCCTCTCAAGGCAAAGAAAGCCACGCCAAATACTTGACATCAGATTTTGCCTGCAGTACCTACAGATTTGGGTGAATTCCCCTCTTCTTGAGGTCCCCAAAATTTTTTGAGGTTCTTGCATTTGCCAGGAAGTAACTTTCTTTGTTCACCTTGTAACGATGCTGGGAACCCTGTGAGCAAGGTACCAGGTCATTTTTCCAAGGGGCTTTATGGCTCCATAAAGTCCACCTTAGTTCTTGAAAGCTGTCTGGTCATATTTGATTTTGTGTATATTCTCAAATATATCATTCCAATCAAAGCCATGGTGACATAACCAATGTTCCCAATTATGTCTAAGAAGAACAGATTCTTATTGAACTTAAGCAAATAACTATATTACCATGAAAATAAGAATGCTCACTAAGAGTTTCCAATTCTGGAGGGATCAGGTAGCGAGAAAAAGATAAAGGTTTCAATTCTGTTTACAAAAGTATAATTTACCAAATTGTTGTAAGCTATAATCAGTTTAAGGGGAAATGTTTCCTTATGTCTGGAAAACAAAGATTAAAAGCCAGTAATATTTTAGACAAAAAGTCATAAAATTATCGTTCAGCCTTACATAACTAATTCTTGTTGATCTCCTGATAACAGTTTTATGAAGCCATCAGAGTTTTCATTATAACTCTGTAATTTCTTATCCAGTTCAGTGGTATGATCTGAAAGTTATCAGAAACCTGTACTTGTCAAAAAGTCCTTTCTATGAATCTTCTAGAAGAGAGGCATTTTTATTAAAATAATAACTGCCTATAAATGACCAAAGACTTTCTCAGTGTCCTTCAACTACGTCAAGTACCTCTTTATCCACCACAGAATAAAACTCAGGATCGTCAACCAAAATGGGAGATCTGAGAACAAGAGAGACTTACTGAGTCGTCTGGACTTGTCAAGGAGGCAGATGGGCATAAGGGGCCCTTAGCGGTAGTATGGCTTCGGATCCTCATAGAGTTCAGGAGAAGGAGAGAAGTCTGCTCTGGTCCCTTTGCGGTCATCAAAAGCTGTCCACTGAAAGGAAAACACACAATGTAAGAGCTGTGGATTTGGGTTTTATTTAGGGATCTTACTGAGGACTATAGCCTGAAAAACAGCCTCTCAATAGCTCTGAGGGAACTGCCCCCAACAGGTAGGGGAGAAGCCAGTATATATATGATTTTTGACTAGGGAATACGTGTAGTCAAGCATGAATCTCGGTAAAATATTACTGCTAGTCACAAGGAACAGATATCTCAGTTAATGATTTTAGAGTGTTTCTATGTTTCTGTGGAAGATGCAAGAATCTGGGTTCATTAAAATTCTTCCTGAGATATACATCAACTCTCTAAGGGGCCTGTTTTTCCAAAGCACAGAGTACCTCATCCTGTTTTTTGTCCTGAATTCCTTTCAGGGTGAACTGTTGGTCAGCAACTGCAGTGGCTAATGATTTGATACTTGTATAACTGGATGATGAGCAACATTTTTTGTTTTACAGATGTTTTAACTTTTGTTCTAAAATGGCCTGTGTTGGTCAGAGGTGCCACTCTTATTCCAGCTCTAATTCTCCAACATTATTTAGAATCTCAGTCTTAGTTTTGGATTCCCATGAAGAGGTGAGCATTTCCACATTTTCCCAGAACATTCCACACTCTGTTTAGCTTCTGTGCTGAAGCCTGTGGCTTTCTAGTTTCACCTCTCTACTTTGTATTTTTCTTCCCAAGAAAATTCAATTCTGACTGGTATTTGATATACTTTAAATACATACTTTAGTCTTGGTTTAGTGACATTAGCTTTGAGAATAGAGATTAACATGACAGGATCTTTCCCATCAAATCAGAATTCAACTGAATGTTAACCATTCAGTTACATAATGGGCCCGTGGATTTATATTTAGGTTAAATTTTAAAGAGGGATGGCGTTTGTCATCACATTATGGAAGCATTTCTCACAGCGTGTTCTGTTAAACACCAGTCCTCTATGTTGACCAGCAGGAAGAAAAGAGTTCCAAAGCCAAATAAATGTAGGAAACAGTGACTATTAAATTCTTCCTCTTGGAGTCTCACATTGCAAACATTATAGTGTAATGGTCAAATATGCAAATTCTGTAGCTAGATGGCCTGTGTTTGAAACTCAGCTACCACTTAGGAGCTCTGTCCCTCTGTTTCTTCATTTGTAAAATGGAGAATTGTATTAGTGCCTGCTCATAGGACGACTGTGAGGACTAAATATATCAATGTAAGTAAAGCACTTCGCACAGTGCCAGGCACAATGTGAACATGCCCTGGTGTTGACTTTGTACCACAAAAGTATTTTAAAGTTTCTGAGAGGTCTTGCAGGGAAGACACCTTTTAACTTTACTTAAACCAGAGTTACCTAAACTTATTTGACTATGGAACCCTTTCTTCAAGGATAATTCTTCAGACTGAATATTTATTGGGTCAGTCATTTGGGAAACACTTCTTGAAAGGCTTGTGTTTGAAAGCCTGGAGCTCAGAAAGCCAGTCGTTTCCTTCAAGGTGCTTTTCTATGTAAGGATATGCTGCCCCCAGGTGGACAGAAAGGTCTTGGTCAGAAACTTGGAGTTGAAAGAGCCAAGCTCTCCACCGGTGCAGTTAAGAGAAAGTGAAACACACGAACAAATTTTTTTTTATAAGACATATCTTAAAATAATTTGAAAAAGAGCTCTTTATTAAAATACTGAGAGTAAAATAGATATTACCAGGCAGAGGGAACACTAAGGGCTGAGGCTGTAAGTCACCTCCCATGAAAAGGTATTGTTTTCATTTTTATATGCCCTGATTGGACCACTCCAGGCAGGCACAACATAGGTGATCAACAAATGTTTGCAGAATAAATGATTGCCTGGTTGATTTCTCTCAACGAGGGGCAGAAAATCCACTGAGTTGTGTCTCTCCAATCTGCTCTTTAGGGATCTTAAGCAACTGCTGCAGATCTATATAAAATGTCAGACAATATGGCCTGGAATCTTTTTCTCTGGGATGATTCACTACACACTAATGAAGGGAAGTAAGCTAATAGCATTTAAACAAAGGTATCAACTAGAATTAAAATTCAAAGGTGCTGAACAGTTAACCAGCAAATTCAACTAACCAGAAGAGCGAGCTCTAAAAAATTACAACCCTGTAATTAAGTTTTTCCTGAAAGAGCTATATGAGAAAGTGGATGATGGGACCAGTGGTTCTCAACAGGATCACATCGAAGAAGTTCCTACTTTCCAAGTTCTTAAAATCATTCTTGTTCTCTTTCTCCTCTTCTTCCCACCCTTCCTCCTCCTTCCCTTCTCCTTCTCCTTTTCCCTCTCCCCCTCTCCTTCCCCCTCTCTTTCCTCCTCCTCCTCCTCTTCTTCCTCTTCTTCTACATAAGTTCTTTTCTTGAGCACAGTTGGGAATATAGACATAAATACAGTGATCTAAATGCCAACACTAGAGAGGGCTAGGATGACTGAGAGAAAACTTGGGCATTGTTTCATTAGGGACCTTTTGTTATAAGCCACACTAAATGACTTTGATTGGGTTAAGCAGAAATAAGAGACTTGTCAGAAACATCCTGGATTGCTGAGAAACCAATGTGTAGAAGGAATGGAAACAGAAAAGCTCAAGATTCTTCAGCAGTAGAAATTCATGGACATTTTGTCATGAACCATTAACAGTATTCATTTTTAAGGACAGTTTCTGTGTCTGTTTCCAATCTCAAATTCTAGAAAGAGAAGAGCTAATTATCCAAACTGAGATCACATGTGCACTGAATATTTTCTGTTTTCTCCTCCAGATCCATTCTCTAATCTTCTCTATCCTGTCTTGTGCCCCAGGGAAGTCAACCTGTATGGACTGAATCAAGGATCTCTTGTCTTCTGACTTCCATTTGGGTTCAGCTGATGGAAAGCACTGCAGGAGACTGGAGGGAGGTAGGCAGGAGGAGAGTAATTGGGGGTATTTGTTCTCCCAGCTCCCTCCATGCTGGGCCATGAGGCCTGGCTACCTCTCCCCACTCAAAGTCATAGCTCCTGGCAGATGTCTTTCCTTTTATGCCTAGGGCCAAGGTACTGCCTATCCTTTTTCAATTTCCTTATACCTTGCCCACACTATCTAGTGTATCTAGTCCCAATATTAAACTCTTCCCCATTTACCCAATTTGAGTATCTCTTCTGTTTCCTGCTGGGACCTGATAGATACCAGAGACCTACCAGAGAATCCACCAGGCAATTACTTAACCTCTCTGGGCTTCAGTCTCATCAGCTGAAAGACTGGATCAGCACCTCACAGGGCATTGGGTTAATTAACCTGATAATTATTAACCCTTCAATGGGTTAATAATACATGTAAAGCTTGGCACATAAAAACTCTCAATAAAACTAGGCTATTATTATTATTTTGTCTTTGCGGTGAGGTTATTTAAAATATATATACATATGTAAATGTGATTAAAAATGTTACCTTTTTGAGAACTTTCACACAAGCACTTTTCAAAATTAGGAAAAATGTATGTGTTGCCAAGTGTCTATACTTGGGGCACGGGAAAGTGGGATCACAATGACTTGGAGCCCTGCCCAGTGGTAGGTAAGTAGCAGGTTCTCAGCGGTTATGCATTGATTCATATCCATATCTTAGAGATGGGCTGCGAGCAGCTAACCCACCCACTAATCACCCTCCACTGCTGAATGCCATGAGAGTGGGTCTTCAGAAGAGCACCACCAGCCAACACTGCCCCTTCTTCTTCATGGAGAAGACTACGTGCTGGCCCATCCTACAAGATAAAAAATATTCCCGTGAGGAAAATAATTCTCTTTCCAGGAAAAGCTCTGGACCCAGGAACACTGCCTGGGTGGTTTGCTTACTCTCTGTAGCCCAAAGCCTTAATGTATGCTCTTAGCTTCTGTACTCCAGATCTGTGTTATCCTAGAAAGGAAGAGACTAGCTGAGAAAGCTCCATCCTTGGGACATGGTTCCATTCGTTCTAGAAGAAGAAGTTACAGCAGTCCTAGTGTTGAGGAGTGTCATTCAAGAGAGGCAGCATGGCCCAGTTGACAAAGGATGAGCTACAAAGCCAGAAAGACCTGAGTTCAAATCCTAATTCAGTCGATTCATAGCTGGATAATCTTGGGAAAGTTACTCACCCTCTCTGGGCCAAAGGATCCTCATCAGCAAAGTGGGGGATACTTTCTATTTTTGTAGGATTCTTGTGAGGATTAAGTGAGAAAAGATGTAAAGTGCCTAACATGGTGCCCGGCACATTAAATAAATAGTGACTACCATTGGCTGGAATAATAGTCGTTTTCTACCTGTTAATTGTTAATGTCCTTGCCTTTCATGCAAAGTGACCCCCCAAAGCAACTCATAGACCCTTAGACTTTGAGTTGGAAGGGTCAACTACTTTAACATCCCCACCTTCCCAAGCCCATTCCATAAGAACTCCAGAAAGCCAATTGGGCAGAATGTGGGGATACTTCTGAGACATCCAGTTGGCTTAAATCTAGGCACATTAATAATAGTTTGCATTTACTGAGAGTCACTCTGTGCCAGGCACTGCACTAAAACCTTCATAAACATCAAGTTATTTCTAAGTTAATCCTCAAAACAGTCTATGTTGTAATTCCTACCATTGCCCCTCCCCTATTTTACAGATTATGAAACTAAGGTTCAAAAGGGTTAAATGACTTTCCCAAAGTCACATAAGCCCATGAGTGGACTCAGAATTTGACCCAGGCAGCCTGATCTCAGAGCCCCCGCTCCTAACCCTTATATTGTAAGGCCTTAATACCTGGCTGCAAGACACAGCAAGGCACAACCACATTCCAGGGTAGCTATTTGGATTGAACTGATGAATTAACCAGCAAAGCAAGTGATCTGATTGATTTGGGCATGCTGCATCTACCAGAGATATAAGTATAATCACTCAGAGAGCTTTTCAAAAAGTACCAATTCCTGGACCTCACTGAAAGATTCTTATTTAATTGCTCTAGGGAGGAGTCTGGGTGTAGAAAACAGTTAAAGCTCCCCAAGTAGTTTTAATGTGCAGCTAGTGTTGAGAACCACTGGTGTAGACTCTCCTTGCCCTTGATGGGCACTTGATGTTGCCACTTAGTCTTGGAGTCCCTTAGGGATGGTCTGTTTGTCTTGACATTTAGTTCTGAATTAATCCTCATACATTAGGCAATAATACATTGTGTAAATTCTGACTTAACGATACCGCTTTGCCTAGAAACATGAGAATTTCCAAGGAGAATATTTTTCTCTATTACTAAGTGTAGTCAAGTTTTCTTTGGAAAATGGCAACATCCAAATCCTTTCCTACTAATCATGTGTTACAAAAAAATTGCTTTGAAACATTGCAAGGCAGCCAACACCATTCAGTAAATTACAGCATGTAACTGGCTTAGGCCTCATTAGGCTTGCCCTCTTTGGCTTTATCAAGGGAACAGCCACTTCTCTTTGCAATCCCTTATGGGAATGGATTTCTTCACTTTTCTTTGAAAGGTCAGTACATCCCCCTTTCCTGTATCCCTCATCAAGTAGTGGCAGCTCAGTCTTTTGTTATCTTCTTGTGCAGCTCCCTTGGGGATGCATTTTACTTACAAATAAGAGATGTTTGCAATTTTAGATAATCTATATTTGAAAAAGAAAGAGAACAATGTTATTTTTTTAAGATTTTTTTTTGATATTGACCATTTTAAACATCTTTATTGAATTTGTTACAATATTGCTTCTGTTTTACAGAAACAATAAACCAAAACATAAAACAGAAGCAATATTGTAACAAATTGTTACAATATTTTTGTTTTTTACAAAACAAAAAAACCAAAGCATAAAACAGAAGCAATATTGTAACAACAATTTGTTACAATATTGCTTCTGTTTTATGCTTTGGTTTTTTTGGCCATGAGGCATGTGGAATCTTAGCTCCCCTACCAGGGATTGAACTTGTACCCCCTGCATTGAAAGGTGAAGTCTTAACCGCTGGACCGCCAGGGAAGTCCCCAGAACAATCTTATTTTGAACAAGGGTACTTCTAGTGAATCCTGTTAGTTATCTATCCAGCATTTCCTTTCTTCTTTCCTACCAGGACATGGTTTTGTTTAGGTATCATTCCCCTCCCTTGAGCAGTCTGAGTGTGCTCAGTATTCCTTTGTGCTCACTATTCCAATTGCTCCTCCAACTGCATTTTATCCTTCTCCACTCTGACCTAGGGCCTGGGTGCCTGACCTGGTGATGGGCATGCATTGATGGCATTAATGGCTCCTGGCACTGTGGCTTTCAGCAACTGGAAGACGAGTAAGGTTGGGGTATTTATTCTGTTGGCTTCATCCGTGGCTAAGTAGTTGCAGGTAGACAGCATTCCTTTATAAACAGACAAAGATCCTCTTGGATAGCCCTCTCCATCCACTTCTCTGTGTGTATGCTCTAATAAGAGCTCCCTACTCCTCAGGCTGCGGGGCAGTAGTGGCTCTCTGTAGTTGCTAGCCCCTGGGCACTGCAGCATCCCTTGCCGAGTTCCTTCAACTTTGCCCACAACTTCATAAACAGTCACTTTATTAAATTTTCCTCATTTACCTAGTTTTAATATGTCATCTGCTTCCTGCTGGGACCCTAAGACATCACGTGACTCACATCTCCAGTTTCAGGGGCTGGATCCTGATTAGTCTAATCTAGTCACGGTATCCCATTTGCCAGCAATCAGTTCAGACAACCAGGATTAAGGCAGTCAGTGCATGGTACTCCCTTAACAAATGTTTTTGATCCAGAGATGGGCACCTATCTTACATAGGCCAATTAGATGGAAGGTGTTTCTTATTCTTTCCAGGCTGCTGTAAGAAAACACCACAGACTGGGTAGCTTATAAACAACAGAAGTGTATTTCTCACAGTTCTGGAGGCTGGGAAGTCCAAGATCAAGGCACCAGAGTTCTGGTGAGAGGGTTCTGTGCAAGCCCTCTTTCTGGTTCATAGCTGGCATTTTCTAGCTGTTTCCTCACATAGTGGAAGGGGAGATGGATCTCTGTGGGGTCTCTTTTATAGGAACACTAGTCCCATTCATGAGGGCTCCACCCGCATGACCCAAGCACCTCCCAAGGGCCCCATCTCCTCATACTGTCATCTCTGGGGGTGAGGGTTTCAACATACGAATTTTGGGGGGACACAAACATTCAGACCATTGCGGAAGGGAAGAACAAGTCGTCAGCTTCTTTCAGTAACCATCCTGTGAGCATGAAGGATGTCATTGTAAAGACAAAGCACACTCATAGGGCAAAGCCAAAGTAATGTCACTGGAGCCCCAATTGTCACATCTGTGAACTTACTGTTATGGGAAATTATAAATCCTCTTACAGGTTAAGCCAGTTTTAGTCAGTTTTGCTTTGTAATTTGCTGCTGAAAGCACCACAACCAATATGGTTTTATCAGTATTTCTTTTATTTGTGTAGCAGCCGTAGGGCCCATTTGATTTTACATGTCAATGAACATGTGAATGATTATAATAATAGTAATAACTAAGGTAATATGTACTAATAATAGCTATGTGCCAGGGTTATTCAAAGCACTCTATCTATAAATATTAATTTGGTTAATCATCACAGCAACTCTGTTTGGTAGGTACTATTGTTGATTCTATTATGCTTTTTATTAGATGACAGACAGAAGGCACAGAGGTATAAAATACATACTTTAAGTCACCCAGCTGGTAAGCGGCAAAGCTGGATTTGAACTCAGGCAGTCAGATCCTAGGGTCTGTGTTCTCTATCACTATATTCCAGCACATTGTGGATTAGGGACAGTAGGTTTTATGCCCATATTTCAAATGGGGAAATTATGGTTCAGAGAGCCAAAGAGCTAGTTACGAGAAGACTCAAGACTCACATTAGATCTAGTGCTATTTCCACTATGTGGCCTTTCCCTCCCAGTGAATTTTCCATCCAGGGTCTTTCTAATAACTGACGGAACAATCAATGCAAGTAAGAGTTCTCTACCCTTCTAAACTGTCCTCAAGTGGAACTGGGAAGGGACTCCCTCTAGGGGCCACTAAATATAAGGCAGCCTATGGATAACACACACAGTCTTTATTCAAACTTTTATCTCACACACTCCCTAAAAGAATTCTTTAAAACCATATACCCCTTATATATTTTGAAGTTATTATTTTATCATATGTTGCAAAGAATATAATTCCTGGTGTATTAAAATATTGACCTTTAAAATAAAACTGTAGACCATCCTTCTATAGGTAGCCAATGAAATCTGAATTCCATTGCAATTTGGTACTCATCATAATCCATTCAAAATATGTGAATAAACACTTTGCTCATAGTTAGAAAATTTATATCTTTCTTTTTTTTTAAAAAAAAAAGTCGTATTTCCATTCCATATTGCATGCAGAATTTTATCCCAATGCAGTATACTTCATTTCTTAAAGCATTTTATTGATCTTTGCAATAAAAATATGAATATAAATTTAAAGTAAGTATGTTTTTTAAAAAATTTCCTGCAACTATAAGATCCTAAGGGTTAAAATATTTCTTTTGGATTGAGTAAAATGTACAAATATTATTAATACACAATTTATAAATAGTTAAAATCTACAAAAGTTCACTTTAATTGGAAATGCATTTATTAATTAGATAAATGAGGGTTTTTTTTCTACCTCCGTTAGTTCATATAGAGCTAGTTTACTTATTGCTAGAATGAGTCAGGAACCAGTATTGATTCTATTTGTGTGTTTTAAAAATTTTTATAGTTGTAGGTACTGAGAAGCCTTATTGATGTAAGCAGGCAAATGAGAATATAAGGTTTATTATAGTAATGTCCCTCAATTATCTGAACACCTTCAGATTATTTGCCAAAAGTATAGAGTGGTCTATCATCAGAAATGATTTTAACAAACAATCAGATGTTTATTTTCTTCATAGCCCTTATCACACAAAATATTGGGTTGGCCAAAAGGTTCATTCAGGTTTTTTCCATAAGATGGTACGGAAAAACTTGAACGAATTTTTTGGCCAACCCAATAATTACATTCTTTATTTTATGTCTCCCCTCCTGCCTCCTTACCCATATATCAGGATGCAGACGCCACAAAAGCAGGAAACTTGTTTGCATTCTTTGGAATAATGTCTGGCACATAATAGGTAATTAACAAATATATTTTGAACAAACGACTGAGGCAACCTGGTCCCTAAGGGGAGGCAATCCTAGTGATTCTGTTAGGACAGGGGATGAGGGAAGACTGGATGTATAGGTGACTGGGTTCTCCATGAGCTCAACTGTTGAAGCTTCCTTCTTCTCCATAAGTAACCTCTTTGAAGTACACTGTTGTTTCAGTACAACAGAGATCCTCTTCCCATCCTCAAATGGGAAGCAGGGGCAGCTCTCCGATTCTCCTATACCTCTGGCCTCAGGTACCTTGGCAGCCCTCCCCCGTCCGCTCCTCAGTAGGTCTTCTTGATAGATCTCCCAGTAGACTGAATGGCCATCTATGGTGTCCTTGGGTAATTTTAGGCTGTCTGATATGTCCACCAAACTTTGTTCATTTCCCTACTGTGTGCTTCTAGAAGGCTCCAGTGGTACCTTAACTTACATTCCCTTGCCGTTTGAAGGTCTACAAGTTGCATTGTCATATTTGAGTTTTATTCTTACCCTGGCTTTGTGAGGTGGACAGGACTGGTTTTATCATCCTTAATTTAAAGATGAGGAAACTGAAGCCCAGGGAGGTAGAGAAACATGCTCAATATCACATCATTAAAAGATGGCTGAGTATGGGTTTGAATGCCTAGTCTAGAAGTAGTATAGATTTAAATTTAAATCCAGCCTGCTTTAGCAATTTACTAATGTGACTACAGTACTAAGAAAGTAACTTAGCTTCTCTGAACTTCAGTTGAGGAAATTAATGTATTTACAGCTTTACCACTCACAAGTACATTGCCTTCCCTGCCATGAGGAGGTATTATATTTATCCCCATTTTAAAGATGAAAAACTGAGGCATAGCATAGAAGAGTAGTATAGCCTCAAATAGTATGGGCTTTGGAGTCAAGCCACCTGAGCTCAAGTCCTGTCTTTGTCACTAACTAGCTAAGTCACCTTGGGCAAGTTACTTAAAACCTGCCTGCACAAGGTAAAAGTCAATATATGTCAAATAATATTATTAGGCAACTTGTCCAAGGCCACAAACAAACAATGGCAGTGCTAGGGTTCAAAGCTACTAGTCAGTCTGATTCCAGAGATTATGCTTTGAACCATGATACTATGTTATCTTTAGAGCCAGAAATTTGGAAGGAGATAGGAATGTAAATACGAGAGAGAGAAAGAAAAGTTTCACGGGGTGTGTGTTTGAGAGATATTATTAAGTACAGGAGAGAGAAAGGAGAAAAATTTGTGGAGTATCAGGGTATTTTGCTGTAAGGAAAGAAATAGTTCCCTTTAGATGCCCTTTCCAAAGATTCCAGTAAGGAATTAAATGCTCAACAGTGCTTCTTTACCACCAGTATGATGTTTCTTTAGAAAGCAATACTGTGATAAGATAGGCCATAAGGCAGTGCAGCTTTATTTGGGTTGAAATTTCTGAAAGAATTCCAGCAGTTCACTCCGAATAAGGCCTCCAATGTGGGGCTTTGGAGATAAGGGGCAGAAATTACTAGGGCAGATGCCAGTGTGTGTTCCACCAGCAGCAATGGGACCTGCATATTATGGATACTCATTCTATCCTGGGAAATGATCAACCGGCCAGTCAAGATTTGTACCCAGTAAGTGTGTCGAGGCAGAAGCCATGCTCCTTCTCTGTTCCTACGTACTTCCATCTCAGTGCCACACTAATGAAACCCACTCTTCCCTCTGGCAAACTGCACCCAGGGAGCCCTGCCTCCCCTTCCAAGGTAGCTAGGTCCCTGCGCACATTCTTGGCCTGGAGAAGAGAGATGGTCTCCTTTTTTCAGCTGGTGTTAGGTGTTACCTATGGCCACTTGCTGGGTGAAAATGAATAGGGCTCTGCACTGGCCTGTAGTCTTGATACCTTCCATCAACTAGCTCTACCTTTCGCCTGTAGTTCCAACAGCAACACCAGCACCAACACCAACAGTCATATCTAACGTGTGCTGAACAAATGACTACATTTGCTTGCTGAAGCCAAATATGTGTGCTGTAGAGTGTTACCTCCCTTTATCTCAGAGGAATGCTGTGCTGCGGGATGTCTGTGGTCTCCTTCCAGTGTCCAGATTCTGTAAATTCATTGTATACTATACGGTCCTTTATGGTTCTTCTACAAGATGTTGTTGTTATTACTATTAATAGTTAAAACGAGGGCTAACACTTCTTAGACACTATATGCCATTGTGTTAAGTACTTAATATGTATTAGCATATTCAACTGCTAAAAAAAACCTGTGAGGTATGTATGTATGTACGATTATCCTCAATTTGCAAATGAGGAAAACCAAAGTTTAGCAAGATTAAATAAATTTCTCAAGGTTACACAGCTAGTTGTGAAAGAGCCAGGATGAAATCTCAGCCTGTCTGACTTCAGGCTACCAACTCTACTGTGTGGAATTTTTCCTTCCCAGGTACTCATGAACAAGAGAGTTCAATTTCCCTTTATCTGTAGGTCTGGGGTTAGAGTTTGTGCAGTACATATACATTGGCCTAAATCCACGTTCACATTTCCAGCCTTATTATTAGGAAAGATAGGGGTCTGCCTACATGACAGATTCCTGCATGACAGGGACAATGATTGTATTTATTCTCAGTGCAGATGAGAAGCCTGCCTGGAGTCCCATTTTAGAACTTTGGAGAGTGTTAAATTGTAAGCTCTGGAATGAATTTCAGACAAACAGGGTGATAGTGGTCCAAACTGTGTCCATGCTTGGTTGCCAGATGGTGGCGGTTGTCGAGAGCTTATATTTTCCTTGGAATCCAAGCAAATTTAAGAAAGAGAAATGAAGACATCTGAGTAAAGTGAGAGCAATGATGTCATAGAATAAGGTTTAAGGATGGTGATTGTGGAAGAAAATATAGAAGCTCGTATGGGCAACACATGGCACCCCCATAGTCGTCACTGAAACACTATATTCCTCTCTTACTTTGGGTTCTCCCAGAAGAACCCGAGAAAAAGGATTCTAGTGCAAATAGTTTATTTAGGAACTGAAGATAGAAAATTAGGAAAGAGAGATGGGGAAGGAAAGGCAATAATTAAAAGGAGTGTTATCAAGCAGCTCTTACTGTGGGCAACAGAACTTAACCTCACTGAAGAAACTCTGAGAGCCAGTGTATATATACACTTCAAGAAATCCTCTACCAACTCTTATTGGTCATTGGTAGAAGACTGATGGAGGGTTATTAATTTCTAGGCATTTTTGTTCTACCATAGGGCAGGCAAAGTGCCTTAGAATCCAGTTAAAACTTTCAGGAAAAGAAATGCAGGAGCTGGCAGCTGGGAGTCAGCCTTCCTGCACTGAAGTGGATAGGACACAGGGATATGGGTGGGTCACCGACAGTGTCTAAGCAATTTTGCTTTTAGAGGGCAAGAGAAGCATAGTAGCTAACACTTCTTAATGATTAGCCTCAATTATCACAGCCACTGTATAAAGTGGGCACTATTATTGTTGTCATTTTGTAATTAACGAAAGGTACAGAGAGGTAACATAATTGCTCGTATACAAATAGCTGATAAATGGTAAAGCCAGGAGTTGAATCCAGGGGGTCTGACTCTAAAACCCATTATCTTATTGCATCTAAGTAGGCAGACTGTAGCTTCAGGTTCCTTAATCAATTCCCATTTCTCTAGCTCCATCCCTCTTGGTTATGCTGGGTATTTTTATCCAGAAAAAAAAAAAATCCAAGTTGCTGCTAACAGTTTTCTATTGCCCCTTGATTAGCATTTTTCTAGGCAGGGTTATTGATAATTAATGCTGCCACTCAGCACTCTCCTAAACTCTTTAAAGGTTTACCCATGAGGCATTTCCTATTGTATTCCCATCTTACTGATGAGGAAACAGAAGCACAAGGTGGTAATAATTTGCTTGAGGCCATATATTCAGTGAATGGGAAAACCCAAGTTTCAATCTGACTTGACTCCCTTGCTTAATCACTGTTCTGCCGTCTTCTTAGTCAGAAAGATTTACAAGAACAAAGTTTTAAGTAGGCTGTGGCACTTGGCAATTCCAGGAACTACCTTTAAAAAGAGACAAAGTTAGTGAGTATAGCCAATCCAAGGAAATGGTATCTCTACTCAGTTTTGATTCAGAAAGTATGAACACGGAAATACAATGCTATGCCTCTGGGCAAACTTGTGTATTTCTGAGCTCTTGTTTTAAGGCATCAATAGATAGGCTGACACTGAACTTAGAAATGTCATACTCATGTAAATTTCCAGCTGGGACAAAGCACCCTTAGCCTTGGGAGCAGGTTTGGATTCTAGACAGCGGATCTTTGTTTCCAAGGACTAAAAGGGAGAGATGTATCAGTAATTGACATCTTCATGTACTTGTTTTTTCTCATTTCAGTGGTATTTGTTTTTACAGAAAATATCGAAATAAAGAAAATAAAATCAACCGAAAAAGTTGAAATTTTGTCTTTAATTGCACCATTTTTTTTCTTTTCTTAAAACCACTATATAAGGTAAAGAATGAGAGCAGTCTCTGACCCCCTATCCCAGCCTCAGAAGTAACCACTGTCAACATTCTGGTGCTCACGAGTCTTTTTTCTTTCCTCTGTGATCATAAAAATATAACTATAAACTAAGTACATACATGTACACCATTGACAGCTTTTTTTAAAAAAATGAAAATGTGATCATGCTTTTTCTTTTCACTTAACCATACCTCCTAGACTTCCCTGATAGTCAGTATTTACAGATTTACCTCATTTTATTTTGAGCCCCTGCACAATGTTCCAGTATATAGATTATAATTTATCTAAACAATCTGTTATTGATGGACATTTGGCTTGTTTCAAAATATTTATTAATACAAAAAGTGCTACAGAAATCATCTTGGTGTATTTTTTTACATTGCCCAATTCATGTTTTTTTAGAGCATTTAGCACTTGCCTGAAGGTGTCAGATGGTTGGGATTTCCACCCCCCTTGAACCACCCAGATAAAGCTTAACTGAATATTTTCTTTTCAGAGTCCTAGACTCCCTTCCACAAATACTTCCTGCTTCTGATTCTAGTGTAGATGCCCACAACCAGTAGCAATAATTTAAATTATAAATCCCTAAAGGCAAGAGTGTGTCTGCATTCCCATTCTGACACCCAACCGGGAAGAAAACCCAGTGGGCATCTTCTCTCCTCCCTCCTCCCTTGTCTCTCCCCGCCCCCCTCAACCTCATCATAGGTCCAGCCTTCCACCCTGACCACTGTCTCCTGGGCCAGCCCTGAGTACTTTTGGGGTTCGCAGAGATCAAAACCTTAGAAGATGCAGCTCAGTTGAATTGAAATATGCCTCCCGTGCTTCCTGCCACCCCCCCCCCCACACACACACACAAAGAAAGCTCCAGCTCCTTGAACAAAGGTTATATCTGTGGAAAGCTTCTTCAGTCTTGGATGAACAGGAAGCCTTTTTCTCCTTGAGCTCTGCCTCTACACTTAGAATGGAAGCCAGCAGAGAAGGCCAATCTGAAGCAGAAGGATCTCACGTTCTCTTCCCACCTTCCAACAAAAGGCAAGAACCCCCAGACCTCAACCCCCAGCTGGGCCCTGGTAACCACACCTCCCTCTCAGTTCTTTCTACAGGACCTGGGGATCGTGGGATCTGGAAAGAAAGGAGGTGGGCATGAGGGAATCACCCAGTGGTTGGCGAAATGGGGACACTGGGACAAAAGACTAATACAGGTGAGGGAATTCCACACCTGGCCACCCCTCCCCACAAAGAGCCGTGTTAAGAGGGATGGGGTGTGGAAGGGAAAACGGAGGCACTGAGCTTACTGTCCTGGGAGATCTCAGCTCCACTGCACAGAGAGGCTTCCAACACATCTCTCTCCCTTCCCTCACTTTGAAGGGAAGGGGTACCTTGATGACTTGGGCAGCCTTTGACAAGCCAGCCGCCCTCGGGGAGGAAAGCAAGGTCACCTCCGCCCTGTCGTCTCCTGGGTCCTGCGGCCGCCTTTTCCCCTCTGTCATCTCCCTGGGTGCTGCCTCTCGGGCGCGGAAGCTGAGCTCCCAGCGCTGCAGACCTCGGTACTCATGGCGCGCCCCCTTCTTGGCTCTCTGGCTCTGACCCTTCATAGGGCGCTTAGCTCAAGGCGGGACTCCAGGCTCCCAGAAGTCACCCGGCGGTGGTGGGGAGAGCAGAGCAAGAGAGGGCCGGTTCCGGCAGCCACAGTCCTGGTCCCCCCGGGTGGAACTGGAGACTGCCCCGGGCTGGGAGGACAGAAGGACCTGGAGGCGGCAGCTCTCCGTGGTCCTGCCCGACGTCAACGCGCGGATACTTAAGGCCAACAGCAGCCCGCCCATCTTCCGCTAAAACGGATGAAGGAGTCCGGGGCTGTGGTACCGGAAATGGTTTTAATTAACCCGCTTGCAGGCGGGCTAATTGAAGTCTGCGTGCCGCGTTTCCGCACCCTCCCAACCGTGTGTCAATTGCCAGGGCGAATCTGAAAGTTTCTTTTCACTTCCCCCTCAGTGCCATCTCCCCTTGTGAACCAAAACAATGTGGATGCTTCCCACCCTCTCACCCTGCTTCCTCCTCGAAGCAATTCCGCCTCCGGCACCCTTACCTGCCCTGCCTCTCGGTCCAGGAGGAAAAGCGGAAGGTGAGGGCTGCGTAGCCACGTGGTCGTTTCCTGCTTTACCCGCGATCCCCAAGCCGCCAGCCTGGTCCTGGAAGCTGAAGGGTGGAATGAGTCTGGGATTGGCTTAAAACCCACTGCCCTGGCCACTGCCCTGGTCTGTGTGTCGGGGGACGCAACTTTAATTTCACCAAATAGAAACTGGATCTTTGGATCGGTGAGGTTTGAACCCCTTAAAAATGGAGCGTGTGTTTCGGTTCCGTCCGAGCTGAATCTGAGCCAGGACTAAAACATGGGAAGTGCCCCCTTTTAGTTCGGCGAGCTCCTGGGAGGGAAGAGGAAAGGAGGTGTGGAAATGGGGTGGTGCAGAGGTGGAAACATACCAGCTAAACCAACTTCCGCGTTGCCCTCGCAGTGATCATTTTAATGCGCCTGGTCCCGGGCTGAGCAGGAAGTAGACAGGCAAATAAATACTTGTTGAATAAAACCCGAAAAGTGTAATAAACTGCGTTTTAAAGCTTTGTATATTGGTTGAGTCTCTCTTCCCTCTGTCAAAGTATACAGCCGATGGCAGATTTTGGAGACATTTATTCTACGATCCTTTTATGAGGATACTTTCTTACAACGTCCGCATCTTTGAGGGACTAATTCATTCAATTCTATTTTGCAAGAATTGTTATTTCCATTTGGCCCTCTACGTTGGCTGTTTCTTGGGTCGGCTTTGGAGCAAAGTGTTCAGAGCGGGAGATGGCTTGACCATAGTACCAACTACTTTTATTTTAAAAATTGATCTCTACTTCCTGCCCCTGGAAAGACAAAAAGCCTGCCAACTCTCATGTCCCAAGGCGACCTTAAAATTGGGCAGCAAAGTGAAGGTAGGTTTTCTTGTGTTGCTTCCTCAGTAAAACAACATATCTAGAGAATGATGATTTTCAAGACAATTTCGTTTATGTTAACCATTTCACAGAATGAGCGCAACATGATATTCCCAGCAGAAAAGAGTGGCATTAGCAGCAGAGTGAATGCTGGCTTTCTGGAGGTTATGGTTTAAAAGAGTGCTGGTAATGCCATAGGTCCAGAAGGAAAAAGAGAACACACAATGGTGTGGGAATGTCAGAAATGGGATGAAAGGAGTGAAGGTCTATTGCGAGCTTTAAACAGGAAATTTCCATCTCGATCTCCAAAGTTATCTTTTCAAGATATAGTTTTAGCTTCAAGTTGATGCACATTTCATTATTTTATTGCTCACAGCTTTAATGTATATAGTATATACAGCTGGAGTGTGTTGAAAGGTTTAAATTCTGCTTTAGTCAAACTCCTTTCTCAAGTGTAAGCCAAAGAGTCTTTATGTAGGGCACCTCCACAATCATCCATCTTTTTGGAATGATGGGTCAATTGGGATCATGTTGCTGGACCCAAACAACCATCATAATAATAACCAGTTCTTATGGGAGTTCATTTGTGCTTTATGCCAGCATAATAAACATTTAAAATTGTTAGAATGTTACTGAAAGTGGTTGAGCGGCACCTATAAACAAAATATGTTATTTGATTTTTGTGACAATCTTATAAGGTAGGCATTTCTCTTCCCCATTTTACAGAGGAGGAAAGTGAGACTCAGGGAGATTAAGAGTCTGTCCAAGTAGGTTCAACTTGATGGAAAAACTGGCACTTGAATTGGGGTCGCCAGAGCAGTGCTACTGAAAGATGCTACATCTTCTGATCTCAAATAGTATCATGTGGGAGTGCACCACTAACGAAAAACAAGATACCCAACTTTCATTTGTATAAAGTGCAAAACACTGGACGTTGTCACCAAGGGGACCACATCACACTTGTCAACTTTGCCTTTCCAATATTCAGCCAAAATTTCTTCAGAGTCTGTAGTGAGAAAGACTGTCATCAGAGTCATGCCTCTTGACCTTTGTCCTTACTCCTTCTAGACTCTTTACCCCTCCTCACTTTTGCTCAGTAAAAGGATAGACTTTGGGCTTTCCCATCCTCTTCCAGGCCAGTAATTTCCATGCTGGGTGTGGGTACTGTCGCGGTGCTGAGAAACGCGGCTTAGGGAGGTGCGGATAGTCTGTTCCTCTCCCTCCGCTCCAGCCTCAGGCACCTTCTAGCTCTCTTACCTGGCACTTCGCTGTCATAAAACCGCTCTTTTATAATCCCAGCCTGCCCTTTGCGCTGGGAAGCGATTTTTTCTCCCTTTCGCCAGGACATTCTGGGAATGGAAAGTTTGGGAAAGGTTCTGTTTCCTCCTTCCTCACTCGGAAATTTGATTTTTTTTTTTTTTTGCCAATTTTAGATAGTTAATTTTTATTCTGTTTAAGGGGTAAAATTCTTGTCCATAATTATAGTTCCACAAAGATCATCTATTTCTTTTTTTTAAAACATCTTTATTGGAGTATAATTGCTTTATAATGGTGTGTTAGTTTCTGCTGGAAATTTGATTTTTTGTTAGGCCACAGAAACAGAGCTCATTGGGCTCCACAGCTTTAGGGCTGGCGGCGTGAGGAGTATTTGGACACTGGAGGAGATTGAAAGCCTTCCTAGGCCAACAGTTACCCTTTGCAAGTAATGCTGTTCTTCCAGGCTGATTCTCTACTTCTGGGTGGTGCCAATGGCTGGAGGCTCTCTAAGAAACAGATTTAAAAACATGTTCTCCTCCAAATATGTTCTCTGTGCCTTCGTTGGCAGAGACCTTAACTCAGCCCCAACTCATCTTTTATAAAATCTCTTAGAGGTCAAAGGAATGGTGTGTGTGTGTGTGTGATAGGATGAGTGACTTTTCAAAGAAACCCAAGGGCAGCAATTTTGAAAACAGAGACATAAGGGAGAAACTCAAAAACACAAAGGAATATACATTCCTGATCACTTCTTTCGAAGTCCAAACTCCACTCTCCCCTGACAGCTCACAAGGAATAGTGGAAATCAGCCTTTTGCCAGCACTCTCTCCATTTGAAATGTGATTGCAGAAAAGGACAGGATGCAGCTGACATTTCTTTGAGAACCTTTAGGAATAAAGAGGCCTCAGAGAAGACTAAGTTTATTTCTTCTTTAATAGATATTCCTTAATTTGCTTCTGGGAAGAATAAACCATAGGCATCCAAAGTATGCACTAATTTTAATAACCTCCATGAAAGAGACTGATCCACTTACTCTCGTTGGGCATCACCCACCTCCTAAGAATGATCTGAGGAAAAATACAGACTGCAGTTCAAGCGAATCACCATTCACCTTTCATCCATTTCGACAAACCTGAAAATGAGCAGGTATTATGCTTCCTGCGGTATCATCTGCTTCTTCTGGAAGACTTAAGTCCATCTCTCAGAGAACCACATCTTCTTGTCTCTTTATTTTTCATAAATGTTCTATTATTTAGAGATTGTTGTCATAAAAGAAACAATGTGCAAGAAATATGCAAAACAAATATTGTTAAAGAGTACCCTGTACAATTATGAATAATGTTATAGAGGAGAGTTGTATATACCCTGGAGGGCTAGAATCTATCTTCTCTGCAATTGCTTATCACTCTGAGCTTATTCTTTAAAGCAGCGGTCCCCAACCTTTTTGGCACCGGGACCGGTTTCGTGGAAGACAATTTTTCCACGGATGGGGGCGGGGAGCGGGCGGGGGGAGGGTTCAGGTGGTAATGCAAGTGATGGGGAGCGATGGGGAGCGACAGATGAAGCTTCGCTGGCTCGCCCACCGCTCACCTCCTGCTGTGAGGCCTGGTTCCTAACAGGCCGAGCACTGGTATCGGTCCACGGCCCGGGGTTGGGGACCCCTGCTCTAAAGGAATTGTGCTTACTACAGGTGAGAAGGTAAATTGTGCCTTGAAGCTAGCAAAGTTGCAAGATTATAAATGAGGAGAAAATTCAAGGCACAGAAACTACTAGGTTCATTTATAGCATGTATCAAACCTACTACTGTTTATAGTTTTTGAAACTGAACGGGAAAGCTATTGAAAAGCAGTGATTGTGTGTGTAGGTGCAGACTCCAGTGAGAAGAGAAAGGTTTGATCACATTTCTTTCTTTTTCTTTTGAAAAGTCCATTTTTTACTAAGCTTTCTTCTTTTGTCTCCTCTGTGCTTTTTTGCAATTATTAGGCAAGTCACTCATTGCTTTCTGACCATTTCAGCCCCACTGTGGATAACTAAGAAGTTTCACTGATGCAATTTTGTCCCCTTTATTAATTGACATTTATTAAGCACTACCATATGTCAGTTGTCGAAGCAGTATAAATACAAACTATCTAGCCATAACCTAGCCTATACAAGGGATAATATCTTTCTTTAAAAAAAAAAATCATAGCTTAGACTAAGATGCAAAACTTTCAATAGATTTAAAAGGGGAAATTGCAAGTTTAGGTGTTTCTCAATTTTTTCTTGCAAAATAGTTTATTTGTGAGAGACAATCTTCACTACACTCCCTGTGATTCAACTCAGAAAAATTTTTAAAAGATTTTGAGCACCTACCATGTGCTACATGCTAAGGTTTTCAGAGGTGAAGAAGATAATCAACGTTGTTGTTTTCATGAAGCTGATATTTTAGTGGTAGATTCTTTGAAGCACAACTAAATGATATAACTTAGAAATCTAGAATTAAAATTTAGTTTCCTCCTTTCAAAAACTCATTGAACACTAATGCTATGCAGTTTTAATATTCCTCCATATATTTCTTTTGTTTGGACACACCAAGATTAGCTGTCAGTAAAACACTGTTTCTTTTAAAACTGCTCGTTTACTATATATTAAATAGATAGTAATACTAACACATGGAAATATATTGAATTCCATCGCTATAGCTTTTATACCCAGATAAAAAGTACTGAGTAACACATGAAAATTTCGGAGACTATATCTTCCATTCAGTGTGTAATTTCTTCCTGCCAAAATTACAACCTAAACCTAAGCTTTGACTTAGAACACACTAAATTATCTTCAGTAGGACTAAAAATCACTATAAAATAAAATATCCAGTCTAAAATACTATATAATATTTCAGTTCCAGAGTCAAGAAATTTTCTAATTTGCATTTAATGTAAAGTAAAGAAACATTTATCAAAATAGTCCCTTTGCAGAGTGTTTGGGCACTAAAGGAACACCAGAGAAAAACTCCGCTTCCACTTTTAGAATCAGTGCTTGTCAATGGGTTCTTCAAAGACATGAGGAAATACATACAGACAAGAAAATCCCAGCTTCAAAGCAATGAAACCTCAGACACATTCAGACCAAATTGCTCTTTCCACCCTGCTGGCATACTTAGGCAGGTATTATTACACCCTATTAATACATTAGGAAGAGCTGTTTAAAGACACATGTTAGCATGTGAAATGTATTTCAAGGATGGAAGGGATCTTGAGTCATCCAGTTTAATGCCTCATTGCTAGAGTTAAACTGAGGTCCAAAGAGGGGAAGTGACTTATATGCAAGGTGACATAATTGGCAAGTGGCAGAACTGACCACCAGAAGTCAGGTTTTCTCAAACTTGATGTACCCAGTAGATTTGACTGAGCATAAAAGAATCACTTGGGGTACTTAAAAACACAGGTCTCTGTGTCCCATCCCCAGATATTCTATTTGGGTAAGCTGGGATGGCACCTAGGGTTTACTGTTGATGATGATACAACTGGTCTGAGAATCACACTTGAAGAAGTACTACAAAAATCCTTTAACTATTTCCAAAATAATATGGTAGAGTGGTGTGAAAATTTAAAGCAAAGTTTTTAAGGCATTGCTACTCTCCCCACTGTTTCTCATATTTGTGTGTTCATGTAAAATGCACAACCAATAAAAGCAGAAATCTGTTGACTTGACTTGGATTATCACAATGAGCCCCCGAGATGGGTCGGAAATCTGAGAATCTGATCATTCTTTCAACACAAGTTTATCCAGATAATATATTTCTAAGGGCAATGAGAGGACTATTTCGTTCCAAGAAATATTTGAAACTACAAAATTGTGTAACCCCTAAAGTTTTTTTAAACATAATTAAAATTCTCACATTTGTTGAAGATTTGATGTTTAATAATGCATTCCTCTATTCATTCAATGAATATTTACTGAATATCTACCAGCCAGGCTTTTAATTAACATCTATTGCATCTTAAGGGTCTTCAAAATGTCTCCAAAAACAGACTTGACAATCAACTGGAGAATGACACTGCATGTTGCAGGAGTTAGATGGGGAGTTCTACTATTCTCCACAGCAGCATTTATGATCACAATAAAGCATACAGAAATATTTTGATTTTATACTTTGAACTTTAATATTTATAACTATTTTAATAGGCTCCTGAATTAAAGAAAATCTCCACAGGCAAAATAACAAAGCAGTAATTAGAATCATAGTTCCCTGAAATAGAAAATGACCTTTGCAACAGGAATAAAGACGCAGACATAGAGAATGGACTTGAGGACATGGGGAAGGGGAAGGGGAAGCTGGGATGAAGTGAGAGAGTGGCATGGACATATATACACTACCAAATGTAAAATAGATAGCTAGTGGGAAGCAGCCGCGTAGCACAGGGAGATCAGCTCGGTGCTTTGTGACCACCTAGAGGGGTGGGATAGGGAGGGTGGGAGGGAGGCTCAAGAGGGAGGGGATATGGGGATATATGTATACGTATAGCTGATTCACTTTGTTACACAGCAGCAACTAACACAACATTGTAAAGCAATTATACTCCAATAAAGGTGTTAATTCAATTCTGACAGACTTGTGTTTCACAACGAGTGATATATACTCCTTTAGGAATTCTCTAGAGCAAATAACAAAAGTATTTAGGAAGGTTGAATGAAGCAGGTCCTGAATTTTCATTAACTCTGATGAAATGTGACAGGTTATTGATTTTTAACTCAACTGAGAGTATGGGATTATCATCTCTAAATCAAAGATGACTCCAAAAGATCTACCATTATGCTTTTGGGTATGTATTAACATGCTGTCATTTCAGATTATTTTGATTTATTTGTTGATCCTCTATCTTGTTCTAGAAAGGATTCAAGGCTGTTATTTTGAATTAAGGTTTGCTTTTCAGACTTTTTCAGATGAAATGAAAGAAGTAGTTGGATTTCCATCAGCAGATTCTCAAGTTGACGGATCAGGTTCAGCGCATGGCTTCACTTTAATTTCTGGAGGGCACTGCAAAGGATTCCAACTTCACCTACAAAGAAAAACAAAGGAGCCACTCATACCATGAACAAACACCCTTCAAGTGTCCACAGTGTGTAAAACACTAGGGGATCAGTGGGGTGTGTGGATATACTAGGTACCACCGCAACCTTCAGGGAGCTGGCAGCTTAGTTAGGGTGATAGGATTTGGGCCGTTATAGACGATTCCAAGTTGTAGGAAGCACTAGAGCTATTAATGTAATTAGCTTCTCTTTTCCATAGGCTGTTTCTCAGGGAAGGAGTTAATCGTTTTCTCCCCAGGAAATCACTAGCTGTTCTGTTTCTCTTTTACATGACCAACCATAGATGCTTGCAAGGAGCTAAGCCACAGAACCCAAGCCACACAAACCTGCTGTGTCAGAATCACCTGGGGCCTTATTACAAATACAAACTCCTGAGTCATATCACACATTCAGTGAATTTAGTCTGGGGATATGACTCAGGACTATTAATTTCTAACTAGCTCTCCAAGTGATTCTAAGGGACACTAGGTTTGAGAAGGCATGGTCTAAGCAGGTAAGTCAGCCTAGATTGCCAGACCACTGGACTAAGGAAGGTACAATGGAGTTGCTTCCATTCATGACATGTTCTCACATGCCAAGGGGCCACAGGGACATAGACTCTTCATAGAAGTGGAAGGGACCTTGGAGACAGACCAGTCTCACTCCTTCCTAGACCCTGAGGAAAGTATAGAGCAGTGATGAGGCCTTATATTAGGTCACATAGCTCTAAGAACCCTTCAGTTGCTAAATTTGTTATTCTGTGATTTAAAAAATTTCCTTATAAACAATAGCCTATGGAGTTATTTTTGCTTCCTCAGGGGAAATGAGAAAGAGAGAGAAAACAGCTATGGCCTAACCCTCCTATCTCACACCCCAGCCTCCAGAGCCCTTGGCTGGCCTCTTTGGTGAGCAGACCTGTTCCAGCTGAGTGTCCAAATGGTGTCTATGGGGGAGAATCAGCCTTGGGCTTTTTCAAGATGGCTGATTGCAGGGGGCCATACCTAAGGAGGAATGACTATAATGGGCTAGCTCTACGTATTAGAAGTGGCCTCAGGCAACATAAGAGGGGTATGAGAGGGATACTTCAAGCCCACCTGCCTTTTGGCCTTTGTTAGCATTGTTTGAGATAGAAACCTCCACTTGGCCTAGAGCTCCTCCCTTTAGGCTTGATCCTTTGGTGGTTTTAGCCATTTATTCAATAGCTCTTGAGTACCTAATATGATTTTTAGGAATAGGGCTAACTGCTAGGAGTTTGACAGCAAACCTGACATGGCCCTCTGCTCAGGTCTAGTTGGGGAGACAAGTAAACAATTACCAAATTATAAAAAATATAATGATAAATGCTCTGAGAGAGGGATCTGTGGGAATGCCAAGATGTAGGAGGGACACCCAAACCAGTCTTCCTATCAGAAGAGATATCTATGAACGATTAAAAGATGAACTGGGGTTGGGACAGCTAAATGAGAGTGGTAAGGAAACTATTTTAAACAAGAATTGTACAGGCGAAGGCCAGGGCCCAGGGGAAAGCATGGTGGATGTTGCTGGAGGGGAGTTTGAAGGCGAGAAAAAAATTGGGCGATGAACAAATAACACTGTGATTTTTTAAGAGCAACTATGATAACATCTTCATTGTCCAGGAAGAATAAAAGGTCAGTAGATGAGCTACTTTATGGTTGATAAAGTAGATAGAGCCTATTCCTTAGGGGTTGGTATTCCAGGCAGAGCAAGATCCAGTGGGCACTTAGAGGGAAAGGGGTCAAGATGCAAAGGAGAAAGAGGAACGTGGCGGCGACAAGCCAGGGTGGAAAGGTGGTGTGATGCTAGGAGGTGGGGTGGAATCTAGGAAAGTCAAAGGAGAAAGGACACGCAAGGCAATTCTGGCCTTTTGGCCAAGTTTTTCTCTTTCAGTAAATCAGTGGCTTCCCTGGAGATGCTTTTCTTCTTAATTAAATATTTAATACATCTCTTATTGTTCCTATGGTGAAGGTAAGAAGACACAATCCTCTATTTATGGGAGAATGGCCTCAAAGGGTGTAAATTACTTACTATTGATGGAGTCAGCCAAAATCTTAAGTTGCTGGGTATTGTCCAAGACCTCAATCCTCTGGGCGTATGGGTCATAACGAACTGAGAAGGGCCGTGGGATTATAGCAGCAAAGTTCCTGAAACCAAACCCATAGATCTAAGTGAAGGGTACCGTTTAGGGAAAAATAATTTTAAAAGATTTTTCCGTTGCATTTCACTTGGCTCTTGGTAGCACTGAAACCTCACTAGAACAGGGGCTTTAGAACCAGGCTGAGAAGTGAAATGGAACTTTAGTGAGGTCCTCTTGGGAAGCCTTTGTGTGCAGTAGGTGTGTCTTATGTGTATATACAAACACACTTTCGCACCTACCTCCAAAAAGTCAGAAGTAGCCTACCATAAAAGCACACAATATAATAAGGTCAAAATTTTTATCATGAAATAAAATAAGAAGAGTAAGTAAAATCCAGCCAAAAAAATGGATCAAGAGCCTCCTATGTCCCAAGAACTATAGCAAGTCCTAACTGTGCTATACTCTTCACAACTAATATCACTAACTTAGTCTTCATAAAAACCTTAGGAGGAAGGTACCATTACTATTCCCATTTTACAGGTGAGGAAACTGAGGCTTGGGGAAGCTAAGTGACTACCAAGGTCATGCAGGCAATACATTAGAAGCTGGGAAAGGACACAGGTAGTCTGACTCTGGCCTGGGCCCTTCACGTCCATGCCTCTCCAATGCATCATTCCTGGGTCTGGGAGGAATGCACCATGAGGGCTTTATGAAACATAGGAAGCAACATCATTAAGAAGATATTCACAGATGGCTTATAAAATACAAAGACATCACAAATGATATTTCTAATTGGCTTCTGGTGAGAATAGAAGCTGCCGTACTGAGAAGACAGTTATAAGGGAGACTAGTAGGGTTCTCCAAGTTTGGCAAGAGCGGTGCGGCATAGTGGCCGGAAACCCAAGTTCCAGAGCCAGACTGCTGGGCTCCAATCCTGCCTTTGCCAATCGCAGCCCTTGTGGCACAGGCAAGGGGCTCCTCTGCACCTCGGTTTCTTTATTCTTCCATAAAATTGGAACCAGAGCGCTATGTGTCAGCTATTATCTTTCATTAGTGACTGGGGATGCATGAAGAATAAATGGGTAAGTACCCCTCTCCCTCTCTTCTTTGAAAAGAGCTTTCTCAGCCCAGACGGTGATGCGAACCAGGTAGTACATACCTGTGACTTTCCTGCTCTTCACCTCTCCCCTCTTATTCCCATAGCGCACCTCGTTTTTGCTTTGGAGAATCTACCTCTGCTCCACTGGAGCTACATCAACTGGGCTGTCAGTCTCAGGCCCAGTCCTCGTCTGGCCAAGGAGTGGGTGTGTGACCAAACTCAGCCTCATCTCTGCTAGAACTAAATCTTGAAACTGAAAATGGTTGGCATTGGTTTCTTTTAGCTGGGATGCTCTGAGGGTATCCCAGAGATGCTCAGATCCCTTCCTTTTTTGAACCTTGTTCTTTAGAACTCTCGTTGGCTCTTCGAGCCACCTCTCAGCAGATGGGAGCTTTTGTGGGTGTCTCCTCTGGGTCCTGGACACTAGCAGGTGGGATTTCAAAGACCTGAGAGGCCCATGTGCTGGCAAGGCCCTCCCTGCTGGCCTGGGGCTGATCACTTCCTGGGTTAGGGAGTCGTCTCCAGAAGGGCCTGTACACGTGGGATCCCGGTGTGACACAGCGGTTAAGAGTACTGGCTCTAAGCCCCACTGCCTGGGTCCAAACCCTGGGCCAGCCACTTACTAGCTGTATGACCTTGGGTGAGTTACTTACCCTTTCCATGTTTCTGCACCCCCATCTGCAAACTTTGTAGTCTTATTTGATGATTAAAGGAATTAATACCTGAAAAGCACTTAGAACAGCGTTTGGTACAAAATAGGTGCCAGGCATCTTACCTGTTACTATAATTACCTAGGTGGAATCATTCATGAATCCACTAAAATCCATAACCCTAAAGGGGTCCCAGGAATGGCAGAGTGGAGCCTTTAGGGATAGAGGAAGACTAGCCTCCCAGTAAGGGTAGAAGTTTAGGAGAAAACTGGAAAAGAATGGCAGGAAGGACTTGAGGGCCCTGGAGAAAGTGGGTAGAGGGAGTCATTTGGGGCCAAACAAAGCGCATTTGTGGGCTAGCATTTTGCCTTTGCTTACCTAAGCCCAGTGCATTGAAAGCTGACGTGCCCAGCTTCATAGGATCCCAGAGGCCTATATGCCTTAAGTTTATTATCCATCACTGATAAGGTATAAAAACAGTGGTAAAAAATGGTATCATGGTTGCCCTGTGCTGGTAGACCCTCTGCCTGGCCTACCTCCTGCTGGGAGCAGAGTGGCTCAAGCAGGTTGATGGCAGGGCCATCATCGCGGAGGGCTGAGAGTCTTAGAGTCCTGGTACCACTCCATCAGCCTCTTGCTGAACTGCCTCTGAGACTGGCACATTCGCTAATTCTTTACGGAGGGCCTACTATGTGTCAGGCACTGTGCTAGGGTCAGGGAAAGAGCAGGAAACAGAGAGGACAAACATCCCTATCCTCGTGGACCTTAAATCATACAAGAGTTTAGACATTAGTAAGTGCTAAGGAGAAAAATAAATCACAGAAGGGGATAAGGAGTGCTGGCGGGAAAGGGCTGGGTCGTGACTGTAAATAAGCTGGTTAGAGAAGGTTAAATGCCGGTGAAGGTTGGAAGGAGGGGAGGGAGCGCGTTATGCAAGTATCTGGGAGAATAAAGTGACAGGGACTTCCCCAGGTTAGAAGACTTCTAGCGCTGCTCCGTGGGGGGACCTCTGTGGCTGCCCTGTACACAGGAGAGTTCAGGTGTGGACGGGTGGCTGCAATGAGCAAGGATAGGGTGGCAGGCTTGTCTGCAGGGGTCGGCACAGTTCAGCCAGTAAGCTATGAAACAGAGTCCTGCGAAGGAAAGAACTTCTCTCAACAGACAGTGGAAAGAGACAAAGGTAGGGAGGCTGGGGAGATAACGCGGTCTGATGCACGCCCTTGCTGTAGGCATTGGAGTCCACTCTCTAGGCCACCCACAGATCAGTGGCACTAGGGCAAATCAGGAGGTCCCAAGAGCTGTTGACCCACCTTGGTCGCCACCTCACCTCACTTTCTCCTTGGCATCATTAAAACTCTCAGCCACGTAATACAGGGGCTGGAACTCTGTGATTGTGTACTGCTGGAGAGCGGTCTTCTCCAGTTCCAGAGGAAGGAGCTTCGGCTTGCCTGACAAGCAATACTGCAGGTCCCAGATGGAAAGTTTTCATGGTTAAATCAGGGCTGGTGGTCCCTGCCGCATCCCAGAGGCCATTTGTGCATCCCCTCCCATCTCATCCTGATTCCTTCCACACCCCAGCCCAAATGCAGTAAACTAAATTATTTTGCATATACTAGATAACCTTTATAACTCATCGAAAGCCAGCAGTCAAGATAGAAAGGAGTATTTTACCCCACCCATTTTCAAGTAAGGTGATCAATAGACAATGTGGGAGCCAACCACATTTTCTGGCATGTGTTTGCATATATCCCAATGTACAGTTCAACCTTGGGCTCAGGAGGCCCCTCTGCACTGGAGACCTGTGTACTACCTCTAACACCCACAGTCATGACCAAATCATAGCCGCTAAGAGATCAATCACTTGAGGAGAAGCCCCCAGGTTGAATTTCAAAGTGAATACAAATGGGTTTCAACAGCGCAAAGAGAAAAAGAATGGTCTGCTGTACCCACCACTTTCAGATCCATCCTTGGTTTCTGTTAGGGTCATACCTGTAATTCACCAAAGGATGACAGGAGCCCAGCACCATATGCCTTTATGGAGTCTCCTTGCTTGCAGAGCCCAAACTCCACAGTAAACCAGTAAATCTGAAATGGAACGTCAAGTTGAGAGCATACCCCAAGGAAGGGAACGGCAGCAGATGACCCAGGGCCAAGGACAGGACTGCCCAAGTGGGAGTTTGTGCAGGTCTGTTCTCTGAATCAGCATGACCTGGGGTCATGGTTTTGCGTCCTATGTCTTACCCTATCCAGTCACCTGTTGAATCAAGAGTTGGCTGAATGCAAGATGTGATGGGAAGCAGTGGAGGAGTACTGAGGAAGCCCCCAGCGGATACTCCCAACAAGCAACTCTCTCTATGACAGGAACTCCTCCACCCATTTTGCCTTCTTCTCCATGGCATCAGCTAGAGTGAGATGCTCCCCTAAGTTGGTTGGAGTTACCAGACAATCCCATCAGGCTCCACAGGGGGAGGTAGGGGATTGGGTCATGATAGAATCAGTGAGGGGGTATCTTATCATCTGTGTGGCTGAACCACACTGACTCCATTTTGTCAGCTCCATCTAAGCCTGCAGTCCTAACCCCTCCCCTTTCTGCAAGACTGAGCTTTAGCCTATTCACAAGGAATGCGCCAGACAAGTTCCTCATCTACTTTTACCCTTGCCTTCATCTGATATAAAAACTTCACCTGATATAAAAAATTTTGCTGACACAGATGGTTAATGGCTCACGAGGAATAATGGTCATTAGACCCCCTGGGGGGATGAAAAAACCCTGGCTCCTGACGGAGCAGACATGCTTCTCCCTTAGTAGTCAGATTCTATCTTTAGCTTTGGCCCCTTTAAATCCCCCTGCACCCTTCTCGTGGCGCAGAGTGCGGCTGCAAATGCCTTTGGATGTTGTCCGCCTGGCCCTGCCTGTGTGTAAGTTACCCACAATAAACTTCATTGTTGCATTTTATGGAGTTTCCTGCTTCCTTTTTTGGCCTCAAAGTTCCTTCTCAGTTCGGAGGTTATTATTTAATATCTCCACCATCCAACAATCTGTGTTAAAACCCTGTCAGTCATTGCACTTATCCTCCCAAATAACCAAATCCTTTTCTTTCAATAGCTCCCAGTGCAACGTGCCCTAGATAAATGGCCTGGGCAATAAGGTCCTGGAATTCTGGCACCACCCTACTGAATAGGGCCAAGAGAAAGCCAAGGCCCAGTTAGTGCTAGAGATCGTCACAGTCTTGGAGAATTAGGCATGGGTTTCTAGTTAAGTCCGTTTATTGCACTAGAGAATGCTAAACCTGCAAAGGCTGTCAGAACTTAGTCTGACCTCTGCACATACAGATGAGAAGTCTTTAGCCCAGAGAGGTCAAGCTACATGCATACAGTGGCACAGCACCTCAAGGGCAGAGCAAGGACCCCAAGACTGTTTCCAGCTCAGTATATCAATAATAAGATTTTTTTTTGAGAAGCTATGTTGGTAATGAGTACTTTTATCATTGTTACAGCAAGTAACATGATGCTCTGCATTTGAGTTTCTTTTTTTCTTACAAGTGAGAGATTCTATCAAGCTCTGCAGTTTTCTTTGAAAGTTGCTTTTTGTATCACTATAGCATCTGGCATTTAAAAACTCACATTCACACAAATTTAACTCTTCAGACCCTCAAGACCCTCATGATATACTTTTGAGATGGGCAGAATATAAACGATTGTATCTATTTTTAGAGATGAGGAAGCAAAAGCCACTTGCCCAGAGTCTCAGAGCAGCTGGTCAGTGAGAAAGAATCTGGGAGTTTTTGGCCTTCTGATAAACTGAATTCATAAACTTCTAAACTGATACACCTTCATGATATATTTGCATTCATTTGCGGTCCCCAATTCCATTATAAAGTTTTATTTCTCATCTTCCCAGCTGAGCACATTATAAGAAATGTGGCTTAGAGGCTGGGGAGGGATGCACGCAAGTTGGAAATGGGTCTGTAGGAAGGAAAGCCCTGCTGTGCCGAGTCACTGCCTCCATGGCTTCAATGGATGAGTCATCACATCCACTGGGGAAGGAAGTGTTCAGTTAGAAGGGGAAAGCCCACCCCCTTTTCTACCTTGTGTCTGAGAAAGGAAAGATCCTAATGCTGGCTCCAGTGTAAAGGTAGAGAGTAAATATTCCCTCTTCAAAGCTGTGAATCCACACTACTTCCCACCCACTTAAGGGGGTTCTCAAGGACTATCATTATAGCCTGTTGGTGTTTTCAAGACACTGTTTAAAATTAAATGTCTGCATGCAGTTGATTTCACAATCGAACCATTAAGAAGTCAAAATGTGAAATGTCACTTGTGAAAATGTAACCCAGGGCATTCTGATTTTTTTCCCGCAGATGACCTGGCTTTCAGGGAAGGAGCAAAGCTTCAAAGACCTGAGGCACTGCCACCATCCACCAGGAAGTGAGAGAACTTACTGTTGCGAGTTTCTCAATGTACTCGTCAGGGGCACCCAGAGAGGCGAGGCCGATTTCCTGTAATTGTGGAGAAACAAAGTCACTCGCATGGCTGGGATCTGCCGATCTTCAACCTTTACCCTCTGGTCCAACCTCGTACTTGACCACAGGAAAGGGATGGGTGGCTAGATGCCTTCAGAAGGGCCCAGATAGACTCTCATTGTTCTGTCAAATCTTCCTTGACCACATTTCATAAAATCACAGATCTCTAGAATGGGGGAAGCCTTTATCCATCACTTGGTCCTTTGTATTCACTTTGCAAAAGAGCAAATGGAGGCACAGAGAAGGGAGATGACCTGCTCAAGTTCACACGGTAGGTGGCATCTAAAGTTTCATGTCCTGATTATTCTTCTATAGTTCAAGTGGAACATTCCTGGAGCACTAGATGAGACTTGATCATGTGCCCTGAAGACACCACAGGAGACTTGCAGAGAAGTGCTTGACATCTGTCCAGGTATATACATAGCTGGAGAGTCTGAGATGTCATGGACCACCTCTCATCACAGCTCCAAATCCAGGATCCCCTAGTGGTCTCTGTCTCTTTTACAGCATTTGCTCCAGCCTACCTTGTATCAGACATAGCGTATATATACAAATATATATGTTTCTTTCCTACTATATGCATTTATTCATTCCAAAAATATTTATCGAATGCCTTCTATGTGGCAGGCAGTGTACCAAATGATAAAGATCCTTGACCTTGTAAATAGTGTCTAAGTGGATAGCGAAAGACAGTAATAATGAGCATATACATAGGTATGTTACAAGGTGGTAAGTTCTTTGGAAAGAAAAAACAAAAGGAGGAAGGAACAAGGGGGATCCGGAGTACCAGGAAAGCGGGGGTGGGATGGGGAGGCTGGGATTTTAAATAAGCTTCCAGGGTAAGCATCATTGGGAAGGTGATATCTGAGCAAAGACTTGATGGAAGAGAGGTTGTTGGCATTGCTGATATTTGAGGGAAGAGCATTGTGCAGGCCAAGTGTACAGCCCGTGAAAAAGCTCGTTAAGGAGGGGCAATGTCGGTTGGTTCAAATAACGGGGAAGGACCACTGTGGCTAGAGCAGAGTAAGGGGCAGGGGTGGCAGGTGATAGCAAAGAGGGATCTGCAGCTCAATCACGTAGGAATTTCTTGGCTATTTTAGGGCTTAGGATTCTCCTCTCAACAAAATGGGGAGCCAAGGCAGGGTTTTGAACAGAAGGGTGGCAAGATCTGATTTGTGCCATCAAAGATTCACTCTGACTGCTGTGTGAGAATTGACTGTAGGGGGTCAAGTGTAGAGGCATAAAGACCAGTTAGGAGGCTACTGCAGTCACCAGCATGAGAAGCGATAGGGCTGAGATGAAATTGGTAGCAGTGGATGTGATGGGCAATGGTCAGATTCTACATATTTTGGAGGTAAAACACAGAATTTTATGCAAGATTGATTGTGGGGTATATCCGAGAGGAGTCAATAATGCTTTAGGTTTGAGCAACTGGAAGGATGGAGTTGCCATGAACTAATATAGGGAGAGCTGTGGGTGGAGAAGGTCTGAGTGGGAAAATCAGGAATTCCATTTTGGACAGGATGAATAGAGGTGTCCATCGGACATCCAAGCAGAGATATTGAGTAGATGGTTGGATATGTAAGTCTCAGTTTTGGGATTGAAGTCTGGGCTAGATATATAAATGTGTTCATCATCAGAGTGGAGATGGTACTTAAAGCCATGAGATTGGATGGTACTTAAAGCAGACAGAGAGAAGGACCAAGGACCGGGCCCACTTGGAAGCAAGAGGCTACATGGTCTTCGTCTCTGTATCCCTCCCTGGCCAAGCCCATTACATGCAAAGAAAATGCTGTCTGATTTAGAGTGAATCAAATTCAGACACTGACTTAGCCTGGCTCCACTCTCCTGCCCCTTCCGCATCTGTGTTCCATCCACCCAGCCCAGACATGCTGCAGTCCTGAATCGAACAGAAGTCATAGACAAATGCAAGGTTGAAAGAGTGCCCTGTACTCATAGTCACCATTCTTGCTGAGCCCAGATCTTGCCTAAAACAAGGGGCCCAAAGTGCTTCATCCCCACCCCATCCTGCACTCCAGTGTCCTGCTTTTAGATCAAAAAGGAATATGCTCAGGGAACTCAAATGACTCCCTGCCTTGGAACTGTCTGGGTCAAAGTTGGAACCGTGAACACTGATGACCCAGTAGCTTCTGTCTGCTGACTCAGGTAATTGTCCTGTCTTCTGTGGGGAGTCCCCAAAATGGAAACGGCTTGGGGAGAATGGCCACTTGGCCTCTGATTGGGCAGAATAACCTCTGGTGATGAGAATTAAAAGTTCCTATTCCCCGAGGAAAAAACTGATCTTCCTTTGGCCATATTAACAAATCCTGGTTTGAAAGCTATCCCAAGCAATCAATGACATCTCAGCAGCAGGAACCGCACTTCTGAGAGTCAGCTGGTCGGCAAATAGCCTCAGTCCCATGGTGACACTTCCACAGTTAAAGTTCACCTAATTTCTAAACACTCCCACTTCTAAAAGTCCAACAATCTCTGAACTTCACAATCCCCCAAAACCCACATAAAAGCAATCATTGTCTTTGTTTAGAGAGGCAGTGTCTAACAAGCGCAGTTTTCCCTTGGTTAGCAAGCAGTTAATTCTGCTTTCTGTTTGTTAGTTTGTTTCAGCTACACAGTGGTAGCCTCTTCATTCAAGAGTGCAAATAGTTATTTCTTTCTGTTGAGGGGAAATGCTTGTGAAATTCACACACACGTGGCCCAGCCTTTGCTCATGGGTCATTCCATTTGATCCTTATTCTTCCTTGTGAGGAAGAAGACTGTCAGGAAGGGCTTTTATTGATCCACATCTCTGTGACCCAGGCACAGGGTTGCCTGGCAACATGCCCCCCAGCAGCACCATTCAACTCTCCCATGATCGCAGCTACCCAGTCATGGTTTAGGGCCGCCTCTCAGTGCCAGGAGAGAATTACTAGGATCCTTTCACTCGTCCAAAAAGCATTTTCGAGACTGCTCACCACTGTACTAGATGAATCAAAGCCTAGCCTGCTGCTTTGACGATGGTGACGAGGCAACTGGCTCTTTATTCTTTGTCAGCTATGAGTCAGGCTATTGGCATTGGGTTCTTGTCAAATGCCATCTTACTTAATTAAAGCATATACAAAACCGACTTCCTGACAGGGTAGAAAGTGGCAAAGGCCCTAAAGAGGACGGGAAAAAATGCCCGGAGAACTTGGAAGATGGTAAGGTTACTTCTGCATGGGGATCAGGGAGGATTTCACGGATGAAAAGTCTCTTAAACTACATCTGGTAGGACAAGTGAGATTAGCTAAGTCAATAACACACAATTCAGAGGATGACTGAGTCACCAATTCCATGCTGTGGTCCCTGGGATTGGCAATTGGCCAGCTCCATGGGACCACATACCCATCTGTGATGGGATCACAGAACTGTACCTGGTTTCTACCCTTGCAGAGGACATGAAGGCCCCTCCATGGATTCAATTTATCTTGAGCAGTCCAGCTCTCACCCCTGTAAGTAGAAGGCTAGAGAGATCAGTTCCTCACCTGCGAAAACTGGGCAAAGCTGCGATCGGAAAACAAGGGTACATGTCCCAACAGCTCATGGCAGATGTCACTGAAAAACAGAAAGCACAGAGCTTGGAGGGGAGGAGGGATATAAGCCATGACAGCCTCAGTCTTTCTACGTGAGGAATGGGTGGGAAGAAAGGAAGCAACTCATTCAGTCTTACAAACTCATTCCTAAGAATAAGTGGTGTGTAAAGCTTGGGATCAGTTGAGACAAGGTACAAGAGAAAAGGCAGAAGGGGAAAGAAAAGTAAGGGACAGGGCAGGGCACGGCAGCCGGGGGTCTTAGGTGTATGCCCAGTGGGATGCAGAACAAAAGAGGCAATATTCCTATGAGCACCTCCCATACACCTGAGCGAGCTGTGGATCACAAACACTTCCCATCCCAAGTCTTATCGTTGGTATTGACATCCCTGGGCAGATACAATATGCTCAGTTAGTTATTCCTCATGGGAACTAAATAATAATAGTAATAATAATAATAATAACAGTCCTCTCTTATTCTGGAGAGGGCAGCCGTTGGTCAGAGAAGAAAACTTAACATTTTTTTAACACTTTCGGCACCAGGTTTATTAGGAACAGATCGTTTCTGATTTATAGTAATGAACTTTGCGGGCTGGGAAAGATCATTTGGGGCATCCTGCTGACTTTTCATATCAATTGCTTAAGTTCTATCTGACTAAGAAGATGGCTAAAAGCATGGTGGCCAATCATTCACTACCTCCAGCCAAGACACAATCTAGGCAAAGAGTGACTAGAATCATCTAGGTGTGATTCAGGAATGAGGAGATATTGAGACAGCCTGGCCATCACTTGTTCCTGTTCCCCTTGGGCACTTCACAGCTCTGACTTCTACCGTCTGTTTGGAATTTGAATGTGAGCTCTCATTCTCTCATTCAGAGGAGATCTGAACCTTTGAGTCACAAGATACCTAAATCTCCAATCAGTACAGTCTATTCAGACAGAGAAAATCCCCAGAAGAGATGAGTTTCCCTTGTCGTACTGTCGTCATCCAGGCAACTGGTCCCGTGGACCAGCCCACAGTGTACCTGGAGCAGGGAGAGATGGCACTCACTGTGGCTGGCAAGTGGTTGCAGAAGCACGATACTCACGGTTCAGGTGTATACATGGGCTTGGACCCGTGTCTGATGTACTGAGTGCAGTGGAAGACTCGAAAGGCCAGGCCACCCAAGAAATCCCGAGAAGAAAGCAGGCCAGCCACAGGTCGCAGGCGGAAACCAGTACAAGCTGGGAAGCAAAGGAGAAAGAAAACTGAAAGCCCATCACAGGGAGCCAAAAGGGCCTGAAGACCTTTAGGCAGGGAACCAGTACACTCAACTGTCCAGGAGCATGGGTGTTGATGCCAAGCAGACTTGGCTTCAAATCTATGCCCCAGTACTTTCTAGCTGGGTGATCTGAGTCAAGTAGTTTCACTTCTCTGAGCCTCAGTTTTCTCATCTGCAAAATGGGGGTAGATACTTCTTAGGGTTATTCTGAGAATCAGAAGAGCTAATAAGTATAAAATACTTAGAGCCTAGCACATTGGAAACATCCAATAAATTTAGCTTTCATTATTGTTTGTTAGGGTGGAATGCTTATTCCCTACTTCTCATGTTTCCAGAGTGGGGAGGGAATTTTCACTCTACTTCCCAAGACGGAAGAGTATGAAAGGAACACTTCTAGCTTTTCTGTATGTGCTTCACACAGGACACCCCATGAGGAACAGTGACTTCTCTGATTGAAGGATTTGAGAAGAGGAAATGAATATTCTCCATTTAACCCTCTCTGCCCTTTCTCTCTTCACTCTCCACACAGGAGCTCATTCTGGTCTGCTCTTGGCCAGGCAATGGACTACACAACTGCACCAATGAATTGGCAAGTAAGTTTACCTAATCCAGGGGTGAAATATTAGGAAATCCATTTTGGCTGCACATCTATACCACATTCTCTAAGTACCTTCTATCAGTACTACAGCTGACATTTTGATCACCCATCTCTCTGGTTCCTATATCTGTCTCTCAATTTGTTCCAAACCTGGAAGGAGAATAGTAATGGCAGTGATCATGGTAATAATAGCTAACACTATATAATACCTACCACATGTCAGACACAGTTCTAAGCACTTTATATATACTAATTAATCCTCACCCTAACTCTAGGAGGTAGATGCTCTTATTACCTCCACTTTATAGATGGGGAAGCTGAGGCATACAGAGGTTAAGGCTCCTGCCCAAGGTCATAGCTACCAGCAGTCTGGCTTCAGAGTCTGTTTCCTTAATTGCTACTCTATACCTCCCCAACTGCTAGTATTACTGTTGTATTCTTCTTGTTATTGGCCATAGCAACGTGGGTAATTAGTCAAAGAATGTCTTTAAGACCCCTTTGTCCCTCCGCTTATGTGCCTTAGACCCTCAGGCTGAAGTTCATTCTGCTTGGGCCCCCGCTCCTCTCTTTATCTGAGAAGTAAAGACTCTAAACGGAAGGGATTCAAAAGGTCATCTAGCCGCCCCCTCTCTCAATCTATCCTAGCTACCACTTCCCTCCCTGCCACGTAGCTTCCCTGGTTTTTTGCCCCAGAGCTGGCCATAGCATCTCTGCATAGTTCAGAGGCAAGGAAAACTCTTTCTATAACCCTGTGGTCTGTATCCCCACTTTCCCTCATTTTACCTGGCACATAATAGGCGTTTAATATGTTTTGTCTGTTTATTTTGATTTTGCTGAGTCAACATCACCTGGCAGAAAGGAAAACACTTATCTCTCCTGGAAAAGATGGGCAGGTCAATTTACCCACTGAGTTACTCAGATTCCAATGAAGCCCAAATTCAATGAGCACCTACTGTAACACTAGGTAACGCTATGCTTTCACACTCAATATCTTATTTCATTCTCACAACTTCCCTAGGAGAAAGGCTAAAAGGCTGACAGTCTCCATTTGACAGATGACTAAACTGAGGTAGTTTCTCCCAACTAGAGAGGATCAAAGCAAGATTCCAGATACCAGATGCATAGACTTAGAGCTCAGGTATCTGTGCACAAATCTCATTTTCTTACACAAACGCACACTGCAGCCAGCTTGTAACGTATCAGGAGCTGCAGGAAGAACCCTGACGAGGCACTTCGGGCTTTGAGTATTAAAAAATCCTTTCAGGAATATGGATATGGCAAAATCCACACCTTTTCTTGGATGACAGTGGACTGACAGTGGGGGCTGGAGGGGAGGCAGAGGCCAGCAGTGAAATCCCAGTTTTCCGGGGAGAATCAACCTGCCTGCATCAGCACACTCACCTCAATTTACTTTTCTTCCCCTCCCCGTCCTCCCCACACCAACCTTTTGACCCTGATGTGGACTTACTCTGCAGAAATTGAGAAACCTCTTCGAGCTGGGGAATGTTATCTTCGCGGAAGCCACAGTACTTTTCCAGAAGTGGGAAAATGTGGTTGTGCTCGTAGCAAGCATGGGTTTTGTACAAGGACTTCAGGGTCTTGAACACTATCCCCCATGTTTTCTTTTCTTCCTCCGTGTATTCCACTTGAGGGATGGGCTGCCCACTAGGATACAGACATGAAATATTTGTCTGCAGCAGGGCAGGTGCAAGAGTAGAGGATAAAGGAGCCTTAGCAGAGGGAGACGGGTTCAGAGTGGGTGAGCTGCCGCCCCCGACAACAGCGGATTTCATATTTCATAAGTTATTTGAAAGAGGAAAATTCCATTTCTTGATATAGCAAACATTCATGTGACTTGGTTAAGCAAGAATACAAGCTCTCACCTCGTCCACTGCACCAAGGATTTCCTCTCACTTTGGGAAACCACTTGGCTTTTCTGCTCTCCTATCTCCTATTCTTTACCCAGTGTGGAAATTCACTTACCTTCAGGAGCCTGTAATATAAATGTGTGAAGTAGCAGGTATAGATAATAGGAGGGTGAAGGCTGAGTCAAGTGAAGAATACATCCTCTTTCTAAACAAAGGCATCCAAGTTCAAGCAAACTAAAGCAATTCTACCTGTTGGCTAAAGTGGATTTAATATGTGTACCATGAGTTTGAGATCCCTTGTTTAATGGGCATGTACTTGCTGGATTTGATATTTCTGCCCCTAGGAAGTTATAAAGGTACTTAAATGCATGCTAGGTACAAGATCTGCTTACCTAGCATCTTCCGCTATGACATAACAAAAGTACGGGGAGCTTATTAAAGTATGTATGTTGGACCTCAGATCCGGAACCTGTGGGGAAGGGGAGGGCCCCGGCATCTGGATTCCAATAAGCTCCTAGGTGACACACTATAATTTGAGAGTCATTAGTTCGATAGGTCCTTTTGAAAACCATCTAAGAGTGAGCTGTGTTCTGAACAGTGAAAACAAATAAAAACCAAACAAAGCCTGACTTCAAAGACCCGTGACTGTTCTCTGGGCTACAGGCCTGTTTCCTAACAGGGTACACGGTGTCTGGGACAAGGCGAGACTGTTTACCTTAGATTTATGGATCATCTTCAGGCTCCAGACTAGGTCCCTCCTGCCCTTTCAGAGTTGTCGCTCTTCCAAGGACATTAAAGCAAAGTCATTGTTATGTTCCATGGAAAGATGGGCAGGGATTAGGGAAAAAAGACTGACTGTTGCTTAAGAATTGAAAGCAAGACAAGCCCAGAGGGTTCTATAATGGTGTAGGGACTGTGAAAAGAACATCAGGAAAGCCCCTGCCTATGGATGCACCATTGTTTCAGGGCTAAGTGCTGATGCAGGGAAAGAACAGGCTTTGGAAACTGACAGAGATGGGTTCATTGCTTCGCTCCGCTACGCCATTGCCTAGCTGAATGACCTCAAGCAATTTAGTAAACCTCTCTGAGCCTAGTCTGCACAGCAATTAGGTGGGCTAATACCAGCTAACTCTTTGGAGGGTATGGAGGAGAGTTAACTGAAATGCTATGTATACAATAAAGATGTTAAAAAATTTAAAAAAAATTTTTTTAATTAAAAAAAAAAGAAATGCTATGTATAAAGTACGTAACACTGGTGCTGACAATAATACCATTGGATAGTTGGTAATTATCATAATAATGGATTCTCATTTAGAAAAAAAGGTATCTGCTATTTCTGCAACAAATTTTCAAGAGTTAGTAACGTCCTAGGCGCTGAGCTTTCCCCCTGGTTGACACTTACCGTGCCAGGGGTTCAATATCCTTTCCCATTCTTCCAGTAAAGCACCCTTCTCCTATCTCAGTCTGCAGGTTCAGGTAAGAGGAGACTCCACCGCTCCTACCTTCAGAGGTGGGCATGTGACCAGGCCCGGTCAATTAGAGTGTCTCATTTCCCTGGCCACAGTGACTGGCTGAGAGATGGGCCCATGTCCTGATGAGAGCCAATGAGACTCAATGAGAGAACTTTTGTTGATTCTGTTGAAAAGAGACAGAACCTCTAGTTGGGCTGTGGTGTCAGCCTGGCGGTGCTGGGGTCCACCTCCAAGAGACATGAGGCCAGTGCCTCTGAGCAAGGCCACTACAGAGGACACCAGAGTCAGGGGGAGGGAGAGAGAATGAGACGCTGAGTCCCAGACCCATCTGTGCCTCCACTACTTCCCTTAAACTTTTCATTTATAGGAGCCAAGAAAAGCCTCGTTTTTGTTTGAGCTGACTTGCAGCTGAAAGATATAAATCCCTAAGTCCATTTACTGTATTCTTATGTAAAATTTGAAAGCCTAACCCCCACCCCAGTAACATAATCCTAACCTGCTGCAGCTGCCTTCTAGGTGATTCTAGACACAATTCCCAGCTCCATCTCTGACTTACCGCTTTGAATCTTTACTATCATATGGTCTCTTAGGTTCATGCATTCATTTATTCATTCAACAAATATTTATCGAACACTCATGATGCTCTGGGAATACAGCAGTGAACAAAACAGTCAAAAATCCCTACCACTTACAATGGAATGTTACTCAGCATTAAAAATAAGGAAATCCTGCCACATGCAAACACATGGATGAACTTTGAGGATATTATGCTAAGTGAAATAAGCCAGTCACTAAAGGACAGATACTGCGTGATTCCACTTACATGAGGTACATAAAAGAGTCAAACACACAGAAGCAGAGAGTTGAATGGAGGTTGCCAGAGGCTGTGGGGAGGGAAAAACAGAAGGTTGTGGTTCAATGGGTATTAAATTTCAGTTATGTAAGACGATTAATTTCTAGAGATTTGCTGTACAATATTGTCTATAGTTAATATTACTGTATTGTAAGCTTAAATTTTTGTTAAGAAACTAGATCTCATGTTAAATATTTTTACCACAACAAAAAAGAAACATCCCTGCCCTGTGGAGCCCACATTTCTAGTGGGGGGGAGACAGAAAATCCACACAATTCTATTAGATGGTGAAAAGTGTAAGGGAGAAAAAGAAGAGCAAAGGTCCCTATGGGGAGTGTTAGGGAGGGGTTTCAGTCTTACCTGGGACATTGGAGAAGACCTGGCTGAGAAGGTGTCATTTGAATAAAGACCCAAGGAGGTGAGGGTTCACTCTGGAGCCCTCCTTTCACCTGCACTTGCCTGTTTGAGGTTCTGACTCAGCCTTCCTGCAGATTCAGCCTGACAGCACCCATCCTTACAGTCTGGGAAAGTGACAGCTCTGTGCTCTTTACATGCCTCCTGGGGCAGCTCATCCCAACCTAGACGTGAGTGGCCCAGGGGCCCCTGCTTTCCTGGGACGAGGCAGGAGAATCTGAGCTGTAACTCTGCAGCTTCCCAGCTGTGTCAGACCTTGGGCAAGTTATTGCCACTCTCTGATATCTATATCTATATCTGTATCTGTATCTGTATCTATATTTTTTTTTCAAAATAAGGATAATCAAACCTATCTAGTAACATTGTAGTGATAATCAAGTAAGCAATGTGTGAAATGCTGCCTGGATATAGTAAATACTTCAGAATTTAGTTTTATACACACACACACACACACACACACACACACACACCAGCTTCCATGGTCTACTTAGGAATTGAACTCAGCACCTTTTTTCCATCTTCTCCTTCTACCGAGAGACCTGAGGTTCTACAAGATCCTCAGTCTTTGAATATATCGTCAATTATTTTTATAAAACCATGATCTCATTAAGTAAAATAAACTAAGATATTTTGGGAAGAGTATCAATTTGGCTTGAAATAAAAGGATGTCTGGTTCAGCCACTTAGGATCCCTCTTCCAAAAAAAAAAAAAAATGTTTTAAGGAGAAGACACTGCTTTTGAATTATTCCACCAACCAAAGATGGCATTCAAGGTACTCCAGCACCTGGCATAGCCTTCCTCACTCAGTCTTATTTTACACCAAGTCCCCACACATGGAATTATTACCAGGACAAATAATATGGTGCCCCCAAAACACAACAGTAATCAGTGCCTCTTCAAAGTGATGTTTTAAGAATTTGTTAAATATTCTTCTGGAGGAGAGTCAAAGCATCACATGGTGGATGGGCCTAGAAGAGGGTGGCAAACAGGAGCAGGGTTTAGTTGCTTCCTTACTGTCTCCAGTAATTCAGCTCTGGCCCCAAATATATACTGATACATCTACTAATAAAACAAAAGCCCTGTTTCTAACCAGACCTGCCCTCTCATTCACTACCCTCATTCTCTTCAGCTGATAAACTCCTACTCAATCTTCAATTCTCAGTCTAAATATCACTTCCTCTAACCAATTCCCCTGGTCTACATTAAAGTTCCTAATTACGTGGCCTCATGACACTTGTGTTTTGACTTTAGTCATACCTATTGCATTTATTGTTCTTTTTGTTATTGTCTGTCTTTCTCAATGATCCCCCAGAAGACACAGAGTCTGTTGGTCTTGCTCTTGGCATGGGTCCTGGAACACAGTAAACACGTTGTATCAACTGATCCTGTGATTCTAGGACTCAAGGGGCAGGAGTTTGAGCCCCATGTGGGAGGATGACTGGGAAGGCGCTAGAGACCAAAATACGGGGCTGTTGGCATGGAGGGTGGCAGAGCCCAAGGAAGAGGGTCAAAGCTGAGTCCTGAAAGGCATGACAATTTCTGGGGTGGGAGGAGGAGGCCAGAGGAGACTGAGAAGAAGCCTCAAAGAGGAAGGAGGGAAACCAGCAGAGAGCAGAGTAGAGCTGATTCTCCTTATTGGCAGGAGTTCTGTTCCATAAAGTCACCATGAACTCTGAGTGAGTACCAAACCACAGCTCCTGCGGGAAATGCAGGACACAACTGATAATCCCTTCCTTGTCTTGTGTGTGCTTCTGGTTAAAGACACCTCGGTTAATGTATATGTTGATAGATTCACACTGAACTCACAGCCAACAGCACTACAACTCAGGCCTGAAGGAAGCGTATCTAACACATTCTCCTCATTAAGCACGTCAGAGCCGTCCTGTACTTAGGAATACTAGCCAGCACTTCAGCACTACGCTGGAGGCCCATTTTAAACAGCAAAATTACTGACGAAAAGAACAAAAATTCAACAAATGTGGCTCTAAAGAGACCTCAAAAAAGAACACTTGTTTACAGTAGAAGAGCTGAAACAAGAGGCAATGTTGCCTTATTTGACCTCAGCTGGGAACTTGTGCATCAGGGGACTCACATTTTTCCCTGCTCTGCACATGTCTGGGAATGAGTGTGACAGTGCCCCGAGTTTGGGGGTCTCAAATAAATTTAAGCAAGTAATCTTGAAAGAATGAGAATCAGTTGTACCAGATACAGAGATAAAAGACAATTGCAAAGAAGGAAGGGGTAGTAAATAGCATCAAAAGTTCAAAAGAGATGAGCTGAGATGAGGCTGGAAATAGGCTTTGAATTGGAGGACAAGTTCAGTCCCTAATGAGATATATGACCTTGAGTACATCACTTAACCACTTGGGATTCATCTATACAAGGTGGAAAATTGACTGGAAGATCTCTGGTATTCCTCTGAGTACCAGCCATCTATGAATAGTTTTCAAAAACCAGTTTAACTTATCTGATGACCATCCAGAATCATGAGGCATTCAACCAATTCCATACTTCTTCAACAGGTGTAACATTTTTACGGAAAGGAGGTGGATTTGAGTTTTTCCCTTCAAATCCCAACAGCCAAGAAGGAGTGAATGTATCTCATAAGCAGCTCCTGGATTATGTGGAAAAGTGTGGTCTCCTGACTCAGAGATCCCCAGACACTCAGGGAAGTGGTTGAGAACAACTTTGCAGTTAAACAAGCCTGCGTTCAAAACCAGACTATGCCACCTACTAGTTCTATAACTTTGGCAAGTTACTTAATCTTTTTTAAGCTTTAGTTTTTCCACCTGAAAAATGGGCAGTTATTATTAAAACTAAATGAAATAATGTAAACTAAGCATTTAGCAAAGCCCCAGACATAGCAAGGAGATGATAAATATGACCTATTATTACTGACTACCTCAAGAAGGACTCTTGTCTGTACCTGATTTGATGGCGTCTACCTGTCCCTGCTGGGGCCACGGTGGGGACAGGGGAGAGAGGTCACCATGTTCTGTGATTCCTGCTTGCCACAAGCCAAGGCCCAGCTGGGTCTCGATGTGACCAAGGTGTGCACTATTCTGGATCTTTCTACTACCAGGACTCATTCAGAGAAAGGAATTTTCTCATTTTCTCTGGAAGTCTTTCCCTTTGGAAGGTAGGCTTTTATTCAGTATACAGAGCCCTAGCATCTCCTCTATCTCCCTCATATTCTAGCAAAGCTGTTAAAATACCATCACCTCAGTGTTCGGAACAACCTGTTCCTTTCTTCTTGGGCATGTCTTTTCTCACACTCTTAACTCAGGAATGGAGCTCAGGTTCCAAAACACTGAGTTTCTCATGGGAGCATTTCTGTGGTTTCCGAGGACACAAAATAGCAAAGTGGTTCTCTTCCCAAATAACATATTTGATATTTGCATTTTCCTTTGACTGAAATCTGGTAGAGGAGGAGCACAGAACCCCAGATAGAAAAAAATAAACTCATCCTAAAATTGCCCTTCACATCTGGGTCAGATCAGATAAAAGTAGAACCCTGAGGCTTGGCTCTCCTGAAACCTCCAATGATTCACTATTTCAGTAAAGCAGCCAACTCCTTCTTGAATGTAAATGATTCTCTTTTGCCAGCTTCTGGTTCAATGTGGAGAATACCAGAGGCTGTTTTATTCAGGACTGAGGCCTTTTATAATTACTTCAGACATCCCTGCATAATTATACAACAAAGCCTGGGAGAGAGCTGGGCCCTGGCACAGAGGGTAATTTTGTTTTGTCTTGCGGTCGATTTTTTAAAATGTGTCTTATTCAAGGGAGGGTTTAAATACACACACACACACACACACACACACACACACATACACAGAGGGGAGGATTCTCTACACCGATAGTTTCCCTTTGGGCGAGGGAGAGGCAGGCTAGGAGTTGTTCTTCTCACGCCCCCCACCCCCTGCTCCACCTCCCACCATGAAGAGCAGACTTACTGTCGATAGTTGTAGGCAATGTCAGCAAATTGCTTCCGTCTTGCTCGGTACACAGGATCTTTAAAGCCCTAGGAAGAAAGGAGATACTTGATTTCTCCAGGCTTTCGTGGGAGAGACCTGGCATATCTATGCATGTTTTGAATGGGGGTCCCTGAGCTCTGACAGTGCATCTCTCCTTCCCCTGATTATACTCTGAAAATAAAGCCTCAGTTAAACTGAGGGTAAGCTCTCCCACTAAATATCGTGAGTGACGCATTACTAGCAATGCTTTCAACTCAGTGTGAGCCTCTGCTTTGGGATTCCAAAGTGCAAACAGTGTCCAGGTTTTAAAGATATCTCCTCTACAGCATTCTAACTTGTAAACTTGCTAAACTCGGCAGAGTTATTAGGATGAATGTCTATGAAGAAGATATACAATAGCCGCTAAATTCCTGACCAATGGTATGTGTCTAGCACTGCCTCCTAACTTCTTGATAGACAAACAGGTACATGCTTACTGCTATTGCAATTTAGAAAAAAATGCCATTTATTGAGTGTCTATTATGTGCTAGTCTATGCCTGTTACAAACTTATTTTATTTATAACTCTCACAACAAATGTGTAAGGTAGACCAGTATGATTATCCCTTTCTTTCCAGAATAAACACTGGCTCAGAGAAGTGCAGTCCGGCAAAGTTGAAGCCAGGATTTGAATCACCCTGTTCTTGCTCTTTTCACTTCACTTCAGTAAATGTCAACCTTTACAACTTGGCAGGGGCTCAACTCACTGAGATTCTGCCTCAGTACATAGAAAGGATGATAATAATTTCTCCTCTGAGGCTGACCTGCAGGCAGCCTTTCCTCAGCAATTTGCAAGCAGCACACTTCTGAGTGAAAAGAGGCCAAGTGTGTCTTTCAGTGTTGGGGGTGTGGGGGGAGGTCACGTCCCTGAGATGGACATGATCCCAATTGGTTAAAAGGACATTTTCCTTATATTTTCTTCTTGGAGTTTTATTGTTTCAGGTCTTACATTTAAGTCTTTAATGCATTTCAAATTCATTTTTGTGAGTGGTGTAAGATAGGGGTCTAATTTCATTCTTTTGCAGTTAATATCCATTTTTCCCAACATCATTTACTGAAGAGACTATTCTTTTCCCCATTGAGTATTCTTGGCTCCCTTGTCAAATATTAGTTGACTGTATGTGCATGAGTTCATATCTAGGCTCTTGATCCTGTTCCATTAGTCTGTCTGCTTTTATGCCAGTACCATGCTGTTTTGATTACTATAGCTTTGTAATATAGTTTGAAATCAGGACATGTGATTCCTCCAGCTTTGTTCTTCTTTCTCTAGGTTGCTCCTTGACATTGGTCTAGGGAATGAATTTTTGGATATGACACCAAAAGCACAAGCAACAAAAGCAAAAGTAAATAAGTGGGACTACATCAAACAAAAAAGCTTCTGCACAACAAAAGAAACAACTAACAAAATGAAAAGGCAACCTATAAAATGGGAGAAAATATTTGCAAATCATACATCAGATAAGGAGTTAATATCCAAAGTATATAAGGAACTCATACAACTCAATAGAAAAAAAATCAAATAATCTGATTTAGAAATAGGCAGAGGAGACATACAAATGGCCAACAGGTACATGAAAAGATGCTCAACATCACTAATCATCAGCAAAATGCAAATCAAAATCACAATGAGCTATCATCTCATACTTGTTAGAATACCTATTATCGAAAAGACGAGAGATAAGTGTTGGCAAGAATATGGAGAAAAGGAAACCTTTGTGCACTATTGGTGGGTATGTAAACTGGTACAGCTACTTTGGAAAACAATATGGAGGTTCCTCAAAAAATTAAAACTAGAACTACCATATGATCTGGCAATATCACTTCTAGGTATATATCCAAAGGAAATAAAATCACTTCCTTGGAGAGATATCTGCACCTCCATGTTCATTGCAGCTTCATTCAAATAGTCAAGACATAATAAACAACCTAAGTGTTCACTGACAGATAAATGGATAAAGAAAACGTGGTATATACAAACAATAGGATATTATTCATCCATAAAAAAGAAGGGAAACCTTCTGACAACACAGATGGAACTTGAGGACGTTTTACTAAGTGAAATAAGTCAGACAGAGAAAGACAAATACTGTATGATCTCACTTATATGTGGAATCCAAAAAAGCCAAATTCATAGACAGAGAGTAGATTGGTGGTTGCCAGAGGATGGAGAGTGGGATAAACAGGGAGATGTTGGTTAAGGGGTCAAACCTCCAGTTATGACGAATAAGTTCTGGATCTAATGTACAGCACGACAATTATAGTTAACAATAGTGTTTTATATACTTGAAAATTGCTAAGAGAGTAAATCTTAAATGTTTTCACCACAGGAAAAAAATGGTAATTATGAGAAGTGATAGAGTTGTTAACTGGCCTTATCATGGTAATCATTTCACAATATATACATGTATTAAATCAGCATCAAGCTTACACTATGTTGTGTCAATTATATTTCAATAAAGCTAGAAAAAAGGTCATTTTCCCCCCAAAATTGATTGTGATCTGAGTTTTTGTAAGACAAGACACTGGTGTCACCACTGTAGAACTTTGCTTTGTTCCCTCCAAGCATTTACTAATAAATCATGCCGTCCATCACTTTAGCTTGAAATTTCTCTGTCCCGCCATCCCTCCAAACCAAGACATTAGTGAATCAAAAACAAAGGCTAATGTCGCGGAGAGTAATATGTAAAGACTTTTGTTAAAGGATAAGTACTCCCTGACTTTCAGATATTGTTTTTTGTTTTGTTTGATTGGTTGGTTGGTTATTTTTTTGTTTTTTTAAAATCCAGCTCTACCAGTAATTCCAAAAAACCAGGGGTTCATGTATATAATGTAGTTTCACCTGAGAATCCATGGCATAGAGTCTGGCATACAGAAAGAACTACAAACACTTGCTGAAAGAGGAAAGGAAGAAAATCATAAGGGGGAGGGAGGGATAAACAAAGGGAAGGAGGGAGGGAAGAAAGGAGTTCCCTATTTTGTTTCCCAGGATATATTTGGAGAAACAGAGAAATCTAAATGTTTCACACTGGAAAAATAAAGTAAAATTACCACACTGTTTAGTTTTTTGTTCTAAAACTAAATCCCAGATAAATTAAGTGATTATTCAATTTAGAAAAGATTCCAGAACATGGTCATTACAAAGTATAACTATAGTGTTTTCTCTTAAGCACTGAATGGTTTTGAATAAACAGGAAAGCTTAGGAATCTGAAAACTTAAAACTATGCTGGGCCCAGTTCTACTGGGTGAAGGTAAGTTGCTGTGGGATGATATAGTAAGAAGATTGGACACTATCATTTGATTTCCAAGCAGCTCTAACACACCCTTTTAGGAACCTGTCTACTGGGCTAAATGAAGAACACATCTCCATACTTAGGACTCAAAATATAACGTTAATGTTTGTCAATCATTAATGCTTGACCTTTACAGTCATCCTCACCTACAAGTCTTATTTAACAGTCATGGCCTTCTCTAGCCCCTAAGTACAAAGCATAGACTTTTGCGCTTGTGAGGTGCCTTGGAGAATATCTATATTTGCATTTTGATCTAGATATGAAGAAAGTGAAGCCCGTAGAGCCAATTGCCCAGGGGCCCTAAACTGCAGAACCTGTACCTCCACTTGGGTTTTCTGGTCCTAGCCAGGTGGTAAGTTGAGGTTTGAGGGTTGAGACAGGTAACCAGGGAGACAAGCGAAGAATTCCCTTAACCAGTGGATTTCCACTTCCTTGTACTGTCTCCAGAATGGGATGCCCATGACAATTTCTCTTCCCATTTATCTTTAATCTTCAATGTACTTTGTCTAGGCAGTTTAAAGACTTTCCCATCAGTGAAAAAAAAAAAGCTTAATATAAAATTATATATCCAGTAGGTAACAACTATGTCAGAGGGATTATATAAATAGTATAAAAATGAAATGATGGAATAAATACAACCAAATCCAACAAAAGGTATGAAAATGGGAACTGTTTTGTTCTCCTTTAGGCTTTTGAATTTTTCTACTGTGAGTGTGGATTTCTTTTTCCTTTTTACACTTTGAGTTTATTTTATTGTTTCACTTTTATTTATTTATTTGAAGTATAATTGATTTGTAATATCATGTTAGTTTCAGGTATACAGCACAGTGATTGTTATACATACATACACATATATATATATTTCAGTCTTTTCCCTTATAGGTTATTACAAAATATTGATTATAGTTCCCTGTGCTATGCAGTAGGTCCTTGTTGGTTATCTATTCTATATATAGTAGTGTGTAGATGTTAATCCCAACCTCCTAATTTATCCCTACTCCTTTTATAATTAGAAAAAAAGTAAAATAATATTAAAAATCCATCTCCAATTATTATGGGAGGTGACAGCAGATTCATACATTAAGCTACATCAACACATCCAAATATAATACAAGGATTTTCTATATGGGAAGGTTTCTAACCATGGTCCTTTGCCAGCTCAAGTTTCTAAGAAGTTCATTATCAGCCTGAGAAGGGACCCTGCCAACTAGGCAGCACAGACTTTTGCTCTCTCAGTTACCAGCAAAAGTCTGGAGTCCATCTCTCAGGGACTTGGTCTTGCATCCTCTGGGCTGCCAGGTGACCACAGGGCTCCGCAGACATGTGGAATACACTCTGAATTAAGCTACAGTTGGTGATGACTAATCATCCTGTCTCAAATTAGACTAATAGCAGCAATTTCAGTAGCACTGCATGTAATTTATTTATAATCACCCTGTCTCAATTAAGCTAATAGCAGCAATTTTGGTTGCACTGCATGTTACCAAGTATGTTTTGACAGGAAAATATATTGTTGGTGAAGAAGTGGTGAGGGGGAGGGGGAAGAGAGGAGGAGTGGATGGGAGAAAGGGGAGAGAATTCTACAGGGTGCGAAGTTGTAACATCACCTGCGGTCCACATGCAATCACTTTCCTTAATCTCAGCATTTTTGTTCCTTGTGGTGTTGAAGTCTGTGATTTTGCTTCAGCGGGGATTTTGGGGAGACGGTAACCATATGGAAAAGTCTTCTGAGTGAGTACTCTTCTAGACTGAGATCCTTATCATTTCTTGATATCATGGCGGAGATTAAACCTCAGAAATGCCATCTTTAGACTACTGAAGTTGAACACGCTGGGTTGGATTACTCACTCATTCAATCCCTAGGAGCACGGCCTGACGTTGGTTAGTTCACCTCTCAGAGCCCTAGTTTCTTCATCAGTAAAATGAAACTAGTAATGGTAGTTACCTCACAGTGTCGGGTGGATTAGATTAGGTAATGTAAACAGGGTATCAAGTAAAATTCCTAGTACAAAGGAGACAGTGAAAAAATGATGCATTTGTGCAAAATGGTGGGAAATCCAAAAGCTGAGAAGTCTGGCTCAGAACATGAAAAGGATGTACTCTGGAATGGTTCACTCAGTCCCGTCACCCATCCCTGGGCTTTTAAAAGAGCATCTGCCGAATTCTTACCTTGCTATTTATATTTCATCTAGGGCAATAGTGAGAGGCTTTCTGCATTCTATCAGTCCCACACCAACTGGAGGAAGGATGGTACACAGGAGACAAGAAGTTCAAAGTCGTATTTTTTAAGTACCTGCCATCGCCATGCTGTAGACACTCACCAAAGACTTGCAAGTCAATAGACAAGGACAGTGCTGACCACAACCCCTCCTCTTGCCCACTCTCCATTGCTGGCCATGGTCACCACCCATAAGGCCAAGAAGACTGTTCTGGAAAAGATTCGGATACCTGACTTTCCAAGTCAGTAATCTGGGAATTGTTTTACCTCTCTCCTCTTCACATTTGATAATTTTTGTCCATTTTTCCTTCCAAATATCTTGAGTTTATCCTTTTTACTTTAATCTCACTGCTACACTTTGATTCAGGCCCCCATCATTTCTCTTCTGGACCACTACAACTACTCTCCAAGTGGCCTTTCTTTGTCTGTTCCTCATAACCCCCTCCTTCACTTCAGCCCAAGGAGGCTTACAACATACAAACCTGGCAGGGTGTCTCCCCTCTCTACAAACTTTCAATGGCTTCTTACCACTTTTAGGATAAAGTCCAAAATCCTTAACATTGTCCACAAGGTTGTACGTGATCTGGCCCTGCCTATGTTTCCAACTACAATTGCCTGTATACTATGTCTCCAAATTTATCCAAATCAGTCTTACTTGAATTCTTTGAACACACTATGCTTTTTCCCATGTTAAGGCCTTCACACATGCTGTTCCCTCTGATTGGAACACTCTTCCATCCTCTCTCAGACCAACAAGCTACTACTTGGTCTTTCCAACTTGGTTTCAGCTTTTAGGAACCTACCTTGATTTTCCTGAAGTTTATTGGTTTCCCTCTACAATAGGTTCCCTCGGCAAACTGAGTGTTTCTCCTTTCAATCATTATATTTGTTAATAATTACTGAACTCAGGAATCTGTTTATCTATCTTACTTACACTGGATTTTCAGGGCAAAGCGTACTTAGCATACTCCTGAGTAGGAGCTGTTAAGAAAAATTTTGCAAAACTTAGGCAGAAAAAATTACTGTGTGCCTTTTCAAAGTCCTATTAGATCACTGTCTAACAAGCTCACTGCATGCTCTAGGGGCAGGTATATTTGTTTGATGTGCAATTGACTACTTAGTAAGGCCCAAACTCTTCAAAGTTAGATGTTGACTTATAGAAGATTGGTAAGTTGCAAAACATTTATTTTATGATCAAGTTGCAAATGACTTCTGTCCAATAGAAAACACTCATTGTGATGGCCTATTGTTTTATAGGACGTTAATCACGTGTATTCACCTTTTCAGTCTCATTCCGGCGTCCTACTTTTCAATGACCATATATATGCTTTGGTCTCTTGTATCTTCCTTTGCCCCATCTTTGTCATCTTGTTGTTTCCCTTACTAACCGAGTCAATGGATTTTTGACAGATGTTCACTATCTACCTGTACCTCTTTAAAAATTATGCTTTGACAGAGCAGCTTAGTTGAAGTGCAAGAAGTCTTTGATGAGGGACTTCCCCGCTGGTCTAGCGGTTAAGACTCCATGCTCCCAATGCAGGGGGCCTGGGTTCGATCCCTGATCAGGGAACTAGATCTCGCATGCATGCCTCAACTAAGAGCCCTTGTGCCACAGCTAAGACCCAGTGCAGCCAAATAAATAAATAATTTTTTTTTTTTTTTTAAAAAAGGAAGTCTTTGATGACTCAACTAGCTGACTAATCCTTAGAACAGACTTTGACAGGGCCCTCGGGTGGAGAAGGATGGATGGGCAAAGGAAGAGGGAAGGAGAGAAGTACTGGAAAGACTTCCCTGTTCTTGGGGATGAGCGAGGCTCTTTTTGGAGAGCAGGGAAACTCAGTATCCACACCTTGAAAGATTGAAAAGCAGTTTGAGAGATTTAGATCAAGAAGTAGAAAGAGACACAGAAAAGCAGTTGTATTAGCTAATATTTTCTCCACCAGAAAGCCTCCCCTTGTGCAGATCTTCAGCTCAGACACAGGTGCAGGTGCCAGGGAAACTGGAGGAGGGAGCTCTGGGGTCAGGGTCTGTGTGGCAGAGGCTCCTCGTGCTCCCCAAGATCTGAGCCCTCTTACTTTCAGAGAACGTTGCTAAACCACTGTTCCCAGCCTCCTTTGTAGCAGCCCTGTGACTGAGCTGCAGTCGGTGGAATTCGAGTGAAGGTATGTGAGTCACCTTGAATCCTGGATCATAAAAACCTCCCAGGCATAATTTTTACTCTTTCTTCTCCCATGCCTGGGAGAATGGAGACAGCTTCCAGGACCCGGATGAGGGTCCTGCCATTAGATGGAAGGAGACTTGGTCTCTGCAAGACTGCATGAAGAAATTTCCCTATTGACCAACACTGGAAATGAACTTTTATTGGGTTAATCCATAGAGATTTGGGGGTTGTTTGATAAGCAGTTGGCCCTACTGACCTTGTTACTAGAGGGCTCACCTCAGATCTCCCTCTTTCCCAAAGTCCTCCCAAACCATCCCAGTCCCAAAACTGGACTGAACCTTAGAACTGATAAGTGAACTTAGAACTGATAGTGAACTTAGAACTGATAGCGTATGCTATCTGACTCATTAAACCTGGTGTTTAATCATGTACTTTGTGTGTTATGATTTAACCAAATATTACCCAGGCTGTGTTTCATGGAACACTTACCATTTAAGATAATATTGCATGGTATTCCATGAAAAAGGGGTTCCATGGGTAAATAAATTTAAGGGGCATTAGGTTGAATGGGTTTCACTTTTACAGGATTTTCCAAAGCCTCTAATGAGATAATGGGACTTGTATATGCTTAAAATGAGGTTCTAGAATACAGCCTTCCTCCCTTTGATCATGAATTTCTTTTCAAAGACTACAATTTGAGAATCGTGCTCATGACCCTTGTAGAAGTCCTATGAGGTAGTGAATTTATTTTGATCTGATACTCTGTGTTCAAAGTATAAAACACAGTGCCCACAGTTGTGCAGCATCAGTGTGAAAAGCTTGGCCTGGGGAAGGAAGTAGGGGGAAGGCTTTACGGAAACCTAGATATATGAGTTGGGTCTTAAAAGATGAAGAGAGGTTTGCCATCAGGGAAAGAAGTGAGAGGATAAGGAAAAGTGTCCCGGGGAAAGCAAACGACATGAACAGGAGCACAGAGGCTGGGAGATGGTCAGAGAAAGGAGAGTCCGTTTTAGAAATGGGAATCCCGCAGACCCACTTGAATTCCGCCTGCCAAGCTGTATTCCAGTCCCCTCCGGCATCCCTTGGGAAGAGTGGGCACCCCTCCCTGCCCTACCCCGAGACTGAAGGCCCCTGGAGGGCGGGAACCATGTCTTATTCATCATTTCAACCCCCTTTCCTCTACATGGCTTGGGACACAGTTCACATACATGTGAGGCCACACAGCCCTCTTCGTCTGAGATTTCTCCTCTGAAAATGAGAAAATACAATCCTCCCAGGATGGTTATAACGTTTAAATTTTGAAAATGTGGATAAAACATTTAGCACAGTGCCTGACATACAGTCCACGCTTAAGAAATGCTAGCTGTGAATGTCATTTGCTTAATAAATGTTTGTGGAAGGAAGAAGGGAAGGAGGGAAGGCGGGAGACTGCCAGCAGAAGAAAGAAGGTCAGCTACCCCATTTCACGGTCCCGCTTCACTAGCGAGCTGAAAGGCAAATGCCCGTTACCCTGCATTTCAGGAACAATCTTCCTTGGCCTCATTTCTCAAAGTGGCTGTTTTGGAGGCCCTGAAGTGAGAAGCTGGGTCAGATGTCAGCGCTCGCTGCCAGGGCAGGGAGTCAGGGGAAGATCATCCTGAACACCAGGGGACCAGGGGGAACACAGGGTTCTTTCGGGGAGAACACCCAAGCCACTCCTCACGGCGAGGCCAGGCCCTGTGAGGCCCAGAGGCTGCAGGGAAGCACCCTGGAGGGTTTACTCTTGACATTGGCCCGTGAGTTCCCAGGATCTGATGAGAAGCCACGGGAAGGAACAGAGAGAGCCTGGCCTCCTCGTCAGGGGGACTGTGTACCTGATAAATTATAGTTTTATGATAAAATGCATGACACGGAGAGGCCAGGGAGCCAAAGACATGGGCTGGATCGGTAAAGACAACGAATTCCAGGGGAGTGTTAAGCCCAGCCCCGACTGCCTCTGAGGAGACACGAGGATAAAGAGAGGGAACAGGTCATATCTGAGGACTGGCCTCTTCCCCCACTGCTCCACGTGAGCCAGGCACATGGCCAACAGAAGGGACATGAGACAGGGAAGGAGGAGGGAGCTGGGGAAGAGGAGAAAACACCCCGATGGGGCCCATACCAGGTACGGGGTCAAGGGTGGCCAGCTTTTCTGAGAAACAGGAGATTTTTGGAAATGCTTTGCTCCCAGGGCAGAGCGGCCCGACACCGACTCGTCAAAGGGGATGTAAAGCTTCTCCTTGTATGACATTTGCCATCCCCAGGGCTCCATGGGACTGGGTTGCATCCTACCCAGGAAGATGGGACCGGCATCCAAACGCTCCGACTTTACCTCTAGTTTTTGCAGGGAGAGGGTATTTAAATAATAAAGATGAGGAGCCTGAAATCCAATTTCTATCCTTAGATTAAGTAACTTCACAAGTAAGAATCAAAGAAGCTCTGGGAGTTCACACACACAGGCAGGAAGAGTCACTGCCAAATTATCGTAACAGTGAAAGACTGAAAACCTCCTACAAGCTTGCTGTTGGGGGGCTTGTTAGTAAGTTATGGCACTGCATTTAAAAAATATAGGGCTTCCCTGGTGGCGCAGTGGTTGAGAATCTGCCTGCCAATGCAGGGGACACGGGTTCGAGCCCTGGTCTGGGAAGATCCCACGTGCTGTGGAGCAGCTGGGCCCGTGAGCCACAACTACTGAGCCTGCGCGTCTGGAGCCTGTGCTCCGCAGCAAGAGAGGCCGTGAAAGTGAGAGGCCCGCGCACCGCGATGAAGAGTGGCCCCCGCTTGCCACAACTAGAGAAGGCCCTCGCACAGAAACGAAGACCCAACACAGCCATAAATAAATAAATAAACAAATACTTTAAAGAAAAAAAATTATTAAAAAAAAACATGTATATTCATGTCTGTCTGTCTAAATAAATAAATAAATAAAATATTGATTATTTTTGGACAATGTAATAGGTGATTTTTGTTTTTTTCTGTTCTGAAGCCTAGGAGCAGTGGGGGAATTCACCTTTGCTTCTGTTTATAAAACACTTTCTCAGAGTAAAAAAATGCAGAATAGTACCAAGAGAAAAAAGAGAAATAAAAAATAAATAAGATAAAAAAAGAGATTATGGATGATCTTCATTTTCTTCCTCATGCTTTTCTGTATTTTCGAGTCCACTCTAAGGGGTTTACGATTTGAATTGGAACAACAACTGTTCATATTTTAAAAGGCCAGCCTACCCCCGAAATAGCTTGCTCTTTGTCTCTGTGAAGGGGCCTGAATTTCTGCCACTGGCTAGACTTTTGTCCTCAGGCACTGTGAGCACTGAGGTAAGAGTCAAAGGATCCAGAGTTCAGCATGGGACCTTAGAAAAGTTATTTACTCATGTTGGGCCTTAATGAATCTGTCTGTAAAATGGGAACATCTGCTCTGCTTACTGAAAAGAGCCCTTGTGAAGAGCAAGTTCACAACCTCCTCAAGTGTAAAGACCACATAAATGGAAGAAGAAAACAGAGTCCTGATGAAATGCAGAGGCTCCCGGTAAGTTACAGTAACCATCGCTTTTGTGAAGGAAAACAGCTTTCACGTCATTTAAAGATTGAGGAACCATTTGCCTGGGCAGAGAATAAAAGACCGTCAACATGATGGTGGCATTTCTCACCTACGGGCTGCTCCTCCCTGGAACCCTTTGCCCTAGAAAAGGGGAATGATAAGATCCCTGACCCCAGTCCTTCACTTAGAAATATTAAAGGACACGGGACACAGTCCGAGTTCTCTGTCAGATACATCAGATCTTTTAAATTCTGACCACAACCCACCACCCAGGCTCATCTTCTGACACTCTCACGCTCACACCTAACACGCCAGCCAGCCATTCCCCAAATATTCCGGATCCTTTCAGAACGCTGAGCCTTTGCATATGCTGTACCCTCAGCTCAGAAAGCCTCTCAGTTCCTTGTTGGACTAGCATCTTGTTCTCAGGCTTTGAAATCCAGTTCCGGTGTCACCACTCCCTACAGCTCCACTGTACCTGGCAGAGTTGTTAGTAGTTTAGTGTTTCCCAAACGCTTGATTTAAACCTCTGGAGTTGGACCAAGGCAGACATAAAGATGATTTACATATGTGTGTGTGTTTGTGTGTGTGTGTGTATACACATCACTTACATACATATATGATACATAAACAAGAGTTTCTGGATGTGGATAATGATCTGTATTTGCTTCAACAATAGTAACCATGATAACGATGATGCTGAAGATGTCTAAGTAGGCACTCAGTAAATGTTTGTTGTACAAGCAAACAAAGACACATTGCTGCAAAGGAAGGGAGGGGAGTCTGGTGCGGGATGGCAGGTACTAATAGAATCTCATCAGAGGGGCCATGGACTCACGGGGTGGTCTGCATCCAGTTCCGCTCCATAGCTGAGAATCTGATTGGCAAATTTGTCGAGCTCTTGAATGGTTCTTGGGAACCAGGGCACTGCAACACAGAAAGGGCAAAGTCCTGAGCAGCAGATTGGCAGGACACGGCCAAAGGCCTCACCGAGATCAGAAGCTTGGGACCAGCTCCAATTAAAGTCCATGGTGGTGGCAAGTGGGGTCCCAGATAACCCCCGAAAGTCAAATCTTATTTTCCTTGGAAACTAATCTTATTTACTTATTTGCTTATTCAACTTTACTGAAGTATAATCAACAAAAATTTAAGGTATTTTAAGCATATATCATGGGGATTTGATAGACATATACATGGTGAAAGGATTCTCCCCATTCACATGCATCACCTCACATATTTATCTTTTGTGGGGGGAGGATTCTACTCTCTTTGCAAATTTCATTGATGCAATACAGTGTTATCGACTATAGTCATTATGTTTTACATTAGATCCTCAGACCTTAGTCATCTTATAGCTGAAAGTTTGTACCCTTTTACCAACCTCTCCCTATTTCCCGACCCTTAAGCACCTGGCAACCAGTTATCTACTCTCTGTTTCTATGAGTTTACCTTTTTTCTTTTTGAAGGTTCCACCTAGATGTGATACCATGTGGTATTTAACTTTTTTTTTTTCTGTCTGCCTTATTTCACTTAGCACCTTGGAAACTAATTTGAAAACACATTCCTAAACATACTCTCTTTCCTGGAAATTTTCTCTGAATTATCTCAAAATTCATCTCCTTTCCACCTATCGTGGCCTAGTGGAGTGGTTTTTGATGGTTTACTGTAGCAGCAGAATATTTCATGTAATATGTGTTTCAGGTATATTCCGGAATATAAATTAGGTAAAACAGAGCTGTTCTACTGTAAGCACAGGTGAGCCCATGAGCTCTCTTCTCATGACCCCATCTTCCTATCATGAGTCTCCCTCCCAAGGGCCCCCAGGGACCCCGGCAAAACCATTTGATGCCAAAGCCAATTTGAAAGCCACTGGTGACATAGAATGAATGCAGTTCAGCAGTTTGACGATGCCTTGCAGCACCTAACAATCTGTGGGCTTGTTCTGAAGCAGCAGCATAGTGGGAGAGAAGATGGGGTCTGTGTTGTGTGACCCACAGTGACTGGGTCCTGCAGAGGGACCCCAGGGCAAAGAGCAGGTGGTAGCTCCTAAATGTATGTGGCCTTCAAGAAAGAAGACACACTGGGAGTGGAACCAGCCTAAGAATGAACAGAGACGAGGACATTTTGCACTGTAAATTCCAAGAAGTCAGGAACCAGGAGTGCACTGTAGTTCTAGGTGCATGGAGGGGAAGGAGGGAGGAAAGTTTAGGGGAAAAGATGCTGAACTTACAGCCAATTAGGTCTGGCTTAGAATCTAGGTCCCAGCTGCCTATTCATCTTCTCTGTGTCTCAGTCCCAACTCCGTAAAAATGAGAATAGCAGCAACAACAATAGAAAGCATCCCAAACATTTTTTGAGACCTTACCATGTGCCAGGCACTGTGCTTAGCATTTTTAGTGAAATATCTCCTTTAATCTGGGGATTGTTGCGGGGTGTAAATGAGAATGCAGGCAAAGGGTGCAGCCGAGTGTCTGGCCCACAGAAGGTGGCTTTCCATCTCTTGCACGTTATTTCTGATTCTGGCCCTGCTCCGGTGGGGCAGGAAAGATCATGCGTGCCATCTAGTGGCCAGAGTGGGGAACTGTCTTCCACGGTCTACAATAACGGCATCAGACAGGAATCAGCTGCATTCCACCAAAAGAAGATGCTTATCTGAATAGCAGTAATCACGGTCCATTTAGAGCCTCGTTTCCATAGATCTGAGATGCTAAGCTTTCTGTTAATAATAAAAACTAACACTGAGTATCATTCTAAATACTTTACTTAGTATTTGTACTATTGGTGGGTACTGTTGGTCTCCCCATATTATAAATGAGAAAACTGAGATACAGAGAGGCTAAGTGACAAACCCAAATACACACACGGCTAGGAAACAGTGGATTCAGGATTGAAACTCGGGCTTGGATGACTCTGTGGTCTCAGGTCTGGACCACAAAATCTGTCCTGCCAGGTATGGGGGTGGGGAGCACAGTGGTTGTGAGGGCTGGAGCTTGACGGCCTGATTGTCTTTACAGTTTCCCACCTGAAGGCTTCCATGCCCCTAAAACCAGCCCACTTCTCAAGGTGGGCTCCCTATGATGGTAATAATGGGAACAGACGTAGTAATTCCAGCTAATGCTTACATAGCTCTTGCTGCGTGCCAGGCACTGTCCTGAACACTTTACATACCGTACCTCACCCAATTCTCCTAACAGGCCCATGAGGTAGGTGTTATTATTATCCCCATTTTACAGAAGAGGAAACTGAGGAACAGGGAGGGTAAGTCTCTTCATGGACCTCTGCGGTCCCAAAGGCTAGACTTTGGAGTCTGGGATGACTCAGCACCACGTTCTGCTCACCTAGCTTGGGACCTGACTTCCCACTTTGTCACCTGAATTCTCCTCAAGCTTTTCTTTCTCCTTGAATCCAGTGCCTTCCCTTGCACAATGGACCTCTGTTGTCAGCACTGAAAATGGGGTCTATTCCCTACCCGAGTTTGGAAGGGCTTGAGGAAGGACATCCCATTGCAGTCAGCCAGGACTCGGGATCTCCTCCAAGACCCTTCCTGGTTATCTAGCATGTTGCCGCCCTGTCACCTCACTTCCAAGGCTGCCCGTCCCCACTTGTTCATAGTCTCTCTTTTGCCTAAAAATTATCCATAATTCTGGCAATAACAGCTGCCCCCAGAAATAGGGCAAGCCAGCCCTTTCCTGCTGCACCCCTTTCAGACTTGGGGGGGCGGGGCGGCCGTTAGCCCTGCCAAAGGCGTTTCCATGATTACGTTCTGAGCATCCACTACTACCAGGCACTGGACGTTGAGAGGTGAATACAGTGGAGTCTTCATGCCTGTGGTGCTTATATTCTAGTGAGGGTGACAAGGAATAAACAATAAATAAATTTAAATATATAACAATGCCAGGAAGTTCCTGAAGAAGAACAAAGCAGTGCAAGGAGATGGGGATACTATTTTATATAACATCCTGTGGCTCCAGACCCCAGGGTGAGGGTCCTAGAGACATGACACGACCTTGCCATGGCTGAAGGGGACTGTAATAGCCAGAGCTTGTTCCTAGATCTGTCCCAGATCTGGTTCCCTATCTGCCTCAGGGAGACACAGACTGGTCATGGTTAAGGGCCTGGATAACAGAGCCACACAGCCTAGGCTTGAATGCTGTCTCTATATTTACCCTCTGGGGCACCCAGGACAAATTATTCCTCTTTGTGCCTCAGTCTTCCCATAAGTAAAGTGGGGATAATAAAGTATACTTTATAGAAACAACATAAGTTTAAAAGAGTTAATATGTGTGATTTGTTGAGAACAGTGTCTGGTACATAGTAAATACAGACTCATGTTGGAAATATTGTGGGTTCGGCTCCAGACCACCGCAGTAAAGAGAATAGCACAATAAAGTGAGTCACGTGAATTTTGTGGTTTCCCAGTACATATAAGAGTTATGTTTAGATTATACTGTAGTCTACTAAGTGTGCAATAGCATTATGTATGGAAAAACAATGTACATACCTTAAATAAAAAATACTTTATTGCTAAAAACTGCTAACCATCATCTGAGCCTTCAGTGAGTCATAGCAGTGATAGCAAAGATCACTGATCTCAGAGCACCATAACAAATATAATCATGAAAAAGTTTGAAATATTGTGAGAATTACCAAATTGGGACGCAGAGACAGGAAGTGAGCCAATGCTGTTGGGAAAATGGCACCGATAGACTTGCTTGACACAGGGCGGCCACAAACCTTCCATTTGTAAGAAACACAGAATCTGTGAAGCACAGTAAAGCAAAGCACAATAGAAGAAGTACGTCTGTACTAGTATTATTCACCTGCAAGCTCCAGGGATTTTTTTTTTTCCTTTTACTCTGCCGTTAATATAGTGCAGGGAGGTGAGTAGAAAGTCTTTCAGCAAGGCTAGGAAGTCAACCACTTATTCTGTTGTGTAACTGAGTGAGTATTTTATCTCTCAGAGCCTTAGTTTCTTTAGCCACAAAATGGATTAAAACTGTCATTCCCTATTATTGCCATCATTGCATACATTAAATGCTATAGGAAATGGGACACATCTTAGCAGAGTGACCGGCCCACATAGTAAGTGCTCAATCGGTGTTAACAATTAGGATGGGAAAAAGTTTAATGATGATGAAGAAGAAAAAGGAGGAGGAGGAAGAGGAGAAGAGGAAAGAGGGGGAGAAGGGAGAGGGGGCGGAAGGGGAAGGGGAGGAAAGAAGGGAGACTGGAGTTAGAAGCTCCTTCTCAATCTGGCTCTGATGTTAACAGGATTCCTGATCTTGGGCCTCAGTTTCCCCTTGTATAAAATTCGAGCTGGGGGATTCACTAGCTGCTGCAGTCCCTTTTGGGTTTCATATTCCAACTATGGAGGGCTGAGGCTGGCCAGAGGACACATGAAAATATATTGATACTTCCAGTCAATTAATGTGTCAGCCTCGCTTGTTTCTGGAAGTAGAGCCACTGCATTTCTTCAGTATCCAAAATGCACGGCCCCCACCATTTCCCTTTCTCTCACCCAAGAAACTAGGCTCTACTCCAGAGAGAAGCTTTGCTCTCCCTGCCTTGGTTCAGAGCTGGGTGTGCTGGCCGGCTCCCAAATGAACGCCAGGGGGCAGCAGAACCAGCATATTTTCAGCTCTGGCTGACTTTTTTTTTTTTTTTCCTTCTCTCCTCCAAAGGGAAAACACTTTGTAGTTGGGCCACATGTCTTGGTTCAGACCTCCTGGTGGAAAAAAATATCAGAGAACTTGAGAGGGCTGCAAAAACTCCAAGGATTCAAGTCTTGGCAAAGAGAAGGCAAAGGTCGAAGCAGCTTAGCAAAACCAGGACCTAGTCAGGGAGACTGTCAGGGGACCCCAGGGGGTGCTGCGAGGCCACGGGGCGCTCACCCAAGTCAAGGGGCCTTCAGTGGCTTCTGGGCCCCATCATCATCCAGAAAAGGCCCAGAACAGAGCAGGCTAGAGAAGTGGCAAAGCTTCGTGGCTAGTCACACAGACTCTGGAGCCAGACTGCCTGGGGCCAAATCTCACCTCTGCTACTTCGAGATGTTGAGACTTTGTGCAAATTACTTAACCCCTTTGTTCCCCAGGTTCTTATCTGTAAAATGGCTATAATAAGAGGATGTACTTCAGAGTGTGTGAGGATTAAATGAGCTAAGGCACGACTAGGACAGTGCTTGGCACAGAGCGGGACCATTATGAGTATTTGGTATTATTATCACTATCATGATCATGATTATCATTAGAGAAAGCCAGGTAATAAGGGGGGATGGGCCTGGTACACACTTTCTCCGGGCAGCAGCCCAGTCCTAACTTCGAATCGGTTCCCCCATCCCCTCCCCAGACCTCACGTGAGGTTAAGGTGTCATCTCCTGGAGGCCCTTGGGTACAGCCTCTGCGGTAGAAAAGAGGACCCAGGCTGGGCTTGACGATTAAGAGAAGTGGTTCACCGGCTGTCAGCCTGGGGAGCAGGGACGAGCAGGCTTAAGGAAATGAGACCCAGGAGAGGCAAGTTCTGGGTGTTGGGGGGTCAGGGGGGACCAAGGTCCTGCCATGGCTCACTGCCTGGGGAAGAGGCCCAGCTGAGCAGGGCTGTGAAGTAAAACAGTGTGGGGACCGCAAGTGCTAAAGGCAGGAGACTGCAGAGAACCAACTGGAAGCCGGTAGGTCTGCGTTCAAGTTTCAGCTTTCCTACCCATCCCTCCCACAGAGAAAGTTCCTAGATTCCTGAGTCTCTGGCTTCTCATCTGTGAAACAGGTGCGGCAGCCAAGCGCTCACCTACTCTTTGGTTAGGATGAGAAGCCACTGACCCCCAGTAGGTAGACCTGTGTCATCATTACACTTGAACCTCTCCAAAAAAAGTCCCAGGGACACTTGTCTGGTTAAGTAAGGTTCCGCAGGCCACTGGTGGCAGGGGCAGGGCTCATACTTGTGTCTCCATCCTCGACACCAAGAGTCAAGAGTTGGCTCTTCCAACTTCCCCAGCCCCAAAGTTACAGTTACCTTTTTTTCCTTCAAAGTTACATTTTTTGTGAGCTTCCCATACATCAGATGCTGCACTAAGCACTTTACTTCCATTGTCTGTTTTAATTCTCAGAGTAACCCTAGAGGGTAGACACGATTATTTCCGCTTTACTGATAAGCAAACTGAGGCTCAGACAGACGAAGCGACTTGTTCAAGATCACAGCACCGGCTGGGCGGGAATCCGAACTCTGTAGCTCGTGCACTGAACTTGTGCGCTGAATGTGCTAGGCTGGTTTAGAATAAGGTGCAGATGAGGGGCCCTTGACTTTAGATTTCTGTTCTCCTGCCTGGAGAGGGGAAGGAGATGACAAACTAACACAGGAATTGAGAGGGGCTTGAAGAAAATCCCTAGGACAGCCCCGGGTCCTCACCACCTTCCATCCCGAGCCCCCCTGGCTTTAGGGGCGGTAACTATTTAACACCTAAGTCCTCGGTTCCTCAAAGACACCTTCATATTTCCTTTCTCTTCTTCAGTGACACTCACAGGCCCTTCCCCTCCCACCCAGTCTCACTCACAAAGCCGGGAATCGAGACTGACCCCAGCGACCCAGGCCTCTGTTTTGAAAAGTTAAATCAGATTAGCTCATTAATGACCTTTGCAAATACATCCGCGGTGGGCTGGCCCCTGTGAGCCCCCCCCACGGCCTCTCGGGCTGCGGGGCTCCGCAGTTAATGAATGGCTTGGGCAGGCTGGTGCGACAGAGGCCCTCTGTGAAGAGAGAAACATCCGGGGTGGGGGCGGGGTGCGGATCATTAATAAATATTGATTTGGCTCCAAGGGAAGCAGCCCGAGGGAGAGCTGGCCCTGGACACCCACGTCGTGGTCTCATTAAGTCGGGGTCAACTGCTCAGCCTGGGCGCCGAGAGGCGGCTGGCTCAGGGGTGCTCCTGAGCAAAAGCCTTCCGCAGCCCCCAGGCCTGGCTGGAGCCTGCTTCCCGGCCAGCGGGTCAGAACTGGCCCATTAAATTTATAGCAGTTCAAGGTGCAGCCTGGGTCCTATCTAACCCCCTCCCTCCCTCCGTTCACCAGCCCCAGGGTGTCGCCAACAAGGCACCCAGGCTTGCCCCAGACTTCTGTCTCCAGGCTGTCTCAGGGAGAGCCATAAATCCTCGGCTTCCTAGGCCCAAAATAGAAGGGTGTTTTGCACCCCTTCTTCCCAGGCTCCTGGATGTCCCCTCTGAAGCCTCCGATGGCCTCCAGCTGGGCAGAGAAGCCTTTGCTATGCTGATCACAACAGATGAAGACTTCTGAGGGGGTTAGTTTTCTCTTTTAAGGAGCTTCCATTTTCTTTTTGAAGAAGGAACGCCCTTCAGGAAGGTCTTGGCAAGAACGGGTGAGCCAAACGCTGGCTGATGGAGCCAAGCTGGTCCCTGCCTCCTGGATGGAGCGGAGGCGTGGTAGGGCAGGGCCCACTTTTATCACTGACAGCCCAGGCAAAGCATTTGATCTCTCCGTCCACATGTCAAAATGAGAATGAGAACCAGATGAATAAAAGGAACCTAGCAGGAAGTAAAGAGTGAATGGTGTGGAAATGAATAAATGGGTGGAATGAGTGACAGATACAAGGGAAATAATGAATAAAGAAAAGGGCATTTATTCCGATCACCAATCTAACCTAGAGATCCTCCTAATAGCCTTTTTAAGATGTCACTTATCTTATAAACTTACCTATTGGCAGGTTGTCCACCATATTCCCAAATACTGAATTCTGTTTTCTGAGCGCTCACATTGCCCTGAGATCTGATTACTGGCTGCTTACAGCTGGACTTACAGTCAACCTCCATTGGATCAAACAGAATGCATCTAAAGCCTTTTCCATATGTCTGTCCCCCTCCAGGAGCCCCTCCTTGGCCCTGCTCCCCCTTTCCCCACCATGCACAAGAATGACTTCAGTGTATCTCCTAGGTGCTCCTGACACACGCCCACTTCCCTATCCCTGCATAGACATGGCCAAACAGCAACTACCTCCTAGACCATAAGACATGTGAGTCAAGGCACCACGTGTGTTGTTTTCCCTGCTGCATCCCTCCATGTGGCTGCCACTGAATGGATGCTCAATAAATATGAGTTGCATGAATGAATGATCAACCAAATTAGGGCATAAATGTGAATGAAAGAGAAGAAGGTGGTAAAGCAGACTCTGGTTTTTGAGAAGGAGTAGTAAGAGAAAAAGGAAGAAAACCCCAATCGTCAGGATTTTAATAAGTAAGAGCCACGTAATTCATAAAATACTATGGAAAAAGAGAATTCTAGGGGGAAAATGGCGTCAAATGCTACAAATATTTCAAAGAGGATGAAAACAAGAAAGAGGTTACTGCTTTTGGCAATGGATGCTGTCAGAATGGTAAGGAAGAAGGAAGAAGAGAAGGAAAAAAAGGGAGGGGGGAAAAGGGAAGGAGGGAGGGAAAAAGCAGGAAATCTGAATGTGAAGCTGTTTCCTAGACCAGTGCTATTTCCAATATAACACATGGCCAAGGGGATAATGTCAAGCCTCCAAACCATGTTCACAGGAAGTCATCTTTGGGAATGAGATACCATTCCCAGGGCCCCTCACATCATCCCACAGAGGAAGTTATCTCCCTGGCGGCTAGGCGAGGCTGGCCCCAGTGAGGGGGTGACTGCCACCAACTCCCTATATTTTATTAGCCTGGCCAGCGTCCACCCCATGGAGCTGGTGGTGGCAAATAGTCTGACATTAAGCTGAGGTTATAGATCATAAAGCTCCCCCCTTACTGAGGCTTAGGGAGGAATAAGATCAAGGGCCTATTCAACTCAAGCAAGTTCAACTCAATCCATCAAACACCCTAACACACAGAGTGTCTTGCACGAAGACCCCATGAGCCCTAGAAAGTGGCCAAGTGGGTCTTAGGTCCATTTCACAGATGAGGAAGGAGAGGTAAAGAGGTCTCCCAGCTGGTAGGGAGTCAGATGGGATTCAAACCTAGCTGGCAGTGTACAGAATAGGAATCCAAATCCTAGCTCTCGACTCTAAATTAATTGCTCTTTTTGACTTGCTATGATACTCCCTCAATCCAGCATGAATGGCAACTTGACATTCAGTTAAAATCATCTCCTATTCCTTTATTACCCCTTTAATTGAGGGAACACACCTGTCACAGACAGAAAAGGTGTTCTCAGTCTAATTATTTGTAATTTTCACCATCCAAAAAGCACATCATGGCGGCCTTTCTTTACCAAAGATCAGGAGTTTGGGGATTCTGGCTTTGCCTCAACCGTAAGATTCACCAGGTATCCTTAGAAAAGACTCAGGGACAAGTTTACTGACCATTTTGCATGGATCCTTTATGCCAGGCACATTGTGCAAAGTATGTCACAGAATCCACACAACCGCACTGGCACACAGATATCTTCATTTTACAGACGAGAAAAGCTAGGCCTACAGAGGGCGAGCAACTTGGCCAAAACAACTACAGCCCTGGAACTGAACTGGAAAAGTGAAGACTCCAAAATCCACACCACGGTTCAAGTGTACCACTGTCTCACTTCCTAATGTTGAGAATGAGAATCATGTTATCTGTTGCCCTAGCTATCTGAGTTGACTGTTGTAAAGCTTAAATGAGACAACCTAAGGGGAAAATCATTTGGATTTGGCATGCAAATAAGGAATTCCTGTTAGAATGAAAGCCTGCTTATAATCTTATGATCTTCCTCAGCTTGAAGCCCTGCGACCTGGTAAACAGACTGGCTACAAAAACAGCATTTACTCGGGATCTTCCCTTGCCAGTGAATAGAGCTGCCTCTGACCGATCGTGAAGGAGCAAGCCCTAGACCAGCTTCCAGCTGCAGGGTTGATGCCACCTTCCCCTCAATGGGCTTATCCTCTCAGCTGCGGGTCTGCTTGTCTCGATGAGGCAGAGTGGAAACAAAAGTCCCATCCTCAGCTGCCAGAGGACTCCCGGCAACATCAACACAGGCAGCAAGCATCCTGGTAGACTGGAAAAGGCTGTCAATCAATCCTGTGTGTCTTTACAAACATGCAGACCCTGGGTCTCCTGCAGGCCCAGGGCCACGAACATCTACAGCCCTGAGGCACACTTGGGGCTGAGTGAAACGCATGGGAGGAGGTTTGGAAGTGAGGAGGGGGACAAAGGAAAGATGATGGAAACAGAACAGAGGAGCAGAGGGAGAGAGAGAGGAAAAGCAGGCACAGGTGACGGAAATGGGGAAAACCATCTGGACCCCCTCCTGCCCTAAGCAGCTTCTCTCTACAGGGTCTCAACTCTTTGGGAACAATGACCTTTTTGAAAATCTTCTCTCCTAAAACATATGCATGCAGGTGCACATGTACCATTTTGCCCAAAATCCCAGGGGCTTTTCAGACTCCTCCGAGGAACCCTATCCTTCCTCCTTCCACGATGGATCTGAAACTTCAGGCTTGTCATGGCACTGCCTTTCATGGCAGCAATGTTGAAGCAAAAAAGGGAAAAACTCAAGAGGGCTGGGAGGGGAGAGTGGCATATATGAGGGAAGGAATAAATATAATGATGTTACTTTGTCTTCTCACAATTAAATCTTTGTCTTCTCCACTTAAATCATTGCTTCAGGAATTAATCCAAATAAGACGACAAATAAAATCATAAGAGCCCCTAGGCTAGATATAGGTAGTAGATAGAGAGATGAATAAATAAATAAATAGCCTTTCTACTCCCCACAGAAAATTACAATTGTCCTGGCAGTCTGGACTCCCTTTGTTTCCACAGCAAGACCCTTACAATCACCACAGCATGAACGAAATCTACTTGATGGCCAACCGCTCTTGGAAAATAACACCAAACAGATAAATTTCTCAAAAGGTGATGATCCTACACCTCTGTCTAGCCAAGTCATTTTGTCCATCTGCTTCTCCTGGCTGCAATCTGGCTCCATGTAGGAATTTTCCATCCCCACCCCCCACACACACACCCTGCCCCCACCGCTCAATGTAATGTCATGCAGAAGACTCAAAGGGAAAGGTAAAAGGATTAGTAGATTGATCGATGGAAGATATTAATGCTCTTTCATGTTGGGTTGAAGAAGGATTTGAGGTCATCAGGAGAGAGGGTAGCAGGAGAATAGACCTCAAGTATTCAAAAGACTCTCTGGATTAAAATCCTATTAAACTCCCATCAGCTTCTCTAGGAGGCATTTTAGAAGGTTGGGGTTTCTTTAACATGTCACCATAATTAGCCTTCCCTTAAGCTGTTTTGGGTGGGGAACTTTAGCAATTAAGAAACTGAAAACTTTCATTTTCTAGCGCCCACACGGCCTTTTGAACGTTTGAAAACTAGAATGGAAAGTGGTTTAGCCTAATTGATTTGAGGGGTTCAGATCTCTCCCCTTCAACCTGCTGTCAGACTCGCCCCTGAGATCTGAGCCCCTCAATAGAAAGGGCATTTTGTCAAGTGAAAGAATCAAAGGTTCAGATCTATGATGATGCTTTTCTTCTTCTAATCATCCTCCCGTGGAGTTCGACGGAAAGAACAACTCTGCAAAGGGATGGTTGTTTCCCCTAAAAAGATCTGTTTCTGGGCCCAGATTCCAGTTCACAAAAACTACCCCCAGAAACCCAAAGGGCCCGTGTCTCTCGGCAGGTGCAAAGCTGGGCTGTTTCGGCATCACTGCATCCAGAGCAGCCGGTCCGTTACGTGGACATGAAGCTCAGGAAACCGTGTCAGGGAGTGGCAGCCAATATGCGACAGGGTGACCAACCATCCAAAGAAATAAGGGTCGAGAAACACGTGTTGTTTTAAAGGGTTAGTCCGAGCAGTTGTTTCCTCACTAGGTAAAATATCAATCCAACGTTAAACGTCAACGCCTTGCCATTTTGAGCCCCGCCGGGGAATCAACCCTGTGCCACGTTCCACCTCCGATGAGCCCCACACTGATGACGTGGTGCCCCTGTGTCAGAACGTTGGCTTTTTCACTTTCACACTTGCTGGGTCCTCAGAGTTCAAAGTGGAGAAGAGGCCCAATTCCACCAGCCGTGTCTCCATCACAGCACCCGCCCCTCTTCTGTATTCACCTGGCTGTCCCGTCATCCTCGCCAGCCCATGAGCCCATGTTAGACATCCGCTTGCCCACAACTGCACAGAATTCACTCTGTGCCTTAAGGCAAGTCACGGCCTCCATTTTTTTTGATGAAGAATTAAGGAGTCTGTTGGGCTGCCTGACCTGTGAGGTCATTTTCTAGTTCCCAGAATCTCTGAAAACGCAGTTGTGTACAGGCTGGCTTTTCGTGGCTCCCGTGCTCAGGTCATAGTTTATAATAACAAGGATGCTAATGCTAAGAATAGAGAACTTCTGTTAAGCCCTTAAACACGCTCGGTGCTGTTCTCAGTGCTCCACTGGTGTTATTTCATTAATCCTGTGAGGCAGAGACTCGTACTCCCATCTGATACAGTGACAGACTGCGGTGATCAGTAATTTGCCCAAAGTCACACCAAGTGTGTATCCTGGTTCCAGAGTCTGGGCTCCTAACTGTTCTTCCACATCCTATTTCTGAGCCTCCCGTTCAGGCTGCCAGACCTTCAGCTGATCTCTATGCATCTTCCCTGCCTCCCCAGGGGGCTGCCTGCCTGCCTGTCAGTTGCTTTGATTTCCTACCCCAGGGCACCAGCTGGCCTGCCCTCTACCTGCTCTGAGCAGAGGCAGAGCTTCACCCACGATTCGGCAGCCCCTTTGCCCTGAGGGCCTGTGGCTCCTGTGGGGAGCAGGTGGCCGGAAAAGCACGAGAAGGCCGTCATCAGGGCAGCAGCTCACTTGGGAGGTGGAAGAGGAAGGAAGGCAGATAGGGTTAATCTGAGGAGGAATTCCAAGTACCCGCCCCCAGCGACCGGAGACCGTGTGCATTGCTGTCTACCCTTGGCAAAGGCAGAAGCCCAGGATGGACTTCCTTGTCTTGGTTACAGCCACAGGAGGACACGAGCAGGAAGAGAAGAGGTCTCCTAGGATGGCCTCGGAGGTGTCTTTTAGAAAATGTTTCAATGGCCTATGCAAAGAGGTGGGTCTTGTCTCATTTTAAAGCATCTCTGCCTATTAACATACTATTTTCAGGTACAGAGCCTGAAATTCTCTTGAGCTAGTCTTCAATGTTTGGGCGAGAAAAAAAGCTTTTGATTTTACAGTAGAAAACAATTTTTGATTATATAGGAAAAAAGTAGTTCATCTCAGCAATCACACTTCTAAGTATTTACTTAAATGAGTTGAAAATTTATGTCCACAGAAAAACCTGCACATGAATGTTTAACAGCCTTACCCATGGATAAACAAGATGTGGTACATCTATACAATGGAACGTTATTCAGTAATTACAAAAAATGAGCTATCGAGTCACAAAAAGGCATGGAGGAACCTTGCTAAATGTAAAAATAAAACAGCCCAAAAAGGATATATTCTCTGTGATTCCATATTCATAATGCATGACATTCTGGAAAAGTCAAAATCATGGAGACAATAAAAAGATGAGTGGTTGCCAGGGGGAGGGGATAAGGAGGGAGGGATGAACAGGTGGAGCACAGGACATTTTTAGGGCGTTGCAACCGTTCTGCATGAGATGTAATGGTGGATACATGACATTATGCATTTATCAAAACCAACAGAACTATACAATACAAAGCATGATCCCTAATGTATAGCCTTTAGTTAATAATAATGTATTAGCATGGCTCATCAATTTAACAACCATCACATACTCTCATTTATCCAGCTGGGCACTGTTCTAAGCACCGACTATGGAAGATCTCATTTAATCCTCACAAAAGCCCTATGAAAAATTGAGGTCAGAGCAGTTAAACAGACTTGTCAAGGGTCTCAAAGCCAATAAGTGGAAAAAGTAGGACTTGAACTGAAGCCTGTCCAACCCCAAGCCCATACTCTTAATTCCTACAATCCACTCCCCTCCAGGGCACATCAATGACATTTTGTAATAGGGAAGAACAAATCTGACTCCATATTAGAGCTGTTTCTTTTACTTTAACCTTTGTACTCTGTTGCCCCTGCTTAGTCATGATGGCTTTGCACATTTTGTAAAAGAATGTTGCCTATAGCCTGAAATATACAGGATAGCCTATTCTCAGGGCTCTGACCTTTAAGAGTTCATACATACAGGGATAACTAGTTGCAGAACAGAGAATACTATTTGTTTTGTTGGAGGTTTATAGGAACATCATGACCTGACCTATGTGGATACCTGCAAGAACAAAGGATTCCTGCACCAAGAAGTTTGCAACAAACAAACCCTTTCACCTTTTTAGTATCAAAGAAGGCCTGAATTCTTTGATAAGGTAAGATGGTTCTTTGAGACACTAGTCTGATATCTTCTCGGTCTGCGGGCTTTCTGAATAAAGTCATTATTCCTTGCCCTAACAACTCGTCTCCTGATTTATTGGCCTGACATGACCCGAGCAGAACAAGTTTGGACTCAGTAGCAATTTCAGTAAGTAAATAAGGGGGCAGAGCAAGTCTTGACAACTGCTCTGTTTAGCCATTCACTCACAAGCATTTGCTGAGAGCTGTGTATTAAGCACTGTACTAAACTCTGAGGATATTAACATAGGTAAGAGACTCTCCCTGCCCACGAGGAGCTTGTAATCTAGTGGAAGAGACGGAAAGACAGTGAAAGACCTAAGCACAAGGAGCCAAGGAGCTCCAGCTCCAGAATTGACATGTCATGAGAAGGACTTGGGGAGAGGCTATGAGATGAAATGGAGATAACTAAAGAATTTGTCTTGAAATTACATTTATATAGAAAGCACCCTGGATCCCCTAATCATGCTACCTCTAGAAATTAGGAAATTGAGAGCAAAATAATCCACGAATGAGAAATATATGAAAATTGCAGCAGAAGACAACTAATATAAGAAACAGCTATCTTGAGGAAGGGGGAAAAGAACATTTATTAAATGTCTAAATATGCCAGGTACTCGTCTGAGTCCCTAACCTATATCCTCTCACTTAATCCTGGTCTTCCAGGGTAGAGGTTATTTTTGCCATTATTTTATGATGAGAATGTAGGGTCATCTGTGTTGCAAAATTCCTGTCTCTTACCTGTGTCTTTCTTCTTATCCCGGGAAAGCTCATGCACAGTGGCACCAATGTCATGCCTCAAGATTCTGATGATGTTTGCCAGAGCGGGCATGCTGCGTTTATCCAGATACGTGAAAAATTCATACTCATCTTTCTTTAAACGTGAAGGTCTTGATTCAATGTGGGTCAGGTTTATATCATTCTCCTAGAAAATAGGTGTAAGGAAGTATATGAAGGGGGCAGTCACTGGAATTGACACAGACCAAACACACAAAACCAGAGCAAAACACAACGAAAGGAGAAGAGATGAGGAAGAGGAGTTCTTTTTTTTTTTTTTTGTCTTTTGTTTTTTAAATATAAGAATAGAAGAAAGTCTTTAACACTGCAAACGTTGTTTACCTTTTCTTCTGCAAAACCAAATAACTAATCACAGGAGGTGGGGGAGATAGTTCAAATGCCACAGAATTTAATCACGTGGAAATCTGCTCAAGGCTTAGAGTTGCAAACATAAGATTTCATTGGGTCAGTGGTTGCCAAAAATATTTACACAGGAAAACCTCCTTTCCTGAATGACATCTCACAGAATCTCAGTAATAGTACCTCAATAAATAAATCAATAAATACAAGCAACATTGTTCTGCTTGAATAGAGTCCACAGGAGTCAGGCTTCTTGGGTTTAAATCAAAGTTCTTAATTATATTGGCTATGAGACCTTATAAAATGTACTTTCACATTTCTAACCGTCAGTTTCTCCAGCTGTAATTTGGTGGTACTATGGTACCTGCTTCATAAATTTGTTGGAAACATTGGATGAGATGATACAAACACATTGCCAGGTACTTAGTAAATGCTCAGTTAAAATTATCCAGTATAATACCATTCATATTTTTATATAATTACTTTCCATTCAAGTTATGCCACAAATGTATATGTAGCACCTACTAGGTACTGATCACTCTGCAAGGTGTTTGGGATATATCAGTGAACAAAACAGACAAAGATATTTTCCTTTATAAAGCTTCCATTCAAGTTGTGAAGAGACAAACAACAAACATAAAAGATAACCGATTTGTGTATTATTTTATAATGATTGTAATGATAAAGGCTAAGGGAAAAATACAAAGCAGAGCAGGATGAAGGGAACGGGCAATCCTGAGATGGAATGAGGGAGATTGCAGTATTTAATAGAGTGGACACATGAGGCCTCATTGAGAAGGGAAGGCTCATGTACAGGCATTCATTAAATGCCACAAAAATAATATTCACTTAATAAACTTTCTCAACTTCAATGTCTTTAGCTGGTGGTACTTTAGTTATTATGGGGTTTGTCATTTAAGAAGAACTATTTACTTAAATTGGTCCTCAAATTTGAATGTGTGGTACTCATCTGCTACTTATTCAAAAGTCTGATTTCATTGACAGTACTGTTCTTTGTGAAGAAAACCAAGCCTCTTTATTTATTAAAATAAAAAAGAAAAACAAAAAGGGCATTGCCCCAAACATTGAAATGGACAAAATGTACCCAGAAAAAACGTTTAACCTGAATAACTCTATAATTTCAAAGAAATGAAATTCATCAACCTTGTAGTTCAAGAAGTGAATCTTTTTCCTTGATGGTTAGCGGCATATGGTTGAAGAGCGCAGGGATACTTACAATAACGATACCTTTTTGCATTTGAATATCACTTTACAGTTTAGAATTATTTTCTGTGACCTTCCCAACAAACCTCTGAAGAGGTTAAGGAAGATGTAAAAAATGAAATCAGAGATAAAGGTGCTTTGTTAAAAGTGGCTGGAGAGGGAGGCCCTTTTCCTCTAATCTCAGACATTGGTCTAACCACACAGCCTTTCCTGCCAGAGATATCGGTGAGCATCCCTCAAATATCAGCTTTTATCATTGTTATTGCTATTATGCCAAACCCCCCCAAATGAAACCTCGGGGTATCGTAAACACAGTAATAAGCATTCCTATGCAGGCACCCTTCCTGCTCTTTCTTCCTCATAATTTTCAGGGGTACATGATGGAGCTATTATTTATGGGCACCAGCTGCAGAGAACACACCCCCTGACCAGGAAACCCAATGTGGGAGTCCCGACTAGAGAGAGAGTATGTGGAGGAGAGAAGGCCAGAGAGATAGCGGTTGCTCTAAAGCTTTTTATGCAAACAGAGGTGACCTCCTAAACGCAGCCAAGAGCAATGTCATCCTTCTTGGCTCAGGATGATAGAGAATGGTTAAGCTCCGCCTGCTATTTACCTAAGTTGAAACTTCAAATGAAGAGATAGCCAATTTCTGCCTTGTGTAGAGCAGAGAAAACAGCAAAGCCAAGAACCAGGAGTGCACACACCTTCGGCATGGCTATTTGAGAGACAGTATGGGAGGGTGGGTGGCGTAGGAGGTGAGAAAGGGTGTAGAGTGAAAAAAAGGCTGGCAGGCAGACTACAGGCTGATAATGTTCCCCACCCATACCCCACCCCTGGCAATGTGACAGCACTTCCAGAGAGAAGCTTCTCACTTTGGGAATAGCCATAAGACAATGTATGCCCCATGACTCAGTTTTTATAATTCTGGAGACCTAACTTATGGGAAAAATTTTTACCTAAATTTGTAAGCTGACTAAATTCCCATAATAGGGAAGTGGTTAGGCGGGCTGCAGTGTGATCATTCAGTGGAGATTATGCAACCATTAGAAAGAAACCAACAACAACATGCATAAAATACAGCGCCAGTAAGCACTCCAAGATATGAGTGATAGTCTCTAGGTGATGGGCCTAGGGGTGGTTTTTGTCTCCTTTCTATTTTCTTTTTTATCACAGTTCAACTTTTCTGAAAACAACATTTATTACTTTACAATGAAAATTTAACTTTCTCTCTTAAATGGTTATAATGACAGCCACTTGGGAAAATACGATGGCTATAGATATGTGATCATTAAAATATGTTTCAAAAAATTTTGCCCAGGCCAAGGAAAAAAAGGCTAGAATGAAATGCATCATGATGAGTTATGACGAGATTATGTGTATCTTCTATTTATTTGCCAAATGTCTTATAATATTACGCATATAATGAAAATTAAATTATATCTTTTAAATGTGACTGAAATTTCTGGCTAAGAATATCCAGCCAAAATTTTTAAACCATTTCTTTCCCATTTGAATCAATTTGTTAACAATTAACTCTCTAGCTTGGCATGCAATTTCCTTAGTGGAGTTTTTCCAGGTTAATAGTGTGGATCCTTAGATAGATACCAATAATTTTGGTTGCTAAGAGAGGCTTTAGAAATGAACCTCCAAACCTGATTATGATCTTAGTTACCTTTTAGTAAATTAATTTTTACTTTTAAACAAGGGCTCTATGCAGGTTAAAAATTGACCCCTACACACTCACCACATCTTGGGGGAGGGATAAAGAAAGGATTCTTTGTGTTAATCCACGTGGACATCTTAGCAGAGGCAAGAAAGGTTTAGAGTTAAACACTCCAAAGACAATTTCACAATTTGTCCAGTAGTTAATTTCTGCATATACAAGATGGCTGAGCAACAACTTGATTACTCAGGACTCTTGAACAGACAGTGTGGGGACCAGAGAAAAGCAAAGTGGAATGAACGGTCTATTTGAACAAGGAGTGACCAGAAACCCCCTTCCACTCCCATCCATGAGGAAATCTTTCTAAAAGGGGATTCGTCACAAGTGGATAAAGCTACAGACACACAGGATGAATATGATGAATTGTGAAAAACAGATTCATGCTTCTGGACCTTTTCTTGACCTCCAGCTTAGGGCCCCTTCCTCTCCTCCTCCATTTCATTCCTCGAGGAAAGAAGAATGGTACAGCGAAAAGCATGTGAGCTTTGGAACTAATCTGAGTTCAAATTCTGTTCTGCTATTCACTACTTTTGGATACTTTAGTTGGCCATTCTCAACTTTTGTTTGTCTGCGTTTAAAAGAAAAATCATAATATTACCTGGCAGCTTAATGAGAATTAAAAAGAGGGAAAGTACCTAGCACAATTGTGGCTTCGTTCACAGATACTCAGTAAGAACTCATTATACACTACCTTTCTCAACCTGGTATAGAGACACATTTCCCTGGGAATTGACACAGATTAAGCTGATGAGTCATTTTACCCTTTCATATTTGCTTTACCTTAAACTTTTCTCAGCTTTTTCCCTGAGAGCATGTTTTAGAAAGGAGAAGGAAATGCTGAGCATATAGTCAGATGAGACTAGACTGGAAAGGGGGAGCTTCTTGGACCCCCTACATGCTGTTGCCTTGGCATAAGTGCAAATGAAGTTATGTCCTGGCCTGTTTCAGAGCTTTTGGGGGGCAACATCAAAGACAGTCACAAACGATGTCCCACGTCATTGGTCTCAAGTAAACGGACAGGAGGCTTTCATAACTCAGCCGATCCAACACCTTCCTTGTGCCAAACACTGTCCTAGGTGCTGGGCTACAACAGCAAACAAAGCCGGAAAAATCTGGGGACTTCCCTGGTGGTCCAGTGGTTAAGACTCCATGCTCCCAATGCAGGGGGTGAGAGTTCGATCCCTGGTCGGGGAACTAAGATCCCACATGATGCACACATGGCAAAAAAAAAGAAAAACAAAATAAAAGCAAACAAAACAAAAACAAAAAAGCAGGAAAAATCCCTGCCCTCCTGGAGCTTACATTCTTGAAGGAAGAGACAAACAATGACTATGATAAATAAGTAAAATATACTGCCTTCAGAGGGAACAGACAAAAATTAGCAGGAAAGAGGGACAGACTATTCCAGGGGTTCAATGGAAGTGCCATTTAAACAATGGGGTCAGGAAGTCCTCAAAAAATAAACAGGTGACATGTAAGCATAGACCTGAAGTTAATGAGGGAGTAGGTCATGAGGGAACAGCAAGTGCAACGGTCCTGGGGTCAGATATTGTGCAATATGACTGAAGACCATCAACGAGGCCAGCGTGACAGGGGCAGAGTGAGCACGGGGCAGAAGGCAATAGGACATGAGGCAGAGAAGTAACCAAGAATGACCTATCGGCCATTATCTTAACTTTAATTTTCACTTGGAGTGATATTAAGAAGCTATGAGAGGTAATAGGGCAGAGAGAGAGACATCCTTTGACTCATGTTTTCAAAGGAGCAGTCTGGCAGCTATATTAAGAATAGACTGGGGACTTCCCTGGCGGTCCAGTGGTTAGGGCTCTGCACTTCCACTGCGGGGGTCATGGGTTCGATCCCTGGTCGGAGAACTAAGATCCCAGAAGCTGCATGGCGCAGTCAAAAAAAAAAAAAGAAGAAGAAGAAGAATGGACTCTTGTGGGACAAAGGCAGAAACAGTGTGCGGACTACGTCAACATTTGGGGTGAGAAATGGTAACTACAAAGATAAGTCTCAGAGAAGTACAGGCAGGGCTTCCTGTATATTTTACTGATCTCCTCTCACGAGAGGGCCAGCAACAGCCCTAGCTGACCAGGAGTCTGAAAATTAAACCCACTGGGCTGAACAGGAAAGCAGGAGAAGCACAATTAAATTCTAGAGGGAGCTCAAGATCATCTCCCACTCTACTGTGGAGGAGAGTTCTTGGGCAGGTTCAAGCTGAACTTTCAGAAGGATTCACGCCCTGGAGACCATCTTTTGGGATCCCACTCTTGGAAGGGTCTCTGGAAGGGTCTCTGTTGTAATCTCTTGGTCTTTTCTTCCCTCAGTCTTGTCCCTCTTTGTTAGGTTATTTCTTCCCCACCCTCCCTTCCATGTGGTCGGGATTGTGTCCAACTCAGAGGGAACCCCTTCCTGGGGAAGAGCCAGGCTAGCAGCTTAATCCAGGCTCTTTTCAAGGCGTTAGAGAAAAGAGCTTTCTTGTCCCAAGTTCCCCTTTCTCCCTTTTCTTGCCACTGGAGAGAGAAAATCAAAATGGCCCAGTGGCCTGTTTCAGTCCAGGCTACTGATGCGCAATCACAAGTCATGTGCCATCAATGGACCACAGCACTGTGTCTACATTTTCACAATGTGGGATCCAACTTCATGATGAAAGTTTAGAAAGTCAGCTCCGTGTTGCTGTTTCTCAAATATGCCCAGCTTTGAACAGGTTAGCAGCTGAAAACAGTGCCAGTTTTCCATTTGAGGTTCTTCTATTCAATAGCTAGATCATCAAACCTACACAAAATGTTTAGGGTAGCACCATTTGTATGGACAAATAATGGAAGCAAGCTAAATATCCACCAACGGGAAATATGGTCACACGATGGAAGATATGGGAAAATGAGCAAGAATATATGTGCAAATATCAAAATAATGTTCCCCACCTTCTCCCCCAAAAGAAAACTGCAGACGGATGGTTACAATATGATTCCAATTTTATGAAGATTAAAAGCTTACAGGATAAACAACAAGGTCCTACTGTGTAGCACAGGGAACTATATACAATATCCTGTGATAAACCGTAATGGAAAAGAATAAGAAATATATATATATTTATTCATTTGTATATTCTTTTATATATATAAATGAATCACTTTGCTGTACCCCAGAAATTAACACATTGTAAATCAACTATACCTCAAAAAAATAAAACAAAATTTGCCAAACCATGCCATATATCTTAATGGACATCTCTGTATAACAAAGTCTGAAAAGATGCATGGGAATAGTATGTATCAAATTCAGATTAATAGCTACCTCTGAGGAGGGACGTGCATGGGGAAGAGGTACCCAGGGACTGTAGCCATTTCTGTAATGATGTATTTCTTAAGCAGGGAGTGAGTTACATGGGCGTTCTTTATATCATTATCTATATTTGGGGGTTTAAATAGGATGAAAAAGTCATCTGGGTTGTAAGAACTTTCTTCCCCCCAGTGGAACTCAAGGCTCTTCTTATTTTGATTAAAGATGGAATGTTCCCTGTAAACATTTTACTGCCATAACTGCTCTGGACCTAAGGCCAAAGGGGTAAAAGCAACCCTTGTGATTCACTCTTGATCCTGTCCTGCTCACCAGACCCAGGGGTCACAGGCAGGACCTTAAAGTCCAAACTTTAGAGTAATAAACATCTTGTATCTGACCGAATGTCCCCTCTGCGATCCCACCTCTGTCTCCAGGAACACTGAGGTTGGTAGATGGTAAGGGGATTTGACGATTCTGTGACCTGGCCACTTGTTTATTCTCTCAACTCAAGTCATCTGTTTCTTCATTCTGGAATGTACGTCCCCCCTTCCTCTCCCATGGCCAACCCTCTAGGTTTCAGCTTAAACATGATATCTGCAAGAAACCTCCCCTGGCCAATTTTGCCCTAAGCCTGGGTTAAGAAAGCTCATGGAAGCTTGAGCTCCTCCACATTCTAAAGGGGCAGAGACTGACTGCCTGGGTCTTCGCAGTCTGCTCAGCACCTATAAACGGTCTGACAACAGCCGATACCTAGAGACTGTCATACAGAGGGAAGCAAGTCAGAAAGAGGAAGACAAATACCGTATATTAACACATATATGTGGAATCTAGAAAAATGGTGTGGATGACCTTATTTGCAAAGCAGAGATAGAGACACAGACGTAGAGAACAAATGTATGGCCACCAAGGGGGGAAAGGGGAGGTGGGATGAATTGGGAGATTGGGATTGACATATATACACTATTGATACTATGTATAAAAGAGATAACCTACTATGTATAATGAGAACCTACTGTATAGCACAGGGAACTCTACTCGATGCTCTGTGGTGACCTAAATGGGAAGGAAATCCAAAAAGAGGGGATTATATGTATATGCATAGCTGATTCACTTTGCTGTACAGTGGAAACACAACATTGTAAAGCAGCTATACTCCAATAAAAACAAACAAATGAACAAACAAACAAAACCCAGCCAATACTCAAAGAACATTAATTGAATGCATAAATGAGAAAATAAGAGCTCATGGACTATCTGATGAGGGGAAGGCGTGGGTCATCTGGGCAGAGGTCACACATAGAAAGTGAATGTGACAAATATAGACTGTATATGTCACATTTAGACTATAAACAAATATATAGATTTGTTTTCAAAAGACCAATCTACCATGGAAATGAAAGGTGAACTTGGAAGCAGTTTTTAACTCTAAGTGTCTATCCTTGGGCAGCTTACTTAGTCTGAACCTGTGTGTCTCCATCAATTAAATGATGACAACTGAACACACCCGTGTACTGATACTTTAGAGCTCTGTATATCTGCCTGTTTGCTTGTTCCCTCCCCTGGCGAATTCACGGTAAAACGATTAGCGGAGTGCTGGCAGAGGAAGGGAGACCTCTTCTTTGCAACTTCCCCCAGGAGCCTGCTTCTAATTTTATAGCCCATTACTAAGCCACTCGCAGTAAAGACTCTCAGGAGACTACTTTTCTAAGAAGGCGTGGGATGTGAGCGCGTACAGGCTAAAAATATAGAGAGGTATGGAAAATGCAGAGAATTGAGAGATCAATCTGCTGAGGACAGTGGGATGTTTGTGGGTTGGCAGATAGAGGGTTGGGTATGTTTCTCTTCGTTTGGCCCCAATTCACTAAACCATCTGCTTCACTGTCCCTACCACCCACCCAATACATGTAAACACTATACATCTGTATCTTCATTATAATAATCAAGCCTATTGTGTTGCATTCTGATGTTGTTACTAGCTGAAGTCTAATAGACCACAAGCCCATTGGCAGGCAACATCATCTCTTAATGGGATGATGACTTTGGTGTTAATCATCTAAGGAAAAGACGGCAGTGCCCATTAAGCATGGAGGTGACTGCAGGAGTACTTAGCAAGGGACTCACAGGGAGCAGGTGATTCTCCCATATGGAATGTTTCTCCTCCATTGCCAATCTTGGAGGAGCTGGAATGTATTTTTTTTTTATCTTGGCCATGCTGCGTAGCTTGCGGGATCTCAGTTCCCCCACCAGGGATTGAACCTGGGCCACGGCAGTGAAAGCCCAATTCCTAATCACTAGACAACCAGGGAATCCTTGGAATGGATTTTTATCTTCTGTCTTTATTAAGGAAAGGTAAGTTTATTTATACCATAATTTTTGCTTTGATTCTGCCCTGCCTTTTATTAGCTGTTTTGATAGTAATAATGCTTGAAATCAATGGCTTCCAGCACCCTTCTACAGTAGAGATGTTTCCTTTAAGTGATTTGAAATATGCTTCCTATAATTTCTATGCTTTGCCCTTTTGCCTCTGAAGTAATAAAAAATAACTAATATTCTTCTTCCACAATGTTCCTTCAAATATTTGAATGAACCTATTGTTTCCTCACCCCATCTTCCCTCTTCAAGCCTATTAACCTTAATCCTTTTTTTTTAAAAAAATTATTTATTTATTTATTATTTATTTTGGCTGCGCCAGGTCTTACTTGAGGCATGCGGGCTTCTTAGTTGCGGCATGCATGCAGGATCTCGTTCCCCGACCAGGGATCAAACCTGGGTCCCCTGCATTGGGAGTGCGGCATCTTACCCACTGGACAACCAGGGAAGTCCTGTTAATCCTTTAACTATTTCTCATAGAGCTAAGAATTTAAGAGTCTCTGATGCTCCACGACTCTCCAAAATTATGGTGCATAGAAATAATGAGAGCAAACATTTATTGAGCTCTTACTATGTGCCAGATACTATAATAAGTACTTTGCATGTATTAATTCATTTAATCTTCACAACAGCCCTACAAAGCAAGCTTATTATTACCTTCATTTTAAAAATGAGGAAACTAAGCCACCAAGAGGATAAATAAGTTTCCTAAGGTGACCCAGCTCATAGGTGGCACAACTGGTTTTTCAACCCAAACAGTTTGGTTCCAGACAATATAGTCTTAATCCCAATGCTGTTCTACTCCTCAGGGTCCCAAACCTAGGTTATAACTGATAGTCTGGAGCTCCTAACTCTAAAATAGCATAAGTTCAGTGGAACACTAGTGCCTGCAAAATGGTAATAGGTCTTTCTTGAACAAGGTTCCATGACCAAAAATGTTTGGGAAATTCTGAGTAAGATAGCATTGAATAGGTTTCCACTCTGCAGGGCTTTCCATAGTCTTTAATATTTTCACAGGCATGATGGCTCTCCAAAATCTAGACGCAGAATTTTCCAGCCATATTTACCCTTGTAACTCTCTAGTAAAACATCTACTAACTTGTGGCATTCAATAGAATATTGCTTAGGAAACACTGCCCAAAAGTGTAGTTTAGATTTTTCCTGTTTCTTTTTCTTTCTTTTTTTGCCATTTATTACCTTTGATTTCATTTTAGATGGTCTAGAAGTTTAGTGTCAACTACACAATTTAAAGGGTTTGTCTGTAATTTTATCTAACACTTACTTCTCCATCTCGTTCAGGATACCATGAAGGACATGAAGTACACAAATACACTGTGGCCACCATAATCCCTTGGTTCTACTAAGCTACTCTACTTTTCTTTAATGGCACTGCCCTGACTCTTGGTCATTGCCATTTGCTATAAATGTTCACAAAATATACTAAGTATTTCATTCTAAGTTTTGGGGTGTTTTTTTTTTTTTACTTTTTTGGGAAAAAATTTTTTAAATCAAGGCTTTTGACTGTCTCTAGTCATCTTTCTCCTCTTCGTATGTTCTCAAAGATTTCTGATAAGTTTCATAGAACACATGTGGAAAAAGTAAAGGAATAGATATCGTATGAGCATCATCTTTGGGCTCAGTCATACTATGCATTTCACGTAGCACATAAAATCTCATGGCCCCAGGGAGGTATGGATCATTAGCCCTACTTTATAGATGAGTAAACAAAGGCACACATGTTAAACAACCTGTCAAGGTCAATGAACTCTGGGATTCAACCATCCCACATACAGTCCATGCTCCTTGGGTGCATTTCATCCTAGTAATTTAGTTACTTGTGGCTTATTTATTAGGTTGAAAACATCCTGTTAATTTACTATCATTTAATTTATTAACCCTAAGGCCTGACCTCTTAAGAGGAAAATGCTGATGAACCGTATAACACAAAGACTAAAATGTGACATTCCTATATTTTACAGATATATTCTTTCTTACAACCAGCTTGTCATTCAGACAGCACTCTGTCTCTCTTTTCTACACTCATTTCTTGCTCTCATTCAGGCAGACATTTTCTTCCTCCTTTTGGATAGCCAAGTTTAATTTCTTTAAAATAGACTATTTTTTTAGATCAATTTTAGATTTAGAGAAAAAATTGAGAGGATAGTACAGAGAATTCCCATATACTCTACATCCAGTTTCCCCTAATATTAATGTCTTGTATTTGTATGGAACAAGTGTTACAATTAATGAACCAATGTTGATACCTTATCACAAACTAAAGACCATACTTTATTTGAATTTCTTTAGTTTATATCTCATGTCCTTTTTCTGCTCTACAATCCCACTAAGGACACTACATTATATTTAGTTGTCATATCCCTTTAGGTTCCTTTTCACTGTGACAACTTCTCAGACGCTTCTTGTTTTTGATGACCTTGACAGTTTTGAAGAGTACTGGTCAAGTATTTTGTATTCTGTCCCTTAATTGGAGTTTGCCTGATGTTTTCCTCATGGTTAGACTGGGGTTATGGGTTTGGGGGAGGAAGGCCACAGAGGTAAAGGGCCATTTCATCAAGTCACTCTTCATGGCCCAGACCTAAGGAGTGGGGAGTTATGTTCTCCTTCTTTGACTCCAGAGGATCTACTTAAATTATTCGGCATTCCTCTGTCTGGGAGATTTGTCTCTTCTCCATCTATTTATGTATGCAGTCACCAGGTAGAATTTAATTAAAGTACTAGGGGTAAAAAATTATTTGGTTCAAAAATATTCCTCCTTAAAATCCAGGGCAAAAGTGTTGTTTTTTGTTTGTTTGTTTTTAAAGACCTTCTTCTTAAAATTAATTAATTTAATTTATTTATTTTTGGCTGCATTGGGTCTTTGTTGCTGCACATAGGCTTTCTCTAGTTGCGGCGAGCGGGGGCTACTCTTCGTTGCGGTGCACAGGCTTCTCATTGCGGTGGCTTCTCTTGCTGCGGAGCACGGGCTCTAGGTGTGCGGGCTTCAGTAGTTGTGGCTCATGGGCTCCAGAGCGCAGGCTCAGCAGTTGTGGCACATGGGTTTAGTTGCTCCACAGCATGCAGGATCTTCCCGGACCAGGGCTCGAACCCATGTCCCCTGCATTGGGGGGCGGACTCTTAACCACTGCGCCACCATGGAAGCCTCCAAAAATGATTTTGAAAAGTCTAATTTCCTTTGCTCATATTTAAATTAAATTTCATTCTTAATTGAACATTTAATATACATATTGAAACTGAGTTTGCCGGCAATCCCACTACTGGGCATATACCCTGAGAAAACCATAATTCAAAAAGAGTCATGTACCACAATGTTCACTGCAGCTCTATTTACAATAGCCAGGACGTGGAAGCAACCTAAGTGTCCATCGACAGATGAATGGATAAAGAAGATGTGGCACATATATACAATGGAATATTACTCAGCCGTAAAAAGAAACGAAACTGAGTTATTAGTGAGGTGGATGGACCTAGAGTCTGTCATACAGAGTGAAGTAAGTCAGAAAGAGAAAAACAAATACCATATGCTAACACATATATATGGAATCTAAGAAAAAAAAAAAAAAGGTTCTGATGAACCTAGGGGCAGGACAGGAATAAAGACACAGACACAGAGAATGGACTTGAGGACACGGGGAAGGGGAAGGGTAAGCTGGGACGAAGTAAGAGAGTAGCATTGACATATATACACTACCAAATGTAAAATAGATAGCTAGTGGGAAGCAGATGCAAGGCAGAGGGAGACCAGCTCAGTGCTTTGCGACCACCTGGTGGGGGGGATAAGGAGGGTGGGAGGGAGACGCAAGAGGGAGGGGATATGGGGATATACGTATGCATATATCTGATTCACTTTGTTATACAGCGGAAACTAACACAACACTGTAAAGCAATCATACTCTAATAAAGATGTTTTTAAAAAAACAACAACAAAAAACTGAGTCTGACACAAGATGACTCACACAAGGTTTCTTGCCTGAAGAAACTATCCTCGGGGTCAAACAGAAATGTATACATTTCACAAGGCAAATAAGTGCTGCAGTTAAAAGTTAAAGAGTGCTTCAGGAACACTGAGAGGATAGTACAGGTGTCCTTCTGTACCCATGCAGAAACAGTTCCAGGACCCCATGGGTACCAAAATCCTCAGATGCTCAAGACTCTTATAGAAAATGGTAATAGTGGTACAAAGAATACAGTCTGCCCTCTCTACCAATGGGTTGCATACCTGCGGATTCAACCAAACCCAGATCGAAATTTTGGTTGAATCCGAGGGATGTAGGACTCGCAAACATGAAGGCTTGACTGTAATTAATTCAAGGAAAGTTTGATGAAAGAAGAGTGAGTCCAACACTGGCTTCCTGGTGTGCAACCAGTGATTCTGAATGATCCTCATTATGAAATGGAGAAGCCTTAGCTCAGAGAGAATGAAAGACTTAACTAAGTTCACACAGTTGGGTCATGTATGAGCCTAAGCTGAAAATCAAGTCTTCCAATTCCAGATCCTATGTTCTTTTCACTGCATCAAACTAAAAGATAACACAGAAGTCTGCTATGCCATTATTCAAGGCAGAAATGAATAAAGCACTTACCTCAAATAAACGTAAGACTTTGGCCAGCGCACCAACTTCTTCTTTGAGTGAGAAGATCAGTGATATGGCACCATTTTGATTGGAGTTGTCTTCAATATAGCTTGTTTCCTACAGGATTAAATGCATTTGGGTAAAATGTTTTTCACAGCTCAGCAATTCATTCCTGTGAAACCTCTAAGGAAGAGGCGATCATGAACTTTCTCTTCTAGTTAAGTCTTGGAATACAATGAGCTACATATATTCTATACAGAAGTATATGTGTGGTGGAAAATAAGTAAATCAAGGGAAGTAAAATGTTCAGTGGTGCTCTTAGATCAGATTTCAATTTTAGAAAGCTCTAATTATTCACAAATGTCACCAGTTACATTATAGATTCACTGCCTTTTTAATGAGCACCTACCAAGTGCTAGGTACAATTAGGGCTCTGAGAGAAACAAAGATGAATAAGAGGAGGCCCCATTCATCAGAAGTTCAAATTCTGACTTAGTAGACACATACACAACAAACGAGATAAATTTAAAAAGATCTTAGAGATGGTATAATATGGTGCAATAATTGTCCCAGGAAAACACTGAGAAATACAGGGTGGAAAATACTAAAAATAGAACACACACAGGCTTTTGAGTCCAAAGACATGGGTTGGAATCCTCTCTCTTCCATTTACCAACCAGAACACTTTGGGATAGCCTAGGCTTCTTAACTTCCTCATGTGTGAAAGCAGGCTAATCTGTAATCATAACAAGCCCAGTCAAAACGCTATTCAGATGATGAAAAAGATAAAGATAAAATAGTTTAAATATAATATTAAGAGAAATATGTAAAAATGATGGAAATATTAAGAATACCCACGAATGACTTCTTGGCCTTTGGCAAAGATGTCTCGGGAACATTAAACTTGTTCCCAGATGCTGGGATCAGAGACACCAATTGTTGAAAAAGAGTCACTAAGTACATAAGAGCACATATATAACTTATTGGAAGATGGATGCCTTAAAACAGCAAAGAATGTCAAGGATCTAGCAACTTTCTACATGCATGTGACAGTAAATTAAGGTGGGACTAGTGTTGCCATTCCAGAAAGGGTTTGCCAAAATCTTTTAAAATTTTAAAGTTAAGTGTTAAATTAAGTTTTACAATAATACATAGAGTTCCATGCGTGCTTTCAAATAAACAACATATACCTAAAACTGGGGGGAAAAAAACCCATGCAGAACAATTACTCTCTTGTAAGCAAGTTAATGAAATTAGAGGAATGGCTGTTACATCATCTCCATGAGAAGGCTGTGCTGGGCAGGCTCTCAGTGACTTGGCATCATAAGCCCTGTATGAACACGGATGACCCTCAGGATGAAATTCTTTTAATTCAGAGAATTCAGATTTTCCCAGAACCTCACCTGAAACAGAGGTGCGGGGGAAGAACCAGAATTATCAGCAAGTGTGATTAGAGGAAGCCCTAAATGAATTGCAAAACTGAACTGTTATATATCCTTATATGGACCATGATATTATCTTTCTAAAATTTTTTTTAATCTACCATACATTAAAAGCCCCTATAATGTCCCAGATATTATAATAGGCACTTGATTTGGATTATCTCATTTAATTTTGATAACAATCTAGAAAGTAGGTTTTATTATTTTCCAAGTGCCCCTTTTATTGATGACAAAATGAAGGTTTAGAGAAGTTAAGTAACTTGTCCAGAGTTGCACGGTTAGCAGTGGAACCCATGCCACTGGATCCCAGCATGCTGTCCATGAATCACAGCTTCCTGCAGGCTCTGCTCTCCCTTCCATCTCTAGTAAACCCTGCCAGAGACACGCAGAGCAGTCTCTGATGTCAGTCTTCTTCCTAGGAGAGGACACTGAGCCCTCAGTTCTTTCCAGTTTCTTTGAAATGACAAAAGATTTCCATTTCTAGTTCACTTGGCAGCATTCTCCTCTCCTGTTGGCCTCCAAGAAAGGGAGCATATTTCTGACACACCTCAACGGATGTCACCTATGTCTGGGGCAATTCAGACGTGAAGGCACCGTGCTCGAAACTCTGTCATCCACCACTTTCCCACTCCTGTGTGTGTCCAGCCAATCACCAAGTCCAGTCTGACCTTCTCCAGAAATGATTCTCGGGGTCAGGTCCTTCTTTGGTTCCCACTGCCACCACAATAATCCAGCTCTTAATGATCTGCAGTGATTGAGCCCTCCTAGCAGAATTTTGCTCGTGTCCTTATTCTACTCAGAATTCTTTAGGGCCTCCCCATGGCCAACAGGATACAAGACCTCTTTCTGATATTCAAAAGTCCCCTTAGTACCCCACCTCCTGAGGTTCACCCACAGGAACCTCCCCTCCAGAAAACTGGTTCCTCCTTGCCCTTTCAACTCCTCGTTAGAGTAATGCATCCCTCCCTCTCCCCCTTTGAAATACATCACCTTTCCTCAAAAGCCCTCTTGGGTCTCACTTCTCTCAGAAAACCTATGTACTCCTCAGCCAAGGTGAACAATCCCTCCTTGATCTGTGCATTTCATTTGGCCTCTGATACCCACATGGAACTTGATAATTGACTCAAAGAGGTGGACTTGTCTTAAGAGTTCATCTAGTCCCACACTCTCATTTTTCAGATGGGGAAACTATGGGCCACCTGAGATCACACAGGCAGTGGGTGGCAGGTTAAGAACTCAGGCTCCTGCTATGGAAAACAGTATGCAGTTTCCTCAAAAAACTAAAAATAGAATTGCCATGTGATCCAGCAATCCCACTCCTGGGCATATATCCAGACAAAACTCTAATTCGAAAAGATACATGCACGCCAATGTTCATAGCAGCACTATTCACAATAGCCAAGACATGGAAACAACCTAAATGTGCATCAACAGATGAATGGATAAAGAAGATGTGGTACATATATACAATGGAATATTACTCAGCCATTACAAAGAATGAAATAATGCCATTTGCAGCAACATGGATGGGAGCTAGAGAGTGTCATATTGAGTGAAGAAATTCAGACAGAGAAAGAGAAATATCATATGATATCGCTTATTTGTGGAATCTAAAAAAAAAAAATGACACAAATGAACTTATTTCAGACTCACAGACTTAGAGAATGAACTTACGGTTGCCCGTGGGGGAAGGGTGAGGGGAAGGGATAGTTAGGGAGTTTGGGATTGATGTGTACACACTGCTGTATTTAAAATGGATAACCAACAAGGACCTACAGTATAGCACGGGGAACTCTGCTCAATACTCTGTAACAACCTAATTAGGAAAAGAATTTGAAAAAGAATAGATACTTGTATATGTATAACTGAATCACTTTGTTGTACACCTGAAACTAACACAACATTGTTAATCAACTATACTCCCATATAAAATAAAAAGTGAAATAAAAAAGAAGTGCTATGACAGAGAAAAAAAAAAGAAGATGTGGTATATATATACAATGGAATACTACTCAGCCATGAAAAGAATGAAATAATGCCATTTGCAGCAACATGGATGGATCTAGAGATTATCATACTAAGTGAAGTAAGTCAGACAGAAAAAGACAAATACCATATGATATCACTTATATGTGGAATCTAAAATATGACATAAATGAACTTCCAAGAAATAGAAATAGACTCACAGACATAGAGAACAGACTTGTGGTTGCCAAGGGGGAGAGGGGGGTGGGGGAGGGATGGATTGAGAGTTTGGGATTGGCAGATGCAAACTATTATACGTAGAATGGATAAACAATGTCCTACCGTGTAGCACAGGGAACTATATTCAGTATCCTGTAATAAACCATAATGGAAAAGAATATATATGTATATGTATGGCTGAATCACTTTGCTGTGCAGCAGGAACTAGCACAGCATTGTATACTTCAATACATGAAGTATACATTGTATACTTCAATAAAACTAAGTAATTAAAAAAAAAAGAACTCAGGCTCCCAAATGTCATTCATTCTATACAATTCCCTCTGCTATGGACACAATGTCCACATTAAAAGCTCTGTTTCTTGCATAATAAGGGCTGTACTCTGGTCCAATCACCAGAAGGTTACTCAATACCACTCCTAACAGCCTATACCTTACCCATGTCTGTCCCCTTTCACTTTCGTCATTCTCCCCATATACTTTCTAGATCAGGGTTTCTGAGTGGGTGTTCCTTGGGTCTCCACTCCAAAATTACCTTGTGATTCCTTGTTTGAATACAGATTCCTGGGCCCCATCCAAACCTACCAAATCAGAATATTTGGTGTAGGATCTTAGAATCTGCATTTTCAAAAGCATCGCAGAGGACTCTTAACCATGGAAGATTTTGAAACCACTGATAAATATATAGCCTATTTTTTTTTAATTATGACTTTTCTCATATGTGTCTGCAAATTCACATTTACCATAAGGCACTACTCTTTATTGTTATTAATATTGAAAGTAGAGCTGGCCATGACTGAGTACCCACCATGTGCCCGAAGCCATATCTGGTACTTTTTACAGTTAATAAACATCACCATTGGCAGAAACTAGCACTGGCAGAAAAAAAAGAGTTTACATATAATAGCTTATTCAGTCCTCACAATCGCCCCATGAGATGGGTGCTGTTATTTTGAAAATGAAGGAATAGACTCAGCAAGATTACGTGGTTTGTCCAAGGACACTCAGCTAATGAGTGGCAGAGTCTGTATGTGAACCCAGGTCCAACAACTCCAAAATCCTTAATCCACCTCCCAGTGACCCAACTGGGACAATAGCTCCCCTTTTCAAAGCTTGAGGGACTTGAAATGAAAGGAAGCTCATGGAATTTTGTGAAATGGTGTGGCCTTGAGTGGATTCTGATTCCAACATTGTTATGCGGATCAGCATGAGATCTTGGACAAACCTCTTGCAGAACATGTTTATATTGGCTCATGATCTATACTTTGTTTCCAATAGACATGTGAGTTGACTTAGAAACACATGTACACTCAGGATGCATAAAGGTAGAGAAAAGTAGCTCCGAAACTAGAAAAGAAGAAAGAGGGCAGGGAGAAAAAGCTTTACTAGCAACCAAGAAGGAAAGGATTTTGATCACTGAGCAATACCCTTAACAATAGAAATACATTCTCTTTGGTTGTGTCTAACAAGTACATTCTGTTATCTTTGGAAAAGAGCAGTTTTCACAATCAGCAGCAATTAATCTGCAGCAAGGATATTCCAGCGGCACTGACTTTCAATCTTAGTGCTTTTTGGGGTCATGGGAGGAGGTGTGGATTCTCATGAGTGATTATACATACACACATCTACAGTGTAAGATACCCAAAAACAAGATGCAGACATCCTGCCTTGGACATACTCTGCCTCTGTATTCCAGAATTTATCTACAGGAGGAAGCAGTGTGGTGGAGGAGTGCACAGGGTGTTGGAGTCACATCTGGGTTTGAACCCTGGCTTTGTGCCATTCAGGGCTGTGATTTCTGAGTTCCCTTAATCTTTTAAAACATCGCCCTGTTCTATGTTCTTTACAGCACTTATCTCTACACGAAAGTATATGTTCATTTGGTTAATTTTTTTTACTGTCTGTCTCCTCCACAAGAATGTAATTTTCATCAGGGCAGAGGTTCTACTGTGCCTGGCTCAGAGTAGGTGCTCAGTAAGTCTTTGTTGAGTGGATGAATGAGCTGAACATCTTCCGCAGGATTGTTGTGCTTGCAGGTGGAGGCACCCTTATGTCAGGATTACACCTAGTGTGTTCTGTTCATGTGGGTTGGAGCTTCAAAAAGGCATAAATGTGTCTTTTTTGCAGATTGTCAGAGCTGGAAGGAGTCCTGAAGACTATTCTAGCTCAAAATCCACCCCCCCCCCACCAATTTTACAGATACCAAACTGAGCCTCTCCACCCTGATTAGGTGACTTCCCAGTACATAGCTTCAGTAAACCAAACACGAGAGCCCACAACTCCTAATTCCAGGTCGGGCATCTTTCCACTGCAAAGCTCCACCAGCCACTGTGCTTGACTCAGTGTGCGTTCCTCCTGCCAATGTTCTGCTGCATTTGGTTGAACAAACAAATCATTTCTGGCTAGACACCCTTGGCACTTTCTTATGCTCCAGGAAGTGTGCTAAGACCTTTATAGACATTATTTCACTTGATTCTCATACTAACTCTAGGATGTGGGTATTTTTATTCCAATTTTTCATATGAATAGACCTGAGGATCTGCAAAGTTAAATCCCTTGCTTTCAACACACAGGTGTTACAGAGCACTCTCTAAACCGTCCTCTTTACCCCCCGTGATCGACAGTGACAATCTGTGGTTCTCCATCTTCTAAGTGCTCTACAAATAAAACTTTAGTCCCCAGAGCTCCCTCACCAGATCGCTGCCCCTAACCTCCCGCCATAGTCATGGGGGCCCCACGGCCAGCAGCACAGAAACTAAATGATGACACAGCTGGCATCTGTTCTGGGATCTGTCTGACGCCCATGCTGTCCCTCTTCAACATGAAGTTCTGTCTCCCAAGCCCTACGTACCATTTTCAAAGGAAGTCTTTCTTTCAGGACTCAAAAAAAGTTAGTCCAAAGTTCTGCAGTCTCTAGTTATACTAAAACATCAATCATCCTCTGCTGTCCAGGCTCCCTGTTGTCTAGATTGTTCTCACTAATCCTACAGTTGACAGATGCCTTAGACCCACGTTATCTCCCAGGGCTGGGCTTTAAGTCTGAACCCCAGAATCTGGGAGTGTGATCCGTCGATTAAAGAGTGTATTCTGCAGTTGTTCACCTCAAGGGAAAGGCAAAAATTCTAGCGAACGGAATACACCCTGGACATTATCCCTGCCACATTTAGGGCTCTCTTATTTTCCAAGTCCAAGGCTAACTCTTGTGCATTTTCCTCTCTTTTTAATTTTCTTCTTCCTCAGGTCTGAGTAAGTCTGAGACGTCTTCATGCCCCATTTTCTCCCAAAGGTGAAAAAAGGCTACAATTTCTCATAATTTTGCCATTTTGATACCTGGCTGAGAACACTTATAAACATCAAAGAACAGCAGATCTGGATGGACCCCAACTCCCACTCCAGATTGTCAAGGACCAGTTTACAGAAGAAAAAGGAGGCCACAGAGGCAGTGACTTGTCCAAAGACAGGCAGCTAGTTGGTGGCAGCTCTGGAAGCCAGATCCCTGACTCCCTGAAAGCCACACAGGACAGATGTCCTCTCACTGGGAAACATTTGTTGAGCACATGTGTTATCTGTCAACTTCCTAGACATTTTCATCATCTTCAAATGAATTCAGCCTTCTTGGTGAGCTTATGGGAGTAAGAAAACCCAACACTCCTCAGACCTCTTTCCACCGCGGGCCAAACTCCCCTCCCTGCGCAGCTAAGGCCCGCCCTGGCTCACCTGCCCAAAGTCGCTGAGTTTCCTGACCGAGCCTCCGTTCTCCAGGACCACGGCTGACATGCTAGCTCCCAGCGCGTGAGGTCTCCCGAGCTCTGAGGCGTCAGTCGCAGGCGGGTTTGCAAACAGTGCAAACAGCACGTGGTGCTGAGGTTTTTAACCTGGCGTTAGGGAGGAGAGATTCCAAGGTGTCTCCGGCCACGCTTACCCGCCACAGTCACGCCCCCGGTGGGCGTTGTCCTGACGCAGCGAGCTCCGGGCTGGACCGCTCGGAGGGGAGGGGCAGGGGGAGCGGGCCGGGGAGTACGGACTTGGCTTGCCCGCCTTGGATGGAGGAAGGCCAACAAGAGAACGCAGGGCCACATGTGCCCTGGCGATTAGACAGGTTTGGCACTTCTGGGACTCTCAGAAGCCTGGGCACGGGTTCTCTGCGACTGGTGTAAACCTGTGACAGCCTGATGATAACTATTATAAGAAACAGAGCCAAGATCTTAACTGAGATGGGGGAGGGGGGGATTCCTTTCTATTAACCACTAAGGAAACTGCCTTTTTGTGCTCTGACTTCAGAAAACTACATATAGGTGATGTTGTGAACGCAGCGCACAGTTGCTAAGGAGCAAAGGTGAGAGCACGACCTGGGTTGAAATGCAGCCATGTGTCCCGGAGCTGTTTACATCACTGCTGGAAGCACCCAGGAGAGGATGGAAGCTCAATCTTGCCAGGATGTTTTAAGAATGTGGATAAGAGAAAGAATGAGGTGATGCATTTAACACTTAGTACAGTTCATGCCATATAGTTAAACACTCCATAACTAGAAGTTATTGCTTAAAAGTATGCAACAAAAAATGCTTACTGCGGACCTCTGTTGCATGCCAGGTGGTACTGGGGATACAGCAGTGAATGAAGTGGAGGACCCTGCCTCCTGCCCCCACCCATGCTGCCATTCTGGGAGGGAGACAGAAAACAAACAAATAAATAAGTTTAGGCAAAACTAAGTCTTCTGAAGAAAATAAAATAGGGAGATGGGCTAGTAGGCAGGAAAATGTCATTCACCTCCGTTTTTTCAGACCCAGAAACTGAGACGAGGCATTCATTGCCAGCAGGCAAAACAAAATATAAAAGAGCACTGCAAAGTCAGAAGTTCAGAAAGGATGTGAAAAAATCAGGGGCATCAAGACCTTGAGTGCCTGCCTAATATTTAGCCAGGAGAGGGCAATGGGCTAAGAGAAAACAAGCCAATAATAGAGGTTGCTAGAAATCCGCCCCCTCCCCTCCCATAATTCTTTGACAGAATGACCAAGCACCTGCCAAAAGAGGAAAAAATCTCAGATTCAGGATTCAAAACAAACAGATGAACTCCTGATTCCACCACTGATTAACTTCGGTCAAGTCCATGCCTCAGTTTCTTTGTCTTTAAAATGGGGCTTTAAGGGTTGTTGTTTAGGATTCTTTGAGCCTGTATGATGTGCCAGGCTTTCTACTGGCTGCTAAGAAGACAGACATACGTTAAGTGTAATTTCTGTCCAAAAGGAGTCCTTGGGTGTGTGATTAATATTCTCTATGGTAAGTTGGAAGATCAGTGTTGTTGAACATGGAAGGGCAAGACCTTGACTTCCACCCTCAGGAGAATCGGTATCCTTTATCTGACTCCAGTGGTTTTCTAGTGTGGCAGACGTGAAATGAAGAGTTTTACTCCACCCTAGGATTGCCTTGCAAACATCACGTCATCCCTTGATGTTGCTGGCATACTAAGGAGAGCAATGAATGTGACAGCGCCTGTTGTATTGCCATATAACAGGCATGCAATGAATGAAAACAGCAGTAACAGCTACTTACTTACATGTACATTGTATGTTAGACACTGCCAAGCTCTCCCCATGCATGATTTCATTTCTTCCCTCACAAACTTGAACCATGCATCCCCACTTTATAAATAAGGAAACTGAGACACAGAAAGTTTAGATAAGTAGTTCAAAGTCAAACTACATTTCACCCAATTCCAAGACACTGGCTCATAAATACTCTTCCTTCCCTTTTTAAAATAAGAACAACAGTGACTTTTAGGACAACAAAATAATAGCACTTCTCTTTTCTTTTCACACCTACTAAAAATGGAATTCTTAATTTTCTCTCACATAAAAATGCCCCGGATCTGTGTTGGGAGGAGAGCACAACTAGTTGTCTGCTACTTCAGAGAAAATCACTTAATAGCTTCTTTTAAAAATTATTCTGGCAAAAAGGGAAAATTTATCCATGAAATAAGATAAAAACTCACTTAAGATGAGATTGATGGTGACATGAATTTTGTAGATGATTTTCAAACTATCATCTTAATTGGGATGGAATATAATGTGTTGCTGTTATGAACAAGGGCAGTGCTGAGTCCTAAGAAAATTGATGTAGAAGGAACATCCAAGAATTCAGCCTACAGACCACTGAGATATTGTGAATGGCCAGAAAGAGGTGGGCACCATGTCGCAAGATGTGCAGTTGTGTACCTGGTAAACTTAGGGCTGACCTTCACTGATTTGGAAGTTGAAGATTTCCCAATCACTGCAGGTTATCATCAATCGCTTTTCATTTAACCTCACAGGTAGAGAGGTAAGTTAATCATAATCTCTGAGTTCATGGCAAATAATCAAAACCTCCAAGGCCCCTTTCTTGTTTTATTTATTCATTCTCTTTTATCTTCATTCCCCACTCCCATTCCCTTCCCCCAGAGGCAACATCCTTAACATGTTTTAATATTTAGCCATGGATTTATTAAATGCAGGGAAATATTGGAGTGTGTATGTATTTTTCATGGATATGAGTGATGTTGTAGCATAGATTTACTACAGTATATACATGTACTATAGATTTCATGGTTTCTAACTTTTTTCTTGCAGCTATGTTCTTAGGATGTAGCCATGCTGCTGAATGTACTGGTTCTTTGTCCTTTTAACTGGAGTAGAGTATTCCACAGTGTGTATCCACCACATGTGATTTCTCCATTCCCCGGTGATGGACACCTAGGCTATCTCTAATTTTCCACCACCCCAAACAATACTGCAGTAAACATCCTTGTCCGCTTATATCCCCGTGTGAGAATTTTTCTGGGATAGAAGGGTAGGGTCCTGAATCATGGGGAACATGCGTTCTTAATTTCACAAAGTACTGCCAGATTGCACCTTTGAACAGCTTGCACTAGTCCACACTCCCACAAGTAGGGCAAAAGAGTTCCTGTTGCTGGGCATCCTCAGTATTCGGCTTTTTCCAAGTGTCTGATTCTTTGCCAGTCTACTCAGTGTGAAAAGGTATGTTCTTGCTGTTTTTAATTTGCATCCCTCCTCTAATGAATGAGTTTGAGTACCTCTTTCTACACCATGCCACATAAGATTTCCCATACTGTGAATAGTTCACTATCAAATACTTTGCCTATTTTTCTATTGGGATTCCTGGTTTTTGTCTTGATTTGCAGGAATAATTTGTATGGTCTAGATATTACCCTTGTGCCTTTCTCAAGTCACAAAGATACCATCTCCCAATCTATCACTCTCAGTTAACTGCCAGCTGATGTCTTTCCTTGAGAAAAAAATATAATTCAGATGTAATAAAAATCCATCTTAAAATAATGTTGTGGTTTGTGCTATTGGGGTCTTTTTTAAGAAGTCCTTCCTCATCCCTAAGTTGCTAAGATATTCTCTTCTTTCTTCTGTCATCCTTAGAGTTTTCTCTTTCACATTCAGATCTTTAATCTTTCTGTATGTCTTGTATATGGGATATGGTAATCACCCAGTTGTTTTTTCTTCTCCCTCCATATCATGAGTCAGTTTTTCAATAACATGGGCAAAGACTTTTCCCCAATTTTTATGTCAGAATTTTCTGAGTTGAGATGAAATTGCCATTTATACCTGAGTCTTTCTCTAAAGCTTAATGTTATTCCATTGGTTTATTGCATTATGTCTCCTCTTGCGTCCATATCATACTGCATTTATTATTACAATATGGTTTGGTAGTATATCTTAATATCTGGTTGTCAAGTCCCCCTTCTTGACTGTATTTTTTCCCAAAGTTTGTCTATTAATGCACACTTATTCTTCCATATTTCAGCTGAAACATTAATTGCTTTAACTCTGAATGTATTGGCTAATCTGGGGACACTTGTGTTAAACAGGAGTAGTCAAGAGTAGACATACATGCCAAGTCCCAATTTGTTATGAATGCAGCCAAAGTTTCTCCATCAATATTATGCTAAATGTATGTTTTTGATGTTATAACTATCATCAGATTTATGAAAACCTCTCTGCTCCCTGTGTGCTGAGGCTTATTTTTATCATAAAGCGATGAATTTAGCAAATGCTTTTTCTACATCTACTGAGAAAATTATGTGATGTATTCCTTTTAGTCTATTAATGTGACGAATCACATTGGTAGATTTTTTTAGATGTTAAACTCTTCTTACAAACTAGGATAAACCTTCCTTAATTATGATATATTAATTTTTATTACACTATTAGATATGGTTATCTTATGTTTTATGTAAGATTTTCCCATCTCTGTTTATTAGTGAAATGGAACTGCAATTTTATTACTTGTACCATCATCATCCTATTTTGAAATCAAGATTGCAGTAGCCCTACACGAGGAGTTGTACAACTTTCCCTGTTTTTATAATTTCTGGAACAACCTATAAGATGGAAATTATTTGTTTCATGAAGATTTGGTAGGGTAGGACCTCTTGTAAATATACTGGACCTGAAAGTTTGGGAGGCAGGAAAAGTAATAGATTATAGTTCAACTTATTTAACTATTATTGGCATATTTATGTTTTCTGTTTCTTCTCATTTTATATTTTTTTCAGAAATTAATTCAGTCTGTCAAGGTCTCAATAAAACTAACATATTATTGTTCAAAACATTCTTTTCTTATTTTGTGAAGTTCTATTGTGTCTACATTTATTTTTCCTGTTTCATTTTGTATTTTGTTTATTTGAATCTTCTCTTATACTGCCAGATGTTTGTCCAATGTGAGTCAGCATTTCATAAGACTGCTCCTTTTTATTTTTTGTGTTGTCATCTATTTCATTGTTTCTCCCCACTTTTCTTTATTATGCCTTTGTTTGAGCTTGTTTTGTTGTTCTTTTCCCAACTTCTTAAGTTGAACACTTACTGTTTTCAATCTTCCTTTTTTCCTGATAAATGCATTTAAAATGAAATGTTTCTAAGTACTGCTTTGGCTGTGTCTCATTAATTTGATACAGTCAGTGTTTTTTATTATTGTTTGGTTCTAAATTTTGAATATAATTTTCTCAATAATCCAAGGGTTATTAGTAATCTACTATTTAATTCAAGGTACTTGAGATATTTTTAACTTTCATTTTTTAATTTTTAACTGAATTACATCATGGTTAAAGAGCCCAGTCTTTATGATTATGATTCTTTGGAGTTTATTGAAGCTTTCTTGGTGGCCAAGCACATGTGGTCAATTTTTGTAAATGTTCAGGCATGCTAGCAAAGAATAGGTATTCTTTATTTCTCGGATATAGGTAGATAGATAGATATAGATATTTCAACATACTCATTTCAGAAGTTAATAAATCAGACAAAAAAGATGTAGAACACAAACAATACATTCAAACGTTTACACATAGATTATAAATATGTATGTATACATACATATCTTGTGTTTTAATCTAATCTGATAATTCAGTCTTTTTTATTAGTAAGTTTAACCCATTTACATTTATTTATTTATTTATTTATTTTTTAATTTTTTTAACATTTAACCACCAATATATGTTTTATTGTGGTAAGAACACTTACCATAAGATCTACCCTCTTAAAACATTTTAAGTGTATACAGAATTGTTAACTATAGGCACTATGTTGTTCAGTAAATCTCCAGAACTTATTCATGGCACATAACTGAAGCTTTATACCTGCTTGAATAACAACTTTCCATTTCTCCCTCTTCCCAGATCCTGGCAACCACTGCTCTACTCTCTTCTATGAGTTTGACTATTTCAGATATCTCATATAAGTGGAATCATGAAGTATTTTCTTTCTGTGACTGGCTTATTTCATTTAGTATAATGTCCTCCAGGTTCATCCATGCTGTTGCATATGGCAGGATTTCCTTTTTTCAAGGCTGAATAATATTTCATTGTATGTATATACCACATTTTCTTTTTTTTTTCTTTTTTTTTCTTTTTCTTTTTAACATCTTTATTGGAGTATAATTGCTTTACAATGGTGTGTTAGTTTCTGCTTTATAACAAAGTGAATCAGTTATACATATACATATGTTCCCATATCTCTTCCCTCTTGCGTCTCCCTCCCTCCCACCCTCCCTATCCCACCCCTCTAGTTGGTCACAAACCACCAAGCTGATCTCCCTGTGCTATGCGGCTGCTTCCCACTAGCTATCTATTTTACATTATGTGTGTGTATATATGTCCATGCCACTCTCTCACTTTGTCACAGCTTACCCTTCCCCCTCCCCATCCATTTACATTTATTATAACAAATTTTATGTTAGGACCTACTTCTGCTATTTTATTTCGTATTTTCTATATCCTGCACTTTTTATTTCATTTTCTCCTTTTTAACCTTTCTATAGAAGAATAGATCAAGTTTTCTTCTTATGATTAAGAAGTTATCCTTTCTATTTGTTTTTCTTTGCTGATTGTTATGACCTGAAACATTTATGTCCCCCCAAAATTTATATGTTGAAGCTTAATCCTCAATGTGATGGTATTTGGAACTGAAGACTTTGGGAGATGATTAGGTCATAAAGGTAGAGCCCTCATGAGTGAGATTAGTGCCCTTATAAGAAAAGACATGAGAGAGTTTGCTGCTTCTCTCTCTGTTCTTCACTATGTGTAATACAATGAGAAGATGGCTATCTGAAAACCAGGAAAGGGGCTCTCACCAAACAGTAGATCTGCCGGCAGCTTGATCTTGGACTTCCCAGCCTCCAAAACTGTAAGGAAAAAAAAAAGTTTACTGTTTTATCCACCCAGTCTATGTATGGTATATTTATTATAGCAGACCAAACTGACTAAGATACTGGTTATCTCTGTTATTTATTTTTTCCATTTAGATATGATTTTAAATTTCATTATTTGTGTTTGAAGAGTTAAACACCCATATGGATCAAAAATCCAAAAGTAAAAGCATAAATAGTGAAAATTCTGTCACACTCCCATATCCTTCAGGCACCTGATTCTCTTCCCCAAAGACAGCCAATGTTATTATTTTCTTCCAGAGACTTTTAAGCAAATATGTGTTTGTATTTGTGTGTGTACATGTATTCGTTCTCCTCCTTTCAAATAGTAGCACAATATACATGATACCTTGCCATTTTGAACTTTTAACTCAATAATATGTCTTGAAATCACCCTGTTTACTACGTATACCTTCCTCATTCTTTTTTAATAGCTCCATTGTACTTCTTTGTATGAATTATCATAATTTAATTGGTACTCTGTTAATTAACATTATTGTTGTTTCCAATCTTTTGCCATTACAAATAATGCTGTGATGAATAACTTTGTATATGCATCATTTTACACATATGTTAGAATATGTCTGTATGAAAAAAAGACTCTCAGTAGAATTTCTGGGTCAAAGGAGTTGGACATTTATCATTTCAATAGATATTAAAAATTATTAATTATCCTCCAGAGGGTAACCATATAATTTATCATCCAAACTGGAATTTTTTGATAGTGAAAGGAGTGCTAGTGATAATTAACACTGACACAACAGGTATAAATTGGAACTATCCCAGGCAAATCATTATGTGTAGTTTCCCAATCCATATGGGTTCTACCAATTTATACACTACCAGAAAAATATGAGAGTGTCTATTTACTATAACTTTTCCAACCTAATATGAGGTTGCTTACCTCAGTATTGACAAATCTTGACAAGTTGGTTAAGATACACAGAAAGACCAGACATCACTTCAGTAAATCAAACAAATCAGCTGAGTCAGGATTCACAGCAAAAAGGTTATCAACATTATCAAGGGAGAAGCAGGGCTATAGCCCTCACAAGTGAGTACACACACGTGGATGGTAACATCTGAGTGAATGAGAGACATATCAGACCTCATGGAAGCTTGGCACTCGCCTTCACACCAACCTGATGACCATGAGACTAAAACACGTCTGGACAGAGCCTTGCCTGGATCAAACAGAACTCATTGACAAAATATTGATAATTACTGAAAGTAGGTGATAGGTAATTATTTTATTATCTCATTTTTACTGTATTTTTTGTCAATTTCCATAATAAAAACTTTTAAAAAGAGAAAAAAAAAACAAAACAGAACTCATTAACCTCACCCATACATTGCATAAGCCTATGAAGATGCTACAGCACAAAACCTAGAACCAACTTCCCACTTATCAATCTCTTCATGCTAATACAAATTGCTTAAGCCAAGAACATTTATGAATTTATTGCTGTGGGAGCAGAACAAATGTTAGATACCCAGACATGTGGCCTTTAGGCCAGCCATGAGGCCTCTTCCGCACTTAACAAATTTTAAAATCCTTGACAATCTGGAGGAGAAAGAAACTCATTATGGTTTTAATTAGAATATCTTTTATTTTGAGCAAGGTTTTTATTTACTTTTCTGTGAACTATTTATACCTTGAGTTATACCCCTGCCCTTTACATTTTAAATCATCAGGCAGCACAGAGGCTTGGGCTTTATCCCAAAACCCTGCCCCCAGCCCCAGTTACACTGCACTGTGGATGATACCTGTTCTTCATGGAAGCATCTATAGTTATAATCTGGTATTGTTGTTCTCTGGCACACAAACAAAAAAGATGTCCAAATTCTGATTATTTCTTTAATGGGGAGTTTTGTATTTAGCATGAAGATTTCCCATTGGGGGATTTTAAACATGGTTCTGTGGTCTGGGTGATAGCTTCTGACTTCGAGAGGTTCAGCCCACAGTAAATTGTCTCTTTGGAGTCATCTCATCATGCAGCCTAGTTCAAGAAAAACATACCTTTGTCCTGCCAATGGTGGAGTCTAGCTTGCTCTCACTGTGGCCATCCATCCATGTTCAATATTCAAATAAGCTAGAGAGTTTCTTGCCTTTATACATGAGTTAGGCATAGTCCCTACATCTCCCAAATTCCAGAGAACAAAGGCCAAACTCTCTGTTAGGTTCTTTTTAACCTCCCTAACTTGATATAAGGTGAAGAGGAAAGATGTCTGGAAAGAAAGGAGAAATGTGATAGCACACTAATCAATGGAAAGAAGAAATTTCACAGCACACTAACAAATCTCTCTCTAATAAAATTCTCTATTCCGATCGTTTGTGTTAGTCTCCTAGACTCCTCTTATAAATCCTTAAAGTGAGTAATGAGTTGAAGGTTGCAAAATGGGCCTCACCATCTCTTAGAATGTCCTGTAAGAGTCTCAGACTCCAAAACAACAACCACAAAACAATGACATTTAACATACCATTAGAGTAGTAGCAGAACATATAGGTCTCAAACAAATTCAGATATTCCTTTAAGTGTGTAACTAGGGCCATGCATTTATGTAGAATTTAGAAAAGGGGAATGTTGGGAGGTAATTTCCCCGGCATTTCTACATGTCTTGGACTACCTTTTCAAGGGTATTTGCACAGCAAACAGCCTTGGAAGTGGGAGATAGTATCTCCCTCTGGGTCAAAGGGCAGATTTGTTTCCTGATTAGCATAATAGATAGAGAACCTCTCCATCCCCTGAAGACATTCTATCATAATAAAATCTTTCTCCTCTCCCCAGAGAAGATTTTTGTTGTTCCAGGGTAAGATAATGCCTCTCTTTGGAGAGGAGGATGGGAAAGTTGCCATCAACCCTTAAATAAGACCAGAGTTTCCTAAGCTCAGTATTCCTCAGCTGTGACACAGATCTAGTGTGTGCTCAGCACCCACCCAGATTCACTCTGCTTTGACGCCCATGGACTTGAGGGACAAGGGGAGCCAATGTAAACCTGAAACGTGTTGCCTATTTTTGCTCCGAGCAATTTACTGCCTAAATTCATTTGGGCTCGTTGTTTCCTTACTGGCCAATTTCTGGAAGTTTGGCATGGCCTAGTAGTTACACTGATATTTGGGAACTGCTTAACCCACTTGATGGAGAAGAAACAAAGATGTGGCATATGTGGCTAGCTGCCCCATTTTCTTTCCTTCTCTCTCAGGAAATAGAAGCTCTGAATGTTAGCTAGCCAGCCCCAAGGCCTCCCAAAATAAAAGCATTTCCCAGCCTTCCTTGCAGCTAGATGTAATTACAGGTCTAATATTTGACCAAGGAAATGCAAAGAGAAGTGGTCTGTGCAACATCTAAGAATTGTTCCTAAAGGAAGCTGCCCTTCTCCTTCTACTTTCTCCTTCTTGCGGGTCAGAATGTAGAAATGCTGACTGGAGTTCGAGGAGCCATATTGGATTATGAGGTAAAAGTAGGAATGGGAGCCATGCTTTTCAGAGCAAAAATAGAGAAGGATCAAGATAGAAGGAGCTTGGTTCTTGACACCATGGACCATCACTCCAGCAGCCTTGGACTGCTGACTTAGACATTGACATAAGAGAAAAATTAACTTCTATTTTGTTTAAACCCATGTCATTTTGAAATTTTTGCCACTCACAACCAAATCTACTTCTAGCAATAAAAGAGATGTGCGGATGTTCTTTAAGATGGATTTATCTGTCCAAGCACTACTCTTTCCTTATCAGAATTTAAAGAACAATGCAATGTCTCATTGGAAAAATTTAGGAATCCCACCCTTCCACCCCGCACCCTGCATAGACAGCTGGCTGTGAGCTTCTTCAGAACCTCACTTCTGTGGTCTGCTTCTTTTTAGTCTAACTTTTCCCACACAGACAACCCAGAAATCTGAAGATTGCTATCAATCAATGCCCACACAAACTAACAATTAATGTATGAAGAGGTTTGCATCAAAATAAAAATTAAGGCAGGCTATTCCAGGAATTCTTAGCAGAACTTAGACATTTCCTTGGGGTATAATAAAATCAGTTGGTAAGCCAAATGCACTTGATCAAATTTATTAAATGTACATATATAAAATCTTAAGACTCTGGAGCCATTACTTTAGCATCCTTCTTGGCAATCAGATTGAAGTCACTGCGTTGTCATTCATACACTCATTCATTAAACAAATATTTGTTGAGTATAGTCTATGTGTCAGGCACTGTTCTAGACACTGATGAGCAGGACATTCCATGCTCTCATTGATTTCACATTCTATTAGGGGACATGACCAGTAAACAGGAAAAGAACAACAACAACAACAAAACAAGATACACTCACTACTGATATGGCCAAGAAGAAATCAAGTCTTAAAAAGAGGTATTATAAAAGAGATAAACTGTTTTGAAGAGGCTGATTTAAGTTGGATGCACAAGGAAGACCTATTCAACAAGGTAATATTTGAAGTGAGAACTGAATTATGAGATGGCTCCACTCCAAATGCAAAGATCTGAGGGGAGAAGGGTCCCACTGGAGGAAACATCTGCACAAAATCTCTAATACAATGAACAGGGGAATTTTTTGAGGAACAGACAGAGGCCAGTTGTGGCTGAAGTAGAGAGGGAAGGGGAGAGAGAGAAGAGCTGAGTCTGGAGAGGTGGGCAGGACCAGTTCATGTATTTATAACCAGTGGTGAACTAAAGCCAGCTCCTATAGATGTGAGAGAGCTGATTCTTCAGTTTTGTGAGCCTGTTGCTAAACACATCCCTGATTATAAACTAAATTATATAAACTTAAAATTAAATAAATTACATTTAAGACAAAGGTTATAAATCCTCAAGATTTAATTATTTCATAATTGTTTTACTAAATTTTATTATCCATGCTCTTAAGGTTATTTACGTCCATTTTATCTGGGCTGTAGAAATAGTACATAATAATATGCTACCACATCTCTCTTCTCAACTTCATACTTACATTGATAGCTTGAAATCTGCCAAAGTGGGAATATTTACTCCATGGAAATCAGCAAACACTACAAATCAGGGGTGAAGTCAGTGGGTTGTTAAACATTTACCACCATCCCACCAACAATAGTGACAGCAGCAAAGCCACAAGTAGGTCTGGATCGAAGTCAGATGCCTCAGAGGCAGGACAACAATGTCAGTCAAGGATTGAAGACACTTTGGGGCAGAGTGGGCTCAGCTACTGGTCAGTAGAGCTATGGCATCAAATCCAAGCAGATAAGGGTAAGATTCGGTTTAAGAAAAATCCAAGGTCAAAGCCAGGGGAAGCTGCCGCAATAGTGAGGCTTGGCAAGGGCTGGTACTCAGCTGGTCAACGCGAGTACTGCCTCTTCCAAAAAGCACTTCCTCCAGGTGGGAGCCATCACCCCTCCTTGACTCAGATAGCATCTTGACTTTTCTTCTGTAACTAAACACATAAATTCTCTCGTTGTCTTGTTTTCACTATTCTGTCTCCTCCTTCTAGATTAAGAACTCTCAGACTAGAGACCAAATCTTAGTCTTTCTAAATCCCAGGACTAAGCACGGTGTCTGATGCATAATACTAAGTACTCAATTCATATTAATTTAATCAGAAATGTAGAAAAATATGTACAAAAATGTTCAGGTCAGAAAACTTTGGGGGGGGGAGTGAAAACTTCATCAACAGGGGAAATAATTAAATTACATTTCATTCACATCGTAGCCATAAAAGTTATTTTTTAAATCATAAACATTTATCATACTTAAAATGCACACAATTCAACCCATGACAGATAAAAGTAAAATATAAAGTTTTGTATTCCCCATTGTGTAAATATGCCAGGAAGAATACAAAAACAACAAAAAAGAATGAGAAAGAGGCGTTTTCTTTAGATTGTGGGATTGGGAGAGAGGTTTTTTTTGTTGTCTTTGTTGTTATCTCTTCCATGTAAATGTCTATGAGGAAGGAAATTTGCAAAGAAAAAAGGTGGCTTGCCTAGAAAACTTGCCCAAAGCTTGTCCAAAGTCACACAGGCTATCTTGAGTCCAAATTCCATGCTCTTGTTCCTTAACTTCAGCCATTCAATCATTCATTCATTCATTCATTCAATATATGTCTACCATTTACTCACAGGCACTGGAGGCAGATTTATTATGGAGCTTATGAAGCTAAAGCATTAGGGTCCTGCACGTACATAGACTCCTTCACGGCTCCTGGAGGGACTCTAGCAATGGTTCATATATAGACATATATTTCTGTAAAATTTTCCAAAGGGAGTTAAACCACAATCAGGTAAGACTGCCATCTCTTTCCACACTGATGTCCTCTTCATCACACTTTTCATGCCCAGTGGCCCAGACATCATTGAGATCAAGCTAAGGAGAAGTTAAGATGAAGTTACATTTATTGAATAGTTTGCATTTAGTGGATGCATTTATGTCATCTGCAGTCATTTTCATGGATAGCTCTCGCTGGTTGTCTAGCTGTAAGAAGGGTTTCAGGAACACTCCTACTGTTCACTGCCCTGGGTCACTGAGTCTTAAGGTTCGAGGTCAGAAGCTTTGAGAGTGTGGTCTAAGCGTCCAGTTTTCTTCAGCCCCTGGTCAAAGCAGTTTCCTTTCCGGAGATCCAATGCACAACAAAGTGACTATAGTTAACAATACTGTATCGTATACGTGGAATTTACTAAGCGGGTGGATCTTATGTGTGTTCACCACATGCGCGTGCGTGCGTGCGCACACACACACAGAGAAAAGAAGAAAAAGAAAATGGTAATTATGTGAGGTGATAAGTATGTTAATTAACTTGATTGTGGCGATATGAACAGCAAAACGTCGAGTTGTACACCTTAAATATATGCAATTTAAATTTGTCAATTAGTTATACCTCAATAAAGCTGGGGGAAATATCATATGCTTGGGCAACTCGCCCCAATCTCCCAATTTTAAAAAAAACAGAATTTCTTTCCTTGTTAGGAATATACTTGGTAATAAAGCATGAGGATGAGAAGGAATCGATGGAAAGTTAAGATTTCCAAGGTGGAGTTGTTCTGGGTGCAGACAACACCCAAGATATAGCCTCGAAAGAGGGTAGCCAAAGAGGAGTGCAGGTTAAGTTTGTTGGAGTCTCAAAAGTCGAGGAAGCGAGAGGCTCTGTGCTCGGTAGGTTGTTCCAATGGCCCTTTTCTTCCCACTGTAAATTTTTGCCAATTCTTCAGGGCCAGCATCAAAGAGCATCCCTTAATAACTTACCAATCCTCTCCACCCCCTTCAGAAGTCAGCAGGACACCCCTTAACCCATAGAAAGTATATTCATGGGACTAGTGTAACTTCTTTATCAGAAGAGATTAATTCTTCATAGCTCTGAATAATGGAGACTGTGTCTTATCACCTGAAATACCTCTAGAGTACTAGTTCTCCATCTTCAGTGTACAAAAGTTCCACTCTATAGCTTGTTAAAAAGGCCAGCTGGAGGGGTGGGATAAGGAGGGTGGGAGGGAGGGAGATGCAAGAGGGAAGAGATATGGGAACATATGTATATGTATAACTGATTCACTTTGTTATAAAGCAGAAACTAACACACCATTGTAAAGCAATTATACTTCAATAAAGATGTTTTAAAAAAAAAAAAAAAAAAAAAAAGCCAGCTGGCCAGATTATGACTTGGTGGGTCTGGGCTGAAGCTTCATAATCTGAACATTAACAGCACGTCATGTATTTCTAATGTAGGTATTGTGTGGACGTGATACAGACAGCACGGTGCTCTGTGCTTGCACTGAGTTGTATGGGATAGAGCTAGTAAAATCAACTTGTAATGAATGGAATTGCAAGATTTTCACGCAGTCCTCACTGCAGTTCAAGAAATAACCGGCAGGTGGCGAGAGACTCACACAACCCACCAAGGAGGACTTCGAGCTTCCAGGGCCGCCAAATCCCAAACCAAAAACCGCTCAGGCAGTCAAAGGGAATCCTGTGTCCCAAGCAAAGCCGCCTTTAGCCAGAGTGGTGAGCTTCTTCTCTTTGCATGTGAATCCTGATGAGCCAATAGCCCATCTCTTACTCTGGCCCCCAGGGCTAAAGTTATGCTGACCCCATAATGCAGCCTCTGGCCCCTAGGAGCCATAATTCTGGCACTAGCAAGGACTGGTCTCCATCATGAAGCTGTATGAGGTCATGTGCCTTCTGAAGGTCCTTGCAGTAAAGATCAGCAAAAGAGGTTTGTCTGCTCAAAGAGGGAAGCTGTTGCCAATAGAGGGTCATGTGGTCGTGCCTGTATTGTCTGTGTAGTCAGAGCTGAAGGGGAGGCATTTTACTCAGCCCCCTCATTTTGTAGATGGAGAATAGTCTAGGAGAGAGTAAGCAATTTGCCCATGGGCACAGAGATAGAAAGTTCCAGAACCTGGAGTCTGACTTCAAGTGGCTTGCCTTTTCACTGCACTTGATGGTGTTAAAGGGGTGTGTGTGTGTGTGTGTGTGTGTGTGTGTGTGTTTACTTCATTAGTGTCTGCTCATGAATTATTGTCATACAGGAGAAGCTGGGGGTGACCATCTGGTTGGCGAAGAGGGGTTGGATGTGTTTGCATCAACAAGTCCACTTTTTACCTAGATCGTGTATTTATTTGGGGGTAACCTGGAGGATGAGGGAGGGTGGGAGTACACACTAACAGAGCGTGAGGGAAGAGGGCAGAGGGCTCTCCATTGTTTTTAAACTGTGTTTTAATGGACCTTCTTGTCTTATACTCCTCCTTTTCTGTCTACTAAACTAGAAGCTTAATGAAGGCAGATTGTCTTATTTATCTCTGATTATATTCAATAGTTATTTGATGAATCAGTGAGCATGTCAACCTTGATCATTTTTGGATCAAAGCAATATTTTCTAACATCTGAGATGAATAGCGCATACCTCCTGTGATGTATTTCAGTATGCTTATATTTACTTAAATGCATATACAGTGTTCACTCGGTGCCCAGCACTGTTATCAGCATTTTACAAATATTAACTCATTTAATTTTGTTTTTGTTGCTGTTTACTTAAGGTTCCATGACAACGAATAACCATGTATCAGAAATTACCCTCGTCCCCTCCCTCCACCTCCTACCCCAAAAGACTCTGCAAATGCTAGGTCTAGGGAATGGGGGGCGGGGAGGAAAGAGTTTAACTGTCCCACCTTGGAGGCTCACAGTTGCTCAAGTAGACCCTGGACCCTGGCAGCGGCCTCTTTCTTGCTAACCTGGTGCGAGCAAACTTTCCCCTTGGCCGGCGGGGGCCAGCGTCCAGGTCTGCACTGAGGTGCAGACAGCTCGCAGCCGCTGGCTGATTTATAGACCAGAGCATTCCCCGGCCGCGCCGCAAGGAGTCGGGCTGAGCTCGGACTTTGGGGAGGTGATGATGGACACAGGACACGTGGCCACACAATGGGGACACACGACTGACCTCAGTCACTTCGGCAAACTGCCCCTGTTTTCAGGAGGCGGCAGGAGCGTTTCAGGAGCTCCAGCTCCAGGGCCCCGGCGGCGCCTGCGTTCCTCTCCCCAGCAGGCAGCGCCCCTCGCCCGCCCTGGTGAGCGCAGAGGGCGCCCAAGGGCCTGCTGGGCCCCCGGAGCTCTCAGAGGCCTCTGACCCTCAGCCCCAAAGTCCTTCCTTCAGCATGCGAGCCTTGTTGCGCTCCATATTTTATAAAGAAAGCGAACCATCTCCGCTTGGGGGCTGAGACTGGCCAGGGCGCGCTGGGAGTGAACTTTCCCGGCTGGTCAGATAGAGACACACGGGGATTTTGCGATGTCACCAGGCGGCCGGGCAGGGCCTGGGTGACAGAGGAAGGGTCAAAAGGGGGTGGAATGTGCGTGTTGTGTGTGTGGCAGGAGGTGGGGGTCTGTGAGAAGAGGGAATCAGGGGAATGAATAGGGGGTTGGGGACGCCTGCATTTGAGAAGAAGCAATCAAGATAGGGAAAAAATAAACGGATTTTTTTTTTTTCTTCCCTGCTATACGCAAACTGTCACTTCGGGTTAGACTGAGCCTTTATCTGGCTCATTAGCATTAGCTGTGGCTAACGCGCTTAAACCCTCTAATTATTTATCATGCCGTCACGGAGCGGGGCGCCAGCCCGGGGCGCATCGCCACCCCGGGGCGCACTTGCGGGGACCCGGGGCGCAGCGCGCAGTCTGGCTGTGCGCTACCGGGGAAGACCCTCCCCGCCAGGGCCCCGCGGGGCGCTGCTCCACGAGACAGCTTTGCAGAGTTGTTGGGGTGTATCACAAGTGCCCTCTCCCCAAAACTCACCCGCGGGGAGCTGATGCAGCACTCAACTCTCGTCTACACTCGCGCCCGATCTTCTCTATTGCCTCCCGAAGCTGGAGCGACGGGGAACAGGATTTTTGCAAAACTGGAAGGCAAACTAGGAGCTGGGTGGGGTGTTGGGTGCACTCTTTAGAACGACCGGGGAGAGCCTAAAGGCTGCAGGAGTCCTCCTTCCAACCCTCCTCCCCACCGAGTTCCAAGAGAGTTCAGAAAGTCGGGGGTGGGGGCGGGAAACGCGCTGGGCTGACAGCCGGCCCACTCACGTCCAGGGTCCTATTCAGAAAACAGTTTCAAAATAAGTTAACCTCCATCGAGTGTTTTTTTTCCCCCTCCCTTTCTAATTGTCCCCCCTTCCCCCTCCGTCTCTCCGTTCTCATCTGTTTTATGTTCCTCTGCGTTCTGCCAACTATTTTATCTTTATTCCTTCTCTTTCTCTCTGGCCATTCATTCCTTTTTTGTGTGTGTGGCTTCCCCGGCTGATGTGAGGGCTCGTTACCACCCACTGCACGCTCGCTCCTGTAGCTGAGGTGTTTCTATACAAACTGGAGCGTCCAGTTGTCATATTAATTATTACACTGAGTAATGACTGAAATGGTCAAAATAAGGGGAGAGTCGAGAGTGCTTTTTCTTGCTGCTCAAAGATTCAGCAAAGAAGCCGTGCAACAAAGCACTAATTGGTCCCCAGAAACACTCCGACAAGGCATGGAAGATAGGTTTCATAGAACCCGGCGATTGTGAAGGGGGGAAAGCGCTGAATGGACCCCACGCTCCTTTTCTAAACTCTCTTGCTGAGCAAAAAATGGACCTCTGTTTGAATACTGCCCTGATCCTTGAATACTATACCCAGCAGAGAAAAAATGCACCATTTATTGTAAGTTTTTTTTTTTCTTCTCCAGCTATTCATGGGTTCTCTGTGAAGAATCAGCTGGTTTTGTTTACCGTGAAAGACCTTTACTTTATTTCCTTTCTTGGAGGAGGTGGGGAAGCAGGGGGGAGGGAAGGAGAGCCATGTGCCTAGACAGAGAGGAGCTGGTCTACTGTAAGAAAATAGGGTGTAACAAATCCTACAAAAGTTTCAAATGTATTGATTCTTTGGAGAGCTATATAGATTAACGACTTTCTTTATGCTTATCCGAGGAAGGTATTTAATCATAATGTAAATGGGGCTTTAGAAAAAATAAAGACTTAGCAGCGTTATTTCTCCTTATTTGAAGAACTTCAAAAGGATTTGTGAGGTTCGCTGCAAATTACCCCCTCCCCCTCCCGGACCTCCCCTCTTTCACCAAAAAGCCACGAGAAAATAATAGTTTGTGCTTTTTTTGTTTTGTTTTTCCAATTTTTTTTTTCCTTTGTAAGGCGTATGGAAAAAGCAAATAGATTGGTTTGGAGCCTGGATTCCTTAATGCAGGTGCAGGCCTGGTGGCTGTGACCAAGAAGCTCAGCCAGATCTCTGGTTTGTGTACTTCTGCCCCCGACCGCAACAGCCTATCCCAGGCTGGTCAGACTCAACCCAGGCTGGGCAGCACCGCTTCCAAACTTACCTTGGGAAGGGTGTATTGGAGACAGCAGACTTCACAGTAATGAACTTCTCATTTCCCCTGGGTAAGACAGTGTCAAGCACAGGCTTGGAGCCGCATACATCCCAGGACAGAGGCCCTGTGTTACAGCTACTGGAGGTGGGTGTCTGCTCTGAATTCCTTGCACGCGCACTTTTCTCAAAGAACCCCGGGTTTATGGGGCTTAACACTCACCAACATTGAAGTTTGCACCAAAAATCTCCCGTTCAAATCAAGGCTCTAAGGCCTGTGTTCATCTTTGTACTCCCTTTGCCTTTTATTCAGGATCCACTATAAATATAATTGTATTAAATGATTCATTCAATGGGAAACCTAGTTTCACTTTCAATATGAACTCCCCTCCCTCCAGAGAAAAAGCACCAAAGGCACTTTTAGAAAGAGATGAGGCCTATCTCCTTTCCGCAGAGAGAAGGTGCACAATTATGGAGCCTGAGGGTAGCCTGTGAGCAAAGGTGGCCTGGCCTTCAGCTGCGGGTGGAAAGAAAGTGGCGGGAGATTTGGGGCCTCAGCACCTCAGGTCTCCCAGGAAGCTGATTGCTATGCATCACTAGGAAAGTCATCTCCCCATGTAGATCCTGGTGTTGAATGCAGTTTTAATCTAAGGTATGGTCCAGCTTCAGGATTCCCTAACATAGAAGAGGGGTCTGAAGGTGCAGAAACTGAGGCCTTTATTGTACTGGAGGAGAAAGAGGAACCTCCCCATTTTTCTGGGATATCTATATTATGGGTAATACACACCAAAGGGGGTGAGTGTCCTGCCTCCCCATCACAAGAATGGTAACCCCTGATATGCGTGGAAGAATTTGCAAAGTGAATTCACAAAAAACAACAGATTTAATTCTCCTGCAGACCTTGACAGATAAACAAAGGGAGTGCCACTACTCCATTTATGAATGAAAGCATGGAACCCTCCTTTTGTGAGTTGTTTTCTTCTCCCTCCACTTCTAGATAAATGGGACCTTGAGTGTCCTGATCAAGAAAAGCCTGGAAATTTGCTCAGAGTCAGGCCCACTGGGTGTCAAAGGAGCCACAGATAGCTGGAGGGCAGGGCCACTGGCTCTGCTGAAGCCCTTTCCCTCTGCCAGCCATGAAGCTTGTCTGTATTCCATCTGACTTGTTACTGTTTGTGTTTAAAACAAACAAACAAACACTTGGTTTCTATCTCTATCACCCCGATTTGCCAGCAAGCATCACCACCATTCCTCAAAAAGGACAGGAATTACCCATTCCCAGGTTCTAGGACAGTGAGACAGGTGGCATTTGATCTCCAATGGCTGGAGCAATTAGCACGGTGCGGTTCCAGGCAGCTGACAGCCAGGCGTCCTCTTCCCACAAAACCCTTCCTGGGCGGGTTGTGTGAGCAGGGCCTTCCTCCTTGTTTTGGAAAAGGCCCTTCCTGTTAATCCCTTTCCATTTGACCTAGTTCTGAGAGCTCCACGTACATCTCTTTGAAATCTCACAACTCTTGGAGGTAGGTGCTATAACCATGGGCATGTAAGGATGAGGAAACCGAAACTCAGAGTGTCGACTATTTGCTCAAACTCCCAGCTCTTAAGTAACAGAGCCTGGATACCAAATTAAGTGCCTCTGCTTTATCCATCCCCCAGTATAAGGTCTGGAGTTCCCTGGGCCTGGGAGAGTATGTGGCAGCTCTCTTAAGTGTGTGAGTGTGTGTGTTGGGGAGGTCAACTTTAGGTCACAGAATCATAGGCAGGATTCTAATTGGCCCTTGAGCCTCAGTCCTCTGCTCCAAGTTGGTGAAGCAACCAGAACGCCAATTTCAGTGGAAGAACATGTTAAACTACCCTCGATAGTTAGTGCACAGTCCCCAAGGGCCGAGGCTAAGCCCCTAAGAAAAGATTCTAGACTGTTCTACCTTAGGGTTAGAGAAGGTGGAGAGGACAGCGTCGGGCTGGGAGCACTCTTTGTGTTGAGTAGGAGGAAGATAAAGCCTGGGTTCCTGGAGGTTCTGCAAAGCATGTAAGGAAATAGGCTGAGGATGTGGGAGTGGGGAGGGTGAGGACGGGATTTTGGCTCGGGGCTGGGGCGGGAAGAATAGGGACAAATGTTCCCTGGCTTTGGCCGGAAGGATCCCAGCGCCCGCTGTCTTTTCTCCTGGGCGGAGGCCAAAGCGTAGGGCCGCTACAATGCGCGGCTTCACTAGTTGGCCCTTCTCTTTGAACGCCCATTACATGGCGTGTGTGTGTGTGTGTGTGTGTGTGTGTGTGTGTGTGTGTGTGTGTGGTTGGGAGTAGGCTCTGGCCTTGAAGTCCCTGATAATGAGCATCTCTGTGCACCCGTGGAACCCGCACCCTAGAAGGAAACTGAGAACACGTTCTGGCCATCAGCAAATTTCCCCCGCTCGCAGATACGGTTCGAAATGAGCTGGCGGACGCCGCTCTGGCACAGATGGGGAAACCGAGGGCCTTAGAGGTTGTTTAAGGTTACAACGCGAAATGGTGGTAGAGCCAGGATTATGGGCCTTTGTAAAGTGTGGAAGGATAGAGTCTGAATTGGAAGGAATACAGCCTAACGTGAAGGAAAGTGCCCTTTAGATGCATTGATATTGACGACCCGCCCCGTACGCCCCGCACGCCCCGCACCCCCCCCCCAGCCCCTATTCTGCTCAGGAGGGTGGATGCCTCCTAGCGGCCCGCACCCGGGGCGCACAGCTAGGGCAAACGGGTGGCGGAATGTGCCTGAATGCCCGCTATCCTGCCAGGTGGTCTGAGGCTTCCTCCTGTTGGAAAGCGGGTAATGCGACTCTGCTTTAGGCTTCATGGCCTCCTATACTTCCTGGAAGAGGAGACAGATGTAATCTGGAGCCCTCTCAGCTCCTTTCCTGGGGTGGGGGAGTGGCAGGGGGAAAGGCCAGAGGTGTAAATCCCACGGAGTTCACCCCGGCCCTCTGGGGTCAGCAGGCCATAGGCTACTACTGTAGGGGAGGGGGCCGTGTAGGTGGGAAGTTTACAGAACTGATCTCTGTTGGCCCCATTCAGTCCTATGCTTCCTAAAGGCATCTGTTTTAAACGAAGAAACTGAGGCTGAGATGTGATTCACCTCGGGACCCCGACCCCACTGCCCTCACCACCACTATTGTTCCGACAGCACTCATAGCCACTCGCCCATACCAGAGGAGGTTCCCCGGTGACCCACACGATCTTTTAGAGAGAGACCCATCTCCACAAAGGGAAGTTCAATGAGAAGCAATTATTGGGATAAGTCAACACGAGCATCCTTGTACCCAGGTCTCTAACCCAAACTGCCTATTTCTAGTGGACAAATCAACCAGATGGTGACACTCTGCTTCTTTCCGGCTATGTAGACGCGACCTGAGACGCGCCCCAGTCTCCTTCTTCTCCCTCCACCAGAGCGGTACAGAGATGGGACCCGTTTGCTCCGTCCGCTTTCTCCTCAGCGCCGCGTCCCAAGGAGCCCCGAAGCTGGACCAAGCTCTGGCCAGACAGGGCCAGGGCCGAGGGCCCAGGAAGGGCGCCTGGGTGGGCGCCGTCCAAGCGGCCGAGCGACGGCTGCAAGCGCCTCCTCCTCCCTCGCGGCGCCAGCACGCGGCCCGGCCGGGCTCGGCTCCCAGTCGCCTGCCACCGGCCCGCCGGGCACACGCCTGGGGCGGGATGGAGGCTGAGCCAAGGCCGCCGAGATGCCTGCAGCGGCGCCGAACAACCAGCGAAGCTGCTCCGCCCCCACCCCCAAGCTCCATCACCTCCCCCCCCCCCCCGCCCCGTCTCCTTTCTCAGATCCACCCTGGGAATATCCCAAAGCGCTCCCCTCTTTATGCATCCCCCTAGCCGGTCCGGAAATAATCTTTTTTTGGGGGGGGGCGCGGCGGCGATGCTACAGGCAGCTAGGTCATCCTGGAAGAGTATCCTGGCCATACACACCTGTCTCCCTACAGCTCTGGTTACCACCACCCCTCAAAGCGATCACCTCCCTTCTTCTTGGCCTCCTCCACACTTGCTCAGTTGTAGGGGGCATATCCTAGCTTTCACAACTGGATGGGACGTTAGAGACCACCTAATCCAACCTTCTGTTGTTACAGACGAGGAAACTGAGGCTCAGAGTGGATGTCACTTACTTAAGGGTCACGGAGCTAGTGAGAGGATGCATTGGGACCAGAACCTAAGTCTTAACAGTACTTTAACAGTCCCACGAAGTCCTCCCCATCTTTCTGAACTTCAGTAGCAAATTTCCTTCCGCTCCCAAGAGCATCGAAAACCCCCCAAGAGAGTGACAGTGGGGTAGGAGAAGAAAACAGGAAAAAAATGGAGCCTCACTGCCCCCAACTTCCACACCGCCCCGTGTCACATTTTCTGCCCAAACCCTTCCCTGTGATTTTCTCCAAGTTCTCAGGAGAATCCCGGGACGCTTCACCCCAAACCTTTCGACCCATACACCCCCAATTTCCAGAGCTATTGGCCCGTCGGCGACGCTGCCCTCCCCCTCCCCCCCCCCTTCTAGAACCACCCCCGGCTGCCGCCCGCCCTGAGCGCGCCGCCTGTTTATTCAGCCGGGAGTCCGGCACGCGCCAGGCGCACGCACTGCAACAACAAACCCGGCTGAATGGAGAGTTTGCAAGGAACGGGCTCGGGGGACGGGCGGGGGGAGGGGAGGGGAGGAGGGGGAGTTTAGGGAGGGGGTGGGAGGAGGAGGTAAGAGGAGGGGGGCGGGGGGGCTGCAGCCGCTCGCTGCAGCAGCGGGGAGTGGGGGGCGAGGCGGGGCCAGGGCTGCGCGTGGGGCTGGGTGTCCCATTGAAAAGGCGGCCGCACTCCAGCCGCCCAGCACTCTCTCACTTCTGGCCAGGGAACGTGGAAGGCGCAGCGACGGGGAGCCGGCCAAGGAGGGCGAGTGAAAGAAGGAAATCAGAAAGAAAGGGGGTTAACAAAATAATACAAACAGCCCGAGCCGCGGCTGGAGAGACCGAGACCCGGCGCAAGAGAGCGCAGCCCTAAGGGGAGAAGAACAGAAGACTCAGCAGAGCGCGCTCACCACCGACTTTTGCTTCTTCTGCTGGTTTTTTTTTTTTTAAACAAGAAGGCGCTAGCGGCAGCCTCACACGCGAGCGCCACGCGAGGCTCCCGAAGCCAACCTGCGAAGGGAGGAGGGGAGGGGGGAGGAGGAGTGGAGGGAGGAGGAGAAGCAGTTGCACCTTCCTTGCTCCCACCCTAAGAAGTCTCCCGGGGATTTTGTATTTTTGTAACTTCCCCCCGGGCTCCCTCTTCATCTCTCCCCTTCTCTCCCTCTCTGTTCGTGTCCCACCCCCCCACCCCGGTCCTGTCTGTTTCCCCCCAGCGCGCGCCCCGCACCTCGCGTCCCCGGACCGCTCAGATCCCGCGACTCCTCGGCGGCCGCTGCGCATGGAGAGCTCTGCCAAGATGGAGAGCGGCGGCGCAGGCCCGCAGCCCTTCCTGCCGCCCGCAGCCTGCTTCTTTGCCACGGCCGCGGCGGCGGCTGCGGCGGCCGCGGCGGCGCAGAGCGCGCAGCCGCCGCCGCCGCCGCCGCAGCCGCAGGCGCCGCAGCTGAGCCCCGCGGCCGACGGCCAGCCCTCAGGGGGCGGTCACAAGTCAGCGCCCAAGCAAGTCAAGCGACAGCGCTCGTCCTCGCCCGAACTGATGCGCTGCAAACGCCGGCTCAACTTCAGCGGCTTCGGCTACAGCCTGCCGCAGCAGCAGCCGGCCGCCGTGGCGCGCCGCAACGAGCGCGAGCGCAACCGCGTCAAGCTGGTCAACCTGGGCTTCGCCACCCTTCGGGAGCACGTCCCCAACGGCGCGGCCAACAAGAAGATGAGCAAGGTGGAGACGCTGCGCTCCGCCGTCGAGTACATCCGCGCGCTGCAGCAGCTGCTGGACGAGCACGACGCGGTGAGCGCCGCCTTCCAGGCGGGCGTCCTGTCGCCCACCATCTCCCCCAACTACTCCAACGACATGAACTCCATGGCCGGGTCGCCGGTCTCATCCTACTCGTCGGACGAGGGCTCCTACGACCCTCTCAGCCCCGAGGAACAAGAACTGCTCGACTTCACCAACTGGTTCTGAGGGGCTGGGCCTGGTCAGGCCCTGGTGCGAATGGACTTCGGAAGCAGGTAGGTTGCATTATGGAGGGAACGGGGGGATTTTCTTGCCTTCGTCCTTTTTCTTCTGTAGGAGGGGGACTGTCTCCACGGAGATGAGGGAGGGGGGTTGATTTAAAGGATTTGTTAAAGTCCGTCGATTTCAAATCCTGGTATGTTAGTTTCCGCCTTGGCTTCTGAGAGTGGCTTTGTCCAGGTCTCCAAAACTGGAGGGTAGAGCTGAGGCGGGGAACCGAGTACTAAGACCTGTCAAAAGAGGCGCTCTACCTGACAGATCTGTCTCCAGACCTCCTTTTCCTCCCACTACTGGCCTCCAAGTGCACACTAAGCTCTCCCGTCCTTCTTATGTTACAGGGCCACCGCGCAACCTGCATCTTTAGTGCTTTCTCGTCAGCGATGTTGAAAGGGAGAAAAAAGAAGAAAGAAGAAGAAGAGAAGAAAAGAGAAGAAGAAGAAAACAAACAAATCCAGGCAACCAACCCCTACGCCAACTAAGCGCCGCATGCCTGAGAAGCAAGGCTCTCGCAAAACAGGAATGCGCTCAGAACAGTATCTTTGCACTCCAATCATTCACGGAGATAGAAAGAGTGACTAGGGCCCGAGTCAATGCACAAAATGCAGCTTGTGTGCAAAAACAGCGGGCTCCTGGCGGAAGGGAGCAGCACACGCCCTGTAGAAACTCCCACCCACCACTAACAGGCAGAGCTGACCTCCCCGCCCCCTCTGAAAGCGCAGTTCTTAGCCCTCTAGAAATGGGTTGGTGTCTTTCGTCTCTGTATCCTCCATCCCGATAAGCTGTGGACATTTGTCTGCAGTGAAAGTATCCTCTTTGAAACCCCAATCCTCTGCGGGAGGGGTGGGGGCTCCCTCCCCAAGCTCCACTCCCTCACACCATCTTTTCTACTTTTTTCATCATAGAATGCTTCCAATCTTTTGTGAATTTTTTTTATTATAAGAAAAATCTATTTGTATCTATCCTAACCAGTTTGGGGATATATTAAGATATTTTTGTACATAAGAGAGAGAGAAAAAATTTATAGAGTTTTGTACAAATGGTTTAAAATGTGTATATCTTGATACTTTAACATGTAATGCTATTACCTCTGCATATTTTAGATGTGTAGTTCACCTTACAACTGCCATTTTCCCTATGTGGTTTTGTAAAGAACTGTCCTCATAGGTGAGATCAAAAGGCCACCAGATGTACTTCAGCACCAATGTGTCTTACTTTATAGAAACTTTGTTAATGTATTAATGATGTTATTAAATACTGTTCAAGAAGAACAAAGTTTATGCAGCTACTGTCCAAACGCAAAGTGGCAGCCAGTTGGTTTTGATGGGTTGCCTTTTGGGAAATTTCTATCACTGCCTTTTTTTTTTTCTTACTGTTTTATTACAAACTTACAAAAAAAAAAACCCATGTATAACCCTGTTTTATACAAACTAGTTTCATAATAAAACTTTTTCTTTTTTTACAAATGAAAATAATCAGCCGCCTCCGAGTCTTCTTTGACGCTACTGCCCCTGCCCAAGTTATTATGAAAATGTCAAAGGGAAAGAGCGGGGGAGAAGAAAGTGGTAAGAAACATGCTAAGTGGCAGAAATGACAAAGATAAGTGCTGTGACTAGTCCTATCCAAGATGATTCTATGATGAATGTACATATATATATATATATATGCACACACACGTATATGGTTTTTCTCGATGTTCATGTTGCAAATGTACACAGACACCTAGAGAATAGGTGGTGATTAATGGCTACATCACCTTTTGATAACATGACTTTACATTGAAAAAATTCCTCCAGAAGTGAACTGGAAAGAGAGGGTCCTCACCCCAGTTTCTAACCCTTACCCCCATTCCGAGTTTCTCATTGTGAAACTGTGGAAGGGCGGGATGAGATAATGAACGCTAGGGGTGGGAGAAAGGATGCTGGTGCCTGAGGCTGGGCTTAGGGGAGGTAGCCCTGTCCACACTCTCAGTGGTAGGTGTGCTCTTCTCCCTTCACTGCCAGGCATGCATTTTCTACTCCTTTTCCGCACAGCACACACTTTCCATATTGGTTTTAAGTAAAGGGCACGTATGATGTAAATTTCTTACAGGAGTTAGATTTAAATGAAAGCCTTAGAAATGTGTGGTCGCTTTGAGACACTGGCCTATCTAAGCTTGTGACTCTATCCGAATGGCGTGAGCTGCGTGTAAAAGTACCCAATTACCAAGATTCAAAAAGAAATTGGTGGGTTTTTGGCTGGCTTGCTTCTTGTCAGTTAGCACGGACGTGATCAGAATCCTACTCCGCCTCTTGCCGGCTCCTCGCTCGCCGCTTGCATTACTTGCAGATTCAGTTAGCGTGTCTCCAGCCAAGCGGAAAGCCGAGCGCAAAATGCATCTTACAAAACCCAACAAAGAGCAGGGAGCCAGCACGTCTTCCAGAGTTAAAAATCTAGTCTGTGTTGGTACATCTATACCATTTAGTGGCACAGAATAATCATTTTTTAAAGCCGCGATGCGCGGAGCACGCCACAGCGTCTGATGTCATTTTGCTAAATGACCCTCTATAGAATGCACATTGAGGCTTCAGTCCCTTTCAAAGAGATGAGCGTAATTAAGGCGGAAAAAAAAAATCAGTAAATTCCTCATCGCCATAAATAATCGGACTTTCTGCCAGCAGTGGTCCAATTTAGAGCTTACTTGAGGGAAGTAATGCTTTTGTGATGCCTGCTTTATTTTTATCTTCTCATTTGGAGGACCAGAGCTGGGTCCCCCCTCTCCGCCGCCATGCATTTCTTATTCTTTTAATTTAGCTCCTTTGCAAGTTTCCAGATAAGGTACGCAAAGAAAGTGTAGCAAGTCATTTATGGCTATGAATATAACATTAGGATAATGTTTCAGTCCCCACAAAGGGGATGTTTCCCCCCTTCTCCTTGTGAAGACAGGTGTTCTTTTACTCACTTCTGAAAGGGAGATATCCAGTCTCGTTAAACTCGGGGCAAAGTTAGCCGTTGTTTGCCACAATGCGGAGGCAAACTCTAAAAATTCACAAACACACACACAGTTTTGCCGAAGCTAGGAAAGGGCAAAGCGGGGATTGGGCAAAATCTCATTACATCTGCTCTAATCGCTTAGCAACACAAAGCCGGGGCTTGTGCGGCGAAGGGAAGCCATTCAGGGCGCTCTGACAGGCCGCATTCAGCCAGCATTAGTCAGCTCCATAAATCACCTCTGCCCATTGGCTGCGCGGCGGGCTTTGGAGCGGCCCTGGGCTGTCAGCGAAATACAAAACGTAGACCCCAGCGGCTAGCAGTCGCGGCCTCTCCCCCGTCTTAGCCCCAACTCCCGCTTTCTTTTTTGGGGGGAGGAGGGTGCTGGGGAAGAAAACTGCCTTGACTTTATTGACTGAGAAATCTTACCTATTCAAAAAAATGGCCTGGAGACCACCGAATTCAGACTGGAGCCGCCTGAAATTGACCAGGAGGAGCGGGAAGTGCGAGAGAGAAAGAAAAAAATAGACCCGCCGCTGGCTGCAAAACTGTTGAATGCGAGTATTATCAGAGGCTGTGCTGGAGCTACTGGGACACACGTCTCACCTCCCTGACTCTGCCTTTCACATTGTTAAACTGGGAGTAGGGGGATGTGCATGGAGAAATATCTATGTCAAGTTCATATCAGACGGGCCCACCGAAGAAGGAAGACACCGGTCAAACCTCTGCCTAGAGCGTCAAAGGGCTAGGACTGAGGCTAGTAAGAAAGAGGGAGTAGAGTATGCATTTACACTTCGCTGTTCTTGCAGGGCTTGGGATGTTAGAGCAGGGAATCGACACCCCCTTCCTTCTGAGTTTCAGTATTCTTGTTTATAACATGGGGTTGAGGGTACCCACAGCAGCAACAGGAGGCTACGTAAAGGACTTAGCACAGGGCCTTGTAGGGGAGATTACAAGCTATATGTAAATATGAGCACTTGGTGGCGTTATTCTAGTCTCTCATTTTCATGGGGACTGGTTAGTTGATGCATCTAAATCAGCCTAGATTTGAGGCTTACCCACAAAGCACATAAAAAGAAGTCTGGGAGTAGATGTGGAGTCAAGGTAGGCTTCCCGGGGAAGTCCAGGTCACCTTACCTCAAACACCACCTCTTCTGAGAAGCTTTCCTTGATCATACTGTCTAAAGCAGCTTTCCCCCGGCCACAGTCACTCTTTATCCATTATGCTGTTTCTCCTTCCTGGCATCTAGTCCTACCAAAATAAAACAAAACAAAAAACCCAACAAACAAACAAAAAACACCTGTTTGTTTATACAATTGCTATCAATTGCCCCCTAGTAGAAGGTACACTTCATGAGGACAGGGACCTTACTTGTCTTGTTCACTGGAATCTCTCCAGCTCCTGCCCTGCTCTGCATCTCAGGAAGCTGATTTTGTGAACCTCTTCACTAGGTCTCTCTTGTCCTCTGGCTTCCTGCTGGGTTTGGCCACTAGGAGGCACCACTAGGAGTTTGTGAGGTAGGAGTGGGGGTAGGTCAGGACACTTTTATCCCTGCTCCTCCCTGCAAAGCTCCTCAGTTGCTTTGGCGGTGGCTCTTGGTCTCAGGACAGCTCTTGTCAGGAGGCTTCTCTCCCATAGCAACAGCTCTTGCTGAGATGTGGTAACAGCTTCCTCTTCTGTCCCCTACAAGCCAGAGATGGTAAGGCTCCCCCTCGTTCCTAGTCTCTGGGTGCTGCAACCTTTTGATTCCTTTAGTTCCACCCACCTCCGTCTCTCCATTAAACTCTTTTCATTTGCCCTTTCAAGTGTGCTACTGGCTCCTGCTGACCCTGGCTGATACCCAGGTGATTCTCCCACAGGACCTCAGGGATATACTCGTTTTGTGTAAGATTTTCAGGGACTCATAGAAACTTCGTAGGGCAGAGGTGAACCCAGCTCTATTCAAAACCAAACTCTGGAAGATCACTTTACCTTTTGGAGCTGGGAATGACTTACTTGAAAGTTGGTAAAAGAAGTCAGTTTCAGTTTTCTCTTCTGGAAAATGAGGAAAATGCCTTCCCTTGCATAGATCACCAGATAAATAGAAAATGAAAGGGCTTTAGAGCTGTCCCTGACTATATCAGCACGAGGGATACCCGCTTCTCACGAGCTTCCTGAACCAGGTAGAGAGGTGGTGCTGGGGACTTTCCACCAAGATAAAGACCATGCTGCTGTTGGGCAGCCATTCATGGTTTCATTCACCCATTCATTCACTCATCCATTTACGCACTCATTTAAAAAGGGAGGGACACATGATTAAGTTTTGTCAACATTTCTAGGACTTGTCTTATTTTATATCTTCTAGAGCGAGCTCTCCGAGCTTGTTTTACGGCAACCTGTTTTTAAAACACTATGGATGCTTCTCTGATGTACTAAATGCCCTCAACGCTGTTTCCCTTTTCCTATTGTTGAGAAGTCTCTGAACTTTTTTCTCCGTCTCTCCACTCCTGGCCCAAGAAATGATTTGTTTTCGGATTTCCTCAGAAACTCCCGGTTATCCGGACTCAAAGGTAAGGAGGGAAGTGTGATTCGCTGACACTAACGTTCTTTTTCCCACTGCGAATGCCAAGGGCTGGGCTCCAGCGCAGGTTGAAGTTATATTCCTACTTCCTTTGTATGCAAGATTAGGTTGTTACAAAAGAGGGTGTGTAGGTTAATGGCAGGAAGCAAGTTGCAGCGCAGAGCGCGGGCCCGAGCGCGTGTCAGGCTTAATGATTTATTCAAGCAGCAGCGCATCCGGGCATTGATTGGCTGCAGGCATGCGTCCGCTGTCAGCTGCGCGCGCCTGGGCCTCGCCCGGCTACCTGACGGCAGGGATGGGGGAGGTGGGGGGGGGAGGGGAGAGGAAGCTTGGTCGCCCGCTTGGAGGGGAGAGGTGGGAAAAAGGAAGGGGACGGAGGTGAGAGAGAAAGAGAGAGAGAGAGAGAAAGACAAAGGTGGAGGAAGGGAGAGAGGGAGAAGAGATGGAGAGAAAAAGGAGAGCGAGAGAAAGAGATTGGAAGAGAGGGAGAGGGAGAGAAGGGAGGGGGGAGAAGAGAGAGGAGGAGGGAAAAAACGAGGAAAGGTGGGGGAGGGGAGGAGAGAGGGAAGGATGGAGAGATAAAGACGAGGAGAAAAACAAGAGGGAGATAGAGACAAAGCAGGAGAGGAGAAAAGAATGAATGAAAGAAGAGAGAGAGGTTGGAGAGGGGAGTGGGACGCGCTCCCAGAACGTCCCACGTGCGCCCCCCTCCAGGCAGCCTGCAGGCGGCCGCTCACAAAGCCGCCTTTGATGCGCTGGCGACCAGGGCTATTTTGGGGATGAGATGGGGGAAAGGCGCCAACCCGCACTCCTTAAAGGGAGTCACTTTCTGCAAAGTACGTTGGAGAGGACTGGGCCCTGGGTCCGGGCTGTCCGGGCAGGAAGTGGATGCAGGGGACAAAAGCTTGGCACCTGCCAAAAGCGAGAGCGCTTGGAGAGCACCTCGCGCCCAACCCACTCCCTGCTCCCCTGCAGGCAGGGAAGCTGCACCGCCTCTGGGGGCTGCCCAGCACCACCACCTCTGGGCTCCTAAATCCTTTCTGGGGCGCAGCACTTCTGCCTGCCTTTCTTTGGGTCTCTATCATCCGAGTCACCTTCTCCCTCTCCTTTCTTCACTTATTTGCTCTTTGCCGTCGTTATTTACGATAATAATAATAACAATAAAAGGCAGCACCACCCAAACACTTGTAGACTGGAACCTTACTCCAGCCAGTGGGCCCTTTGGAAGGAGGGAGTGCAGTGGGGTAGACAGAGCAGAAGAAAGCTATTTGGAGGGGAACGGATTTGAACATTTGAGCATTTGAACAGCAAACGGGAGAACCAGCAGCTGTGTGCATTTTCATGGATGAAGTTGTAGAGCCTAGAAATTCAGCAGTCAGAGGGTGACTGCCTGTGTTGGGGGGAGCTGGAAATTCTATCAGTAACCACCCCTCTGCCCAAGACCAGGACAGTAGTAAACCTGCCCCCCCGCCCAGCCCTCCCTTCCCACCTCCAGGACACACAGCCCTCGGCCTCCCCCAGCTCTGCTCTTTTACCAGGAAAAACAGTCTGCATCCATTGTCCAGGTGCCAGCGGGGCCTTTGGCGAAAGGGAGGCCGGCCAGCCCTCTGATCAAACTCAAAGTTTAGTTAAAAGACAAAAACAGCTGAAAATCTTCATGAATAATGCTGGGCCAGCATCCCCCCCCCGACCCCCCTCCTCCCCCCAGCTCAGTGTCGTGCAAGCCCGGCTCAATGCCCTCCCATTTTGTTATGCTGCCCGCCTAAGTCAGAATTTCACAGAAAGCCCAAGAAGAAAAGCTCCCACAATTAGGGGTCGCCTGTCAGAAAACATTAACGCCTTCCTCTCCCAGACTGTCAGCCCGGCTGCAGATACAAACCGCCATGGCGAATTGGCCCTCCACCCCTTGAAGCGCCCGCCAGCCAAAGGAGCATGGATTTCAAAGCCAAAGAAGCTGGAGGCCGCCTGAGTGCGGTTTCAGCAGTGTCAGATGCGAGGAGATACTCCCAGCTTCTTCTTTGGAAGAATCAGCACAAGATGCCTGGGAGAGCTCATAGGAGATAGGTGTGAGGATGGACAGATGAACAGACCTCCCAGCCCAGAGCAGGAGAGCAAGACCTTTTCCTACAAAGGATATGGTTAAAGTAGCTACACCCTCAGCTCCTGTTACTGAGCATTTTCCAAGCGCCGGGCATCTTATTTTGCTCATAATCAGGGCAATCCTATAAGGTGGTGTATTATTATATATATTTGCCTTATGGATGAAAAAACTGAGGGAGGTTATGTGACTTGCCCATGATCACAAAGCCATGTAGTGGCAGAGTCAGAATTTGAACTCAGGTTTGTCTGACTCCAAATTCCATGTTCTTTCCACCATAATCCAGCCCATAGTTTCTTCAATGAGATCCAAAGACCAACTCTATGCTTGTCTGCTTCTGAAAACCCCACCAGTATGAGAGCATGTTCTCTGCCATCTTCCTTGGATTGCCAAAAATATTCCCTGCTTTCAGAATATTCTGGCACATGCTTGACACTCGAAAACATGTGAAAGCAAGGGAAGAGGGAAGAAAGGGAGAAATGAAAGGAGGGAAGAAGGGAGGGATTCCTTAGATTCCTTTTGATTTTCTTTGAACATAATTTTGTTCTGGAAGATACTTGATTTGGGGATCAAGAGACTTTGCTGGGATTCTCCATGCATCATCACAAATCTTTGTCTCCTCATCTGCATAAGTGGAGATAATAACACCTATGTGTGAGGCTAATTATAAACATAGAATGAAATAGACTATGCAGAAGTGCCTAGCATAGTATCTAGCACATAGTAGGTGCTAAAGAAAATTCTGTTGAAAATGAAATAGGATTTGGTCTTTTATTTTTGTGTATCAGGAAATTATATGTCACATATGCAATTACATTCATGAAACATATATAGCAAAAACATCAGGGAATTTTGTCCTCTGTTGTTCTGTGTGGTCATGCCACAAGGATGGTGTGAGCTAAAGCAGAGTCCATGTTCATGGGTGTTAGGGAGACTGCCTGGTGGCGTGGAAGTGTTTCAGTGCCTCTGAGAGGTGAGCGGTCATTCTCTGATTTTGCTGTTGCTTACTACCCCTGGTGAGGCAGGGAGGAAATCTCAGCCCAGGTTGTGGAAGAAAAAAATGAAGCTCCAAGGAGTGATGGCTTTGCTGGAAGAAAGTGAGCACTAGAGGCTTGAACTGGCCACTGGGCTCCCCTCCAGGAGCCTTGTTCTCTCAGCATTCTGAAGTGCTTCAGAACTCTGGCCTCTTCCCAGGTCTTAGAAGGAAAATCTTCAGAAAACCATTCATAGAAATTCAAGGAATGGCCACCACTTCCATTGCATCTGTCACTATTATTTAGATTATTTAGATTTGCATCAACTCCCAAACCTCCAGGCTTGCTGTTGCCACCCAGCAATCAGCTCTTCCAAGTTCCAAGACACCAATTAAAAAAAAAAAAAGAAAGCGAGCAAGAAAAGCTTATAATCCAGGGAATGTTTCCCAATTCTGCAACAGGTGGTCAGCTTCTCAGTGATTGTTTTTCCACTGATTCCTGGTGTGAATGGTTTGGTTTCCAGAGAGTAAGGATGATCTTCATGGCCTTCTTTGTGTCTCCCACATTTTCCTGTTTTCCTCCTTCTCTGAGTAACCTTCTTCATCTTCCCGAAGACAGATTCTGTCCTTGATATACAATCATTACCTCACAGACTGCTGGCCATGGATAATGGAGGAGGGTAAACACAAGGTCTACTTTTGAGGTATTTTATGAAAATATTCCATTGGCTAAAGATGTTTAGAATGCAGTCATGTTTGAAATGCAGACCAACTGTATGAACACGCCATTTCCCAAGCACCTTATATAAGACTGCTAAAGTGAAAACTGTACAGTTTGTATAACCACAGTGATGTAGCCAAAGGTGGTTTGTATAAACTAACGATGGGATCTTTCCCATGAAAAGACAGAATGAGCAAACACCACAGCCCTAGGAGGGGGCCAGGCTGGACCAGTCCAGCATCAGCATTCAGATAGTTCATAATATCTCCACTTCCCAAGGACTAAACTTGGGAGAGAAGCTAAACTTGGGAGAGAAGCAGCACCTGTACTAGGCAGGCTCCTTCCCCAGCCTTTTCCTGTTGGACCAACCAAGAAGAGGCCTACACCCATCTACACCCATCTCCCCATTCTCAAGAATATTACCCTGCTTCCCTGGGACACACAAATGAAGGGGATTTATTCTGTGGCATCTGAAGAGGGTATATATTTCAGAGAACAGCTAATTTGTTACAGATGAAAACAGACATGGTAATTCTAATTCTAGGTACTTTCTCTAAGGAAAACCATCAGACATGCTCAAAAGACACACAGCAAAGAGTGTTTGTTGTTGTAGTAGTAGTATTTTTTATAGTGTTGAAGAATATAACACAACCTGAATCTTCAGTGTGGAAGTATTTGTTCAAATATATATTGGCAGGCTCATAGAAAGCTATATGGTACAGAATTTTAAATGGTGATGTAGGTTTATGTTTAATAACATGGAAATATATCTGTGATATAATAAGTATCTTGTTAAAAGTGAAAAGAAGAGAATAGCCACCACCTATAACTCTACCAACCAAAGGAAACCACTCAGTCTAATTATCTATATTTTTTTGACAAAGTGGCATCATACAATTCAATTTTTTAAATATGAACATATTTTTTAAAAATATGAACATTAATCAGTTTAGTCATTAATTCAGCAAATATTTTCCCAGGCCCTATTCTAGGCCCTCAGGATACAGTACTGGAAAAGACCAACACAATCCCAGCCCTTACAGTTTATGAGGTAAGAAAGACACTCCAAAATCTGGTAGTTACACATTTCTGAATCCTCAAATAGTCTTCTACAACATAATTTTAAATGTTGATAGAATAACATCTTAAACAATCTGTAGTTTTACACAGAGAGGTTTCTTTCTTTTTATTTTATTTTTATTTTTTTGCTATTTGTGAATAAATTCTGAAATGAAAAACCTTATAACCAAACAATTATGCAAGATTATGTCCCCAAGACACATCTGAAGGAGAACTGTTTTGTTAAAGGAAATGTGCTTTCTGAAGACTTTTGGATTCATATCACCTACAATTGCCTTCAGACAGGTGGAATCAGTTACAATTTCACCAGCAGTGATGAGTACCCACTAGATATTATTGTATTTTAAACAAACAAACAACTTTACCAATTGTAAGCGATGTCACATTCTTTCATTCTGCTTGTTCCCCATCCCAGTGACGTTCAAATACTTTTTTATATCTATTTACGTCAGTGATTCTCATACACTGGACTGAGATGACTGCTTTATAATGAACGCAGGAGGATGTCTGCTTGAAATACATGTTCCTGGAGATCCTGATTAACTACATGCTCTGGACAGCGATTTTAATTGTAGCCCTTCTGGAGATATGTCAGATAACTAACTTTAGAAGCAACAACAATGATAAAACCACCAGTTGGATAAAGGTGACTTCTATTCCAAATTTACTTTTCCCAGGTGCCAGGGGTCGAATGTCCCCAGTGGTAATCCGTACGTGGGGAATACAGAGGATTACTCTAGACTCTGACTCCTTTCCAGCCTCTTCCCATTCATGCTGACCTCCCAGCCCTGCCCCCCACCTGCTGCTGGCCTAGAGAAGAAAGCCATTTCCATTGGCCTTGGCTGCCTGGGGCGATCTATATTACTCTGGGGAAGAAGAGAGCTGTCCCCATCTTGGTAAAGTGTGAAATTCGGTTTTGATTGCAAAGGGAAGCCATTTCAACGGGATTACACCGTGACCATGTAGATTAAACTCAGCCATATGGCCTGGGGACGCTTCTTCCTACTGTCAGGTAACAGTGCATTGCTAATGACGTGGTGATGACATTTTCAAATGAAAAAATAAAGCCACCTGGACTTAGAATAAAGGAGGTGAAAAATGACAAGATGCTGGTAAGCAGAAACAGAGCTTTCAGCCCTCTGTGGGCTTTGAAGAAGAGATGTGATTTGTTTAATTTATAAGTGAAACCGATGCGCATGTGCCTGATGTTATAAAAGGAGTTCTGCCTGTTTGGCACAGTAGAAAGGGATTCCAGTGTTGACTCAAAGAGATCGCTTAACCTTACTTAGCCTCAGCTTCTTCATCTGTTAAGTGGGCATAAAACCACACTTCACAGGGTTGTCACAAGAACAAAACAGGTTATGCGATGCTGATTTGTAATCTGCTAGTCGTTCTATGAACATTAAAAAAAGTAGATGTTTTTATCCATCAGAGCTCCCAGTTGCAAGCAACAGAAATAAACTCTGGCTGATTTAAACTGAAAAGAAATTTATCAAGAGGATTTGAGTCATTCCTGGAATTACTGTAAAGGCCAATTCGAGGGTCAGAAAGTGGGCTAGAAAAGGTGAGGCTGAGCCGAAGCCAAAATCATGGATAAAACCATTCCCCACAATCGCTGGATGAGGCTGCCGCCACTCTGCCTCCAGCCTCTGGACACCACTGTCTATACTGACACCATCTCCAGGACTCGACACTGGACGTCCTGCTGGGACTGATGGGGCCACTGCTGCCTAGAAACTGGCTGGCTGTAGCCGTAGCCCCAGCTGGCATTGTGACAAAGATGGATTCTCTGCTGTCCTTGCTTCTTTATAACACTAGCTATCAAGTCTACAACTGGGGAGGGAGCTTCTGATTACTTGAGACATATTATAGATGCAAGGGAGGCCAGGAAGGTGGTGTCTGACCTTGCCCACTTTTATAGTAGGAGGCGGACTCTGCTTTCTACCAAAATGCTTACGAACCTCCAATGGAAAGGTGCTCAGATGCTGGGCAGCCGCAAACCAAACCAAACCAAACCAAACCAAATAACAAACAACAACAACAAAAAGACAAGCAGCTTTTAGAGCAGGGGTCAGCCAACTATTTCCATAAAGGGTAGCAAGTAAATACTTTCTGCTATTGTAGTACAAGGGCAGCAGGAACAATATGTAAATTAAAAAGTATGATTACGTTCCAATAATTTTTTTTTTTTATACAAAAACAGGCTTTGGCTTTCAGGTCATAGATTTCATATCCTTGCTCTAGAGTGTTGATGGTGGTGACAACTTAGGGCAACTTGAGAAACTTGCCTTTGAGTTCTGGCTGGAGATGGATGCAGGTGGTGATAGCAGCAATTCTTTAAATTGCACTGTGGCAAGACATCTCCTCTCATCTGATCATCTTGCTCCTGGTAACTGCTGGTTTCACTATGAAAACTCTTTCCTAGGTAGGGGGTTAATATCTTGTAAATAGAATTGTAGTTCAGATCTGAAGTTCAGTTGAGCCCCCTCCCGGTGAGGAGTGTGGCAGAGGAGAAGGAGGAGAAGAGTCTCCTTCATCTTCTGCCCTCCTGCACGGTCACCCCAGGGCGCCCTTGGGTCTCCCAGGTACTCCTCTCCTCAGCTCTGCTGCACTGTCACACCTTTTAGGGCAAGTGTCATCATTGCTGGGTATGGATGGTATCAGAGGGGCATTTAGTTTACTCTAGGAGCCTGGCTATTAGTTTTTCCTTAAGGACATGTCAGCCACACTGGTGAAATAATCAGTAGCTTCTTATGTGTTCTATGTGATGTCCCCATAGACTGGTTTTATGTGACCTGGGGAGGGAGGAGAGTCAGTCCAATGGACTTAATGGCAAATCCTCAGGTGTGAATGTTTGCTGCCATAGAGGTAAAATAACTCCTTGGTGGAAAAAGATTGTTTCCTCTTTTCATCATTAATTTAAGTCATAGAAATTGTGACCCTGAAGTATACCATGTCTACACTGAGCGGTGGGGCTATAAAGATGAATAAAACATGGTGTCTGTCCTAGAGGACATTCAATTAGTTTTGTCTTTTTTTTTTTTCTGGGAGCACTCATTTATTGTATCTGTTTCTCCCCAGCACATGTTGCAGGGAAATGGGCTTAAGCATCACTCTATGAGGGAGGTCAGTCATCACTTTTACCAGAAATAGGTTTGATGGTGTGTGCAGGAAATCCAACCTGTGATGGTAAAATGAAATATGAGGGATCTTCCTTCCTCCCTCCCGAGGAAGAAGCTGGATATAGTAATCGAGGTTAGTATGATGGCCCACAATGCTCTCAGGCCACAGTTGCTGACTAGCTTTCCATCCTTACTTAGCATTGGCTTCGTGTCTTGTGGTCCCAGGATGATTGTTCTAGCTCCAGATCACGTCTGCTTTCTAGGCAAGAAAGGGAGAAATAAAGAGCGGCAGTGTTGTGCTGGCTAAAGCTGCTCTCCTCTAAAATGCTTTCCTGTAAGTCCCCTCAGTAAGTCCCAATTATACCTCTTAGGTCAGAACTATACCAAATGGCTAATGGAAGGGGCCAAAGAAGCCAGGAATAGGCTTTTAAAGCCAGGAATATTGCTGCTTCAGACACAAGTGGGATTCTGTTAATAAGGAAGAAGAGGAAGATGGATATTGGGTCTCAAGGAGATTCAAGGTCCCTTTACAGTAGATTTTACCCCAGGAGTTGCTTTGCACTGGTTCGTGGACCCCAACAAGCTGGCATCTGCTCCCAATCCTTTCAGTCTTCTTTATTTGTTTGTACTTTGAAGTTGGAAAATAGGTCAGATTTCTCAACACAGTGTCATCAGTTTCACTTATGGAGCCATTGAATGTTTAAAGGTGGAAGTACTTAAGAGGTCTCCTCTCTCAATCTCTTGAGCTACAGATGATGAAATGGAGTCCTGGAGTTATCAAATGACTTGCCCAACATCACACAGCTAGTAAGGGGTACATCCAAGATTAGAATGCATGGAGAGAATGCCAGGTATATCCTTTTGAAATTATGTTCTCAGTCAGATTTCAAGATTGCAAGGATTTCAAACCATCAAGACTGGGAGAATCTGGAATTTCCCTGGTGGCGCAGTGGTTAAGAATCCACCTGCCAATGCAGGGGAAACGGGTTCGAGCTCTGGTCTGGGAAGATTCCACATGCCACAGAGCAACTAAGCCTGTGCGCCACAACTACTGAAGCCCCCGCGCCTAGATCCCATGCTCCGCAACAAGAGAAGCCACTGCACCGCAACAAAGAGTAGCCCCCGCTCACTGTAACTAGAGAAGAGCCCTTGAGCAGCAACAAAGACCCAAAGCAGCCAAAAATAAATTAAAAAAAAAAAAAAAGACTGGGAGAATCTTTTCTAACTAGTTCCTTTCATTACTAGAATCTGCATTTAAGCCCGTAGCACTGGTGTTGATGTTTGAACTATATTCTCAGTCTTTCCAATTTTTTCCCATTCCTAGCACTTCTAAGGGTCTCAATCCACCCCTCATTAGGTGTTTAGTAGGCTCTGAATATGTTGGTTGAAAGAACATGCCAGCTTGCTTTCTAAATCTTGGTTTCTAATATTGCCAATCACCCAATATCTTAAACGAGAAACTCAAGAATCATTTCTAATCCTCTCTCTCATCCTCTTCAACTGGCACCTGGTGAGCAACCCTAAATCCAAAAGATTCTATATTATAATGTCTGAAAATCTATAAAATCAGGGAAAATATTGCAATTTTTTATTGGACTTTCCCCCCCCAGATAAATGATTACACCCACGAGGCTTTAAATTTAGAGATATTTTGCCTGTAAAGGTATCTGGAGGTTGAAGGAAACATACGAAGCATATTATTTGAAAACGTAACAAATGTATTGATGAAATACATTTTCTCTCTGTTTCCAGACTTTTAAGATACCCTCTTTTTATCTCTTAGATTCAGCTCCTGCTTACTCAGCCCCATTGTTTCTGCCTTTGTTCAGGACCTTACCATTTCTCCCTGGACCTCTGACTCTTAAAAGAATCTCCTTGTTCTTGTCACTCCAACCCATCCTCCATATTGTGGCCACCTGATCCCTTTAAAGACAATATGTAGACACAAAAGTGATCTTTCCGACATGTGATCATATATATCTCTTGTTTAAAACGTTTCTATGGTGTTTCACCACTGCTCATGAAAGTAGTTAATTTACTGACTCTACAAATATTCATGGAGCTTCCAACCACGTGCCAGTATTAAGCTAGGCAGTGTCCATACAATGCTGAATAAAGCAAACATGGTGGATACTCCCATGGAACTTCTATTCTAATGAATGGTTGACAACCTAACTTCTGCTGCAGGCCCACCCAAATCTCCACCATCCCTGTTGACCTTTATATCCTAGCAATACCAAACAGCTTGTAGTCCTGCACACGCCCTGCTTTTCCACCTCACCACCTTTGCACACATCCTCTTTTGTTGGTCTGGTGTATTCATTTGCCCTTTAAGTTCCAGCTCAAACATCACTTCCCCCAGGAAGCCTTCCTTGACCTAACCTTACACAGATTAATCACTTTTTCTCTGGAACTTTTACATATTCTGTTGTTATTTAGTTGCCCTTATCACAATTTTCCCTAACTTATTTGATTACAGTCCTTCCTTTTTTCTTAGAGTGGAGAAATGAGAAAAATAAAAGGATTGTTATTGCATTTAAAATCCAGAAAAATTGCCAGAATCACTTTTTTTTTTTTTTTTTAAAGTAGACTCTGCTGTATCAAGAAGAGAAATGATGACAATTTTTATATTGACCACCAGGAGTTTCACTGAGCATTTTGCAACTCTGAGAACAATAGCTCTTAAGAAAAGGAGCCAGGAAATTCCATGATGTCTCATCTCACTCAACTATAACAATTTGTGAATTCTCATTAATTGTCTAACAATGTTTCATGAGTCTTAAAAGTAACTGAAATAAAAGGGGTCATTAGCGTGTGCTTCGTAATAGGGAGAAACCCTCAATTCTCAGAACACAAAAAGAGAACTATTCTTTTTTTCTCTTTAGGTGTCAGAAGGTCTAGGGAACAGAAAGAATAGTCTATAGCAAAATGCAAACTGACTTGGGACTTTTTCTTCTCAGCTTAAAAAAATCCTAGCAGGAAAATAAGCGTGGGGAGGGAAAATTTAGGGAAAACTGATTCATGTAAAGGAGAAACTCATATTTCTATTCTCGTATGTATGTGTGTGTATATATATATATATATATATATATATATATATATATAATTTTTTTTTCTATAAAAAGGGGCTTTTATATTTTGTTTTCACACTAGACTGTTAGGTATTTGGGAAAGAGACTGTGCTTTATATACTCAATGCTTAGTGCAGACACATAGTAGGTGCTCAGTAAATGCAGATTTTAATTAAATAACACTGTAATGCTGGTGACTGGTTTTGATGGAAAAAGATCTAAAATCTAAGAAGAATGATAGAAATGGCATGAAAAAACATTTGCTATGTAAAGCCACAGGTCACAGGGGATTTCCTAGTTCTATATTTGGGGCAGGCAGGACCTGGGCCTAACAGTGTATGTGCACACAGATAGCACAAGGCAGATGGGCCATAAACATATATGTACATATATACATAACTTAAGACCTGTTTATCTGGAAGTCTCAACAAGCCCCTTCTCTTTTGCTGCCTTTGTCAGTGACATGGAAATATATTCCCGCATTTTATTTTCAACTTTTCAACAGTCCAGGTGTGAAAGAAGTGGAGAAGTCCTCTGCTTCGTTCTGACCCATTGGGGCAGGGTTTCGGCTTCCATTCTTTCCATCCCTAATTCATAATTTTTCATTTTGTTTTTGGAGCCCTCTTCTTTCTAAATCCATTCAGCAATTTTTTTTTTAATTTATACAAATTCAGTGTGTGTGTGGGTTTTGGGTGGGCTGTGGAAATTGATTTACGAGTCAACCACTTTTTTCTTGCCATCTCCCGCTTGAGTGGTTTGTCGGCTCCGGGCCTTTCTTTCACTGGAGGAGAATAAGGTTGTCTGTGGAAGAGGTCAGCATTTCAAATTGGTCGAGTTCAACTGCACAAATGACATAGAACTGACAAGAAAAGACAGGGGGTTTGGAGGTCACAGACTGCATAGGTCTCGCTTAGGGTTTTTGCTTTGTGATGAACCCTGGCACCAAAATGAATTAAATAACAGGCTTAAGGACTATTGAGAGAGGACTGAATGCAAATCAAAGATAAGTAGAAGTTTTCTTTCCTAAAAGGGGAATGATTTTTTTCCTTCCCTTTCCCCCTTCCATATCTATGCCGGCAAGAGCTGCATGTTAAATGTGATTTCGCTGGCATTATGCTGGGCGCTTTCACCGCGCTTGTGGCTGCGATGGCCTATCTTGGCCTATGATTAATGACCTGCTAGGCAATTTGGAAGCCATAATAACTCCACGGTCCACACACAAACTATATAGTCGCATTCCTTTTGCAGATTTGCCAAGCTGTTACCAAGGGGCCCGCGTAGGAGCTGGATTGCTTGAGAGATAGTGAAGCATTTCTGCAAATGCCATTTGGGCCTTATCTTACTGAAAAGTGCGATGAGCACCGGGCTCATTTACCAAATCCAAAGCGCAGATCTCAGGGCTTTTTTTTTCAGCCCAGATTAAGGAAAACAAAAAACCAAAAATTGCTCCAAAAAAAAAGCCTGGTAAAAACTGATCTCTAGGTTCTGAGTGATTACATGGACAGCAGACAGCGGTGTTCCCAAATCTTGAATCGGATTCATCAAAGCCTAATGCTGATAATGTCCTCCAAAAGCAAAAAGTGGATTTTTGAAAACTCTAGGTGGAAACAAAGGCTCCTTTTCTGGGTGTGCTGTTTCGAAGTGTTTGCACATGTCTAAACAGTAAACCTGTGTGTGGGAGTGAAAGTGTATAAGGCTGGTGGTGGGTTCAGCCACTGCCTTGCACTGTGACCCTGGATACATTTCTTCTCCTCTCTGGGCTGCAATTTTCTCATGAGTTCAATGAGAAGGTTGGGTTTAACAAACAAGCCAGTAGGCTTTTTCTGGCTTTAATTTTTATTCATGTAGCAGATATTTACCGAGTGCCCACCACGTACTTGGCACTCTTCCAGGCTCTTGAGTTATTTAGGGAAGAAAGAAGACAAAGACCCCTATACCCAAGAAGCTTACATTCTAAAGGGGTGAGACAATCATTAACAATAAAGATAATTAATAAGTAAATTGTATATGTAGAAGATAATGAATACTATGGAAAAGGAAAAATTAGGACAGAAAAAGGGGGAATAGGAGCATCATGGGGTGGGCATTGGAGGTAGACTGCATTATAAAATATGGTGCAGGGTAGGCCTTGGCAAGAAAGTGGAATTTGGCCGTGATCTTTAGGAGATGAGAGAGTCAGTCAAGCATATATCCAAGGGGGGAAGCATTCTGGCAGAAAAAATATTCTAGAACAAAGTCCTTAACAGTCTAAGAGACTACTGATGCTGTCATTTTCTTTGAGATTGACTGGCTTTCAGTTACTTAGCTAGCTGGTGACAGCTTTATCGCCAAGCTCGGTGTTTTTCAGCTTTGGCTGCATGTTGAAAGTACCTTGGGAACTAGAAAAATATAGAGGCCTGGGTCCCACTTCCAGACATTCTGAGTTAATTGGTCTGGGGTGTATCCTGGACATCAAGAGTTTATGAAGCTCCCCAGGTGTCAAGGTCAAGAACCACAGATCTAGAGCAAGAAGGCCAACTCCACCATAACCTTTCCAGGGCTGTCGTTGAGGAAAGCCATCTTACAATTCACAGTGTCAGAACAATTGTCACTCAGTGCACAGACAATATCTCATTAAAAATCTTCTATGCACAGGAGAGCAAGCCATCCAAAGGAGAGTGGGATGGTCCACGCCTTTGGGGAGTTCACAGAGTATGGAGAAGACAGATGTAAAAACGATTCTTCAGACGCTGAGGCTGGTACAGAATAATAAAGCCTGTTGTATAATGCTGAAGGTCAGTTTTTTTCAAACATAACTCATTCAATTATGACTTCATTACATTTGCCATATCCATGTAAAATTGACTCATGCCTTTAATTTAAAATTTCACTTTATCATAGTCCTAATTGATAACATCCGTGAAATCCCTTGTTTGATGTGCTAATTATATATATATTATAGGTCGGTGTAAATGAATCATCTCACTAAAAAAAAATAGTTGCACAAAGTATGCATCTACATCCTAAAGACAGCTACTGTTTGTCAATGTTGCCTGAGTATCCATGCAAATACTCCCCTTAGCACATAACCTTGTCATACGTTGATGAGTTTGTCTCTAGGATAGATACTGAAAAGTAAAATTGCTGTGTTATAGGGCATTAGCATTTTTAACTTTAATATATACTGCCAAACTGGCCTCCAAAATAACCTAACCAACTCACACCAGGCTGTAGGGTCATGTACCATTTCTCAGTTGTGTCTTTCATGCAGTGCCACTGTTTATAGGTGACACACTCATTGAAATCTTCTCACCTACTATAGTAGGGATTTATTTACCCAGATCTATCCATGTTCTCATTTGCAGCACAGAGGAGTCTGCGAGAGGTGGTTGGAAACAGTGTGGAATTATCTAGCCCAGGCAGGGATGGTACTCCTCATCTGAGCACTGTGCTTTGGCCAACTGAGCTAAGCAGTGGTCCAGCATCTTAAGAGTTAGGGACTGAAAATCACAGTAACCATGACACCTTCTTGGCACATACATGTTGCACTAATTAAGATATAAGATGTTAGGTTATAGAACAGAGACTCAAAATAATCGTGGCTAAAATAAGCTTAGAAAATGAATTCTCTCACATAACTGTCGAAGTATGGTAAGTTCGGGGATGGTACTGAAGATTCACTTTTCTTAAGGTGTTGTCCTGATTCATCTGGCCCAAGATAGTGCATGGCCACATCCACATTCCAACCAAGGTGAAGAAGAGGATGCACCCAGAAGTCACATTCAATCTGCTGATACACAGAGTTTAGTCACATGGCCACATCTATCTACAAAGGGATCTGGGAAATTTTTTTTGATAACCATGCACTTGGCTGAAAAAATCAATGGTTCTACTATTGTGAAAGACAAGGTGAGAGTAAAGATTGGTGGACAATAGCAATCTTGCTGCATATGTCAAAAGAGCTGTTACGTGGTATCTCAACAATGGGAACAATGGCACATTACACATTTAGAGTTATGTACATTTTTACAACGCATTTTCATATATGTGGTCTCATTTTACTCTCACATAATCCTGTGAATTAGAAAATCAAAGAGGGGAGAACTCAAGAACCAACAGAATGGATGGTTCAGAAAATCACACTATGAGCTGCCATTATCAACTGCTATACCTAACTCAAAAGCCTCATTTGGTCCTTAACGAAACACACACCTATTAGCCAAATACTTGCTAATGCAGGAAAAGATAATATTTCTGAGAGTAGTGGAGAGCTTTCTTTTTAGGACGCAGAAATGAAAGCTAGTTGGAAATAACTATGTAAGGAGGAGAGGTGGAAGATTCAGGGATCAGGATTTGAGGCTCTCAGCAGACAGACAGGACCACAGGGATGGATGGCATTTTGAAGAGGTGCACTGATTTTGTTCTGAAATTTGTGGTGGGTAGAGGGGCTGAGCAGAATCTACTGGAGATCCCTCCTGGGCAGCGACAGTGGCTTTCTGTACCTCTTGAGGTGGATTCTCGGTAAAGGGGCCACCATTGTTCCCCTCCCTGTGTCCAAGCCCCTTTACCACATGACTTTGGCATCTTCCCATGAAAAGATGGATTTTATTTCCCCGGTTTGAATCTGGACTGGTCTTGTGACTTTTTTGGCGAATAGAATATGGCAAAAATGCCTCGTCAATGCCAACTCTAGATCTTAAAAGGCTTTGTGTGTTTCTGCCCTGTGTGCCTGCGGAACTCTGTCCTTTTGCCATCCGAAGTAAACCAGGCAAGGCTTCTGGAAGATAAGAGACCCGGTGATGCAGGGAGTCAGCTACTCCCTAGCTGCCTCAGCAGCTGACTGCACATGCATGAATGAGTCCGCCAGTACTACAAGAACTGCTTAGCTGAGCCCAGCCCAGATTGCTGACCATATAATCATTAGCTAAATAAATAGCTGTTGTTTTAACCCACTAAACATTGTGCTGGTTTTATTTTTCAGGCGGCATATATATATATATGTTATATAATATATATATATATTATGCTTAGCTCAGTATCCGGCCATAGTAAGCCCTCAATGATGACCTAGAATTAGGTATTTAAAAGCATTTTCTAAAGTGCAAAGTTCTAATTAATGCCAATTATTAAAATAGCATTGTATTTTGGGTTTGATGGGATCATGTGCTCCCTGAGGCCACAGCAATTTCTCTGGGTTTTTTCCTAACTAAACATCACCCAGGTTTGACCATCGATTCTGAGTCAACCTTAAAGGCAGAGCTACTCTCTTGGTTGGAGATTGGCCGCATAGGAGGACGAAAGCTCCTGCCACAAAGTCCTGAATGTTCAACTGCTGGGGAGGGGGAGGGCCGTCAGCTCATCATAGGCTCTGCAAGGTCTCAGGGTCTCTACCAAGTCCCTCATTAGCTCCTCCTTGTCTGCACACTTCGTGACCTGCACGGCCTCCATCAGTCTGGGGTTGTTCCAAGTTACCACGTGGCTGGCTTTTCTAGACCTGTTTCAGCATGAGCAACTCAAGGCAAGACAAACAATCTATCAACGTGTTCTCCAGGGTGCTCTCTAATCAGCCTTGAAAGCATTTGCCTGGCTCCCTCTGCTGATACCCCTGGGGATCCCTCATTTGTGAACTTGGCCTTTTAGCTTCCATCCCCAGCCCTTCTCCATCTCACCCTCACTTCTTGCTCACTCAGACAAGGGCTGGTCCAGGTGCAGTGTTCAGGGAGCCTGCTGTACCAACAGCTCTCTCTGAGGGAAGTCACTCTACACAGAAATCTTGATGCTTTCTAGCCATGTAAATTTGACCACAGCTATTTAGATCAGGGATCAGTGCTGCCCCCAAGGGAAGCTATCTGTAGGCAGTCTAAGAAGTAGCATGGCTTAAGATATCTGACCAGCAAGGGAGCTCTATGCCTTATGGTGACCCCAGCACCCAGAGAACTCTTAACTCCTGAGGAGGTTAGACTGGAGACACCCAAAAAAATATGGACAATGAAGTGGCACCAGCCAAGGGAAAGCAGTAAACAGAAGCCACTAGGAAGCAGAAACTAAGAGACAGAGGGAAGTCCTGTCCTGAGAGAAGTGGAGTAGAAGTAGGCAGAAGGGGAGTGAGTCTTGAATACAGAGGAGTTGTGAGTAGGACCATATAAGGAGACTGTAAGTCACGTGGCTTTTGAGTCACCAGAAACTTTTCAAAGCATCCTGAAGAGTAATCTAGAGTCTGTTATTTTGTTCTTAGATGGCATGCAACAAAAATGAACTCTGGTAACTTGAGGAAACAGGAAGTGTGTTGGAAAGATGTGGGAAGGCTTTTAGAACTCAAGAGTCGCTAAAGACATAGGCTTGGTGAAGAGCACAAGATAGAGGTCTCCTGAAACCCAGGAATCAAGACCCTCCTGAGTTTTAACTCTGCAATAAGTCAAGTTCAACTCCAACTTCACTCTGCCTAAGAGTTAAAATCACTGAGATAGTCTGAATGCCTCATCTGGACCTGCCTATGGTTGGAGAATTGTAGGAAATCTTATTTGACAGAAATTAGGCTTCTTTAACTAAAATACGGGGGACTGGATGATGGCAGGGCCAATTAAATCGTCATTTTGTCCTTTAAGGGCTGGCTCTGTGGCTGCTGACACTGATTGCTGAGCTTTCATCTTTTCATTTGCAACCTCCTGTCACCTGAGATTACCTGAGCCTGTTTCACAGAAGTGGTACTCCTTTATCTTCTCCAGTTTTGCAAATCTTACCCATTCTGAAATGGTATTTTCCCTTTTGTTTATTGGTCAGTTCTTTTCCTCAGGGGTTTTACCATCTTATATTCCCACTAGCAATGTATGAGTTATCTAGTGTCTTCACATCCCTACCATCATTTTTTGTTGTAACAATTTTTAATTTTAGTCATTCTTATAGGCCTGTAGTGATATCTCCTTATGGTTTTACTATGCATTTTTCTGATGGCTAATGATTGATTGATTACTGGTAAATTTGGAAAGTTTCTTATATATTCTACATTGCTGTCTTTTGTTGGGTATATAGTTTGCAAATATTTTCTCCCAGGCTGCAGCTTGTCTTTTGATCCTTTTCACATGGGCTTTCATAGAGTAGAAATCTCTAAGTTTCTAATTTTGTTGCCGTTTGATTTATTAACTTTTCCTTCTATGGATCACACTTTTGGTGTCAAGTCTAAGAATTCTTTACCTAGTCCTAGGTTGCAAAGATTTTCTCTTATTTTTATTTCTAAAAGTTTCATAGTTTTACATTTTATGCTTACATTTATGATCTATTTTGAGTTAATTTTTATATAAAGTGTGAGGTTTAGGTTAAGGATCATTTTTACGACTATGGATGTCCAATTGCTCTAGCACTGTTTGTTGAAAAGGCAGTCTTTCCTCCATTGTGTTGCTTTTACACCTTTGTCAAAAATTAGTTGGGCATATTTACGTGGGACTATTTTGGGGTTCTTTCTTCTGTTCCATTACTCTATGTATTGATCTCTCCATCAGTACCACATTATTTTGATTACTATTATATGTATATAGTAAAACTTAATATTGGGTAGAGTGGTTCTTCCCACTTTATTCTTCTTTGTCAAGATTATTTTAGCTATCCTAGAATTCAGAGTCATGGTTGATCGTTTTTCCTTTCAGTGCTTCAAAAATGTTGTGCCACTTCCTTCTGACCTCCACTGTTACAGATGATAAGTCCATTGTCAGTCAAATTGGTATTTCCCTATAGGTACCGTGTATGTTCAAGATTTTATATTTGTGTTTAGTTTTCAAAAGGTTATATTGTGTCTTGGCATGGATTTCTTTGGGATTGTTCTCTTTGGGTTTCACTCAGCTTCTTAGATCCATAGATTTGTGTCTTGCTAAATTTGGGACATTTTCAGAGATTATTTCTTCAAATCCCCTTTAAAACCCCTCTTTTTCTCCTCTCTTTCTGATATGAATATTGGATCTTTTGTTATTGTTTCACAGGTCCCTGAGGCTCTGCTCAGTATTTTTTCAGTCTATTTTTATTTTGTTGATATAATTTTTGATGTGATTGTAAACGGCATTGGTTTTGTAAAATTTCAATTTCCATTTGTTCATTGCTAATATATCAAAATACAATTGACTTTTGTATTTTGATTTTATATTCTACAACCTATTAGTTCTAGTTTATTGTAGCTTTGTTGTAGATACTGTCTGATTTTCCACATCGACAATTATGTCATCTACAAATGCAGATTTACATTATCCTTTCCAATTTAGATGCTTTTTTTTCTTGCCTTATTGCACTTGCTAGAACTTCCAGTACAATGTTGAATAGAATGCCCTTTTTTTCTGATCTTAGCAGAAAAGCATCTAGTTTTTCCCCATTAAGTATGACATTAGCTGTAAGTGTTTCATAGATGCCATTTACCAAGTTTAGGAACTTCCTTCTAGTCCTAATTTTCTGAGGGTTTTTCTTTTTAAAATCAGGAATGAATGTTAAATTTTGCCAAACACTTTTTTCATTATCTATTGACATTATCATAAGTTTTTTTCTGTATTAGTCTATTAATATGGTGAATTACATTGATGGATTTTAAAATATTAAGCCAACTTTGCATTTCTGGGATAAATTCCACTTGGTCATGATCTATTGATAAATTTGTTTTTGAAAGAGATGTCCACCAAGTTCAGAATTCTAGGTTAGCAGGGGGTTTTTTTCTTTTTCTTTTTCTTTCCCTTTTAGTACTATAAGGATGTTAGTCCATTATCTTCTCATTTATATTCTTTTCTGATGAGTTTTCTGATGTAATCCTTATGTTTGTTTCTCTGTATGTAATGTGCCTTTTTCCCCTCTGTTTGATTTTAAGATTCTCTTCTCATAACTGGTTTTAAGCAATTTGATTATGATGTGCCTTGGTATAGTTTTTTTCACGTTTCTTTACTTAGGACTTGTTGAGAGTCTTGGAACTTTGAGTTTATAGTTTTCTTTAAATTTGGAAAAATATTGGCCATTATTTCTTTAAATATTTTTTCTAGATACTCTCCTCACCCAACTCCTGAAATTTTGGGGCTCCATTTATGTGTGTATATGGCCACATGTCTTTTCTCATGACCTATTGATGTTCTATTTATTTTTCTAGTCTTTTTTTCCCCTCTCATTTCATTTTAGTAGCTTCTATTGTTATGTCTTCACATTCAGTAACCTTCAATGTCTAATCTGCCACTAATCCAATCAGCGCTTTTTTTTTTTCACCTGAGGCATTATAATTTTCATGTCTCCAAGTTCAATTTAGGTTAAAAGTAAATTTAGACTAAACTTTTTCTATTCCTATGCTTGACTCCTCACTTGCAGTTTAAATTCCTACAGATCAAGGACCAAATATAATTTCTTTGTGTCTCTCCTTGCAACTAAAAGCAATATATGGCTGAATGACTTTGGAGACATTAAAAAAATTACTTTTTTGAGTCTCAATTTCTTTGTTTATAAAAATGGAGATAATATTATCAGGTTATTATGATGATTATTAAATGCCATAGTTTATCTAAAGTATGTCCTAGGGCCTTCACATACTATGGTCTTAACAAATATGAGTCCCTTTTGTCTCATGCATTGTAAGAAGTCCAGTAAAATTTTCTATAGTCCTGGAGTCAGGATTCACTAAGGATGTTCTGGAAAATATTTAACAATTGGTTCTTTAGCAGGGGGGAAACAGCAGCCTGATTTGTAGTATTTTCCATTATCTGGAAATCCTCCTGTTGCAGCTGATTTCAAGCAATCAACATGACATGACTGAACACAGAGATGGGAAAAGTTGAATAGTAACACAGCATTATGTAATATTTCCATCATAGAGCTACAGATACAATAGATGAAAATAACCTCAATAGCATAGATAATAATATGTAGTAAAATAGGATGTAATGAGTTTTGGATATAACTTATTTTGATATAATTTATTTTGGTGTAAGTTAATTTAACTTTTAATAGTGGCTATATTTAAAAACTGGCTCACCAAATTCAGGAAAATTTAGCAATTGGCTCTTGTAAGGCAGTACCAGCCAACTTCCATACCCTATTGTATTTCATCTCCCACTTCCCCAGCCCCTTTCTAGGGCTTTCTTCCTTGAATATATAGTTGGAAAAGTGGGAGTTTTCCTCTGAGGTTTCTCTGGAACTGAGCTTTGGAATCTGCTGCTCAGTGTCCTGTATTTTTCTATCACTCCCACTTCTACCCTGTGTCACAGCTCGATTTTCTGCAGAACACCAGAGAAATGGGTGAGGGCAGACCACTCTCTTCTCTAACTGTCCTTCCCCTTTAACCTCCCAGCACCACTCCACACAGAGCTGCAGGAGTGATTATGGCTTCCCTTAACAAAGACTTAAAGAGTAATTAGGAAAAATTATAATGTTGGAAGGGAAAAAATCTAAAAGCTGTATGATAATTGTGACTTCTCCAGAGTCCAAGAGAAAGCATATAAAACACTAAATCCTTCACTTTTTAAATTCAAGAACTATTTGACATTTGCTCTGCGCTAGGCATGGTGTTAGATCCATTTAATAAGGGGACACATTCCAAGATTTTAATTTGGCTATCCTATTCTCGGTTTTTATTCTCTCCCAAAGAAGCTATTTTTTCTAACCTCCCTAAGGTGAATTTCTCCTCTCTGTTGTCCAGGAGGAATTCTATTCCCTGATATCCCCACCTTCTGCAGTTCTTTTCTCTAATTTGGTATCAAACTCTCTCAGTCTCATACTAGATGAGATATGAGGGTGATGGGGGCTTTTCAGAATGTATATTGATGACCCCTCACATCTGGGATTCCACCAAAGACACTGGACTAAGGTAGGTTTGGGGTTCCGAGTTTATAGAGAATTGCAGAAACCTTCCAGGTGTAGTCTCCTTTGAGATATTCCCATCAGTGAAAATTATAGTCATACCTATTTATTCTCTTTAATATTTTGCATGCAAACATTAACCTATTTCATTAAGCACATAAACATATCTCTGAAGGACAAACATTAATTCTCAGTGCCAGTAAACCCCAAGCCCCTAGGGAGGAATAAAATGTTTACCCAGTGGTCTTACAACCTGCTAGGAACCTCTTGTCATGGAGTCAGAAAATCTTATTGTTATGCAGAGGAGTTGAGTTCCTTTGTTTTACCCCGTTATTCCTAAATTATACCTGCTCATGCCTTCCAAGATAAGGAACAAGCACATTGCTGGTCTACTTTACTCCTTAGGCCTCTCACAGGTAATGCTTCAAATTGGGTTTCAGGTGTTAAGAATAAAGAGATGACATGAGACACAGTCCCTGTGGGGAAAACACAGGTATGCAAATGAAAGACCATGATATGATGTGATAAATATCATAACAGCATAAACTAAATGGTGTGGAATCACAGAGTGGATCATTCCAACTGGAAATGTAGAGGGGTTTGGGAAATCTTCACACTGGCATTGACAATGAAAGATTAGAAGAGGTTCCCTGGCAAAGAAGAGTGATGGTAAAGGGCATGCAAGGTACAGAAAGCATTTACAAAGAGATAGAAACCTTTGAGTGGGGGAATTGTGTGAAGTCTACTCTGATAATAGTGCGTGTGTGTGTGTGTGTGTGCATGCGTGTGTGCATATGATGGGAAGGAGTGATAAGGCATGAGACCAAAAACGGTAGAGTGAAATGCCAAGGATATTTGAATATGTCATGGGTTTGGACTTTGTTCTGTAGGTGTGTTGGTCCTAGGTGATATAGCTAATTTATGTTTTCAAGTAAGAGACTGATATGCTCAGGTATCAGAGATAATGTTGTTGGGATTGTTGACTAGACTTGTTGGGAGAGACTGGAGGCAGGGAGGCTGTCAGGATAATCTGCTTAAGTTTCTTAAATGAGCCTCTTCCAGGTAGGTGGTGAGGCTGTTAACATGAGAGCGTGCACAGGCAGAGGAGCAAGAGTGGGGGATGACAGTCATGTGTTGAATTTAAAGAACTTGGAAAGCACCATGGTGGAGATGTCTGAGTCATCAGTTACAAATGACTGTTGGAGCTCAGGACAGAGGTCAGAATGGAAGGTTAATGGATTTGGGGAATATAGGGGATATATTAACTTCCAACTGATACTGTAATAAATTACTACAAACTTAGGGGCTTAACACAAATTTATTATCTTTCAGAAGCCTGATATGAGTCTTTCAAGGCTAAAATCAAGATGTCAGCAGAGTTGCATTTTTTCTGGAGGCTTTAGGGAGAGATTTTGTTTCCTTACCCTTTCCAGCTTCTAGAATTTGCCTTCATTCCTTGGCTCATGGCCTCATTTTTTTTTTAAAAGATTTATTTATTTATTTTTTTGGCTGCGTTGGGTCTCCGTTGCTGCGCGTGGGCTTTCTCTAGTTGTGGCCAGCGGGGGTTACTCTTAGTTGTGGTGCGCGGGCTTCTCATTGCGGTGCTTCTCTTGTTGCTCTTGTTGCGGAGCAGGGGCTCTAGGCGCATGGGCTTCAGTAGTTGCAGCACATGGGCTCGGTATATGTGGCTTGCGGGCTCTAGAGCGCAGGCTCAGTAGTGGTGGCGCACGGGCTTAGTTGCTCCGCAGCATGTGGGATCTTCCTGGACCAGGGATCGAACCGGTGTCCCCTGCATTGGCAGGCAGATTCTTAACCACTGAGCCACCAGGGAAGTCCCATGGCCTCTTATTTCATCTTCAAAGTGCATCACCCAACTTCTGCTTCTGTTGTCATATCATCTTCTCTGATTCTGACCCCCCTTCTGATCCAGATAATCCAATAAATCTCTCATCTCAAGATATTAATTTAAGCATATCTGAAAAATCCCTGTTGTCACAGAAGGAAACATATTCACAGGGTTCCAGGGATTAGGATGTGAACATCTTTGAGGGGAAGATTGTTCAGCCTGCCACAGGGGTAGATGCGAAAAAAGTGGTAGAATGAGGAAATAGAAGGGCTGAATGCAAAAATCTGGGGCACATGAATGGCAGAAAGAGAAAGGAAATACCTGGACAATAAATGTTTCTCAGAAGTCAATGGATCAAGAAGTTTCTAAAAGCAGGAATTAAAACACTCTAACAATCTTCCCTGCCTCAGACCCTGTAAGCCTGCCAATCTCTAGGTTTACCTTGTTGCTGACCTATAAAAGGAACAAAAACACCAAATGGCCTATGATTCAATCATGCAGGACCTATTTACCAGTTCCTGATATATTAGCTCTCCAGGCCTTCCCTAATCAGCTCTAACCTCCTGACTTGACCCTCAGATCTAAATCCAGACATGATATTCAGGAATGTGGCCCTTGACCTTCCTTTCAGAATTCAGGTTGACTTGCCCTCTGGTTTCATTCTTTTTCAATGTGGTAGCAGAGAGTAACAGCAGCCTTCAAGATCCCTAGGGATGTTCAACTTCTAAAATTAATTCTTCCTTCCCTCAGGCCCCTTGAGTAGAAGTGGAAGCATGGGTTCCAGAGGTGTCACTTGGATACTTAAAATGGAGAAGCACCCAGAAGAAGGCTCTTCTCTGTTACTTTGGGGCCATGTGCTTCATCTCTGGTGCAGTGAATTGGCCAGGGTTTGTCTGTGCCTAGGTTATCTGTCCTCCATCTAGGTGAAGAGTAGGATACTCTGAATTGCAATAATTGCAGGACCACATGGAATAGGGAGCTAGTTCCCCTGAGAAGAGGGGGTTACTATAACTACAAGAAGGAAAGGAAGGATGCTGGGCAGGCAACAAAGCAGATGTCCACTATACTGGGGATAGGCTACTAACTTTTCTACGAAGGAGACAACGGAATTCATGTAGCATCATCAAGAACTCCACACAATGATAATGTATATCAGAGAGGTCAAATAATGATTATGCCTTTAATCACACAACCTACAAAGAGTACATTTCATTCTCTAGTACCTGGTACTGATGTATAAACGCTATGAAAATAATATATCTTTGTAGCCCTTAGCAGAGTGCTTGGCACATAGGAGGGACTCAGTGAACACTTGTTGAATGAGTGAATGCATAAATGAACATGCTGCAGACAGATATGTCAGCCCTTAATCTATAGGTGCTTTCAGGAGGCAGAGCTGATTTTTGTTTTAAATGAAGAATTTATTTTGTGGACCTATGTCTAGTAGTAAATATCAAAATTTTTGACTTCTGAGCCAGCATTTTAGAAACTCTACTTTATCCTCACACACTGGCGTTGGTAACCAAGAACATCTGAAAGCTTTTGTATAATCTGATTAAGAGCTGAATAAGAAGAGGCAAGGGGTTAACGATCAGTGGTTTAACACCACATTTACCTAAGCTGAAAGGGTTTTTCTAAAGATCTTTTAAAAAAACCTTTGTGAAGTATGTAATATGAGGGCTGGGCTTGAAGCCCAAAGTTAACACATCCACCATCCTTTCTGCCCATTCTTGTCACTTTCAATGGTTAGAATTCTTCTACACCTGAGCTCTGAGACAATCCTCCTCCATTTTCTTCTGGGGCAGAATTAATTCCCTGGTTTTATAGCGCCATCAGGAATCTGTAAGCTTTTACTCTGAGTGACTGTGTTAGTTATAACATGCATTCTCAAGGGAGGTGACATCACTCTTAAAGAGGCAAAAACTGGGGAAAAATTTGCTTAGGGTGGGGAAATCTTAGACGTTACAATGATTTGCAGCCCTTCAAAAGACCACAGTACATAAATAGATATACAGCATATCTTTGATAATTTCATTGGGGCCAATGAGGCAAAAACAATCTTAAAAGGCTCCTTTAGTGGAGCAATAATAATACTTTTTTAAGGGTTGGGAAACACTGGGTTATAAGGAAGTACTTAAAAACACATGAACGCTGTTCCTTCTCTCATCCCACAATGCCCTCAAGAAAAGGATATCGCGTCGGGAGTTAGGAGACTTGAGTTCTAACTTTCATATCTACAACCAATGAGCAAATGCCTTCATTTATTTATTCATCAAATATTCATTGAGTACCTTCTATGTTCCAGACACTGCACTAAACTCTGGAGGTACAATGATAAACAAGGTGTAGAGTTCTCATAGAGTTTATGTCTGGGAAAGGAGCAGATAATAAATAAGATCCAAATATCTATAAATAATGATGATGATGATAAATGTAATAGATGTCTATGGTAAATTTTAATTAATTATAAAAAATTATAATACATGCTATAAAGAATGTTTAAAAGAACAACAGGAAGTTAAGCTGGTAGAATGTGAACAGAGATGGTCTTCCTGAGACAGCGACATATGAGCTGAGTCTTGAGTGGTGAGAGGATGCAGCCCCATGAAGATCTGGGGCAGAGTTTCCAGGCAGAGAGAAGAGCAAAGATGAAAGTCCCGAGGCAGGGGTGAGTTTGTCCCGTACAAAGAATGGAAAGATGTAGCTGGAATGAGCTGAGTTCGGAGGACAGAGGTAGAAGGTGAGGCAGGAGATGGGCCAGGCCAGATCATGCAGGGCCATATAGGCTGTGGGAAAGAGCTTGATTTTATTCTAAGTGCTCTGTGACTTTGGGCAAGTCGTTCAATTTCTGTCAAATGGTGAGTGTGGGGTGTAGGGGTGGAGCAGCTGAATGGCTGTCTGTTCTAGAATGCTAAGTTGAGCCTCATCTAAACTAGGACCTGGGAGAGATGCCCCAAATCTCTACAGGGAGGAAAGTAAGGCAGCAAATAAAACTTAGACACCTCCAAGGATGCTCCTCACTGGGCTGGGGCAAACTCACGTTTCACCTAGAAAGGAGGGAGTGGGAAGAACTTAGGGCTGGGATGCCGCATTCCTCTGAAAGCAGAACCTGCCCTCCTTCCGTTTTCAATTTTTGAGGTGCACAGACTGTGTTTTTCTCGCTCCGCCAATCTGCTTCTCGTGTTACTTTGGAGCTGCATAGTGAGGAAAAGCACAGGACTGTGGGCCAGGGGCCTTGAGCTCTGGAGCCCCATCTGTTCTTAAATAACTCTGTGACATGAGCAAGTCCATTCCCGGATCTGGGCCTCCAGACCCTCATCTGGGGACCATGATTAAGATTCCTTCTAGAACAGACTCTCTGATTCTATTATCTTCCTTTTCACCAGAGGTGGGGAGGAACATAAACCCTGCATGCAAGCGCACCCAAACTCTCCTAAAATAATAAAGCAATTTCCTTTGAAATGGTTGAGAAGGAAAGTCGGGAGGCCTTTGCAGAAAATGATGAAACCCAGTCCCAGCTGAATATTAAGTTAGAGAGAGGTCTGCAACCGGGCTGGGGGGCGGAGAGAGGGGGAGATGCCAGGGTCGGGGAGAGAGAAATTTTAATTGCGATTATTTGGCCTGCTGATCCTAGGGAAATGACAAGGAGCCCTCAAGCAGCCTCAAACACGGATATTTGAAAAGCAGAGACGGCTGGGGGATGGTTTGGCTTCTCCCTCCCCTCTGAGGCTGTTTGAGGAGCGGTCTGCAGCGCTGACAAGCACGGGTTTTGGAGGCCATTGAAAAGTTTTGGGCCTAAATAGGGTAGGCAGCTTGGCTTAAGTGTTGCTATGGAATACCTGGCAACCGGCAACAATAGGCCTTTTAGAGAATCCAGGGCAAACAGTGACCGTGGTAATGGGGTGGGCTTAAGGGTCTCCTTGCCTGGCTGGGCCCCTCCTCTCCTCACACAGAGGCCTGGGCACTGGGCTATGTTCCGGAAATTCCCTGCACAAAGCCCCATTCAGCGGGAGGAGGGTCAATGCGTGTGCTTTTGGAGGGGGTGGTGGTGAGACTGGGGGGGGAGGGAGAGGGGGAGGGGGTCCAGGAGAAGGAGCTTTACTGCCAAAAAAAAAAAAAAACCCCTCTCAAGTCTCTTTCTTCTCGCAAAGACTAAAAGAGGCACAGAAAGTGCTAAGTTTGTAAAAGAGGCTGAAAAGGTTCAGAAAAGTAGCATAAAGGGGCTAGGGAACGCCCCGTGAATTTTGAACAGAGAGCAGAAAAGAGACCCTAAAAAGCAATTAGTGACGCTTCTGGTAAATGAAGAGGCAGCTCGCTTGGGGTGGGGAGCTGAGGGCCCGGAGGTAGGTGCGCGAGGCGGGTGAGAGGTGGGGGGGTGATGGGAGCAGGTGAGGAGAAGGGGTGAGGCGAGGGGTGGGTGAGGGGAAGGGGAGGCCAGGGAGGAGTGGGGGGGGGGGGGAAGTGGACCTCCCTCCGCCCCAGCCAGCCCCCGCTCTAATCCCATGCCTTCAAGCTGCTCTCTACTGCGGCCGTGGGGCTCAGCTTCGGTCCCCTGGTTCAGGCAGCCCCCAAAAGGCAGTGGAGCCTGAGACGGTGACCGGCCTCCAGCCCCTTGGTCTGTGATGACCATGAAGGAATCCTCAAGCCTCTGAGAGAGTGGCGACTGCGTTCTCTTCGCAGCTGAGTAATGGCAGGATGCTGGGGAGCTGGGTGTCTGCCTGAGTTCCTGCGGGAGGCTCCTATGACAGCCCGCGGAGCAAGGCAAAGCAGCCAACAAATTAGCGCTCTGCAAATCCCACGTGCCCGCGCTGCATAACATCCGTGCTCAAACACCCTACTCAGCCTCTCTAAAGATAATAATTTTATATTTCCAGCAGAATGTGCACAGTGACAATTATCTGTATTCCTACTGTGTCGCAGCATCAACCGGTAATCAAGAGAATTATGTTCCAGTTGAAAGCAGATTTAAATAAACAGACACTAAATGGGAGCCAATAATAGATGTACCAAAATAGTCCAGGCGAGAAAGCAGCAGTTTAAATACAGGGCTGTTTAGTCGAGAAGGTATGAGGCATCCAGACCCCAGGGTTTACAGCTCCCAGTCTGCAGCTCAGCCAGGCTGATTCTTCCTCGAGATCCCCAGGGGTTCTGACCAGAGTGCTATCCTAAGCTGCTTCTTCCCTCTCTCCCTCCCTCCTTCCCTCCCTTTCTCTCTCTTCTTTACTTCAATAAACATTCATCATTCATTATCAGCTAGGTACACTGAGGCACCCTTATCAAAATTACTAAATACTGCCCTTCTGGATTTTTGTGACCCTCTGCTCAAGGTTCAAATTGCATCTTGTTGGCTCCTGTACGGGGCAGGGGAGGAAGGTGCTAGCTCTCCAGGGAAAATCAAGCTGTTGTTTCTATACGAAGGGAGAATGGAGTGCTGAAGTGGCAAAATAATGGAGGTCCAGGATACATTCATTCAACCATCGCATATTTATTAGAGGTTATTCTGTGTGCCAAGCACTGCTCTAGGTCCTGGGAATCCAAAGATCAAAGTGTAGGTCTCTCTTCTCAAAAAGCTTCCGACCTTGCAAGGGAAAGATAACTGGGCAGCTGAATGTGCCATATACCTTGGGGGCACCAGAGAAGGACCCTGCCAGAGTGAGGTGGAGGGGACTTGAAGGATGAGTAACAGAGAGAATTTTACAGGGCAGAAAGCTAGCGGGGAGCATTCCCAGCCGAGGGAAGGGCACATACGTGGGCATAGAAACAAGAGAAGAGCTGGTGTGTTCAGGACCCTGCAAGTCCTGCAGCAAGAATGGCTGCAGGCTATGGAAGTCAGAGAGGGAAGGCAGTCCAGAGGGCTGGCAGGGGAGGTGCTGGAGAATTAATTGGTGACAACATGAAGGGCTTTGCTGATGTGTCCACTCTTGAGGTTGGGATGATGAGCCTCATTTCTGCTGGCTCCATGTTTCCCTGCAAGGGGTCCTCTATTAGCATTACTCTCCCAGCTTTTCTGCCTTTTCACTCACTCCTGTCCGCGAGCAGGGAGTTTGGCTCCATTTCTCTTCTATCCTGTATAGAGCAGCCTTTCTGATGTATTCTTGGACACCTGTAAAAGAAGTCTGTCCTTATAGGGAGATACCTGTCTGTGGGTGTCCAGCTGTTAGGCAATCTAATTCTGGGGTGTAAGATTAGGAAGCTATTGTTTCCCTAAACCTAAGCCTGGTTTTGACTGTATTTTCATTAATAAAGCTGACATTTTGAGATCTGTCTGTCTTTGGCTCCTCTCAAGTGAGTACTATTATTTAAATCCTTGAAATGTCAAGGCAAACTAAGGTGGTCAGGAAGGGGGCCATTGGAGGAGAGTGAGCATGGGAACAAATGGCTTGATAAGGTTTTTATGTTAAAAGTGTCACTTTGGCAGTTGGGCAGAGGATGCATTGGAGAGGGTAAGGAGATTTAGAAGGAAAGAGATGATGAAGATTTCTTTTTTTGAAACTGAACTAAAAATTTTTTATTTAATGATTATATTTTCTAGGCTGATGTTTTCATATTTTGGGGAAATTCAATTTCAAAAGACATGAATATACTGTTTCATGTTTTACTGTAATGAAAATATTTAAAATTATAAAATATGATGCTTAATTTTAAATTTGTAATGTAATTCAGTATTAGAGAAAAGATAGCTAAGATGAAAGGCCCCATCCAATCTTGAACTGGGTTCTTCATACATGGCATAAGAGTTGTTTGTACACAGCGGAGAGAGGATGCGTGTAGTCTACGTGATATTGCCATTTGTTAATCCACATAGAAAGACAAGAGATGATGGAGATCTTAACTAGGAAAGCAGTGGTAGTGGAGGACCTGAGTGGAGAAAGAGAAGGGATGTGGAGGGAGAGATATTCTGAAGATAGAATTAATAGCTGAGGGCTGATTGGATGTGAGGGTAAGGAAGAATCTGGGTTTCTGGTTAGTCAACTGGAGTCTCATTTGCTGGGATAAGGAATGAGGATGAAGTGCAGGGGCCGGGGAGCATAATAGTGAGCTCATTTTATGACATACTGACCTCCAGGGCACAGAAAAGTGTATTAGGCAGTAAGATATGCAGGCCCAGAGCGCTAAGAGAAATCACCTGGCTGGATTTATAAATGCTTCTAGTAATAATTATGGAAGCACAGGTATAAGAGAAGTTGCCAAGAGAGACGACGGTACAGAATGAGGCAAAGAGAAGCGTGTGGAGGCAAACCAACGTATAAGTCAAGTTTGACAAAAACATATTGAGTCCCTACTGAGAATAGGGGGACTCTTATACTTTCTTTTATTGGCATTTGATGTTACTTGAGAACCTAAGCTATCACATAATGTACCTTCCACACAGCCCACCAAATCACTTCTTTTTGCTTACTCAGAATTCAAGCTGCTGTGTGCTAGGTATCCATCACTGCAACCATCTATCTGTATATCTCACACATATGTAGCATATATAAAAGCTAACATTTATTGAACATTATGATGTATAGTATCTGATACTTTGCTAAACTCTTTACACACATTTATACAAGGTAGGTATTGTCAACTTTGTTTTACAAATGAGGAAATTGAGGCTCAGAGCAGTCTAGCCGTCCAAACTTTGAAACCAGGCCTGTCCGACTACAAAGCTCAATGCTCTGACCATAGGTCAAGTGGCTTATCTTTATCAAAAAAGATACAACATGAATTGAAGTCTTTAGGAGCTGACTACCTGGCTATGGAGATTAAACATCCTCTTGAGGAAGGCTAATACTAGACATCAAGTTAGACAGTCAAGTTTGAATCCTGTAACTTGTTTATTGAACAATGTAAAGTGCTGTGAAACTCAGTTTTCCTCACTGATAATATGAATGTCTAATACCTTATCCACAGGCATACTTCTGTCTTCCACCCTGTGGAAAGCTATATTATAGAAAGCTCAGTGACCAAGGTGGACACCCATATTGCAGAAATGTTTCTTTTCCCTCTAACTTTAACAGAAAAAAAAAAAAAAAAAACCCCAAAACACAACAAACCAAGCTCTAAAACCTGCTGAAAATAGAAAAAGCATCAAGAAAGCATCAGCAATATAGAACTACATTTATTTAAATATCATAACAAAAGAAATAACATAATTGTGAAAAGGCTCTTATTTATAAATATTAGAAAGAAAAATCTAACAAAGAAAATTATGTGACAATATTTAAGTTTTGATAAGAGAGTTGGATGCTTTTTCTTGTAAGAAAATTATAATTGAGACCAAGAAGGTTAGACATTCTAGTTCCTGTTTAGTATTTTTTCCTGTTTGTATTTACTGTTACTCTGTAGCTGTACATTACTGTAACTTAAAGCTCTCTGTCAGAATGAGAAAAGTAATCTGCTTCATTAATTTATCTGCTTAGGAGTACTTAAAGTCAAACAAAATGAGATTAAATTATCTGTATTCAGAATTCTTTAAGAGTCATTCTGCCTTTATGGGAAAATGTTTCATCATTTCTTGTAATAAAAGTAAATAATAAAAAGTATCCATGTTCTTAATAATTGGATTTTCAGGACCACAGACAGCTCAGTTTATTTTCACCTCCTGTCCAAATATTTCATTTCATGGTCAAAAGTAAAATTACGCATGCATTCTACTTATACAATATTTATTTTCAAACTTATATTTTTACTCTAAAAGAAGAAGACTTTTTTGGGAATCCTAGGTATTTAGTTAATTTTGCCCACTTTTAATCATTTTGGGTATTCCATTCTCAATTTTAATTACTCACTTGATGTTACTTAGCAATGAGTGATACAGTTTACCAAAACCTATATTTTTCTCACATTCTTCCTTCAAAATGTCCTTGATACTTTAAAGCAAAATGTTCTCTAACTGAGATTGAATGTGTGCTTAAAACGGAGACATAGGGAAGAAGGGAATCTGCAAAAGATTAGATTAGGATTACCTTTTCTTTCAAGTTTCATGTAGAGCAAGGAAGATGAAAGGTGTATAAATGCTACTTAAACTCACTTCTGTACTGGAGTTTCTCCATGAGTATAAAGGGGAGGGACTCTTGGATGGAGAATTCAGGATGGGGTTAGGAAAAATGTGACTAGAGAAAGTCAAGAGGCAGTTGGAAGCAGATAGGAATAACTAGCAGTATCATTTAACCAGAACTCTTTCAGTTGCTGTGAAAGAAACCCAAATCAAATCCAAATAAAAGAAAAGTTATTGGATTTATCTGGAAAAGTAGAGGAGTATGCAGTTTCAGGAACAGTTGTATCCAAGTGCTCAAATTACATATTATAGAACTCTTGTACTCCCCATCTCTCAGATTGGATTTTCTCTGCATTGGGTCCACTTTCAGGAAGGTTATTCCCTCATGCTAGCAAGGTGGCCACCACTAGCTCCAGGCCTGCATTCTATCAGCAAGGCAACTCCTGAAAAAGATTTCAGCAAAAAACCTGGCCTGTTTTCACTGACCAATCACTGTGGTCAGGGGATGGGATACACTGATTGATTAAGCCTGGGTCATTGCTAGCTCCTGGAGCTACAGATTGGATCAGATCCAGAAGAACCACATGAGCTTAGAGGAGGGGAGGAGAAGGTCCCCAAAAGAACCATAGGAGGAATGGATGTTAGGCTGGCAAAAAACAACAGAAGTCTTGTATTCATTTGCTAGGGCTGTCATAACAAAGTACCACAAACTGGGTGGCTTAAATGTTGGAAATATATCTTCTCAGTTCTGGAGACTAGAAGCCTGAAATCAAGGTGTCAGCAGGGTTGGTTCCTTCTGAGGGCTGTGAGAGGTGAAGCTGTTCCAGGTCTCTCTCCTTGGCTTGTAGATGGCTATCTTCATGTTCACCTTGCATTCTCCTTATGTATCTGTCTGTGTCTAGATTTCCTCTTCTTATAAGAACACCGTATTGGATTAGGACACACTCTAATGACTTCATTTTATCTTGATTACCTCTCTTACAACCCTATCTCCAATGGTCACATTCTGAGGTACTGGGAGTTAGGACTCCAACATATCTTTTCTGTGGGGACACAGTTTAATTCATAACATGCCCCTATACTAGATATACTTTATTGCCTGGTCTAAATAGTCTCTGCTCTTTTGATTTAACCCTTTGTTATAGGAAATGCCTTCACACCCAAGGGTCTAGAAAGGATCAACTACATTTGCTACCTCCATTGCTTCACCTCCCACTCCTTTCTCAACCTCTGGCAATCCACCTTGTATCTGGTTAATTCCGTAGAAACTCTCATTAAAATCAACAATCCAAGTCATTTAGTAATATATCACCTCTCAACTTCTTTGGTCCCTAAGCTTCAACTGGCAGTTAAAAACACTTTCTCCCTTTAGACACACTTTTCTTTACTTAGCACCACAGAGTCTCCTAGCTGTTTACCAAAAATTTGTTTCCTTTTCTTCTTGGCCTAATAGCTAGGCTACATTTCCCAGTCTCTTGCCGTTAAGTGAGTCCTAGTGACTAAATTCTAGTCAATGGAATGTGAGTGGAAGTGACATATGCCATTTTTGAACCAAAGCTTTAAGTGGGTAGGTCCTTCCATGCTCTCTCTCTCTCTCTCTCTTTTTTTAATAGATCTGAGTGTGATGGCTTATTTGCCACGTACTAAAACTTCATTAATTTATTCAATCTTTTTTAGTCTGTTTCCTTGATTATAAAAGGAAAAAAAAATTGATTTCAACTCCATAGTGTTGTTGTGAGATTGAGATAATACATGTGTGGCAGGCTGAATAATGCCAACCACCTTCCACCCCCAAGATGTCCACATCTTAATCTTCATAACCTGTGAATATGTTGCCTTGCATGGAAAAAGGGACTTTCCAAAACAGATTAAGTTAAGGACCTGGAGGTAGGTTGTTTATTGGGGTGGAGCCCATGTAATCACAAAGAGGAAATAGGAGAATTGGAGAGAAAAAAGCAAAGTGAAAAGGGAATCAGAGAGAAAGATTGGAAGATGCTATGGTGTTGTCTTTGAATACAGTATGCAGCCATGAGCCAAGGAAACCAGGTGGCCTCTAGAAGCTGGACAAGGTGAAGAGATGGATTCTCCACTACATCCTTCAGAAGGAGCTCAGCCCTGCCAATCAACCATGACTTTAGGGCCTCTGATCTCCAGAACTGTAAAATAATATATTTGTGTGGTTTTTTTTAAACATCTTTATTGGGTATAATTGCTTTACAATGTTGTGTTAGTTTCTGCTGTATAAAAAAGTGAATCAGCTATATGTATACATGTATCCCCATATCCCCTCCCTCTTGTGCCTCCCTCCCACCATCCCTATCCCACCCCTCTAGGTGGTCACAAAGCACCGAGCTAATCTCCCTGTGCTATGCAGCTGCTTCCCACTAGCTATCTATTTTACATTTGGTAGTGTATATATGTCAGGGCTACTCTCTCACTTCATCCCAGCTTACCCTTCCCCCTCCCTGTGTCCTCAAGTCCATTCTCTACATCTGTGTCTTTATTCGTGTCCTGCCCCTAGGTTCATCAGAACCAAGTTTTTTTAGATTCCATATATATGTGTTAGCATATGGTATTTGTTTTTCTCTTTCTGACTTACTTCACTCTGTATGACAGACTCTAGGTCCATCCGCCTCACTACAAATAACTCAGTTTCGTTTCTTTTTACGGCTGAGTAATATTCCATTGCATATATGTGCCACATCTTCTTTATCCATTCATCTGTTGATGGACACTTAGGTTGCTTCCATGTCCTGGTTATTGTAAATAGTGCTGCAGTGAACATTTTGGTACATGTCTCTTTTTGAATAATGGTTTTCTCAGGGTATATGCCCAGTAGTGGGATTGCTGGGTCATATGGTAGTTCTATTTTTAGTTTTTTAAGGAACCTCCATGTTGTTCTCCATAATGGCTGTATCAATTTACATTCCCACCAACAGTATAAGAGGGTTCCCTTCTCTCCACACCCTCTCCAGCATTTATTGTTTGTAGATTTTTTGATGATGGCCATTTTGACCAGTGTGAGGTGATACCTCATTGTGGTTTTGATTTGCATTTCTCTAATGATTAGTGATGTTGAGCATCCTTTCATGTGTTTGTTGGCAATCTGTATATCTTCTTCGGAGAAATGTTTATTTAGGTCTTCTGTCCATTTTTGGATTGGGTTGTTTGTTTTTTTGATATTGAGCTGCATGAACTGCTTGTATATTTTGGAGATTAATCCTTTGTCAGTTGCTGCATTTGCAAATATTTTCTCCCATTCTGAGGGTTGTCTTTTCGTCTTGTTTATGGTTTCCTTTGCTGTCATGCTCTCTTTTTTTCCAGTCTATTGACTGAATGAAGATGATAGCAAAGCTTTAAGGGATAGTGGATATGTGAGATTAAAATAATCTAAAGAACCTGGGTCCCCAAATGATCACCACGGCAGAGAGCCAACCACAAACTAGGGACATTGATCCCAGACTGGTATATAAATGAGAAATAAAACTCCATAGTGTTTGAATCATTTATTTTTAGATGTATTTGTCACAGCCATGTAGCTTATTACCTTACCACTAATTGAAGTGGTGTAATGTCATAAGCAAAGTCTCAAATATATGGTAATGACTTAGTATTTGGTTGTCAGGTGGCGAGAAAACACAGCTGCCTGAGACCAGAAATCCCTGGTGCTAAAAGAAAATGCTTGATAAAACTATTGCCTGCAGCAATTGGAAGGCAGAATAAATACCTTTGGAGCTTGTATCTCTAGAAGAAGAAGTTGGAAGAGCTGGATATTAGTGTGTGTAGGTTGATCCTGGTTATAATTGCAAAGAAAGGGAACAGAGAGAGGGTCCAGAAATAGGGAATCTCATAGCGAAGAGTTATTTACTTCTGGATCCCAAGTGGCAGGAAATAACAGAAAGATGTTAAATAACAAAAGACCCCAGAGATTTCTCAGTGAACTAGAAGGACTTGGATTTGTAGCAGAATTCAGACTGTGTTGCCTTCTTAATCATGGCTATTGCTTGAGATAATCTCCAGTGAGCCAACACTAAATTGAGAGGAAGAAAGAGGTAGAAGGTGAGAAAATGAATAAGTAAAGCAGGATTTAAAAACTCCTTTAGGGAAGAACTTTGGATTTGGTTATTGGCCCTTAGAACTGGCTAAAATCAAATAGATCCTAAAAGGCATATTTAGGATCCAATCAAGGAACTTCCTCCACTACCAGGTCAAGGATTTTGTCACTCCTAAAGACTAGAGGCTGCTAGTTTACCATTCTTCTCTGTCTTGAATGGAGGACATTTGTTGCAAGTTGCCTGTCCTTGTTTCACTGTTGTATACTGAGTATATTGTATGTGTGTGTATGATGTATATTGAGTGTATTGTATGTGTGTATATGAGTGGGGGGGGAGATGTATGGGGTCAGATAACTTATGTCTTGTTTTAACTGCTGCATCACAGGGAGCCACATCAGGTCCAGATCTGATGAAGAGGACTGCATATAACCCAGGAGATGGGATTTTGAGCTGGATGTGGCAGGTGGATGAGGCTTTGGGTTGCCCTGCGGAGGGGCATGCACGTGTTTTATATTTGGAAGACCTATGATGATTGTTGTGTAAAGTTGTTACGTTTACTTGCCAAGCATCTTTTTTTGTTTTTACTGCAGGAATAAATATCTCCTGCTGATGTGATGATTAATCAGTTGGTCCTGTTTCCACCCTGCAGAGGTGTACTCATGACCCGGACTGCCCATCAGAATATGTCATCATCCTAGAACCAATGGCTGATTCACGCTCAAGCACCTTCCCCAAACAAGGCCAATCATGTCCTTAATTAGGGATTTATATGAATACAGAGAGAGAGGTTTTCTTCTTTTGTGATATCCAGTGCTAAGAAAAATGTAGCATGGAGTTGGGGAGAGCCATCTTTACTGTCAAATAAAATGGGCCTACAAAGAACAAAGCCCAAACAGTGGCAGACAGAGGTGATAGATGCAGTGAGAGAGACAGAGTCCTAATGCTGTTATCTGGACACAGTCATGTCTGAAATTAGAGTCACCCTTTGGACTTCCCAGTTTGGATAACAAATAGATTCCCTCTTTGCCTTGACTAGTTCAGATGGGGTTTCATGACTAGCAATAGAGCACATCTTGAACTGACTTAGTGTTGGAGTTGGAACTAGAAATCTGGTCTTCTGATCCCAATTCAGGGCTCTTTTCTTCATCCCGTGATAGTTTATGAAATAGTTGTCACTTAAAAATAATAAAATACAAATTATGAAATGTGGTGGCAAAGGCACTAGGCAGGCATCAGACCAATATTTGCAGAGAAATGAGAACAGCTCCCTCCTACACAGGTGGAATTGTATGACCTTGGGAAGTTAATGGAAACTCTAACTACAGGGATGGTACTAGGGTTCTATGGTACTAGGGTACCAGGGTACTAAGGTACTAGCTTCTTGCTGAACCTCATGGATAAGTTTGGTTAAAATCTTATGAAGATGTTTGTAGGTTAGCTAAGAAGCATGAAGTCAGTCAGGCAGGGCAGTGGGAGGACCCTGTCCTGAGACTGATATAGTTGCCAGAGTTTCGATTCTATACCCAAGCTGCCCAAGTTCAATGGCAACTCCTCCATTTGCCAGATATTTGAATTTGGGGAAATCAATTAATCTTTCTAAGACTCAGTTTCCTCATACATAAAATAGTACATTCCTCATTGGGTTGTAGTAAAGATTAAAAAGATATACTCCATGTAAAGCACTTAGCTCAGTTTTTTGCACATAGTAAGAACTCAGTTTGCATTTATTTTTATTAGTAGTAGGATCATTTTTGCTATTGGCTAGAGCAAACAATTGGATATGCCAATTGGGGTTCCAAGAACCTCAGCAGAGAGAAAGACAGAGCTACTGAAGCCCAAGGTGGATGAGAGAGGCCAGGGATGTCAGTCTGTGCAGGTCTGTGAAGGGAGAGACAGGATGAAGGGGGATTGGAGCAAAGACGGCCTGTGAGAGGAGCCCTGATTAGGCAGGAACCTGGCTGGGAGCAGCGTGGGGAGAGTGCGGCCTCAGCGAGAGCACTGCTGCACAGCACCCAGGGTGCAGATGAGGTCATCAACCAGCCCCTCTCCTCGGCAGGTTATCTCTTTTTTTTTTTTTAACATCTTTATTGGAGTATAATTGCTTTACAATGGTGTGTTAGTTTCTGCTTTATAACAAAGTGAATCAGCTATACATATACATATGTCCCCATATCTCTTCCCTCTTGCATCTCCCTCCCACCCTCCATATCCCACCCCTCTAGGTGGTCACAAAGCACCGAGCTGATCTCCCTGTGCTATGCGGCTGCTTCCCACTAGTTATCTATTTTACGTTTGGTAGTGTATATATGTCCATGCCACTCTCTCACTTTGTCACAGCTTATCCTTCTCCCTCCCCATATCCTCAAGTCCATTCTCTAGTAGGTCTGTGTCTTTATTCCTGTCTTGCCCCTAGGTTCTTCATGACTTTTTTTTTTTTTCTCTTAGATTCCATATATATGTGTTAGCATACGGTATTTGTTTTTCTCTTTCTGACTTACTTCACTCTGTATGACAGACTCTAGGTCCATCCACCTCACTACAAATAACTCAATTTTGTTTCTTTTTATGGCTGAGTAATATTCCATTGTATATATGTGCCACATCTTCTTTATCCATTCATCTGTTGATGGACACTTAGGTTGCTTCCATGTCCTGGCTATTGTAAATAGAGCTGATACTATACATAGAGAATCCTAAAGATGCTACCAGAAAACTACTAGAGCTAATCAATGACTTTGGTAAAGTAGCAGGATACAAAATTAATGCACAGAAATCTCTGGCATTCCTATACACTAATGATGAAAAATCTGAAAGTGAAATTAAGAAAACACTCCCATTTACCATTGCAACAAAAAGAATAAAATATCTAGGAATAAACCTACCTAAGGAGACAAAAGACCTGCATGCAGAAAATTATAAGACACTGATGAAAGAAATTAAAGATGATACAAATAGATAGAGAGATATACCATGTTCTTGGATTGGAAGAATCAACATTGTGAAAATGACTCTACTACCCAAAGCAATCTACAGATTTAAAGCAATCCCTATCAAACTACCACTGGCAGATTATCTCTTGAAGGGAGATCTGAGCAAGGCACTCCTGTGGCTGCCTGCCATGCCTGGGAGCATTTTCCTGTGAGGGCTCCCTCCCTCTCAGTATCTCCAAGACACTTTAGCAACCAAGGCAAACAGGCAGCAACAGGGGTAGAGCCAGCCCTATTTCTTATCTTTCTGACCATTTCTTACCATCTCCCTAGCTGAAGCCAATATAAATAATCTTTATGCCCTTTTAATTTAATAATATAATAATTATTGTTGTTGTTATCTGCCTCCTAATTGATTTTTCTGCCTCCAACTTGGACCCTTGTTAGTCTATTCTCAGTAAAGATCTAGAGCTATCCTTTTGACATAAGTCAGATGATGAGGTCCTTTAATCAAAACCCTGAAATAGTTTCCATTTCACTTGGAATAGTCCTCAAGCTGGCCTGAGCCTGGCTCTGTCTGACCTCTCATTACCCTAGGCCCTCTCCCTTACTGTTTCGCCCCCTGCCCACCCAGTTACGGCCACCTTCGCTTCTGCGCCATTCCTTGACCAAGCCAGGCAAACACTGAGGCCGGACTACTTGCTTCTCCCTCCGCCTGAAATGCAGCTTCACTCGCTCACCTCCCTCAGGACTTTGCTGAACTGCCACCTTTCAGTGAAGCCGCCCCAGATGACCCGATCTAAACTTGCAACTTCTCAGTCTCCAGAAAATCTTTTCTACCTTTATTTTTCTCCATAGCACTTACCACCATCAAACGTACAGTATCTTTTTACTTATTTTGCCTAATGTCTATTTTTCCTACTAGAATAGGTAAGCTCTATAGGGACAGGGATTTGGGTCTATTTTGTCCACTGCTGTGATTTTTGTTGAACGAATGAATAAATTCTGTGAAAAGCAGCAGAAGGGATGGATGTAAAAACCTGGGTCTCTCCTGGTGAAAGGATAAAGCACAGGGTTTGGAGTCACTGAGGCTCGTTTGGGTCTAGCTCCAACACTTAACTGATTGTCGGACTTTGGAAAAGTCACTTAACCTTTGTGCACCCCAGGTTCCACATCTGTGGGATATATCTAGCTAATTGTGAAAGCCAATGACTGTAAGACGACAGACAGCACAGTTACTTTTCTTATTATTTCTACGGCCTGAAAGACAGTGGCATGTGGTGGTCCTCACACTAAGGCGAGGAAGTCATTTAGGATTCCTCCAGTGACATGTGACACTTTGGATTGGTTATCGTTAATCAAAGGCTGGGTCCTCATCCTAGCCCTATACTCATTCACTCTGCCCCCTAAGCAAGGATCTGGGCCTTAGTTTCTTCATTTGTAAAAGGAGATGGTGATATCCACCACACCTAGCTTGGAGTTTGGAGGGATGAGGATACAACGAAATAGTTTGTGAAATCCCTTTGAAAACAGGAAACGTCTACACAAACACCGATGGTTCATGGTGGTTGGTGACAAGGCTTCATGTGTCTGATCTAGAGTCCCCAGTTGGAGTTAAAGAGGACCCGAGAAGAGGAATCTTTACTGACAAAGTTTCCGCACCCTCATCTCTGTCAACCCAGCACCACCTCCAACTCAACCATACAGTAGGCTCTCCTTTGTTGTTTGCTGGTTGTTTGAGAAGCACAGACTAAATCTATCCTTTGAATTTTCTTTTTTTCAATCTTTAGAAAATCTGTTAGACCTACCCTAATTTGGCGAGCCCTTGTATTCATGGCTGGGCTACCCTCTGATAATTTTTAAGTGGATACATTACGAAGGAGTAATCAGGTTCAAGGAAAATCTTGCTTGAACTAACGCTATCTTGAGTTAGGTTTTCATGTTAGTCAGTGAATTCACACATAGTTATAAAAAAGAATGTACTCTTCCATTCCTTTATTTACAAGCTATACAGTTTTATGGCTCTGATTAACTTTTGGATGCTTTTACCTTTGTTTGTAAAAAAGGCTATCCCTCTCACCATCACAGCTTGCTGTCCCAAATGGACATAAACAGGGCACTGTCATGTGTACATGAAAAAAAGATGACCTACATAGACGATGTTACAGTAGGGTATTAAAAGTACAATTTCAGCCATTTCTCCCAATTAAGGCGAACTCATCTGTGATTTCAGCTTCCCATTTGAAATAAAAGTCTGGCGGTAATTGGAGCACAGAGCTATTCACCACTGTACTTCAATCTGGAAATAATTGTCTTTGTTCAATTAGGAATCTGCATTTTCATGCCAATCTTCACAGATTATTTTGAATGGAGAATGCACTCTGATTAAGAGCTATCCCTCTTGGAAGGAAAAAAAAGCAGGTCCTCATCCTCTTGTTGGATTTAACGTTTTTTCTCCTAGCAGACTGAGAAGGATATCATACAATGATTTTCTAGACTTATTTAATATGATAAAAATCTCCTACAGAGTTCATATATAGTCTTTTTTTTAATTTCAAGACCTCCTTGAGATGATTCTCTAGAGTTGGGCTTGACAAGGTATCAATTTGTCTGAGTTCTTCAGTTAATTTGTCATATTATAATGACCAGGTTTTCCACAGAGCAATATCTGACCACCATTTATCTTTGCCATTTATAGAACCACTTACTCTCTTAGGTGCTTTTTAAATACAGAATCATATATAACTCATAAAAAAAACCTTGAAAATTAAGGATTGTTATTCCCATTTAATAGATGAGGACAATAAAGGTCAGAGAGTTTATGTGATTTTTTTTCCCAAGGTCACTCAGTGACTTATTGGTAAAACCAAGAGTCAGCTGCAGGTCTGGCTGGCTTTAAAATCTCTAGCACTTTTTTCTGATTAATTTAATACAGCCAAAGGAAAATAGTAAGAAGCATTCCTGTTAAAATGATAAGATTCTAATAGATAGAATTATGAAAATGCCAACACAGCATATGTCTTTGTTATAAATCATCCTGCTCCAATAATTTTGAAAGCACCTATATTTAGCAGTTCTGGATGAAAATAAAAGGTCCACAATTATGAAAACATATTAGCACAATGACAACTTTCTTAAACACCATGAGTTACTATCCATATCATTACATAATTTAATCCTTTCTCCAAGATGGATTCCTTTAGAAACTAGAACATGCCTTCTCCATTTTGGGATCCCTTCAACCAAACACAGTTATTAAGTGAGAAAATGAATGAATCACTCTCTCTCTCTCTTTTTTTCTTTACAGGGGAAAGCGAGAACGCAGTCCCACACTACCACAAATTATGCAGTCGAGTTTACCACGTTTGGGGATATTGCAGGGTTCAGCAGAGTGCAATGAATAAGTCTCGCCCTGGGAAAACCACCTTCGTGATCACAGTATCTCCCCTGCCAGGTAAGTATTGAATCACTCTCTTGATAACCCCAGGAGGTAGGCAGGAGATATGGAATACATATATTACAGATATATTTTGTGTGTGTGTTTAACATATACATACAAGTCAAAAAACCCCATAAGTATAAGAAGTAGAACTCTGGCCAAACCTTTCATTATCCCCTTTAGAAACATTATACAGGTATTGTAAATCTCCACCTTTGAAGCAAAGTAATTCCTTCTCTTTAGTAATACTCTGGTAAACATACCCATGAGTGTTTCCCATTCTTCTCTGTCTTTGACCATGCCGTTTCATAACGACAAGAAGAAGAAAAGACTTATTTAAGCACCTGATGGAAAGCGATAGCTAATCCAATTTTTCTTTTTGAAAATATAGAGTTAGTATTTGTGAGAGTTTGGGTCAAATGGGACTGGTGAGCACAGGGGGCGATCACTTCTACATTTCACGCTGACTTTGGTTCTGGCTGTGGAGTGTCTGGGGCTGTGGGTTGGTGGGAGGAATGTAGCATGTTCTGTTTTTATCAGTCTGCTCCATAGGCTATGGCAGGTGTGGAGATTACTTTCCAATAATTCCTGGGAGCAATATTCCCCCACCTTCACAGGAACTTGCCATCTGGCTCTGAGGGCCAGAGATAATTCAGCTTCTAAATGAGCTCAGCTTCAGGTCCTCCTGAGCAAAAACTGATAAATGAGTGAGATTACACTGTTTTATGGCAGTGTCAATAACACACCAGTATTTGGTCACTCAGGTGCCTTCAGAAAAGAAAGTAAAACTTTTATTGAATTAACCTATCTCAAATTCAAGTGCATTATTTAAGGGCTTTGGGGAAGGAGTTGCCAAGCTTTATGAAGGCTACATAGAAAAACTAAAAATACATTTGCATAGTATGTAGATCTTTTGTATGCAAACTTTGGTCTCATAAAGTAAAATGCCAGAGTCAATTTTGGCCTTGTATACTCTAAAATGAAGAATTTTACCCGTGAAAATTTTCTTCCCGGGAAAAACGGTGGCTAAAGCTGAAAATTTACTAAGCTGCCTGGATAATAAGCTTTGTGACTTGAGAAAACGTAGGTGTAGCCATCAAGCAAAGAGAAGATACAAAGCTGTGACATGAACAATTTAGACCAGAAGACAAAACTTTGAGAAAAAGAGATCCTTTTCCTCCTGCTCTAATTATCTTAACCAGTTGTCAAAATTGGTAAAATTGATCAGATAATACCTTAAGTCTCCATTTGGTTTTGACCATGTGGGCATAACTATCTTGGGATGGTCGTTTTGTATAAATAGCATCAGGGTGAAGATAATTACAATTTGATGAGAAGAGAATGAGATACTTGGAATGCAAAGTATTCAGCATGGCCCGATTTCCCAGGGCCCCCTGAGATTATGTGTAGCAATGACAAGATGACATAATTAAATTAAGTGGCATGGCAATAAATAAGAAAGTAAGCCCACAGACTCTGTCTCTTGGGAGAATGTCAGCTCAAACAGTTTTTTAAGATGTCTTATTAAAAAGAGGGTGAATAAACTGGAGTTATCTCAGCTTGGGGAAATAAAACATAGTTTTCTTGGGAAAACAGAATTTTCTTCTCTGGAGGAAGCACTGGGAGAAGAAAACCTCTTTGAGAGAGCAAAGAGTACCTATCTCTGAAATTTTTAAAAATGCAAAAAAAAAAAATGCAGAATTTGATAGGTGGAAAGTGAGGGAGCAATGGTCAACATGTTTTGGGAGCACTTTTCCCTATATTTTTATTTTTATTTTTATTTATTTATTTATTTTTGGCTGTGTTGGGTCTTCGTTTCTGTGCGAGGGCTTTCGCTAGTTGCGGCAAGCGGGGGCCACTCTTCATCGCGGTGCGCGGGCCTCTCACTATCGTGGCCTCTCTTGGTGCGGAGCACAGGCTCCAGACGCGCAGGCTCAGCAATTGTGGCTCACGGGCCTAGTCGCTCCGCGGCATGTGGGATCTTTCCAGACCAGAGCTCGAACCCGTGTCCCCTGCATTGGCAGGCGGATTCCCAACCACTGCGCCACCAGGGAAGCCCGCTTTTCCCTATAGAAGTCTCTTTTCTATCACTGTCCTCCCTGACAGGCAAAACTAAGTGACCATGCTTGTACCGTGTCATACCCCCTGATTGGACCAGGATGGATACTTGCATTGGTGTCAGGAAGTCTATTGGGTGGCCTACAGCCAATCAAATTCTCACTCTTGAGAGAACTAACATCACACCAAGCTGGAGCAGAGTCAGTTCTGATCAAAACTAGATGCAAACCAAACTGAAGGAGGAGTAGAAGTGATGAGTGAAGTAGAAATGAGAGGAAGCGACTCCATAGAGAAATGAATGGGGCAGACACCACGGATGCAGAGCCCAGTTCCCAGCTCCTTCCCAGCGAGGCTCAGCTGATTCTAATTTCCTTTTTAAAGAACTATGTACGAGTGCCTCTTACAACATCAATAATCCTCACTTCCCCCACTTTTCTTTTTAGTTGAGCTAATTTCAGCAGGCTTTTGCTAGTTTACAGCTAATGACTCCCTGAATAAGACAAAGTATCTAAAGATAATATCCTTGGCATATGAAAACTATAGAAAATTAAGAATAAGGAAGGAAAAGATTTAATATTTATTTAAATATATTCCATGTACCAGACATTCTGTTAGGTGTGTAATATTTTCATCTTCTTAACAACTATATGCCTCAAGGACATTTTTATTTTAATCATACTGATAAAGCAGATGAGTTTCAGAGAGCTTAATTAATAAACTTGCCTAAAGTCTCACAGAGTCAGGATATAAACTAAGCACTGCCTGGCCTCAGATGTCTTCCCTTCCACCGCCAGCAGACTTTGGAATAAAGCAAATATTGTTACCAGGTAACATCAAGACTCTTGAAAACAGTGAAGTATAAGTAGCCACATGTGATGGTTAATTTTATGTGTCAACTTGGAGGTGTTCTTGGATATGATTAACACTTAAACTGGTGAACTTTAAGTAAGCAGATTGCCCTCCATCATGTGGGTGGACCTCATTCAATCAGTTGAAGACCTGATAGAACAAGGAGACCAGCTTCCTGGAACAAGAAGGAATTCTCCACCAGATGGTCTGTGGAGTTCATCTGTACCATCAGCTCTCCTGGGTCTTGAGCCTGCTGGCTAACACTGAAGATTTGGACTTGCCATTTTCCATAATTACGTGAGCCAATTCCTTATAATAAATCTCTCTCTATATATATTTTATTGGTTCTGTTTCTGTGGAGAAACCTGACTAATATGCCATAAAAAGTTGGATCAGAAAACCAAGGTTGTGGAGAGTGATGAAAGCAAGATGGCTAAATAAGGTGTCCTCTCCTTTATCACCTCTGAACAACAATAATTTGGCATCCATCTATGGACAAAAGTGCCTTTGTGGGAGCTTTGTAATCCAGGTAGGAGACGGTGAAGCACTGGTATAGTCCAAGACCGAGGAGAGCCATTTTAAGGCTAGCACCCAGGTGGCTGACTCACCAACCGTGGTCCTGGCTACAGACCTAGAAACAACTCCATATTCCTGAGGACTCAGCCACAGCCCATTGGGCTTGGTCCTGTCACCAGCACCATATACCAAGGGACTGAGAAGGAGTCACACCCACCTGTGCATTGGATAATAAGCATACAGAACTTGGTCCCAGCTGTTGACTTGAAGTGGCCCATGAACCAGCTCTAGCCCGTCTCAGCTATGGTCCAAGAACCTCTGGAGGCAAACCCAGCAAACTCAGCCAGACTGTAGATTCTGAAAATTTCCCCTTAATGGGGCTTCTGACCATCCCAGCCATAGTCTGCAAGTGGTCCTGCTGGCATAGGGACCTGATAAAGGACACACCTGTCTGTGCCCCCCAGAGATCCTGAAAAGGCCCTGTACATGGCTCCAGCCCCTCCAGCCACAGTCAGGGAGCAGTCCAGCCCACTTCAGCCCCACCACCCATAGTCAAGGAATAGTCCAGACCACCCAGGGAACTGGTGGGAGACATGCCCATCCATGCCTCCAGAGTCAGGTCTGCAGACCTCAGTTTTGGCTTGTGCAACCTGAAACAGACCCGTGGCTTGGTTCTGGGCCCTCTCAGCCACAGTCCAGGGCCAGTCCTGCCCACCCAGGGACACATTCAGTGATTAGACAGGAGCCCTCCCAGGGACCTGGCAGGAGCCACACCTGTCTGTGCACCTGGTAATAGGCCCACTGACTGAGGACCCACCTGGGGACTGTGAAGTGGACCCTTGTCCCTGTATCACCCTACTGAACAAGGTCTTTGAGCCAGTCCCATCCACCCAGAGACCAGAAAGGATCCATGCCTACCCCAGCCCTTTGTAACAAGCCTGCTAATGGCAGACCCCACTGTAGACCTAGTGGCAGCATCAAAACTAGCTCCAGTCTAGCATGACTACAATTCCAGAGGTAATCCTGTCAGCCCAGGGAACTGACAGAAGGACTTAACCTGCCAAAACCAATCTGTAAAGACTGGAAGAGATGTTTGCTGCTTCAAAGGCACAGACATCAAAATATAAAAACCAGTTGTGTTTCAATACACTAACAATGAACTACCTGCAAAAAGGAATAAAGAAAACAATCCCACTTACAATAGCTTCAAAAACAATTAAATACTTAGGAATAAATTTAACCAAGAAGGTGAGAGATATGTACACTGAAAATTATAAGAAATTGATGAAAGAAACAGAAAAAGACACAAATAAATGGAAAGATATCCTATGTTCATGGATTAAAAGAATATTGTTAAAATATCTGTACTATCCAAAGTCACAGATTCAATGTAATTATCAAAATTCCAATGGCATCTTTTACAGAAATAGAAAAAATAATCCCCAAATTCATATGGAACCATAAAAGGCTCCCAATAACAAAAGCAATTCTGATAAAGAAGAACAAAACTAAAGGCATCATATTTTCTGACTTCAAACTATATTACAAAGCTAGAGTAATCAAAACAGTATGGTACTGGCATAAAAATAGATACATGCACCAATGGAACAGAATTGAAAGGAAAGAAATAAACCTATGCATATACAGTCAACTAATATTTAAAAAGAGCCAAGAATACTCAATAGAGAAAGGATAGTCTCTTCAATAAATGGTGCTGGGAAAACTAGATATACACATGCAAAAGAGCAAAATTGGATCCTTATACCACTCACAAAAATTAAGTCAAAGTGGATTAAAGGCTTAAATGTATGACCTGAAACCATAAAACACCTAGAAGAAAACAAGGGAAAATCTCCTTGACACTGGTCTTGGCAATGATTTTTTTTAAAGATATGACTTAAACTTCTTTGCATTATTTTTCAGTGTTCACTATGAACTACAACAGACATCCTTAACATTTCAGTTTACTGTGAGTTAATGTTGTATCTTCATGCAAAATGTATACAATTGTAAAGATAAAATTATCCCTCCTACATGTTTTATGATACAGTTATGTTATTAACTCTATAATACAGAGCATACATTACTAACTGCATATTACAATGTTATAATTTGGGGGTCAGTCACATAAATTTTTAAAGAATGTAAAGGGAAGAGTGTTTTATTGTTATTCCCATATTCACCATTTTCAGTTCTCTTCATTATTTCCCAAAAGTTAATGTTTCTATCTGACATCATTTTCCTTTAGTCTGAGAATTTTCTCTTGCATTTCTTGTATGATAGGTGTGCTACCAATAAATTCTCTTAGTTTTCTTTTATCTGAAAATGACATTATTTTGTCTTAATTTTTGAAGGATATTTTTGGTAGATATAAAATTCTGGATTGGCCTTTTTCCCAGTGCTTTAAAAATGTTCTTCTACTATCTTGTGGTCTTCATCATTTTTTATGAGAAGTCAATGGTCACTCCAATCATCATTCCTCTGTAGCTATGTGTCATTTACATCTGGCCTCCTTCAAGTTATTCTCTTTGAGTTTTCATAAATTTTCCCGTGATATCCTTAGATGTGGTTTTCTTTTTATTTATCTTGCTAGGTATTGGTTGAGTTTCTTGAATATGTAATTTTGTGTCTTTCACCAAATTTGGAAAAAATTTCAGCCATTGTTTCTTCACAATATTTTATGTCCTAGTATAGCTCTCCTTTCCTTCTGAGACTTCAATTACATATATATTAAACCTTTTGATATTGTCTCACAACTCTCTGAGGCTTTGTTCTGATAAATCTTTTTTATCACTGTTTTTCATGTTGAAACATTTCTATTGATTTATCTTGAAATTGACTGATGTTAAACCTATCCAGTGACTTTTATTGCATATACTACATTTTTCAGTTATAAAATCTCCATTTGAATTTTATGGTTTCTATTTTTTTGCTGGTTTTTCTGTCTTTTAGATTATGAGGATAATAGCTGGTTTTAAATTGTTGTCCAATAATTCCAAAATCTGTGTTATCTCAGAGTCAGTTCCACTGATTGTCTCTTAACTACGAGTCACATTTTCCTGTTTCTTTAAATGTCAAATAATTTTGAGTTGTATCCTGGAAGTTGTGAATAATACATTGTTTAGACTCTTGATAGTGTTATATTCCTCTGAGGAGTATTGATTTTTATTTGTTTGTTTTATCAGTTAATTTGGCTGAACACAGCTGCAAAATTTTGTCTCCCTGCTGTGGGCAGCAGCTGAAATTTTAGTTCAGTTCTTTGAGCTTTGGATAAACTGTTAGGAGTTTGTACCTAAACTATGCATGTATAGTTTAGAGATCAGCCAGAGACTTGATCAAAAGTTTATACACAGAGTTTATGGCTCTGTCTCTCTGTCCTATTAATCCAGGGACTCTCCTCTTTTCCTGTAATTGCTCTGTTCTTTAATTCTTCAAGCCAGTAATACTGTGGCTTGCCATAAAAACAGGAAACTCACTCAGCGCCATTTCCTTTTTCCTAGTGTCAATCCCCCCACAGATTCTGCCCATTTTGGTAATGCCTTCAGGTAATTGTTTCTTATATTCTTTCCAGACTTTATGTTGTTATTTCTAAAGAGGTTTGTCATATAGGAGCTACCCAGCTATGACCAAAAGTGGCAGGATAGCTAGAATGTTTGAGACAAACATTTGCAAATAACCCTGCACACAAGCCTCATGAATTGTATTCCTTTAGCTTTTCAGGAACAAATATGAAGAATGTTTAGTGTTCAAGGACTAATTTCAAATGAAGCTAACCTCAGGCATTACATGCTAATGTCACATTTCAGTAAGTGGTCAAACAAGTAATCAGACACAAGCTGTTTTAAACTGGAATTTCCTTAAGTCCCAAATATCAAATTCTATCCATCTATCTACTAAGAGAGGAAGGGAGAAAGGAAAGAAGGAAGGGAGGAGGGGTGGGAGGGATGGAAGAAGAAAGGAATGGAGAAATGAAGGAAGGAGCAAGGGAAGGAAGAAGCGAGGGAGGTAAGAAGGAAGGAGAAAATTTCCGGAGAAAATTCTTGATAGAATTTAAGCTTCCCCTGTGCAGGTGTACCTTCCTTATATCAAACCATCACATTGTACACCTTAAATACTTACGATGTTTACTTGTCAATTACACATTATAAAGCTGAAAACAAATAAATGAATAGGCACTCCTGAAAAAAAAAAAGAAGTTTTGGCCAATTGCTCATATTCCCTGGTGAGCTGGTAAATACTAAATGTCAATGCTGAGGATGACCAAGATCCCAAACTGAAACCGTACACCTGAAACAGCCCCCTGCCCATGTCCACTCATCTCACTCTAATAACTCTTCTCTTTTATAATCTAAGCACACCTCTCTAGAGACACTTATTTAACTGCTCCAAGACTCACACTCTTTATTTGTAAAAAGGGGTCATACTATTTCCTCTTTCATAGGACTGTTAAACGGGATAACACAATGCTTGCCACGTGTTAAGTGCTCAGTACGTTGTAACAGTCTCTATTTCCATTCCAACCTGTTTCTTGGACATTAAAGTGCTCAATAAGTGCTTCATGGTTATGATTTTTAAATTTTATTTCCTGGTTGGTTTATGTAAAAATATTTGGAAACAAAGTCATATAGGATAAGTAGTGGGAAAAGCACAGATATTTGGAGACAAAAGGACTTGGATGTGACTCTGGTTCTGTCAGTTATTAGCTAGTGAACTTCTGGAAGTTACTAAACCTGTTTCCTTATTGGAGAAATGAAGAGAGCAATCCTTAAATATTAGCAAAAATAGCTATAATTTATTGAATGCTTATGCTGGGCCAGCGATTGTTCTAAATATCTATAATGCCCTGAAATCCTTACAACATAGGTATTATGTATTAATATTATGAGTATCAAAAGAGGATGATGATGATTGAAAAGATTCTGGTATTCTTGAAAATTCTTAGCCTCCTTTGGAAGTATTTTCTCATCTCCCTGGTCACTTCACTTTAGAATGACCCAAGGCTCAGATCTGTGTCCTACTTCTCTTTATCAATTCCCTCTCCCATGGAATCTCATCCAACCCCCTGGCTTTAAATACCATCTGTAAACTGACTACTTTCAAATTTGTTTTCCAGCCTCAGCATCTCCCCTGAGTCCTAATGCTTATATCCTAGTGTTTACTCTGAATTTTTAAACTTAACATGTCCAAAATGGAAGCTTTTTCCTAAAACCCACTCCATCCAGTTTTCCCTATCACATTTACTGGCAATTCCATTCTTCTAGTTCTAAGCCAAAACTCTTGTAGTCATCTCAACCCTCTCTGACATCCTGCAGCCAATCTTTCAGCACGCATGGTTTGTGCCCCTTTCAGAAAATACCCAATATCAGACCACTTCTCACCACTTCCACTGCAGCCACCTTGGTCCAGACCGCCATCATCTTTTGCTTGGATTATGGCCAATGCCTCCTATGTGGCCTCCCTGCTTTGGCCTTAATATTCTCCCTGCCCATTCCCTACCCTCACACCACTGCTGGAATCTATCCTCAACCCTGAAGCAAAGGTGATCCTGTTAAAAAGTAAGTCAGATCATGTCACTCTTCTGCTCAAAACTGTCCTCTTATGGGTTTCCATCCCACTCAGAGAAAAGCTGAAATCTCCACAAAGGCCTCCAGGGCCCTATGCTAGTCCTCACGCCTCTCCCCCTACCTGCACCACTGCGATCTCAGCTGCTTTTCCTCCCCTCCTGCTCATTTTCTTGTCCTCCTTGCTGTGCCTAGAATGCACTGGGCACAGTGCCACTCAAGAGCTTTGCACTTGGTTTTCCCTCTGCCCAGAATGCTCTTCCTCCATAGCCTCAGTTTCTCTCTTACATCCTTCAAGTTTCTGTGCAAAAGTTCCCATCACAGTTAAGCCTTCCCAGCAAGACCAGCTACATAATCTGTGGGACACAGTGCAAAACAAAAATTCAGAGACTTCTTTTTCAGAAAGTATTAATAAAGGCTCTAAGAAATCTGGCAGTAGTAACTTTATTTAACTCAAAGCTATCCAAACGTATTTAAGCACAGAAGCCTTTTTCCCTCTATATAACTATTCACAATATTTCCATTTTGCAAAATGCTTGGCAGAAACTTGAAGATCTCTTTCAATTCCAAAATTCCATAAATCTATGCTTGTACAATATTAATAATCTATAAAATTACATAATTATATTTTATCACATATAAATTATATAAATTTTTCACATATAAAAATGTGATAAAATGTGATATATGCAATATAAGAAAATGTATAATATATATTTATAATATATAATAACATATATAAAATTTCTGATATGTATTTATATCATAGCTTTTAAAGGTATGGACTTTTAATAATTTTCTTTTAGCTTTATAGGAAGTTTGTCAAGCAAATATGAAAATGGGAATTTGCCCTTTGGGTGATTTCTCTATCCAAATAAGTTTGGAAAATGATATAACAAACCTGGACAGTATATCTTTTAAATTTTTAATCTAGCATTCCTCTAGCTTTCTTTTCCTTAGGTTTTTGTAAAATTCTTGTGTTTTAGCAGGAAATGTGACTTTCACTCTTTGGTTCTAAACCCTCAAGACTGAATGGTGATACTCAATAACTCTAGAGATGACAGCCTCTAAATGTATAAAGGTGGGAGAAGATTTCTTCTGAGACAGACAGAAGAGGCAGGGTGTCAAAGAAGATCTTCTTTTTCTGACAATAACCGAGTACAAGGGGAATCCTCGTGCATTCTCTTCCATAGGGTATTTCTCTACTCTCCTGCAGACAAGATGCTTACACATATGGATATCCTTTATCTAAGTGTTGCTCAGGGTGAAGGACCAGGCTTGTTTTTTAAATTACCATTCACCTACTTGTGTTTTTGAAAAATATAATTTAAAAAGTTACTAGAATAAGGGAATTTAAAATAATAAAGCCATACACAATACAGGGCCAGAAACATGAGACTCAATAAGCATAAAATCACTCTGTCAAATTTCTATAACAGTTTCTAAATGCTTATCCTCAGTTCCTGTATTTATATTACCAGAGCAAATATTTTGGGGATTGGCCCCAACCTGAATGCTATATATCGAGCAACACTGCTCTGGATCTCTTACCTTTGCCACTAATTTAGTATGTAGCAAATACCA